>NC_141250.1:0-630000 GCF_054856555.1 Leptonotus elevatus
CATTTTCACCTGAAGTGTACAATTAGGGGCTGAAAACGCGTTTAAAGCAATAAAAAGTTCATTTTGGCTCTCACACCTTAACTAAATGTTGTAGACTCAAACTTTTTGCTGTCATTAGTATATTTTAGCAAAATGAAGATGATTCAAGCATTAATTTTATTGTGCTTTTGCTCATTTTGAAGATTTTGACATTTTCACCTGAAGTGTACAATCGGGCTGAAAATGCATTTAAAGCCATAAAAAGTTCATTTTGGCTCTCACACCTTAACTAAATGTTGTAGACTCAAACTTTTTGCTGTCATTAGTGTATGTTAGCAAAATGAAGATGATTCAAGCATTAATTTCATTGTGCTTTTGCTCATTTTGAAGATTTTGACATTTTCACCTGAAGTGTACAATCAGGCTGAAAATGCATTTAAAGCCATAAAAAGTTCATTTTGGCTCTCACACCTTAACTAAATGTTGTAGACTCAAACTTTTTGCTGTCATTAGTGTATTTTAGCAAAATGAAGATGATTCAAGCATTAATTTCATTGTGCTTTTGCTCATTTTGAAGATTTTGACATTTTCACCTGAAGTGTACAATCAGGCTGAAAATGCATTTAAAGCCATAAAAAGTTCATTTTGGCTCTCACACCTTAACTAAATGTTGTAGACTCAAACTTTTTGTTGTCATTAGTGTATTTTAGCAAAATGAAGATGATTCAAGCATTAATTTCATTGTGCTTTTGCTCATTTTGAAGATTTTGACATTTTCACCTGAAGTGTACAATCAGGCTGAAAATGCATTTAAAGCCATAAAAAGTTCATTTTGGCTCTCACACCTTAACTAAATGTTGTAGACTCAAACTTTTTGCTGTCATTAGTGTATTTTAGCAAAATGAAGATGATTCAAGCATTAATTTCATTGTGCTTTTGCTCATTTTGAAGATTTTGACATTTTCACCTGAAGTGTACAATCAGGCTGAAAATGCATTTAAAGCCATAAAAAGTTCATTTTGGCTCTCACACCTTAACTAAATGTTGTAGACTCAAACTTTTTGCTGTCATTGGTGTATTTTAGCAAAATGAAGATGATTCAAGCATTAATTTCATTGTGCTTTTGCTCATTTTGAAGATTTTGACATTTTCACCTGAAGTGTACAATCAGGCTGAAAATGCATTTAAAGCCATAAAAAGTTCATTTTGGCTCTCACACCTTAACTAAATGTTGTAGACTCAAACTTTTTGCTGTCATTAGTGTATTTTTGCAAAATGAAGATGATTCAAGCATTAATTTCATTGTGCTTTTGCTCATTTTGAAGATTTTGACATTTTCACCTGAAGTGTACAATCAGGCTGAAAATGCATTTAAAGCCATAAAAAGTTCATTTTGGCTCTCACACCTTAACTAAATGTTGTAGACTCAAACTTTTTGCTGTCATTAGTGTATTTTAGCAAAATGAAGATGATTCAAGCATTAATTTCATTGTGCTTTTGCTCATTTTGAAGATTTTGACATTTTCACCTGAAGTGTACAATTAGGGGCTGAAAACGCGTTTAAAGCAATAAAAAGTTCATTTTGGCTCTCACACCTTAACTAAATGTTGTAGACTCAAACTTTTTGCTGTCATTAGTATATTTTAGCAAAATGAAGATGATTCAAGCATTAATTTTATTGTGCTTTTGCTCATTTTGAAGATTTTGACATTTTCACCTGAAGTGTACAATCGGGCTGAAAATGCATTTAAAGCCATAAAAAGTTCATTTTGGCTCTCACACCTTAACTAAATGTTGTAGACTCAAACTTTTTGCTGTCATTAGTGTATTTTAGCAAAATGAAGATGATTCAAGCATTAATTTCATTGTGCTTTTGCTCATTTTGAAGATTTTGACATTTTCACCTGAAGTGTACAATCAGGCTGAAAATGCATTTAAAGCCATAAAAAGTTCATTTTGGCTCTCACACCTTAACTAAATGTTGTAGACTCAAACTTTTTGCTGTCATTAGTGTATTTTAGCAAAATGAAGATGATTCAAGCATTAATTTCATTGTGCTTTTGCTCATTTTGAAGATTTTGACATTTTCACCTGAAGTGTACAATCAGGCTGAAAATGCATTTAAAGCCATAAAAAGTTCATTTTGGCTCTCACACCTTAACTAAATGTTGTAGACTCAAACTTTTTAGTGTCATTAGTGTATTTTAGCAAAATGAAGATGATTCAAGCATTAATTTCATTGTGCTTTTGCTCATTTTGAAGATTTTGACATTTTCACCTGAAGTGTACAATCAGGCTGAAAATGCATTTAAAGCCATAAAAAGTTCATTTTGGCTCTCACACCTTAACTAAATGTTGTAGACTCAAACTTTTTGCTGTCATTAGTGTATTTTAGCAAAATGAAGATGATTCAAGCATTAATTTCATTGTGCTTTTGCTCATTTTGAAGATTTTGACATTTTCACCTGAAGTGTACAATCGGGCTGAAAATGCATTTAAAGCAATAAAAAGTTCATTTTGACTCTCACACCTTAACTAAATGTTGTAGATTCAAACTTTTTGCTGTCATTAGTGTATTTTAGCAAAATGAAGATGATTCAAGCATTAATTTCATTGTGCTTTTGTTCATTTTGAAGATTTTGACATTTTCACCTGAAGTGTACAATTAGGGGCTGAAAACGCGTTTAAAGCAATAAAAAGTTCATTTTGGCTCTCACACCTTAACTAAATGTTGTAGACTCAAACTTTTTGCTGTCATTAGTATATTTTAGCAAAATGAAGATGATTCAAGCATTAATTTTATTGTGCTTTTGCTCATTTTGAAGATTTTGACATTTTCACCTGAAGTGTACAATCGGGCTGAAAATGCATTTAAAGCCATAAAAAGTTCATTTTGGCTCTCACACCTTAACTAAATGTTGTAGACTCAAACTTTTTGCTGTCATTAGTGTATGTTAGCAAAATGAAGATGATTCAAGCATTAATTTCATTGTGCTTTTGCTCATTTTGAAGATTTTGACATTTTCACCTGAAGTGTACAATCAGGCTGAAAATGCATTTAAAGCCATAAAAAGTTCATTTTGGCTCTCACACCTTAACTAAATGTTGTAGACTCAAACTTTTTGCTGTCATTAGTGTATTTTAGCAAAATGAAGATGATTCAAGCATTAATTTCATTGTGCTTTTGCTCATTTGAAGATTTTGACATTTTCACCTGAAGTGTACAATCAGGCTGAAAATGCATTTAAAGCCATAAAAAGTTCATTTTGGCTCTCACACCTTAACTAAATGTTGTAGACTCAAACTTTTTGCTGTTGTCATTAGTGTATGTTAGCAAAATGAAGATGATTCAAGCATTAATTTCATTGTGCTTTTGCTCATTTTGAAGATTTTGACATTTTCACCTGAAGTGTACAATCAGGCTGAAAATGCATTTAAAGCCATAAAAAGTTCATTTTGGCTCTCACACCTTAACTAAATGTTGTAGACTCAAACTTTTTGCTGTCATTAGTGTATTTTAGCAAAATGAAGATGATTCAAGCATTAATTTCATTGTGCTTTTGCTCATTTTGAAGATTTTGACATTTTCACCTGAAGTGTACAATCAGGCTGAAAATGCATTTAAAGCCATAAAAAGTTCATTTTGGCTCTCACACCTTAACTAAATGTTGTAGACTCAAACTTTTTGCTGTCATTAGTGTATGTTAGCAAAATGAAGATGATTCAAGCATTAATTTCATTGTGCTTTTGCTCATTTTGAAGATTTTGACATTTTCACCTGAAGTGTACAATCAGGCTGAAAATGCATTTAAAGCCATAAAAAGTTCATTTTGGCTCTCACACCTTAACTAAATGTTGTAGACTCAAACTTTTTGCTGTCATTAGTGTATTTTGCAAAATGAAGATGATTCAAGCATTAATTTCATTGTGCTTTTGCTCATTTTGAAGATTTTGACATTTTCACCTGAAGTGTACAATCAGGCTGAAAATGCATTTAAAGCCATAAAAAGTTAATTTTGGCTCTCACACCTTAACTAAATGTTGTAGACTCAAACTTTTTGCTGTCATTAGTGTATTTTAGCAAAATGAAGATGATTCAAGCATTAATTTCATTGTGCTTTTGCTCATTTTGAAGATTTTGACATTTTCACCTGAAGTGTACAATTAGGGGCTGAAAACGCGTTTAAAGCAATAAAAAGTTCATTTTGGCTCTCACACCTTAACTAAATGTTGTAGACTCAAACTTTTTGCTGTCATTAGTATATTTAGCAAAATGAAGATGATTCAAGCATTAATTTTATTGTGCTTTTGCTCATTTTGAAGATTTTGACATTTTCACCTGAAGTGTACAATCGGGCTGAAAATGCATTTAAAGCCATAAAAAGTTCATTTTGGCTCTCACACCTTAACTAAATGTTGTAGACTCAAACTTTTTGCTGTCATTAGTGTATTTTAGCAAAATGAAGATGATTCAAGCATTAATTTCATTGTGCTTTTGCTCATTTTGAAGATTTTGACATTTTCACCTGAAGTGTACAATCAGGCTGAAAATGCATTTAAAGCCATAAAAAGTTCATTTTGGCTCTCACACCTTAACTAAATGTTGTAGACTCAAACTTTTTAGTGTCATTAGTGTATTTTAGCAAAATGAAGATGATTCAAGCATTAATTTCATTGTGCTTTTGCTCATTTTGAAGATTTTGACATTTTCACCTGAAGTGTACAATCAGGCTGAAAATGCATTTAAAGCCATAAAAAGTTCATTTGGCTCTCACACCTTAACTAAATGTTGTAGACTCAAACTTTTTGCTGTCATTAGTGTATTTTAGCAAAATGAAGATGATTCAAGCATTAATTTCATTGTGCTTTTGCTCATTTTGAAGATTTTGACATTTTCACCTGAAGTGTACAATCGGGCTGAAAATGCATTTAAAGCAATAAAAAGTTCATTTTGACTCTCACACCTTAACTAAATGTTGTAGATTCAAACTTTTTGCTGTCATTAGTGTATTTTAGCAAAATGAAGATGATTCAAGCATTAATTTCATTGTGCTTTTGTTCATTTTGAAGATTTTGACATTTTCACCTGAAGTGTACAATTAGGGGCTGAAAACGCGTTTAAAGCAATAAAAAGTTCATTTTGGCTCTCACACCTTAACTAAATGTTGTAGACTCAAACTTTTTGCTGTCATTAGTATATTTTAGCAAAATGAAGATGATTCAAGCTTTAATTTTATTGTGCTTTTGCTCATTTTGAAGATTTTGACATTTTCACCTGAAGTGTACAATCGGGCTGAAAATGCATTTAAAGCCATAAAAAGTTCATTTTGGCTCTCACACCTTAACTAAATGTTGTAGACTCAAACTTTTTGCTGTCATTAGTGTATGTTAGCAAAATGAAGATGATTCAAGCATTAATTTCATTGTGCTTTTGCTCATTTTGAAGATTTTGACATTTTCACCTGAAGTGTACAATCAGGCTGAAAATGCATTTAAAGCCATAAAAAGTTCATTTTGGCTCTCACACCTTAACTAAATGTTGTAGACTCAAACTTTTTGCTGTCATTAGTGTATTTTAGCAAAATGAAGATGATTCAAGCATTAATTTCATTGTGCTTTTGCTCATTTTGAAGATTTTGACATTTTCACCTGAAGTGTACAATCAGGCTGAAAATGCATTTAAAGCCATAAAAAGTTCATTTTGGCTCTCACACCTTAACTAAATGTTGTAGACTCAAACTTTTTGCTGTCATTAGTGTATGTTAGCAAAATGAAGATGATTCAAGCATTAATTTCATTGTGCTTTTGCTCATTTTGAAGATTTTGACATTTTCACCTGAAGTGTACAATCAGGCTGAAAATGCATTTAAAGCCATAAAAAGTTCATTTTGGCTCTCACACCTTAACTAAATGTTGTAGACTCAAACTTTTTGCTGTCATTAGTGTATTTTAGCAAAATGAAGATGATTCAAGCATTAATTTCATTGTGCTTTTGCTCATTTTGAAGATTTTGACATTTTCACCTGAAGTGTACAATCAGGCTGAAAATGCATTTAAAGCCATAAAAAGTTCATTTTGGCTCTCACACCTTAACTAAATGTTGTAGACTCAAACTTTTTGCTGTCATTGGTGTATTTTAGCAAAATGAAGATGATTCAAGCATTAATTTCATTGTGCTTTTGCTCATTTTGAAGATTTTGACATTTTCACCTGAAGTGTACAATCAGGCTGAAAATGCATTTAAAGCCATAAAAAGTTCATTTTGGCTCTCACACCTTAACTAAATGTTGTAGACTCAAACTTTTTGCTGTCATTAGTGTATTTTTGCAAAATGAAGATGATTCAAGCATTAATTTCATTGTGCTTTTGCTCATTTTGAAGATTTTGACATTTTCACCTGAAGTGTACAATCAGGCTGAAAATGCATTTAAAGCCATAAAAAGTTCATTTTGGCTCTCACACCTTAACTAAATGTTGTAGACTCAAACTTTTTGCTGTCATTAGTGTATTTTAGCAAAATGAAGATGATTCAAGCATTAATTTCATTGTGCTTTTGCTCATTTTGAAGATTTTGACATTTTCACCTGAAGTGTACAATTAGGGGCTGAAAACGCGTTTAAAGCAATAAAAAGTTCATTTTGGCTCTCACACCTTAACTAAATGTTGTAGACTCAAACTTTTTGCTGTCATTAGTATATTTTAGCAAAATGAAGATGATTCAAGCATTAATTTTATTGTGCTTTTGCTCATTTTGAAGATTTTGACATTTTCACCTGAAGTGTACAATCGGGCTGAAAATGCATTTAAAGCCATAAAAAGTTCATTTTGGCTCTCACACCTTAACTAAATGTTGTAGACTCAAACTTTTTGCTGTCATTAGTGTATTTTAGCAAAATGAAGATGATTCAAGCATTAATTTCATTGTGCTTTTGCTCATTTTGAAGATTTTGACATTTTCACCTGAAGTGTACAATCAGGCTGAAAATGCATTTAAAGCCATAAAAAGTTCATTTTGGCTCTCACACCTTAACTAAATGTTGTAGACTCAAACTTTTTGCTGTCATTAGTGTATTTTAGCAAAATGAAGATGATTCAAGCATTAATTTCATTGTGCTTTTGCTCATTTTGAAGATTTTGACATTTTCACCTGAAGTGTACAATCAGGCTGAAAATGCATTTAAAGCCATAAAAAGTTCATTTTGGCTCTCACACCTTAACTAAATGTTGTAGACTCAAACTTTTTAGTGTCATTAGTGTATTTTAGCAAAATGAAGATGATTCAAGCATTAATTTCATTGTGCTTTTGCTCATTTTGAAGATTTTGACATTTTCACCTGAAGTGTACAATCAGGCTGAAAATGCATTTAAAGCCATAAAAAGTTCATTTTGGCTCTCACACCTTAACTAAATGTTGTAGACTCAAACTTTTTGCTGTCATTAGTGTATTTTAGCAAAATGAAGATGATTCAAGCATTAATTTCATTGTGCTTTTGCTCATTTTGAAGATTTTGACATTTTCACCTGAAGTGTACAATCGGGCTGAAAATGCATTTAAAGCAATAAAAAGTTCATTTTGACTCTCACACCTTAACTAAATGTTGTAGATTCAAACTTTTTGCTGTCATTAGTGTATTTTAGCAAAATGAAGATGATTCAAGCATTAATTTCATTGTGCTTTTGTTCATTTTGAAGATTTTGACATTTTCACCTGAAGTGTACAATTAGGGGCTGAAAACGCGTTTAAAGCAATAAAAAGTTCATTTTGGCTCTCACACCTTAACTAAATGTTGTAGACTCAAACTTTTTGCTGTCATTAGTATATTTTAGCAAAATGAAGATGATTCAAGCATTAATTTTATTGTGCTTTTGCTCATTTTGAAGATTTTGACATTTTCACCTGAAGTGTACAATCGGGCTGAAAATGCATTTAAAGCCATAAAAAGTTCATTTTGGCTCTCACACCTTAACTAAATGTTGTAGACTCAAACTTTTTGCTGTCATTAGTGTATGTTAGCAAAATGAAGATGATTCAAGCATTAATTTCATTGTGCTTTTGCTCATTTTGAAGATTTTGACATTTTCACCTGAAGTGTACAATCAGGCTGAAAATGCATTTAAAGCCATAAAAAGTTCATTTTGGCTCTCACACCTTAACTAAATGTTGTAGACTCAAACTTTTTGCTGTCATTAGTGTATTTTAGCAAAATGAAGATGATTCAAGCATTAATTTCATTGTGCTTTTGCTCATTTTGAAGATTTTGACATTTTCACCTGAAGTGTACAATCAGGCTGAAAATGCATTTAAAGCCATAAAAAGTTCATTTTGGCTCTCACACCTTAACTAAATGTTGTAGACTCAAACTTTTTGCTGTCATTAGTGTATGTTAGCAAAATGAAGATGATTCAAGCATTAATTTCATTGTGCTTTTGCTCATTTTGAAGATTTTGACATTTTCACCTGAAGTGTACAATCAGGCTGAAAATGCATTTAAAGCCATAAAAAGTTCATTTTGGCTCTCACACCTTAACTAAATGTTGTAGACTCAAACTTTTTGCTGTCATTAGTGTATTTTAGCAAAATGAAGATGATTCAAGCATTAATTTCATTGTGCTTTTGCTCATTTTGAAGATTTTGACATTTTCACCTGAAGTGTACAATCAGGCTGAAAATGCATTTAAAGCCATAAAAAGTTCATTTTGGCTCTCACACCTTAACTAAATGTTGTAGACTCAAACTTTTTGCTGTCATTAGTGTATGTTAGCAAAATGAAGATGATTCAAGCATTAATTTCATTGTGCTTTTGCTCATTTTGAAGATTTTGACATTTTCACCTGAAGTGTACAATCAGGCTGAAAATGCATTTAAAGCCATAAAAAGTTCATTTTGGCTCTCACACCTTAACTAAATGTTGTAGACTCAAACTTTTTGCTGTCATTAGTGTATTTTTGCAAAATGAAGATGATTCAAGCATTAATTTCATTGTGCTTTTGCTCATTTTGAAGATTTTGACATTTTCACCTGAAGTGTACAATCAGGCTGAAAATGCATTTAAAGCCATAAAAAGTTAATTTTGGCTCTCACACCTTAACTAAATGTTGTAGACTCAAACTTTTTGCTGTCATTAGTGTATTTTAGCAAAATGAAGATGATTCAAGCATTAATTTCATTGTGCTTTTGCTCATTTTGAAGATTTTGACATTTTCACCTGAAGTGTACAATTAGGGGCTGAAAACGCGTTTAAAGCAATAAAAAGTTCATTTTGGCTCTCACACCTTAACTAAATGTTGTAGACTCAAACTTTTTGCTGTCATTAGTATATTTTAGCAAAATGAAGATGATTCAAGCATTAATTTTATTGTGCTTTTGCTCATTTTGAAGATTTTGACATTTTCACCTGAAGTGTACAATCGGGCTGAAAATGCATTTAAAGCCATAAAAAGTTCATTTTGGCTCTCACACCTTAACTAAATGTTGTAGACTCAAACTTTTTGCTGTCATTAGTGTATTTTAGCAAAATGAAGATGATTCAAGCATTAATTTCATTGTGCTTTTGCTCATTTTGAAGATTTTGACATTTTCACCTGAAGTGTACAATCAGGCTGAAAATGCATTTAAAGCCATAAAAAGTTCATTTTGGCTCTCACACCTTAACTAAATGTTGTAGACTCAAACTTTTTAGTGTCATTAGTGTATTTTAGCAAAATGAAGATGATTCAAGCATTAATTTCATTGTGCTTTTGCTCATTTTGAAGATTTTGACATTTTCACCTGAAGTGTACAATCAGGCTGAAAATGCATTTAAAGCCATAAAAAGTTCATTTTGGCTCTCACACCTTAACTAAATGTTGTAGACTCAAACTTTTTGCTGTCATTAGTGTATTTTAGCAAAATGAAGATGATTCAAGCATTAATTTCATTGTGCTTTTGCTCATTTTGAAGATTTTGACATTTTCACCTGAAGTGTACAATCGGGCTGAAAATGCATTTAAAGCAATAAAAAGTTCATTTTGACTCTCACACCTTAACTAAATGTTGTAGATTCAAACTTTTTGCTGTCATTAGTGTATTTTAGCAAAATGAAGATGATTCAAGCATTAATTTCATTGTGCTTTTGTTCATTTTGAAGATTTTGACATTTTCACCTGAAGTGTACAATTAGGGGCTGAAAACGCGTTTAAAGCAATAAAAAGTTCATTTTGGCTCTCACACCTTAACTAAATGTTGTAGACTCAAACTTTTTGCTGTCATTAGTATATTTTAGCAAAATGAAGATGATTCAAGCTTTAATTTTATTGTGCTTTTGCTCATTTTGAAGATTTTGACATTTTCACCTGAAGTGTACAATCGGGCTGAAAATGCATTTAAAGCCATAAAAAGTTCATTTTGGCTCTCACACCTTAACTAAATGTTGTAGACTCAAACTTTTTGCTGTCATTAGTGTATGTTAGCAAAATGAAGATGATTCAAGCATTAATTTCATTGTGCTTTTGCTCATTTTGAAGATTTTGACATTTTCACCTGAAGTGTACAATCAGGCTGAAAATGCATTTAAAGCCATAAAAAGTTCATTTTGGCTCTCACACCTTAACTAAATGTTGTAGACTCAAACTTTTTGCTGTCATTAGTGTATTTTAGCAAAATGAAGATGATTCAAGCATTAATTTCATTGTGCTTTTGCTCATTTTGAAGATTTTGACATTTTCACCTGAAGTGTACAATCAGGCTGAAAATGCATTTAAAGCCATAAAAAGTTCATTTTGGCTCTCACACCTTAACTAAATGTTGTAGACTCAAACTTTTTGCTGTCATTAGTGTATGTTAGCAAAATGAAGATGATTCAAGCATTAATTTCATTGTGCTTTTGCTCATTTTGAAGATTTTGACATTTTCACCTGAAGTGTACAATCAGGCTGAAAATGCATTTAAAGCCATAAAAAGTTCATTTTGGCTCTCACACCTTAACTAAATGTTGTAGACTCAAACTTTTTGCTGTCATTAGTGTATTTTAGCAAAATGAAGATGATTCAAGCATTAATTTCATTGTGCTTTTGCTCATTTTGAAGATTTTGACATTTTCACCTGAAGTGTACAATCGGGCTGAAAATGCATTTAAAGCCATAAAAAGTTCATTTTGGCTCTCACACCTTAACTAAATGTTGTAGACTCAAACTTTTTGCTGTCATTAGTGTATTTTAGCAAAATGAAGATGATTCAAGCATTAATTTCATTGTGCTTTTGCTCATTTTGAAGATTTTGACATTTTCACCTGAAGTGTACAATCGGGCTGAAAATGCATTTAAAGCAATAAAAAGTTCATTTTGGCTCTCACACCTTAACTAAATGTTGTAGATTCAAACTTTTTGCTGTCATTAGTGTATTTTAGCAAAATGAAGATGATTCAAGCATTAATTTCATTGTGCTTTTGCTCATTTTGAAGATTTTGACATTTTCACCTGAAGTGTACAATTAGGGGCTGAAAACGCGTTTAAAGCAATAAAAAGTTCATTTTGGCTCTCACACCTTAACTAAATGTTGTAGACTCAAACTTTTTGCTGTCATTAGTATATTTTAGCAAAATGAAGATGATTCAAGCATTAATTTTATTGTGCTTTTGCTCATTTTGAAGATTTTGACATTTTCACCTGAAGTGTACAATCGGGCTGAAAATGCATTTAAAGCCATAAAAAGTTCATTTTGGCTCTCACACCTTAACTAAATGTTGTAGACTCAAACTTTTTGCTGTCATTAGTGTATGTTAGCAAAATGAAGATGATTCAAGCATTAATTTCATTGTGCTTTTGCTCATTTTGAAGATTTTGACATTTTCACCTGACGTGTACAATCAGGCTGAAAATGCATTTAAAGCCATAAAAAGTTCATTTTGGCTCTCACACCTTAACTAAATGTTGTAGACTCAAACTTTTTGCTGTCATTAGTGTATTTTAGCAAAATGAAGATGATTCAAGCATTAATTTCATTGTGCTTTTGCTCATTTTGAAGATTTTGACATTTTCACCTGAAGTGTACAATCAGGCTGAAAATGCATTTAAAGCCATAAAAAGTTCATTTTGGCTCTCACACCTTAACTAAATGTTGTAGACTCAAACTTTTTGCTGTCATTAGTGTATGTTAGCAAAATGAAGATGATTCAAGCATTAATTTCATTGTGCTTTTGCTCATTTTGAAGATTTTGACATTTTCACCTGAAGTGTACAATTAGGCTGAAAATGCATTTAAAGCCATAAAAAGTTCATTTTGGCTCTCACACCTTAACTAAATGTTGTAGACTCAAACTTTTTGCTGTCATTAGTGTATTTTAGCAAAATGAAGATGATTCAAGCATTAATTTCATTGTGCTTTTGCTCATTTTGAAGATTTTGACATTTTCACCTGAAGTGTACAATCAGGCTGAAAATGCATTTAAAGCCATAAAAAGTTCATTTTGGCTCTCACACCTTAACTAAATGTTGTAGACTCAAACTTTTTGCTGTCATTAGTGTATTTTAGCAAAATGAAGATGATTCAAGCATTAATTTCATTGTGCTTTTGCTCATTTTGAAGATTTTGACATTTTCACCTGAAGTGTACAATCAGGCTGAAAATGCATTTAAAGCCATAAAAAGTTCATTTTGGCTCTCACACCTGAACTAAATGTTGTAGACTCAAACTTTTTGCTGTCATTAGTGTATGTTAGCAAAATGAAGATGATTCAAGCATTAATTTCATTGTGCTTTTGCTCATTTTGAAGATTTTGACATTTTCACCTGAAGTGTACAATCAGGCTGAAAATGCATTTAAAGCCATAAAAAGTTCATTTTGGCTCTCACACCTTAACTAAATGTTGTAGACTCAAACTTTTTGCTGTCATTAGTGTATTTTAGCAAAATGAAGATGATTAAAGCATTAATTTCATTGTGCTTTTGCTCATTTTGAAGATTTTGACATTTTCACCTGAAGTGTACAATCAGGCTGAAAATGCATTTAAAGCCATAAAAAGTTCATTTTGGCTCTCATACCTTAACTAAATGTTGTAGACTCAAACTTTTTGCTGTCATTAGTGTATTTTAGCAAAATGAAGATGATTCAAGCATTAATTTCATTGTGCTTTTGCTCATTTTGAAGATTTTGACATTTTCACCTGAAGTGTACAATTAGGGGCTGAAAACGCGTTTAAAGCAATAAAAAGTTCATTTTGGCTCTCACACCTTAACTAAATGTTGTAGACTCAAACTTTTTGCTGTCATTAGTATATTTTAGCAAAATGAAGATGATTCAAGCATTAATTTCATTGTGCTTTTGCTCATTTTGAAGATTTTGACATTTTCACCTGAAGTGTACAATCAGGCTGAAAATGCATTTAAAGCCATAAAAAGTTCATTTTGGCTCTCACACCTTAACTAAATGTTGTAGACTCAAAATTTTTGCTGTCATTAGTGTATGTTAGCAAAATGAAGATGATTCAAGCATTAATTTCATTGTGCTTTTGCTCATTTTGAAGATTTTGACATTTTCACCTGAAGTGTACAATCAGGCTGAAAATGCATTTAAAGCCATAAAAAGTTCATTTTGGCTCTCACACCTTAACTAAATGTTGTAGACTCAAACTTTTTGCTGTCATTAGTGTATTTTAGCAAAATGAAGATGATTCAAGCATTAATTTCATTGTGCTTTTGCTCATTTTGAAGATTTTGACATTTTCACCTGAAGTGTACAATCAGGCTGAAAATGCATTTAAAGCCATAAAAAGTTCATTTTGGCTCTCACACCTTAACTAAATGTTGTAGACTCAAACTTTTTGCTGTCATTAGTGTATTTTAGCAAAATGAAGATGATTCAAGCATTAATTTCATTGTGCTTTTGCTCATTTTGAAGATTTTGACATTTTCACCTGAAGTGTACAATCAGGCTGAAAATGCATTTAAAGCCATAAAAAGTTCATTTTGGCTCTCACACCTTAACTAAATGTTGTAGACTCAAACTTTTTGCTGTCATTAGTGTATTTTAGCAAAATGAAGATGATTCAAGCATTAATTTCATTGTGCTTTTGCTCATTTTGAAGATTTTGACATTTTCACCTGAAGTGTACAATCGGGCTGAAAATGCATTTAAAGCAATAAAAAGTTCATTTTGGCTCTCACACCTTAACTAAATGTTGTAGATTCAAACTTTTTGCTGTCATTAGTGTATTTTAGCAAAATGAAGATGATTCAAGCATTAATTTCATTGTGCTTTTGCTCATTTTGAAGATTTTGACATTTTCACCTGAAGTGTACAATTAGGGGCTGAAAACGCGTTTAAAGCAATAAAAAGTTCATTTTGGCTCTCACACCTTAACTAAATGTTGTAGACTCAAACTTTTTGCTGTCATTAGTATATTTTAGCAAAATGAAGATGATTCAAGCATTAATTTTATTGTGCTTTTGCTCATTTTGAAGATTTTGACATTTTCACCTGAAGTGTACAATCGGGCTGAAAATGCATTTAAAGCCATAAAAAGTTCATTTTGGCTCTCACACCTTAACTAAATGTTGTAGACTCAAACTTTTTGCTGTCATTAGTGTATGTTAGCAAAATGAAGATGATTCAAGCATTAATTTCATTGTGCTTTTGCTCATTTTGAAGATTTTGACATTTTCACCTGAAGTGTACAATCAGGCTGAAAATGCATTTAAAGCCATAAAAAGTTCATTTTGGCTCTCACACCTTAACTAAATGTTGTAGACTCAAACTTTTTGCTGTCATTAGTGTATTTTAGCAAAATGAAGATGATTCAAGCATTAATTTCATTGTGCTTTTGCTCATTTTGAAGATTTTGACATTTTCACCTGAAGTGTACAATCAGGCTGAAAATGCATTTAAAGCCATAAAAAGTTCATTTTGGCTCTCACACCTTAACTAAATGTTGTAGACTCAAACTTTTTGCTGTCATTAGTGTATGTTAGCAAAATGAAGATGATTCAAGCATTAATTTCATTGTGCTTTTGCTCATTTTGAAGATTTTGACATTTTCACCTGAAGTGTACAATCAGGCTGAAAATGCATTTAAAGCCATAAAAAGTTCATTTTGGCTCTCACACCTTAACTAAATGTTGTAGACTCAAACTTTTTGCTGTCATTAGTATATTTTAGCAAAATGAAGATGATTCAAGCATTAATTTTATTGTGCTTTTGCTCATTTTGAAGATTTTGACATTTTCACCTGAAGTGTACAATCGGGCTAAATTGCATTTAAAGCCATAAAAAGTTCATTTTGGCTCTCACACCTTAACTAAATGTTGTAGACTCAAACGTTTTGCTGTCATTAGTGTATGTTAGCAAAATGAAGATGATTCAAGCATTAATTTCATTGTGCTTTTGCTCATTTTGAAGATTTTGACATTTTCACCTGAAGTGTACAATCAGGCTGAAAATGCATTTAAAGCCATAAAAAGTTCATTTTGGCTCTCACACCTTAACTAAATGTTGTAGACTCAAACTTTTTGCTGTCATTAGTGTATTTTAGCAAAATGAAGATGATTCAAGCATTAATTTCATTTTGCTTTTGCTCATTTTGAAGATTTTGACATTTTCACCTGAAGTGTACAATCGGGCTGAAAATGCATTTAAAGCAATAAAAAGTTCATTTTGGCTCTCACACCTTAACTAAATGTTGTAGATTCAAACTTTTTGCTGTCATTAGTGTATTTTAGCAAAATGAAGATGATTCAAGCATTAATTTCATTGTGCTTTTGCTCATTTTGAAGATTTTGACATTTTCACCTGAAGTGTACAATCAGGCTGAAAATGCATTTAAAGCCATAAAAAGTTCATTTTGGCTCTCACACCTTAACTAAATGTTGTAGACTCAAACTTTTTGCTGTCATTAGTGTATTTTAGCAAAATGAAGATGATTCAAGCATTAATTTCATTGTGCTTTTGCTCATTTTGAAGATTTTGACATTTTCACCTGAAGTGTACAATCAGGCTGAAAATGCATTTAAAGCCATAAAAAGTTCATTTTGGCTCTCACACCTTAACTAAATGTTGTAGACTCAAACTTTTTGCTGTCATTAGTGTATTTTAGCAAAATGAAGATGATTCAAGCATTAATTTCATTGTGCTTTTGCTCATTTTGAAGATTTTGACATTTTCACCTGAAGTGTACAATTAGGGGCTGAAAACGCGTTTAAAGCAATAAAAAGTTCATTTTGGCTCTCACACCTTAACTAAATGTTGTAGACTCAAACTTTTTGCTGTCATTAGTGTATTTTAGCAAAATGAAGATGATTCAAGCATTAATTTCATTGTGCTTTTGCTCATTTTGAAGATTTTGACATTTTCACCTGAAGTGTACAATCAGGCTGAAAATGCATTTAAAGCCATAAAAAGTTCATTTTGGCTCTCACACCTTAACTAAATGTTGTAGACTCAAACTTTTTGCTGTCATTAGTGTATGTTAGCAAAATGAAGATGATTCAAGCATTAATTTCATTGTGCTTTTGCTCATTTTGAAGATTTTGACATTTTCACCTGAAGTGTACAATCAGGCTGAAAATGCATTTAAAGCCATAAAAAGTTCATTTTGGCTCTCACACCTTAACTAAATGTTGTAGACTCAAACTTTTTGCTGTCATTAGTGTATTTTAGCAAAATGAAGATGATTCAAGCATTAATTTCATTGTGCTTTTGCTCATTTTGAAGATTTTGACATTTTCACCTGAAGTGTACAATCAGGCTGAAAATGCATTTAAAGCCATCAAAAGTTCATTTTGGCTCTCACACCTTAACTAAATGTTGTAGACTCAAACTTTTTGCTGTCATTAGTGTATTTTAGCAAAATGAAGATGATTCAAGCATTAATTTCATTGTGCTTTTGCTCATTTTGAAGATTTTGACATTTTCACCTGAAGTGTACAATTAGGGGCTGAAAACGCGTTTAAAGCAATAAAAAGTTCATTTTGGCTCTCACACCTTAACTAAATGTTGTAGACTCAAACGTTTTGCTGTCATTAGTATATTTTAGCAAAATGAAGATGACTCAAGCATTAATTTTATTGTGCTTTTGCTCATTTTGAAGATTTTGACATTTTCACCTGAAGTGTACAATCGGGCTGAAAATGCATTTAAAGCCATAAAAAGTTCATTTTGGCTCTCACACCTTAACTAAATGTTGTAGACTCAAACTTTTTGTTGTCATTAGTGTATTTTAGCAAAATGAAGATGATTCAAGCATTAATTTCATTGTGCTTTTGCTCATTTTGAAGATTTTGACATTTTCACCTGAAGTGTACAATCAGGCTGAAAATGCATTTAAAGCCATAAAAAGTTCATTTTGGCTCTCACACCTTAACTAAATGTTGTAGACTCAAACTTTTTATTGTCATTAGTGTATTTTAGCAAAATGAAGATGATTCAAGCATTAATTTCATTGTGCTTTTGCTCATTTTGAAGATTTTGACATTTTCACCTGAAGTGTACAATTAGGGGCTGAAAACGCGTTTAAAGCAATAAAAAGTTCATTTTGGCTCTCACACCTTAACTAAATGTTGTAGACTCAAACTTTTTGCTGTCATTAGTATATTTTAGCAAAATGAAGATGATTCAAGCATTAATTTCATTGTGCTTTTGCTCATTTTGAAGATTTTGACATTTTCACCTGAAGTGTACAATCAGGCTGAAAATGCATTTAAAGCCATAAAAAGTTCATTTTGGCTCTCACACCTTAACTAAATGTTGTAGACTCAAACTTGTTGCTGCCATTAGTGTATTTTAGCAAAATGAAGATGATTCAAGCATTAATTTCATTGTGCTTTTGCTCATTTTGAAGATTTTGACATTTTCACCTGAAGTGTACAATTAGGGGCTGAAAACGCGTTTAAAGCAATAAAAAGTTCATTTTGGCTCTCACACCTTAACTAAATGTTGTAGACTCAAACTTTTTGCTGTCATTAGTATATTTTAGCAAAATGAAGATGATTCAAGCATTAATTTTATTGTGCTTTTGCTCATTTTGAAGATTTTGACATTTTCACCTGAAGTGTACAATCGGGCTGAAAATGCATTTAAAGCCATAAAAAGTTCATTTTGGCTCTCACACCTTAACTAAATGTTGTAGACTCAAACTTTTTGCTGTCATTAGTGTATTTTAGCAAAATGAAGATGATTCAAGCATTAATTTCATTGTGCTTTTGCTCATTTTGAAGATTTTGACATTTTCACCTGAAGTGTACAATCAGGCTGAAAATGCATTTAAAGCCATAAAAAGTTCATTTTGGCTCTCACACCTTAACTAAATGTTGTAGACTCAAAATTTTTGCTGTCATTAGTGTAAGTTAGCAAAATGAAGATGATTCAAGCATTAATTTCATTGTGCTTTTGCTCATTTTGAAGATTTTGACATTTTCACCTGAAGTGTACAATCAGGCTGAAAATGCATTTAAAGCCATAAAAAGTTCATTTTGGCTCTCACACCTTAACTAAATGTTGTAGACTCAAACTTTTTGCTGTCATTAGTGTATTTTAGCAAAATGAAGATGATTCAAGCATTAATTTCATTGTGCTTTTGCTCATTTTGAAGATTTTGACATTTTCACCTGAAGTGTACAATCAGGCTGAAAATGCATTTAAAGCCATAAAAAGTTCATTTTGGCTCTCACACCTTAACTAAATGTTGTAGACTCAAACTTTTTGCTGTCATTAGTGTATTTTAGCAAAATGAAGATGATTCAAGCATTAATTTCATTGTGCTTTTGCTCATTTTGAAGATTTTGACATTTTCACCTGAAGTGTACAATCAGGCTGAAAATGCATTTAAAGCCATAAAAAGTTCATTTTGGCTCTCACACCTTAACTAAATGTTGTAGACTCAAACTTTTTGCTGTCATTAGTGTATGTTAGCAAAATGAAGATGATTCAAGCATTAATTTCATTGTGCTTTTGCTCATTTTGAAGATTTTGACATTTTCACCTGAAGTGTACAATCAGGCTGAAAATGCATTTAAAGCCATAAAAAGTTCATTTTGGCTCTCACACCTTAACTAAATGTTGTAGACTCAAACTTTTTGCTGTCATTAGTGTATTTTAGCAAAATGAAGATGATTCAAGCATTAATTTCATTGTGCTTTTGCTCATTTTGAAGATTTTGACATTTTCACCTGAAGTGTACAATCGGGCTGAAAATGCATTTAAAGCCATAAAAAGTTCATTTTGGCTCTCACACCTTAACTAAATGTTGTAGACTCAAACTTTTTGCTGTCATTAGTGTATTTTAGCAAAATGAAGATGATTCAAGCATTAATTTCATTGTGCTTTTGCTCATTTTGAAGATTTTGACATTTTCACCTGAAGTGTACAATCGGGCTGAAAATGCATTTAAAGCAATAAAAAGTTCATTTTGGCTCTCACACCTTAACTAAATGTTGTAGATTCAAACTTTTTGCTGTCATTAGTGTATTTTAGCAAAATGAAGATGATTCAAGCATTAATTTCATTGTGCTTTTGCTCATTTTGAAGATTTTGACATTTTCACCTGAAGTGTACAATTAGGGGCTGAAAACGCGTTTAAAGCAATAAAAAGTTCATTTTGGCTCTCACACCTTAACTAAATGTTGTAGACTCAAACTTTTTGCTGTCATTAGTATATTTTAGCAAAATGAAGATGATTCAAGCATTAATTTTATTGTGCTTTTGCTCATTTTGAAGATTTTGACATTTTCACCTGAAGTGTACAATCGGGCTGAAAATGCATTTAAAGCCATAAAAAGTTCATTTTGGCTCTCACACCTTAACTAAATGTTGTAGACTCAAACTTTTTGCTGTCATTAGTGTATGTTAGCAAAATGAAGATGATTCAAGCATTAATTTCATTGTGCTTTTGCTCATTTTGAAGATTTTGACATTTTCACCTGACGTGTACAATCAGGCTGAAAATGCATTTAAAGCCATAAAAAGTTCATTTTGGCTCTCACACCTTAACTAAATGTTGTAGACTCAAACTTTTTGCTGTCATTAGTGTATTTTAGCAAAATGAAGATGATTCAAGCATTAATTTCATTGTGCTTTTGCTCATTTTGAAGATTTTGACATTTTCACCTGAAGTGTACAATTAGGGGCTGAAAACGCGTTTAAAGCAATAAAAAGTTCATTTTGGCTCTCACACCTTAACTAAATGTTGTAGACTCAAACTTTTTGCTGTCATTAGTATATTTTAGCAAAATGAAGATGATTCAAGCATTAATTTTATTGTGCTTTTGCTCATTTTGAAGATTTTGACATTTTCACCTGAAGTGTACAATCGGGCTGAAAATGCATTTAAAGCCATAAAAAGTTCATTTTGGCTCTCACACCTTAACTAAATGTTGTAGATTCAAACTTTTTGCTGTCATTAGTGTATTTTAGCAAAATGAAGATGATTCAAGCATTAATTTCATTGTGCTTTTGCTCATTTTGAAGATTTTGACATTTTCACCTGAAGTGTACAATCGGGCTGAAAATGCATTTAAAGCAATAAAAAGTTCATTTTGGCTCTCACACCTAAACTAAATGTTGTAGACTCAAACTTTTTGCTGTCATTAGTATATTTTAGCAAAATGAAGATGATTCAAGCATTAATTTTATTGTGCTTTTGCTCATTTTGAAGATTTTGACATTTTCACCTGAAGTGTACAATCGGGCTGAAAATGCATTTAAAGCCATAAAAAGTTCATTTTGGCTCTCACACCTTAACTAAATGTTGTAGATTCAAACTTTTTGCTGTCATTAGTGTATTTTAGCAAAATGAAGATGATTCAAGCATTAATTTCATTGTGCTTTTGCTCATTTTGAAGATTTTGACATTTTCACCTGAAGTGTACAATCAGGCTGAAAATGCATATAAAGCAATAAAAAGTTCATTTTGGCTCTCACACCTAAACTAAATGTTGTAGACTCAAACTTTTTGCTGTCATTAGTATATTTTAGCAAAATGAAGATGATTCAAGCATTAATTTTATTGTGCTTTTGCTCATTTTGAAGATTTTGACATTTTCACCTGAAGTGTACAATCGGGCTGAAAATGCATTTAAAGCCATAAAAAGTTCATTTTGGCTCTCACACCTTAACTAAATGTTGTAGACTCAAACTTTTTGCTGTCATTAGTGTATGTTAGCAAAATGAAGAATATTCAAGCATTAATTTCATTGTGCTTTTGCTCATTTTGAAGATTTTGACATTTTCACCTGAAGTGTACAATCAGGCTGAAAATGCATTTAAAGCAATAAAAAGTTCATTTTGGCTCTCACACCTAAACTAAATGTTGTAGACTCAAACTTTTTGCTGTCATTAGTATATTTTAGCAAAATGAAGATGATTCAAGCATTAATTTTATTGTGCTTTTGCTCATTTTGAAGATTTTGACATTTTCACCTGAAGTGTACAATCGGGCTGAAAATGCATTTAAAGCCATAAAAAGTTCATTTTGGCTCTCACACCTTAACTAAATGTTGTAGACTCAAACTTTTTGCTGTCATTAGTGTATGTTAGCAAAATGAAGATGATTCAAGCATTAATTTCATTGTGCTTTTGCTCATTTTGAAGATTTTGACATTTTCACCTGAAGTGTACAATCAGGCTGAAAATGCATTTAAAGCAATAAAAAGTTCA
The DNA here is from genome assembly GCF_054856555.1 of Leptonotus elevatus. Taxonomy (NCBI): domain Eukaryota; kingdom Metazoa; phylum Chordata; class Actinopteri; order Syngnathiformes; family Syngnathidae; genus Leptonotus; species Leptonotus elevatus. The sequence continues at coordinate 21,599 of NC_141250.1, forward strand.
TTTTGGCTCTCACACCTAAACTAAATGTTGTAGACTCAAACTTTTTGCTGTCATTAGTATATTTTAGCAAAATGAAGATGATTCAAGCATTAATTTTATTGTGCTTTTGCTCATTTTGAAGATTTTGACATTTTCACCTGAAGTGTACAATCGGGCTGAAAATGCATTTAAAGCCATAAAAAGTTCATTTTGGCTCTCACACCTTAACTAAATGTTGTAGACTCAAACTTTTTGCTGTCATTAGTGTATTTTAGCAAAATGAAGATGATTCAAGCATTAATTTCATTGTGCTTTTGCTCATTTTGAAGATTTTGACATTTTCACCTGAAGTGTACAATCAGGCTGAAAATGCATTTAAAGCAATAAAAAGTTCATTTTGGCTCTCACACCTAAACTAAATGTTGTAGACTCAAACTTTTTGCTGTCATTAGTATATTTTAGCAAAATGAAGATGATTCAAGCATTCATTTTATTGTGCTTTTGCTCATTTTGAAGATTTTGACATTTTCACCTGAAGTGTACAATCGGGCTGAAAATGCATTTAAAGCCATAAAAAGTTCATTTTGGCTCTCACACCTTAACTAAATGTTGTAGACTCAAACTTTTTGCTGTCATTAGTATATTTTAGCAAAATGAAGATGATTCAAGCATTCATTTTATTGTGCTTTTGCTCATTTTGAAGATTTTGACATTTTCACCTGAAGTGTACAATCGGGCTGAAAATGCATTTAAAGCCATAAAAAGTTCATTTTGGCTCTCACACCTTAACTAAATGTTGTAGACTCAAACTTTTTGCTGTCATTAGTGTATGTTAGCAAAATGAAGATGATTCAAGCATTAATTTCATTGTGCTTTTGCTCATTTTGAAGATTTTGACATTTTCACCTGAAGTGTACAATCAGGGGCTGAAAACGCGTTTAAAGCAATAAAAAGTTCATTTTGGCTCTCACACCTTAACTAAATGTTGTAGACTCAAACTTTTTGCTGTCATTAGTGTATTTTAGCAAAATGAAGATGATTCAAGCATTAATTTCATTGTGCTTTTGCTCATTTAGAAGATTTTGACATTTTCACCTGAAGTGTACAATCAGGCTGAAAATGCATTTAAAGCAATAAAAAGTTCATTTTGGCTCTCACACCTAAACTAAATGTTGTAGACTCAAACTTTTTGCTGTCATTAGTATATTTTAGCAAAATGAAGATGATTCAAGCATTAATTTTATTGTGCTTTTGCTCATTTTGAAGATTTTGACATTTTCACCTGAAGTGTACAATCGGGCTGAAAATGCATTTAAAGCCATAAAAAGTTCATTTTGGCTCTCACACCTTAACTAAATGTTGTAGACTCAAACTTTTTGCTGTCATTAGTGTATGTTAGCAAAATGAAGATGATTCAAGCATTAATTTCATTGTGCTTTTGCTCATTTTGAAGATTTTGACATTTTCACCTGAAGTGTACAATCAGGCTGAAAATGCATTTAAAGCAATAAAAAGTTCATTTTGGCTCTCACACCTAAACTAAATGTTGTAGACTCAAACTTTTTGCTGTCATTAGTATATTTTAGCAAAATGAAGATGATTCAAGCATTAATTTTATTGTGCTTTTGCTCATTTTGAAGATTTTGACATTTTCACCTGAAGTGTACAATCGGGCTGAAAATGCATTTAAAGCCATAAAAAGTTCATTTTGGCTCTCACACCTTAACTAAATGTTGTAGACTCAAACTTTTTGCTGTCATTAGTGTATTTTAGCAAAATGAAGATGATTCAAGCATTAATTTCATTGTGCTTTTGCTCATTTTGAAGATTTTGACATTTTCACCTGAAGTGTACAATCAGGCTGAAAATGCATTTAAAGCAATAAAAAGTTCATTTTGGCTCTCACACCTAAACTAAATGTTGTAGACTCAAACTTTTTGCTGTCATTAGTATATTTTAGCAAAATGAAGATGATTCAAGCATTCATTTTATTGTGCTTTTGCTCATTTTGAAGATTTTGACATTTTCACCTGAAGTGTACAATCGGGCTGAAAATGCATTTAAAGCCATAAAAAGTTCATTTTGGCTCTCACACCTTAACTAAATGTTGTAGACTCAAACTTTTTGCTGTCATTAGTATATTTTAGCAAAATGAAGATGATTCAAGCATTCATTTTATTGTGCTTTTGCTCATTTTGAAGATTTTGACATTTTCACCTGAAGTGTACAATCGGGCTGAAAATGCATTTAAAGCCATAAAAAGTTCATTTTGGCTCTCACACCTTAACTAAATGTTGTAGACTCAAACTTTTTGCTGTCATTAGTGTATGTTAGCAAAATGAAGATGATTCAAGCATTAATTTCATTGTGCTTTTGCTCATTTTGAAGATTTTGACATTTTCACCTGAAGTGTACAATCAGGGGCTGAAAACGCGTTTAAAGCAATAAAAAGTTCATTTTGGCTCTCACACCTTAACTAAATGTTGTAGACTCAAACTTTTTGCTGTCATTAGTGTATTTTAGCAAAATGAAGATGATTCAAGCATTAATTTCATTGTGCTTTTGCTCATTTTGAAGATTTTGACATTTTCACCTGAAGTGTACAATCAGGCTGAAAATGCATTTAAAGCAATAAAAAGTTCATTTTGGCTCTCACACCTAAACTAAATGTTGTAGACTCAAACTTTTTGCTGTCATTAGTATATTTTAGCAAAATGAAGATGATTCAAGCATTAATTTTATTGTGCTTTTGCTCATTTTGAAGATTTTGACATTTTCACCTGAAGTGTACAATCAGGCTGAAAATGCATTTAAAGCAATAAAAAGTTCATTTTGGCTCTCACACCTAAACTAAATGTTGTAGACTCAAACTTTTTGCTGTCATTAGTATATTTTAGCAAAATGAAGATGATTCAAGCATTAATTTCATTGTGCTTTTGCTCATTTTGAAGATTTTGACATTTTCACCTGAAGTGTACAATCGGGCTGAAAATGCATTTAAAGCCATACAAAGTTCATTTTGGCTCTCACACCTTAACTAAATGTTGTAGACTCAAACTTTTTGCTGTCATTAGTGTATGTTAGCAAAATGAAGATGATTCAAGCATTAATTTCATTGTGCTTTTGCTCATTTTGAAGATTTTGACATTTTCACCTGAAGTGTACAATCAGGCTGAAAATGCATTTAAAGCAATAAAAAGTTCATTTTGGCTCTCACACCTAAACTAAATGTTGTAGACTCAAACTTTTTGCTGTCATTAGTATATTTTAGCAAAATGAAGATGATTCAAGCATTAATTTTATTGTGCTTTTGCTCATTTTGAAGATTTTGACATTTTCACCTGAAGTGTACAATCGGGCTTAAAATGCATTTAAAGCCATAAAAAGTTCATTTTGGCTCTCACACCTTAACTAAATGTTGTAGATTCAAACTTTTTGCTGTCATTAGTGTATTTTAGCAAAATGAAGATGATTCAAGCATTAATTTCATTGTGCTTTTGCTCATTTTGAAGATTTTGACATTTTCACCTGAAGTGTACAATCGGGCTGAAAATGCATTTAAAGCCATAAAAAGTTCATTTTGGCTCTCACACCTTAACTAAATGTTGTAGACTCAAACTTTTTGCTGTCATTAGTGTATGTTAGCAAAATGAAGATGATTCAAGCATTAATTTCATTGTGCTTTTGCTCATTTTGAAGATATTGACATTTTCACCTGAAGTGTACAATCAGGCTGAAAATGCATTTAAAGCAATAAAAAGTTCATTTTGGCTCTAACACCTTAACTAAATGTTGTAGATTCAAACTTTTTGCTGTCATTAGTGTATTTTAGCAAAATGAAGATGATTCAAGCATTAATTTCATTGTGCTTTTGCTCATTTTGAAGATTTTGACATTTTCACCTGAAGTGTACAATTAGGGGCTGAAAATGCGTTTAAAGCAATAAAAAGTTCATTTTGGCTCTCACACCTTAACTAAATGTTGTAGACTCAAACTTTTTGCTGTCATTAGTGTATGTTAGCAAAATGAAGATGATTCAAGCATTAATTTCATTGTGCTTTTGCTCATTTTGAAGATTTTGACATTTTCACCTGAAGTGTACAATCAGGCTGAAAATGCATTTAAAGCAATAAAAAGTTCATTTTGGCTCTCACACCTAAAATAAATGTTGTAGACTCAAACTTTTTGCTGTCATTAGTATATTTTAGCAAAATGAAGATGATTCAAGCATTAATTTTATTGTGCTTTTGCTCATTTTGAAGATTTTGACATTTTCACCTGAAGTGTACAATCGGGCTGAAAATGCATTTAAAGCCATAAAAAGTTCATTTTGAATCTCACACCTTAACTAAATGTTGTAGACTCAAACTTTTTGCTGTCATTAGTGTATGTTAGCAAAGTGAAGATGATTCAAGCATTAATTTCATTGTGCTTTTGCTCATTTTGAAGATTTTGACATTTTCACCTGAAGTGTACAATCAGGCTGAAAATGCATTTAAAGCAATAAAAAGTTCATTTTGGCTCTAACACCTTAACTAAATGTTGTAGATTCAAACTTTTTGCTGTCATTAGTGTATTTTAGCAAAATGAAGATGATTCAAGCATTAATTTCATTGTGCTTTTGCTCATTTTGAAGATTTTGACATTTTCACCTGAAGTGTACAATTAGGGGCTGAAAACGCGTTTAAAGCAATAAAAAGTTCATTTTGGCTCTCACACCTTAACTAAATGTTGTAGACTCAAACTTTTTGCTGTCATTAGTGTATGTTAGCAAAATGAAGATGATTCAAGCATTAATTTCATTGTGCTTTTGCTCATTTTGAAGATTTTGACATTTTCACCTGAAGTGTACAATCAGGCTGAAAATGCATTTAAAGCAATAAAAAGTTCATTTTGGCTCTCACACCTAAACTAAATGTTGTAGACTCAAACTTTTTGCTGTCATTAGTATATTTTAGCAAAATGAAGATGATTCAAGCATTAATTTTATTGTGCTTTTGCTCATTTTGAAGATTTTGACATTTTCACCTGAAGTGTACAATCGGGCTGAAAATGCATTTAAAGCCATAAAAAGTTCATTTTGAATCTCACACCTTAACTAAATGTTGTAGACTCAAACTTTTTGCTGTCATTAGTGTATGTTAGCAAAATGAAGATGATTCAAGCATTAATTTCATTGTGCTTTTGCTCATTTTGAAGATTTTGACATTTTCACCTGAAGTGTACAATTAGGGGCTGAAAACGCGTTTAAAGCAATAAAAAGTTCATTTTGGCTCTCACACCTTAACTAAATGTTGTAGACTCAAACTTTTTGCTGTCATTAGTATATTTTAGCAAAATGAAGATGATTCAAGCATTAATTTTATTGTGCTTTTGCTCATTTTGAAGATTTTGACATTTTCACCTGAAGTGTACAATCGGGCTGAAAATGCATTTAAAGCCATAAAAAGTTCATTTTGGCTCTCACACCTTAACTAAATGTTGTAGATTCAAACTTTTTGCTGTCATTAGTGTATTTTAGCAAAATGAAGATGATTCAAGCATTAATTTCATTGTGCTTTTGCTCATTTTGAAGATTTTGACATTTTCACCTGAAGTGTACAATCGGGCTGAAAATGCATTTAAAGCAATAAAAAGTTCATTTTGGCTCTCACACCTAAACTAAATGTTGTAGACTCAAACTTTTTGCTGTCATTAGTATATTTTAGCAAAATGAAGATGATTCAAGCATTAATTTTATTGTGCTTTTGCTCATTTTGAAGATTTTGACATTTTCACCTGAAGTGTACAATCGGGCTGAAAATGCATTTAAAGCCATAAAAAGTTCATTTTGGCTCTCACACCTTAACTAAATGTTGTAGATTCAAACTTTTTGCTGTCATTAGTGTATTTTAGCAAAATGAAGATGATTCAAGCATTAATTTCATTGTGCTTTTGCTCATTTTGAAGATTTTGACATTTTCACCTGAAGTGTACAATCAGGCTGAAAATGCATTTAAAGCAATAAAAAGTTCATTTTGGCTCTCACACCTAAACTAAATGTTGTAGACTCAAACTTTTTGCTGTCATTAGTATATTTTAGCAAAATGAAGATGATTCAAGCATTAATTTTATTGTGCTTTTGCTCATTTTGAAGATTTTGACATTTTCACCTGAAGTGTACAATCGTGCTGAAAATGCATTTAAAGCCATAAAAAGTTCATTTTGGCTCTCACACCTTAACTAAATGTTGTAGACTCAAACTTTTTGCTGTCATTAGTTTATGTTAGCAAAATGAAGAATATTCAAGCATTAATTTCATTGTGCTTTTGCTCATTTTGAAGATTTTGACATTTTCACCTGAAGTGTACAATCAGGCTGAAAATGCATTTAAAGCAATAAAAAGTTCATTTTGGCTCTCACACCTAAACTAAATGTTGTAGACTCAAACTTTTTGCTGTCATTAGTATATTTTAGCAAAATGAAGATGATTCAAGCATTAATTTTATTGTGCTTTTGCTCATTTTGAAGATTTTGACATTTTCACCTGAAGTGTACAATCGGGCTGAAAATGCATTTAAAGCCATAAAAAGTTCATTTTGGCTCTCACACCTTAACTAAATGTTGTAGACTCAAACTTTTTGCTGTCATTAGTGTATGTTAGCAAAATGAAGATGATTCAAGCATTAATTTCATTGTGCTTTTGCTCATTTTGAAGATTTTGACATTTTCACCTGAAGTGTACAATCAGGCTGAAAATGCATTTAAAGCAATAAAAAGTTCATTTTGGCTCTCACACCTAAACTAAATGTTGTAGACTCAAACTTTTTGCTGTCATTAGTATATTTTAGCAAAATGAAGATGATTCAAGCATTAATTTTATTGTGCTTTTGCTCATTTTGAAGATTTTGACATTTTCACCTGAAGTGTACAATCGGGCTGAAAATGCATTTAAAGCCATAAAAAGTTCATTTTGGCTCTCACACCTTAACTAAATGTTGTAGACTCAAACTTTTTGCTGTCATTAGTGTATTTTAGCAAAATGAAGATGATTCAAGCATTAATTTCATTGTGCTTTTGCTCATTTTGAAGATTTTGACATTTTCACCTGAAGTGTACAATCAGGCTGAAAATGCATTTAAAGCAATAAAAAGTTCATTTTGGCTCTCACACCTAAACTAAATGTTGTAGACTCAAACTTTTTGCTGTCATTAGTATATTTTAGCAAAATGAAGATGATTCAAGCATTCATTTTATTGTGCTTTTGCTCATTTTGAAGATTTTGACATTTTCACCTGAAGTGTACAATCGGGCTGAAAATGCATTTAAAGCCATAAAAAGTTCATTTTGGCTCTCACACCTTAACTAAATGTTGTAGACTCAAACTTTTTGCTGTCATTAGTATATTTTAGCAAAATGAAGATGATTCAAGCATTCATTTTATTGTGCTTTTGCTCATTTTGAAGATTTTGACATTTTCACCTGAAGTGTACAATCGGGCTGAAAATGCATTTAAAGCCATAAAAAGTTCATTTTGGCTCTCACACCTTAACTAAATGTTGTAGACTCAAACTTTTTGCTGTCATTAGTGTATGTTAGCAAAATGAAGATGATTCAAGCATTAATTTCATTGTGCTTTTGCTCATTTTGAAGATTTTGACATTTTCACCTGAAGTGTACAATCAGGGGCTGAAAACGCGTTTAAAGCAATAAAAAGTTCATTTTGGCTCTCACACCTTAACTAAATGTTGTAGACTCAAACTTTTTGCTGTCATTAGTGTATTTTAGCAAAATGAAGATGATTCAAGCATTAATTTCATTGTGCTTTTGCTCATTTAGAAGATTTTGACATTTTCACCTGAAGTGTACAATCAGGCTGAAAATGCATTTAAAGCAATAAAAAGTTCATTTTGGCTCTCACACCTAAACTAAATGTTGTAGACTCAAACTTTTTGCTGTCATTAGTATATTTTAGCAAAATGAAGATGATTCAAGCATTAATTTTATTGTGCTTTTGCTCATTTTGAAGATTTTGACATTTTCACCTGAAGTGTACAATCGGGCTGAAAATGCATTTAAAGCCATAAAAAGTTCATTTTGGCTCTCACACCTTAACTAAATGTTGTAGACTCAAACTTTTTGCTGTCATTAGTGTATGTTAGCAAAATGAAGATGATTCAAGCATTAATTTCATTGTGCTTTTGCTCATTTTGAAGATTTTGACATTTTCACCTGAAGTGTACAATCAGGCTGAAAATGCATTTAAAGCAATAAAAAGTTCATTTTGGCTCTCACACCTAAACTAAATGTTGTAGACTCAAACTTTTTGCTGTCATTAGTATATTTTAGCAAAATGAAGATGATTCAAGCATTAATTTTATTGTGCTTTTGCTCATTTTGAAGATTTTGACATTTTCACCTGAAGTGTACAATCGGGCTGAAAATGCATTTAAAGCCATAAAAAGTTCATTTTGGCTCTCACACCTTAACTAAATGTTGTAGACTCAAACTTTTTGCTGTCATTAGTGTATTTTAGCAAAATGAAGATGATTCAAGCATTAATTTCATTGTGCTTTTGCTCATTTTGAAGATTTTGACATTTTCACCTGAAGTGTACAATCAGGCTGAAAATGCATTTAAAGCAATAAAAAGTTCATTTTGGCTCTCACACCTAAACTAAATGTTGTAGACTCAAACTTTTTGCTGTCATTAGTATATTTTAGCAAAATGAAGATGATTCAAGCATTCATTTTATTGTGCTTTTGCTCATTTTGAAGATTTTGACATTTTCACCTGAAGTGTACAATCGGGCTGAAAATGCATTTAAAGCCATAAAAAGTTCATTTTGGCTCTCACACCTTAACTAAATGTTGTAGACTCAAACTTTTTGCTGTCATTAGTATATTTTAGCAAAATGAAGATGATTCAAGCATTCATTTTATTGTGCTTTTGCTCATTTTGAAGATTTTGACATTTTCACCTGAAGTGTACAATCGGGCTGAAAATGCATTTAAAGCCATAAAAAGTTCATTTTGGCTCTCACACCTTAACTAAATGTTGTAGACTCAAACTTTTTGCTGTCATTAGTGTATGTTAGCAAAATGAAGATGATTCAAGCATTAATTTCATTGTGCTTTTGCTCATTTTGAAGATTTTGACATTTTCACCTGAAGTGTACAATCAGGGGCTGAAAACGCGTTTAAAGCAATAAAAAGTTCATTTTGGCTCTCACACCTTAACTAAATGTTGTAGACTCAAACTTTTTGCTGTCATTAGTGTATTTTAGCAAAATGAAGATGATTCAAGCATTAATTTCATTGTGCTTTTGCTCATTTTGAAGATTTTGACATTTTCACCTGAAGTGTACAATCAGGCTGAAAATGCATTTAAAGCAATAAAAAGTTCATTTTGGCTCTCACACCTAAACTAAATGTTGTAGACTCAAACTTTTTGCTGTCATTAGTATATTTTAGCAAAATGAAGATGATTCAAGCATTAATTTTATTGTGCTTTTGCTCATTTTGAAGATTTTGACATTTTCACCTGAAGTGTACAATCAGGCTGAAAATGCATTTAAAGCAATAAAAAGTTCATTTTGGCTCTCACACCTAAACTAAATGTTGTAGACTCAAACTTTTTGCTGTCATTAGTATATTTTAGCAAAATGAAGATGATTCAAGCATTAATTTCATTGTGCTTTTGCTCATTTTGAAGATTTTGACATTTTCACCTGAAGTGTACAATCGGGCTGAAAATGCATTTAAAGCCATACAAAGTTCATTTTGGCTCTCACACCTTAACTAAATGTTGTAGACTCAAACTTTTTGCTGTCATTAGTGTATGTTAGCAAAATGAAGATGATTCAAGCATTAATTTCATTGTGCTTTTGCTCATTTTGAAGATTTTGACATTTTCACCTGAAGTGTACAATCAGGCTGAAAATGCATTTAAAGCAATAAAAAGTTCATTTTGGCTCTCACACCTAAACTAAATGTTGTAGACTCAAACTTTTTGCTGTCATTAGTATATTTTAGCAAAATGAAGATGATTCAAGCATTAATTTTATTGTGCTTTTGCTCATTTTGAAGATTTTGACATTTTCACCTGAAGTGTACAATCGGGCTTAAAATGCATTTAAAGCCATAAAAAGTTCATTTTGGCTCTCACACCTTAACTAAATGTTGTAGATTCAAACTTTTTGCTGTCATTAGTGTATTTTAGCAAAATGAAGATGATTCAAGCATTAATTTCATTGTGCTTTTGCTCATTTTGAAGATTTTGACATTTTCACCTGAAGTGTACAATCGGGCTGAAAATGCATTTAAAGCCATAAAAAGTTCATTTTGGCTCTCACACCTTAACTAAATGTTGTAGACTCAAACTTTTTGCTGTCATTAGTGTATGTTAGCAAAATGAAGATGATTCAAGCATTAATTTCATTGTGCTTTTGCTCATTTTGAAGATATTGACATTTTCACCTGAAGTGTACAATCAGGCTGAAAATGCATTTAAAGCAATAAAAAGTTCATTTTGGCTCTAACACCTTAACTAAATGTTGTAGATTCAAACTTTTTGCTGTCATTAGTGTATTTTAGCAAAATGAAGATGATTCAAGCATTAATTTCATTGTGCTTTTGCTCATTTTGAAGATTTTGACATTTTCACCTGAAGTGTACAATTAGGGGCTGAAAATGCGTTTAAAGCAATAAAAAGTTCATTTTGGCTCTCACACCTTAACTAAATGTTGTAGACTCAAACTTTTTGCTGTCATTAGTGTATGTTAGCAAAATGAAGATGATTCAAGCATTAATTTCATTGTGCTTTTGCTCATTTTGAAGATTTTGACATTTTCACCTGAAGTGTACAATCAGGCTGAAAATGCATTTAAAGCAATAAAAAGTTCATTTTGGCTCTCACACCTAAAATAAATGTTGTAGACTCAAACTTTTTGCTGTCATTAGTATATTTTAGCAAAATGAAGATGATTCAAGCATTAATTTTATTGTGCTTTTGCTCATTTTGAAGATTTTGACATTTTCACCTGAAGTGTACAATCGGGCTGAAAATGCATTTAAAGCCATAAAAAGTTCATTTTGAATCTCACACCTTAACTAAATGTTGTAGACTCAAACTTTTTGCTGTCATTAGTGTATGTTAGCAAAGTGAAGATGATTCAAGCATTAATTTCATTGTGCTTTTGCTCATTTTGAAGATTTTGACATTTTCACCTGAAGTGTACAATCAGGCTGAAAATGCATTTAAAGCAATAAAAAGTTCATTTTGGCTCTAACACCTTAACTAAATGTTGTAGATTCAAACTTTTTGCTGTCATTAGTGTATTTTAGCAAAATGAAGATGATTCAAGCATTAATTTCATTGTGCTTTTGCTCATTTTGAAGATTTTGACATTTTCACCTGAAGTGTACAATTAGGGGCTGAAAACGCGTTTAAAGCAATAAAAAGTTCATTTTGGCTCTCACACCTTAACTAAATGTTGTAGACTCAAACTTTTTGCTGTCATTAGTGTATGTTAGCAAAATGAAGATGATTCAAGCATTAATTTCATTGTGCTTTTGCTCATTTTGAAGATTTTGACATTTTCACCTGAAGTGTACAATCAGGCTGAAAATGCATTTAAAGCAATAAAAAGTTCATTTTGGCTCTCACACCTAAACTAAATGTTGTAGACTCAAACTTTTTGCTGTCATTAGTATATTTTAGCAAAATGAAGATGATTCAAGCATTAATTTTATTGTGCTTTTGCTCATTTTGAAGATTTTGACATTTTCACCTGAAGTGTACAATCGGGCTGAAAATGCATTTAAAGCCATAAAAAGTTCATTTTGAATCTCACACCTTAACTAAATGTTGTAGACTCAAACTTTTTGCTGTCATTAGTGTATGTTAGCAAAATGAAGATGATTCAAGCATTAATTTCATTGTGCTTTTGCTCATTTTGAAGATTTTGACATTTTCACCTGAAGTGTACAATTAGGGGCTGAAAACGCGTTTAAAGCAATAAAAAGTTCATTTTGGCTCTCACACCTTAACTAAATGTTGTAGACTCAAACTTTTTGCTGTCATTAGTATATTTTAGCAAAATGAAGATGATTCAAGCATTAATTTTATTGTGCTTTTGCTCATTTTGAAGATTTTGACATTTTCACCTGAAGTGTACAATCGGGCTGAAAATGCATTTAAAGCCATAAAAAGTTCATTTTGGCTCTCACACCTTAACTAAATGTTGTAGATTCAAACTTTTTGCTGTCATTAGTGTATTTTAGCAAAATGAAGATGATTCAAGCATTAATTTCATTGTGCTTTTGCTCATTTTGAAGATTTTGACATTTTCACCTGAAGTGTACAATCGGGCTGAAAATGCATTTAAAGCAATAAAAAGTTCATTTTGGCTCTCACACCTAAACTAAATGTTGTAGACTCAAACTTTTTGCTGTCATTAGTATATTTTAGCAAAATGAAGATGATTCAAGCATTAATTTTATTGTGCTTTTGCTCATTTTGAAGATTTTGACATTTTCACCTGAAGTGTACAATCGGGCTGAAAATGCATTTAAAGCCATAAAAAGTTCATTTTGGCTCTCACACCTTAACTAAATGTTGTAGATTCAAACTTTTTGCTGTCATTAGTGTATTTTAGCAAAATGAAGATGATTCAAGCATTAATTTCATTGTGCTTTTGCTCATTTTGAAGATTTTGACATTTTCACCTGAAGTGTACAATCAGGCTGAAAATGCATTTAAAGCAATAAAAAGTTCATTTTGGCTCTCACACCTAAACTAAATGTTGTAGACTCAAACTTTTTGCTGTCATTAGTATATTTTAGCAAAATGAAGATGATTCAAGCATTAATTTTATTGTGCTTTTGCTCATTTTGAAGATTTTGACATTTTCACCTGAAGTGTACAATCGTGCTGAAAATGCATTTAAAGCCATAAAAAGTTCATTTTGGCTCTCACACCTTAACTAAATGTTGTAGACTCAAACTTTTTGCTGTCATTAGTTTATGTTAGCAAAATGAAGAATATTCAAGCATTAATTTCATTGTGCTTTTGCTCATTTTGAAGATTTTGACATTTTCACCTGAAGTGTACAATCAGGCTGAAAATGCATTTAAAGCAATAAAAAGTTCATTTTGGCTCTCACACCTAAACTAAATGTTGTAGACTCAAACTTTTTGCTGTCATTAGTATATTTTAGCAAAATGAAGATGATTCAAGCATTAATTTTATTGTGCTTTTGCTCATTTTGAAGATTTTGACATTTTCACCTGAAGTGTACAATCGGGCTGAAAATGCATTTAAAGCCATAAAAAGTTCATTTTGGCTCTCACACCTTAACTAAATGTTGTAGACTCAAACTTTTTGCTGTCATTAGTGTATGTTAGCAAAATGAAGATGATTCAAGCATTAATTTCATTGTGCTTTTGCTCATTTTGAAGATTTTGACATTTTCACCTGAAGTGTACAATCAGGCTGAAAATGCATTTAAAGCAATAAAAAGTTCATTTTGGCTCTCACACCTAAACTAAATGTTGTAGACTCAAACTTTTTGCTGTCATTAGTATATTTTAGCAAAATGAAGATGATTCAAGCATTAATTTTATTGTGCTTTTGCTCATTTTGAAGATTTTGACATTTTCACCTGAAGTGTACAATCGGGCTGAAAATGCATTTAAAGCCATAAAAAGTTCATTTTGGCTCTCACACCTTAACTAAATGTTGTAGACTCAAACTTTTTGCTGTCATTAGTGTATTTTAGCAAAATGAAGATGATTCAAGCATTAATTTCATTGTGCTTTTGCTCATTTTGAAGATTTTGACATTTTCACCTGAAGTGTACAATCAGGCTGAAAATGCATTTAAAGCAATAAAAAGTTCATTTTGGCTCTCACACCTAAACTAAATGTTGTAGACTCAAACTTTTTGCTGTCATTAGTATATTTTAGCAAAATGAAGATGATTCAAGCATTCATTTTATTGTGCTTTTGCTCATTTTGAAGATTTTGACATTTTCACCTGAAGTGTACAATCGGGCTGAAAATGCATTTAAAGCCATAAAAAGTTCATTTTGGCTCTCACACCTTAACTAAATGTTGTAGACTCAAACTTTTTGCTGTCATTAGTATATTTTAGCAAAATGAAGATGATTCAAGCATTCATTTTATTGTGCTTTTGCTCATTTTGAAGATTTTGACATTTTCACCTGAAGTGTACAATCGGGCTGAAAATGCATTTAAAGCCATAAAAAGTTCATTTTGGCTCTCACACCTTAACTAAATGTTGTAGACTCAAACTTTTTGCTGTCATTAGTGTATGTTAGCAAAATGAAGATGATTCAAGCATTAATTTCATTGTGCTTTTGCTCATTTTGAAGATTTTGACATTTTCACCTGAAGTGTACAATCAGGGGCTGAAAACGCGTTTAAAGCAATAAAAAGTTCATTTTGGCTCTCACACCTTAACTAAATGTTGTAGACTCAAACTTTTTGCTGTCATTAGTGTATTTTAGCAAAATGAAGATGATTCAAGCATTAATTTCATTGTGCTTTTGCTCATTTAGAAGATTTTGACATTTTCACCTGAAGTGTACAATCAGGCTGAAAATGCATTTAAAGCAATAAAAAGTTCATTTTGGCTCTCACACCTAAACTAAATGTTGTAGACTCAAACTTTTTGCTGTCATTAGTATATTTTAGCAAAATGAAGATGATTCAAGCATTAATTTTATTGTGCTTTTGCTCATTTTGAAGATTTTGACATTTTCACCTGAAGTGTACAATCGGGCTGAAAATGCATTTAAAGCCATAAAAAGTTCATTTTGGCTCTCACACCTTAACTAAATGTTGTAGACTCAAACTTTTTGCTGTCATTAGTGTATGTTAGCAAAATGAAGATGATTCAAGCATTAATTTCATTGTGCTTTTGCTCATTTTGAAGATTTTGACATTTTCACCTGAAGTGTACAATCAGGCTGAAAATGCATTTAAAGCAATAAAAAGTTCATTTTGGCTCTCACACCTAAACTAAATGTTGTAGACTCAAACTTTTTGCTGTCATTAGTATATTTTAGCAAAATGAAGATGATTCAAGCATTAATTTTATTGTGCTTTTGCTCATTTTGAAGATTTTGACATTTTCACCTGAAGTGTACAATCAGGCTGAAAATGCATTTAAAGCAATAAAAAGTTCATTTTGGCTCTCACACCTAAACTAAATGTTGTAGACTCAAACTTTTTGCTGTCATTAGTATATTTTAGCAAAATGAAGATGATTCAAGCATTAATTTCATTGTGCTTTTGCTCATTTTGAAGATTTTGACATTTTCACCTGAAGTGTACAATCGGGCTGAAAATGCATTTAAAGCCATAAAAAGTTCATTTTGGCTCTCACACCTTAACTAAATGTTGTAGACTCAAACTTTTTGCTGTCATTAGTGTATGTTAGCAAAATGAAGATGATTCAAGCATTAATTTCATTGTGCTTTTGCTCATTTTGAAGATTTTGACATTTTCACCTGAAGTGTACAATCAGGCTGAAAATGCATTTAAAGCAATAAAAAGTTCATTTTGGCTCTCACACCTAAACTAAATGTTGTAGACTCAAACTTTTTGCTGTCATTAGTATATTTTAGCAAAATGAAGATGATTCAAGCATTAATTTTATTGTGCTTTTGCTCATTTTGAAGATTTTGACATTTTCACCTGAAGTGTACAATCGGGCTTAAAATGCATTTAAAGCCATAAAAAGTTCATTTTGGCTCTCACACCTTAACTAAATGTTGTAGATTCAAACTTTTTGCTGTCATTAGTGTATTTTAGCAAAATGAAGATGATTCAAGCATTAATTTCATTGTGCTTTTGCTCATTTTGAAGATTTTGACATTTTCACCTGAAGTGTACAATCGGGCTGAAAATGCATTTAAAGCCATAAAAAGTTCATTTTGGCTCTCACACCTTAACTAAATGTTGTAGACTCAAACTTTTTGCTGTCATTAGTGTATGTTAGCAAAATGAAGATGATTCAAGCATTAATTTCATTGTGCTTTTGCTCATTTTGAAGATTTTGACATTTTCACCTGAAGTGTACAATCAGGCTGAAAATGCATTTAAAGCAATAAAAAGTTCATTTTGGCTCTAACACCTTAACTAAATGTTGTAGATTCAAACTTTTTGCTGTCATTAGTGTATTTTAGCAAAATGAAGATGATTCAAGCATTAATTTCATTGTGCTTTTGCTCATTTTGAAGATTTTGACATTTTCACCTGAAGTGTACAATTAGGGGCTGAAAATGCGTTTAAAGCAATAAAAAGTTCATTTTGGCTCTCACACCTTAACTAAATGTTGTAGACTCAAACTTTTTGCTGTCATTAGTGTATGTTAGCAAAATGAAGATGATTCAAGCATTAATTTCATTGTGCTTTTGCTCATTTTGAAGATTTTGACATTTTCACCTGAAGTGTACAATCAGGCTGAAAATGCATTTAAAGCAATAAAAAGTTCATTTTGGCTCTCACACCTAAACTAAATGTTGTAGACTCAAACTTTTTGCTGTCATTAGTATATTTTAGCAAAATGAAGATGATTCAAGCATTAATTTTATTGTGCTTTTGCTCATTTTGAAGATTTTGACATTTTCACCTGAAGTGTACAATCGGGCTGAAAATGCATTTAAAGCCATAAAAAGTTCATTTTGAATCTCACACCTTAACTAAATGTTGTAGACTCAAACTTTTTGCTGTCATTAGTGTATGTTAGCAAAGTGAAGATGATTCAAGCATTAATTTCATTGTGCTTTTGCTCATTTTGAAGATTTTGACATTTTCACCTGAAGTGTACAATCAGGCTGAAAATGCATTTAAAGCAATAAAAAGTTCATTTTGGCTCTAACACCTTAACTAAATGTTGTAGATTCAAACTTTTTGCTGTCATTAGTGTATTTTAGCAAAATGAAGATGATTCAAGCATTAATTTCATTGTGCTTTTGCTCATTTTGAAGATTTTGACATTTTCACCTGAAGTGTACAATCAGGCTGAAAATGCATTTAAAGCAATAAAAAGTTCATTTTGGCTCTCACACCTAAACTAAATGTTGTAGACTCAAACTTTTTGCTGTCATTAGTATATTTTAGCAAAATGAAGATGATTCAAGCATTAATTTTATTGTGCTTTTGCTCATTTTGAAGATTTTGACATTTTCACCTGAAGTGTACAATCGGGCTGAAAATGCATTTAAAGCCATAAAAAGTTCATTTTGGCTCTCACACCTTAACTAAATGTTGTAGACTCAAACTTTTTGCTGTCATTAGTGTATTTTAGCAAAATGAAGATGATTCAAGCATTAATTTCATTGTGCTTTTGCTCATTTTGAAGATTTTGACATTTTCACCTGAAGTGTACAATCAGGCTGAAAATGCATTTAAAGCAATAAAAAGTTCATTTTGAATCTCACACCTTAACTAAATGTTGTAGACTCAAACTTTTTGCTGTCATTAGTGTATGTTAACAAAATGAAGATGATTCAAGCATTAATTTCATTGTGCTTTTGCTCATTTTGAAGATTTTGACATTTTCACCTGAAGTGTACAATTAGGGGCTGAAAACGCGTTTAAAGCAATAAAAAGTTCATTTTGGCTCTCACACCTTAACTAAATGTTGTAGACTCAAACTTTTTGCTGTCATTAGTATATTTTAGCAAAATGAAGATGATTCAAGCATTAATTTTATTGTGCTTTTGCTCATTTTGAAGATTTTGACATTTTCACCTGAAGTGTACAATCGGGCTGAAAATGCATTTAAAGCCATAAAAAGTTCATTTTGGCTCTCACACCTTAACTAAATGTTGTAGATTCAAACTTTTTGCTGTCATTAGTGTATTTTAGCAAAATGAAGATGATTCAAGCATTAATTTCATTGTGCTTTTGCTCATTTTGAAGATTTTGACATTTTCACCTGAAGTGTACAATCGGGCTGAAAATGCATTTAAAGCAATAAAAAGTTCATTTTGGCTCTCACACCTAAACTAAATGTTGTAGACTCAAACTTTTTGCTGTCATTAGTATATTTTAGCAAAATGAAGATGATTCAAGCATTAATTTTATTGTGCTTTTGCTCATTTTGAAGATTTTGACATTTTCACCTGAAGTGTACAATCGGGCTGAAAATGCATTTAAAGCCATAAAAAGTTCATTTTGGCTCTCACACCTTAACTAAATGTTGTAGATTCAAACTTTTTGCTGTCATTAGTGTATTTTAGCAAAATGAAGATGATTCAAGCATTAATTTCATTGTGCTTTTGCTCATTTTGAAGATTTTGACATTTTCACCTGAAGTGTACAATCAGGCTGAAAATGCATTTAAAGCAATAAAAAGTTCATTTTGGCTCTCACACCTAAACTAAATGTTGTAGACTCAAACTTTTTGCTGTCATTAGTATATTTTAGCAAAATGAAGATGATTCAAGCATTAATTTTATTGTGCTTTTGCTCATTTTGAAGATTTTGACATTTTCACCTGAAGTGTACAATCGGGCTGAAAATGCATTTAAAGCCATAAAAAGTTCATTTTGGCTCTCACACCTTAACTAAATGTTGTAGACTCAAACTTTTTGCTGTCATTAGTGTATGTTAGCAAAATGAAGAATATTCAAGCATTAATTTCATTGTGCTTTTGCTCATTTTGAAGATTTTGACATTTTCACCTGAAGTGTACAATCAGGCTGAAAATGCATTTAAAGCAATAAAAAGTTCATTTTGGCTCTCACACCTAAACTAAATGTTGTAGACTCAAACTTTTTGCTGTCATTAGTATATTTTAGCAAAATGAAGATGATTCAAGCATTAATTTTATTGTGCTTTTGCTCATTTTGAAGATTTTGACATTTTCACCTGAAGTGTACAATCGGGCTGAAAATGCATTTAAAGCCATAAAAAGTTCATTTTGGCTCTCACACCTTAACTAAATGTTGTAGACTCAAACTTTTTGCTGTCATTAGTGTATGTTAGCAAAATGAAGATGATTCAAGCATTAATTTCATTGTGCTTTTGCTCATTTTGAAGATTTTGACATTTTCACCTGAAGTGTACAATCAGGCTGAAAATGCATTTAAAGCAATAAAAAGTTCATTTTGGCTCTCACACCTAAACTAAATGTTGTAGACTCAAACTTTTTGCTGTCATTAGTATATTTTAGCAAAATGAAGATGATTCAAGCATTAATTTTATTGTGCTTTTGCTCATTTTGAAGATTTTGACATTTTCACCTGAAGTGTACAATCGGGCTGAAAATGCATTTAAAGCCATAAAAAGTTCATTTTGGCTCTCACACCTTAACTAAATGTTGTAGACTCAAACTTTTTGCTGTCATTAGTGTATTTTAGCAAAATGAAGATGATTCAAGCATTAATTTCATTGTGCTTTTGCTCATTTTGAAGATTTTGACATTTTCACCTGAAGTGTACAATCAGGCTGAAAATGCATTTAAAGCAATAAAAAGTTCATTTTGGCTCTCACACCTAAACTAAATGTTGTAGACTCAAACTTTTTGCTGTCATTAGTATATTTTAGCAAAATGAAGATGATTCAAGCATTCATTTTATTGTGCTTTTGCTCATTTTGAAGATTTTGACATTTTCACCTGAAGTGTACAATCAGGGGCTGAAAACGCGTTTAAAGCAATAAAAAGTTCATTTTGGCTCTCACACCTTAACTAAATGTTGTAGACTCAAACTTTTTGCTGTCATTAGTGTATTTTAGCAAAATGAAGATGATTCAAGCATTAATTTCATTGTGCTTTTGCTCATTTTGAAGATTTTGACATTTTCACCTGAAGTGTACAATCAGGCTGAAAATGCATTTAAAGCCATAAAAAGTTCATTTTGGCTCTCACACCTTAACTAAATGTTGTAGACTCAAACTTTTTGCTGTCATTAGTGTATTTTAGCAAAATGAAGATGATTCAAGCATTAATTTCATTGTGCTTTTGCTCATTTTGAAGATTTTGACAATTTCACCTGAAGTGTACAATCGGGCTGAAAATGCATTTAAAGCCATAAAAAGTTCATTTTGGCTCTCACACCTTAACTAAATGTTGTAGACTCAAACTTTTTGCTGTCATTAGTGTATGTTAGCAAAATGAAGATGATTCAAGCATTAATTTCATTGTGCTTTTGCTCATTTTGAAGATTTTGACATTTTCACCTGAAGTGTACAATCAGGCTGAAAATGCTTTTAAAGCAATAAAAAGTTCATTTTGGCTCTCACACCTAAACTAAATGTTGTAGACTCAAACTTTTTGCTGTCATTAGTATATTTTAGCAAAATGAAGATGATTCAAGCATTAATTTTATTGTGCTTTTGCTCATTTTGAAGATTTTGACATTTTCACCTGAAGTGTACAATCGGGCTGAAAATGCATTTAAAGCCATAAAAAGTTCATTTTGGCTCTCACACCTTAACTAAATGTTGTAGACTCAAACTTTTTGCTGTCATTAGTGTATGTTAGCAAAATGAAGATGATTCAAGCATTAATTTCATTGTGCTTTTGCTCATTTTGAAGATTTTGACATTTTCACCTGAAGTGTACAATCAGGCTGAAAATGCATTTAAAGCAATAAAAAGTTCATTTTGGCTCTCACACCTTAACTAAATGTTGTAGACTCAAACTTTTTGCTGTCATTAGTGTATGTTAGCAAAATGAAGATGATTCAAGCATTAATTTCATTGTGCTTTTGCTCATTTTGAAGATTTTGACATTTTCACCTGAAGTGTACAATCGGGCTGAAAATGCATTTAAAGCCATAAAAAGTTCATTTTGGCTCTCACACCTTAACTAAATGTTGTAGACTCAAACTTTTTGCTGTCATTAGTGTATGTTAGCAAAATGAAGATGATTCAAGCATTAATTTCATTGTGCTTTTGCTCATTTTGAAGATTTTGACATTTTCACCTGAAGTGTACAATCAGGCTGAAAATGCATTTAAAGCAATAAAAAGTTCATTTTGGCTCTCACACCTAAACTAAATGTTGTAGACTCAAACTTTTTGCTGTCATTAGTATATTTTAGCAAAATGAAGATGATTCAAGCATTAATTTTATTGTGCTTTTGCTCATTTTGAAGATTTTGACATTTTCACCTGAAGTGTACAATCGGGCTGAAAATGCATTTAAAGCCATAAAAAGTTCATTTTGGCTCTCACACCTTAACTAAATGTTGTAGACTCAAACTTTTTGCTGTCATTAGTGTATGTTAGCAAAATGAAGATGATTCAAGCATTAATTTCATTGTGCTTTTGCTCATTTTGAAGATTTTGACATTTTCACCTGAAGTGTACAATCAGGCTGAAAATGCATTTAAAGCAATAAAAAGTTCATTTTGGCTCTCACACCTAAACTAAATGTTGTAGACTCAAACTTTTTGCTGTCATTAGTATATTTTAGCAAAATGAAGATGATTCAAGCATTAATTTTATTGTGCTTTTGCTCATTTTGAAGATTTTGACATTTTCACCTGAAGTGTACAATCAGGCTGAAAATGCATTTAAAGCAATAAAAAGTTCATTTTGGCTCTCACACCTAAACTAAATGTTGTAGACTCAAACTTTTTGCTGTCATTAGTATATTTTAGCAAAATGAAGATGATTCAAGCATTAATTTTATTGTGCTTTT
Source organism: Leptonotus elevatus (assembly GCF_054856555.1). Lineage (NCBI taxonomy): Eukaryota > Metazoa > Chordata > Actinopteri > Syngnathiformes > Syngnathidae > Leptonotus > Leptonotus elevatus. Next base: position 43,240 of record NC_141250.1, read on the forward strand.
GCTCATTTTGAAGATTTTGACATTTTCACCTGAAGTGTACAATCGGGCTGAAAATGCATTTAAAGCCATAAAAAGTTCATTTTGGCTCTCACACCTTAACTAAATGTTGTAGACTCAAACTTTTTGCTGTCATTAGTGTATGTTAGCAAAATGAAGATGATTCAAGCATTAATTTCATTGTGCTTTTGCTCATTTTGAAGATTTTGACATTTTCACCTGAAGTGTACAATCAGGCTGAAAATGCATTTAAAGCAATAAAAAGTTCATTTTGGCTCTCACACCTTAACTAAATGTTGTAGACTCAAACTTTTTGCTGTCATTAGTGTATGTTAGCAAAATGAAGATGATTCAAGCATTAATTTCATTGTGCTTTTGCTCATTTTGAAGATTTTGACATTTTCACCTGAAGTGTACAATCGGGCTGAAAATGCATTTAAAGCCATAAAAAGTTCATTTTGGCTCTCACACCTTAACTAAATGTTGTAGACTCAAACTTTTTGCTGTCATTAGTGTATGTTAGCAAAATGAAGATGATTCAAGCATTAATTTCATTGTGCTTTTGCTCATTTAGAAGATTTTGACATTTTCACCTGAAGTGTACAATCAGGCTGAAAATGCATTTAAAGCAATAAAAAGTTCATTTTGGCTCTCACACCTAAACTAAATGTTGTAGACTCAAACTTTTTGCTGTCATTAGTATATTTTAGCAAAATGAAGATGATTCAAGCATTAATTTTATTGTGCTTTTGCTCATTTTGAAGATTTTGACATTTTCACCTGAAGTGTACAATCGGGCTGAAAATGCATTTAAAGCCATAAAAAGTTCATTTTGGCTCTCACACCTTAACTAAATGTTGTAGACTCAAACTTTTTGCTGTCATTAGTGTATGTTAGCAAAATGAAGATGATTCAAGCATTAATTTCATTGTGCTTTTGCTCATTTTGAAGATTTTGACATTTTCACCTGAAGTGTACAATCAGGCTGAAAATGCATTTAAAGCAATAAAAAGTTCATTTTGGCTCTCACACCTAAACTAAATGTTGTAGACTCAAACTTTTTGCTGTCATTAGTATATTTTAGCAAAATGAAGATGATTCAAGCATTAATTTTATTGTGCTTTTGCTCATTTTGAAGATTTTGACATTTTCACCTGAAGTGTACAATCGGGCTGAAAATGCATTTAAAGCCATAAAAAGTTCATTTTGGATCTCACACCTTAACTAAATGTTGTAGATTCAAACTTTTTGCTGTCATTAGTGTATTTTAGCAAAATGAAGATGATTCAAGCATTAATTTCATTGTGCTTTTGCTCATTTTGAAGATTTTGACATTTTCACCTGAAGTGTACAATCAGGGGCTGAAAACGCGTTTAAAGCAATAAAAAATTCATTTTGGCTCTCACACCTTAACTAAATGTTGTAGACTCAAACTTTTTGCTGTCATTAGTGTATTTTAGCAAAATGAAGATGATTCAAGCATTAATTTCATTGTGCTTTTGCTCATTTTGAAGATTTTGACATTTTCACCTGAAGTGTACAATCGGGCTGAAAATGCATTTAAAGCCATAAAAAGTTCATTTTGGCTCTCACACCTAAACTAAATGTTGTAGACTCAAACTTTTTGCTGTCATTAGTATATTTTAGCAAAATGAAGATGATTCAAGCATTAATTTTATTGTGCTTTTGCTCATTTTGAAGATTTTGACATTTTCACCTGAAGTGTACAATCGGGCTGAAAATGCATTTAAAGCCATAAAAAGTTCATTTTGGCTCTCACACCTTAACTAAATGTTGTAGACTCAAACTTTTTGCTGTCATTAGTGTATGTTAGCAAAATGAAGATGATTCAAGCATTAATTTCATTGTGCTTTTGCTCATTTTGAAGATTTTGACATTTTCACCTGAAGTGTACAATCAGGCTGAAAATGCATTTAAAGCAATAAAAAGTTCATTTTGGCTCTCACACCTAAACTAAATGTTGTAGACTCAATCTTTTTGCTGTCATTAGTATATTTTAGCAAAATGAAGATGATTCAAGCATTAATTTTATTGTGCTTTTGCTCATTTTGAAGATTTTGACATTTTCACCTGAAGTGTACAATCGGGCTTAAAATGCATTTAAAGCCATAAAAAGTTCATTTTGGCTCTCACACCTTAACTAAATGTTGTAGATTCAAACTTTTTGCTGTCATTAGTGTATTTTAGCAAAATGAAGATGATTCAAGCATTAATTTCATTGTGCTTTTGCTCATTTTGAAGATTTTGACATTTTCACCTGAAGTGTACAATCGGGCTGAAAATGCATTTAAAGCCATAAAAAGTTCATTTTGGCTCTCACACCTTAACTAAATGTTGTAGACTCAAACTTTTTGCTGTCATTAGTGTATGTTAGCAAAATGAAGATGATTCAAGCATTAATTTCATTGTGCTTTTGCTCATTTTGAAGATTTTGACATTTTCACCTGAAGTGTACAATCAGGCTGAAAATGCATTTAAAGCAATAAAAAGTTCATTTTGGCTCTAACACCTTAACTAAATGTTGTAGATTCAAACTTTTTGCTGTCATTAGTGTATTTTAGCAAAATGAAGATGATTCAAGCATTAATTTCATTGTGCTTTTGCTCATTTTGAAGATTTTGACATTTTCACCTGAAGTGTACAATTAGGGGCTGAAAATGCGTTTAAAGCAATAAAAAGTTCATTTTGGCTCTCACACCTTAACTAAATGTTGTAGACTCAAACTTTTTGCTGTCATTAGTGTATGTTAGCAAAATGAAGATGATTCAAGCATTAATTTCATTGTGCTTTTGCTCATTTTGAAGATTTTGACATTTTCACCTGAAGTGTACAATCAGGCTGAAAATGCATTTAAAGCAATAAAAAGTTCATTTTGGCTCTCACACCTAAACTAAATGTTGTAGACTCAAACTTTTTGCTGTCATTAGTATATTTTAGCAAAATGAAGATGATTCAAGCATTAATTTTATTGTGCTTTTGCTCATTTTGAAGATTTTGACATTTTCACCTGAAGTGTACAATCGGGCTGAAAATGCATTTAAAGCCATAAAAAGTTAATTTTGAATCTCACACCTTAACTAAATGTTGTAGACTCAAACTTTTTGCTGTCATTAGTGTATGTTAGCAAAGTGAAGATGATTCAAGCATTAATTTCATTGTGCTTTTGCTCATTTTGAAGATTTTGACATTTTCACCTGAAGTGTACAATCAGGCTGAAAATGCATTTAAAGCCATAAAAAGTTCATTTTGGCTCTCACACCTTAACTAAATGTTGTAGATTCAAACTTTTTGCTGTCATTAGTGTATTTTAGCAAAATGAAGATGATTCAAGCATTAATTTCATTGTGCTTTTGCTCATTTTGAAGATTTTGACATTTTCACCTGAAGTGTACAATCGGGCTGAAAATGCATTTAAAGCAATAAAAAGTTCATTTTGGCTCTCACACCTAAACTAAATGTTGTAGACTCAAACTTTTTGCTGTCATTAGTATATTTTAGCAAAATGAAGATGATTCAAGCATTAATTTTATTGTGCTTTTGCTCATTTTGAAGATTTTGACATTTTCACCTGAAGTGTACAATCGGGCTGAAAATGCATTTAAAGCCATAAAAAGTTCATTTTGGCTCTCACACCTTAACTAAATGTTGTAGATTCAAACTTTTAGCTGTCATTAGTGTATTTTAGCAAAATGAAGATGATTCAAGCATTAATTTCATTGTGCTTTTGCTCATTTTGAAGATTTTGACATTTTCACCTGAAGTGTACAATCGGGCTGAAAATGCATTTAAAGCCATAAAAAGTTCATTTTGGCTCTCACACCTTAACTAAATGTTGTAGACTCAAACTTTTTGCTGTCATTAGTGTATGTTAGCAAAATGAAGATGATTCAAGCATTAATTTCATTGTGCTTTTGCTCATTTTGAAGATTTTGACATTTTCACCTGAAGTGTACAATCAGGCTGAAAATGCATTTAAAGCAATAAAAAGTTCATTTTGGCTCTAACACCTTAACTAAATGTTGTAGATTCAAACTTTTTGCTGTCATTAGTGTATTTTAGCAAAATGAAGATGATTCAAGCATTAATTTCATTGTGCTTTTGCTCATTTTGAAGATTTTGACATTTTCACCTGAAGTGTACAATTAGGGGCTGAAAACGCGTTTAAAGCAATAAAAAGTTCATTTTGGCTCTCACACCTTAACTAAATGTTGTAGACTCAAACTTTTTGCTGTCATTAGTGTATGTTAGCAAAATGAAGATGATTCAAGCATTAATTTCATTGTGCTTTTGCTCATTTTGAAGATTTTGACATTTTCACCTGAAGTGTACAATCAGGCTGAAAATGCATTTAAAGCAATAAAAAGTTCATTTTGGCTCTCACACCTAAACTAAATGTTGTAGACTCAAACTTTTTGCTGTCATTAGTATATTTTAGCAAAATGAAGATGATTCAAGCATTAATTTTATTGTGCTTTTGCTCATTTTGAAGATTTTGCCATTTTCACCTGAAGTGTACAATCGGGCTGAAAATGCATTTAAAGCCATAAAAAGTTCATTTTGAATCTCACACCTTAACTAAATGTTGTAGACTCAAACTTTTTGCTGTCATTAGTGTATGTTAGCAAAATGAAGATGATTCAAGCATTAATTTCATTGTGCTTTTGCTCATTTTGAAGATTTTGACATTTTCACCTGAAGTGTACAATCAGGCTGAAAATGCATTTAAAGCAATAAAAAGTTCATTTTGGCTCTCACACCTAAACTAAATGTTGTAGACTCAAACTTTTTGCTGTCATTAGTATATTTTAGCAAAATGAAGATGATTCAAGCATTAATTTTATTGTGCTTTTGCTCATTTTGAAGATTTTGACATTTTCACCTGAAGTGTACAATCGGGCTGAAAATGCATTTAAAGCCATAAAAAGTTCATTTTGGCTCTCACACCTTAACTAAATGTTGTAGATTCAAACTTTTTGCTGTCATTAGTGTATTTTAGCAAAATGAAGATGATTCAAGCATTAATTTCATTGTGCTTTTGCTCATTTTGAAGATTTTGACATTTTCACCTGAAGTGTACAATCGGGCTGAAAATGCATTTAAAGCAATAAAAAGTTCATTTTGGCTCTCACACCTAAACTAAATGTTGTAGACTCAAACTTTTTGCTGTCATTAGTATATTTTAGCAAAATGAAGATGATTCAAGCATTAATTTTATTGTGCTTTTGCTCATTTTGAAGATTTTGACATTTTCACCTGAAGTGTACAATCGGGCTGAAAATGCATTTAAAGCCATAAAAAGTTCATTTTGGCTCTCACACCTTAACTAAATGTTGTAGATTCAAACTTTTTGCTGTCATTAGTGTATTTTAGCAAAATGAAGATGATTCAAGCATTAATTTCATTGTGCTTTTGCTCATTTTGAAGATTTTGACATTTTCACCTGAAGTGTACAATCGGGCTGAAAATGCATTTAAAGCCATAAAAAGTTCATTTTGGCTCTCACACCTTAACTAAATGTTGTAGACTCAAACTTTTTGCTGTCATTAGTGTATGTTAGCAAAATGAAGATGATTCAAGCATTAATTTCATTGTGCTTTTGCTCATTTTGAAGATTTTGACATTTTCACCTGAAGTGTACAATCAGGCTGAAAATGCATTTAAAGCAATAAAAAGTTCATTTTGGCTCTCACACCTTAACTAAATGTTGTAGATTCAAACTTTTTGCTGTCATTAGTGTATTTTAGCAAAATTAATATGATTCAAGCATTAATTTCATTGTGCTTTTGCTCATTTTGAAGATTTTGACATTTTCACCTGAAGTGTACAATTAGGGGCTGAAAACGCGTTTAAAGCAATAAAAAGTTCATTTTGGCTCTCACACCTTAACTAAATGTTGTAGACTCAAACTTTTTGCTGTCATTAGTGTATGTTAGCAAAATGAAGATGATTCAAGCATTAATTTCATTGTGCTTTTGCTCATTTTGAAGATTTTGACATTTTCACCTGAAGTGTACAATCGGGCTGAAAATGCATTTAAAGCCATAAAAAGTTCATTTTGGCTCTCACACCTTAACTAAATGTTGTAGACTCAAACTTTTTGCTGTCATTAGTGTATGTTAGCAAAATGAAGATGATTCAAGCATTAATTTCATTGTGTTTTTGCTCATTTTGAAGATTTTGACATTTTCACCTGAAGTGTACAATCAGGCTGAAAATGCATTTAAAGCAATAAAAAGTTCATTTTGGCTCTCACACCTAAACTAAATGTTGTAGACTCAAACTTTTTGCTGTCATTAGTGTATGTTAGCAAAATGAAGATGATTCAAGCATTAATTTCATTGTGCTTTTGCTCATTTTGAAGATTTTGACATTTTCACCTGAAGTGTACAATCAGGCTGAAAATGCATTTAAAGCAATAAAAAGTTCATTTTGGCTCTCACACCTAAACTAAATGTTGTAGACTCAAACTTTTTGCTGTCATTAGTATATTTTAGCAAAATGAAGATGATTCAAGCATTAATTTTATTGTGCTTTTGCTCATTTTGAAGATTTTGACATTTTCACCTGAAGTGTACAATCGGGCTGAAAATGCATTTAAAGCCATAAAAAGTTCATTTTGGCTCTCACACCTTAACTAAATGTTGTAGACTCAAACTTTTTGCTGTCATTAGTGTATGTTAGCAAAATGAAGATGATTCAAGCATTAATTTCATTGTGCTTTTGCTCATTTTGAAGATTTTGACATTTTCACCTGAAGTGTACAATCAGGCTGAAAATGCATTTAAAGCAATAAAAAGTTCATTTTGGCTCTCACACCTTAACTAAATGTTGTAGACTCAAACTTTTTGCTGTCATTAGTGTATGTTAGCAAAATGAAGATGATTCAAGCATTAATTTCATTGTGCTTTTGCTCATTTTGAAGATTTTGACATTTTCACCTGAAGTGTACAATCGGGCTGAAAATGCATTTAAAGCCATAAAAAGTTCATTTTGGCTCTCACACCTTAACTAAATGTTGTAGACTCAAACTTTTTGCTGTCATTAGTGTATGTTAGCAAAATGAAGATGATTCAAGCATTAATTTCATTGTGCTTTTGCTCATTTTGAAGATTTTGACATTTTCACCTGAAGTGTACAATCAGGCTGAAAATGCATTTAAAGCAATAAAAAGTTCATTTTGGCTCTCACACCTTAACTAAATGTTGTAGACTCAAACTTTTTGCTGTCATTAGTGTATGTTAGCAAAATGAAGATGATTCAAGCATTAATTTCATTGTGCTTTTGCTCATTTTGAAGATTTTGACATTTTCACCTGAAGTGTACAATCAGGCTGAAAATGCTTTTAAAGCAATAAAAAGTTCATTTTGGCTCTCACACCTAAACTAAATGTTGTAGACTCAAACTTTTTGCTGTCATTAGTATATTTTAGCAAAATGAAGATGATTCAAGCATTAATTTTATTGTGCTTTTGCTAATTTTGAAGATTTTGACATTTTCACCTGAAGTGTACAATCGGGCTGAAAATGCATTTAAAGCCATAAAAAGTTCATTTTGGCTCTCACACCTTAACTAAATGTTGTAGACTCAAACTTTTTGCTGTCATTAGTATATTTTAGCAAAATGAAGATGATTCAAGCATTAATTTTATTGTGCTTTTGCTAATTTTGAAAATTTTGACATTTTCACCTGAAGTGTACAATCGGGCTGAAAATGCATTTAAAGCCATAAAAAGTTCATTTTGGCTCTCACACCTTAACTAAATGTTGTAGATTCAAACTTTTTGCTGTCATTAGTGTATTTTAGCAAAATGAAGATGATTCAAGCATTAATTTCATTGTGCTTTTGCTCATTTTGAAGATTTTGACATTTTCACCTCAAGTGTACAATCGGGCTGAAAATGCATTTAAAGCCATAAAAAGTTCATTTTGGCTCTCACACCTTAACTAAATGTTGTAGACTCAAACTTTTTGCTGTCATTAGTGTATGTTAGCAAAATGAAGATGATTCAAGCATTAATTTCATTGTGCTTTTGCTCATTTTGAAGATTTTGACATTTTCACCTGAAGTGTACAATCAGGCTGAAAATGCATTTAAAGCAATAAAAAGTTCATTTTGGCTCTCACACCTTAACTAAATGTTGTAGATTCAAACTTTTTGCTGTCATTAGTGTATTTTAGCAAAATGAAGATGATTCAAGCATTAATTTTATTGTGCTTTTGCTCATTTTGAAGATTTTGACATTTTCACCTGAAGTGTACAATCGGGCTGAAAATGCATTTAAAGCCATAAAAAGTTCATTTTGGCTCTCACACCTTAACTAAATGTTGTAGATTCAAACTTTTTGCTGTCATTAGTGTATGTTAGCAAAATGAAGATGATTCAAGCATTAATTTCATTGTGCTTTTGCTCATTTTGAAGATTTTGACATTTTCACCTGAAGTGTACAATCAGGCTGAAAATGCATTTAAAGCAATAAAAAGTTCATTTTGGCTCTCACACCTAAACTAAATGTTGTAGACTCAAACTTTTTGCTGTCATTAGTATATTTTAGCAAAATGAAGATGATTCAAGCATTAATTTTATTGTGCTTTTGCTCATTTTGAAGATTTTGACATTTTCACCTGAAGTGTACAATCGGGCTGAAAATGCATTTAAAGCCATAAAAAGTTCATTTTGAATCTCACACCTTAACTAAATGTTGTAGACTCAAACTTTTTGCTGTCATTAGTGTATGTTAGCAAAATGAAGATGATTCAAGCATTAATTTCATTGTGCTTTTGCTCATTTTGAAGATTTTGACATTTTCACCTGAAGTGTACAATCAGGCTGAAAATGCATTTAAAGCAATAAAAAGTTCATTTTGGCTCTCACACCTTAACTAAATGTTGTAGACTCAAACTTTTTGCTGTCATTAGTGTATGTTAGCAAAATGAAGATGATTCAAGCATTAATTTCATTGTGCTTTTGCTCATTTTGAAGATTTTGACATTTTCACCTGAAGTGTACAATCGGGCTGAAAATGCATTTAAAGCCATAAAAAGTTCATTTTGGCTCTCACACCTTAACTAAATGTTGTAGACTCAAACTTTTTGCTGTCATTAGTGTATGTTAGCAAAATGAAGATGATTCAAGCATTAATTTCATTGTGCTTTTGCTCATTTTGAAGATTTTGACATTTTCACCTGAAGTGTACAATCAGGCTGAAAATGCATTTAAAGCAATAAAAAGTTCATTTTGGCTCTCACACCTAAACTAAATGTTGTAGACTCAAACTTTTTGCTGTCATTAGTATATTTTAGCAAAATGAAGATGATTCAAGCATTAATTTCATTGTGCTTTTGCTCATTTTGAAGATTTTGACATTTTCACCTGAAGTGTACAATCAGGCTGAAAATGCATTTAAAGCAATAAAAAGTTCATTTTGGCTCTCACACCTTAACTAAATGTTGTAGATTCAAACTTTTTGCTGTCATTAGTGTATTTTAGCAAAATGAAATTGATTCAAGCATTAATTTTATTGTGCTTTTGCTCATTTTGAAGATTTTGACATTTTCACCTGAAGTGTACAATCGGGCTGAAAATGCATTTAAAGCCATAAAAAGTTCATTTTGGCTCTCACACCTTAACTAAATGTTGTAGATTCAAACTTTTTGCTGTCATTAGTGTATTTTAGCAAAATGAAGATGATTCAAGCATTAATTTCATTGTGCTTTTGCTCATTTTGAAGATTTTGACATTTTCACCTGAAGTGTACAATCGGGCTGAAAATGCATTTAAAGCCATAAAAAGTTCATTTTGGCTCTCACACCTTAACTAAATGTTGTAGACTCAAACTTTTTGCTGTCATTAGTGTATGTTAGCAAAATGAAGATGATTCAAGCATTAATTTCATTGTGCTTTTGCTCATTTTGAAGATTTTGACATTTTCACCTGAAGTGTACAATCAGGCTGAAAATGCATTTAAAGCAATAAAAAGTTCATTTTGGCTCTCACACCTTAACTAAATGTTGTAGACTCAAACTTTTTGCTGTCATTAGTGTATGTTAGCAAAATGAAGATGATTCAAGCATTAATTTCATTGTGCTTTTGCTCATTTTGAAGATTTTGACATTTTCACCTGAAGTGTACAATCAGGCTGAAAATGCATTTAAAGCAATAAAAAGTTCATTTTGGCTCTCACACCTTAACTAAATGTTGTAGACTCAAACTTTTTGCTGTCATTAGTGTATGTTAGCAAAATGAAGATGATTCAAGCATTAATTTCATTGTGCTTTTGCTCATTTTGAAGATTTTGACATTTTCACCTGAAGTGTACAATCGGGCTGAAAATGCATTTAAAGCCATAAAAAGTTCATTTTGGCTCTCACACCTTAACTAAATGTTGTAGACTCAAACTTTTTGCTGTCATTAGTGTATGTTAGCAAAATGAAGATGATTCAAGCATTAATTTCATTGTGCTTTTGCTCATTTTGAAGATTTTGACATTTTCACCTGAAGTGTACAATCAGGCTGAAAATGCATTTAAAGCAATAAAAAGTTCATTTTGGCTCTCACACCTTAACTAAATGTTGTAGACTCAAACGTTTTGCTGTCATTAGTGTATGTTAGCAAAATGAAGATGATTCAAGCATTAATTTCATTGTGCTTTTGCTCATTTTGAAGATTTTGACATTTTCACCTGAAGTGTACAATCAGGCTGAAAATGCATTTAAAGCAATAAAAAGTTCATTTTGGCTCTCACACCTTAACTAAATGTTGTAGACTCAAACTTTTTGCTGTCATTAGTGTATGTTAGCAAAATGAAGATGATTCAAGCATTAATTTCATTGTGCTTTTGCTCATTTTGAAGATTTTGACATTTTCACCTGAAGTGTACAATCGGGCTGAAAATGCATTTAAAGCCATAAAAAGTTCATTTTGGCTCTCACACCTTAACTAAATGTTGTAGACTCAAACTTTTTGCTGTCATTAGTGTATGTTAGCAAAATGAAGATGATTCAAGCATTAATTTCATTGTGCTTTTGCTCATTTTGAAGATTTTGACATTTTCACCTGAAGTGTACAATCAGGCTGAAAATGCATTTAAAGCAATAAAAAGTTCATTTTGGCTCTCACACCTAAACTAAATGTTGTAGACTCAAACTTTTTGCTGTCATTAGTATATTTTAGCAAAATGAAGATGATTCAAGCATTAATTTTATTGTGCTTTTGCTCATTTTGAAGATTTTGACATTTTCACCTGAAGTGTACAATCGGGTTGAAAATGCATTTAAAGCCATAAAAAGTTCATTTTGGCTCTCACACCTTAACTAAATGTTGTAGACTCAAACTTTTTGCTGTCATTAGTGTATGTTAGCAAAATGAAGATGATTCAAGCATTAATTTCATTGTGCTTTTGCTCATTTTGAAGATTTTGACATTTTCACCTGAAGTGTACAATCAGGCTGAAAATGCATTTAAAGCAATAAAAAGTTCATTTTGGCTCTCACACCTAAACTAAATGTTGTAGACTCAAACTTTTTGCTGTCATTAGTATATTTTAGCAAAATGAAGATGATTCAAGCATTAATTTTATTGTGCTTTTGCTCATTTTGAAGATTTTGACATTTTCACCTGAAGTGTACAATCGGGCTGAAAATGCATTTAAAGCCATGAAAAGTTCATTTTGGCTCTCACACCTTAACTAAATGTTGTAGACTCAAACTTTTTGCTGTCATTAGTGTATGTTAGCAAAATGAAGATGATTCAAGCATTAATTTCATTGTGCTTTTGCTCATTTTGAAGATTTTGACATTTTCACCTGAAGTGTACAATCAGGCTGAAAATGCATTTAAAGCAATAAAAAGTTCATTTTGGCTCTCACACCTTAACTAAATGTTGTAGACTCAAACTTTTTGCTGTCATTAGTGTATGTTAGCAAAATGAAGATGATTCAAGCATTAATTTCATTGTGCTTTTGCTCATTTTGAAGATTTTGACATTTTCACCTGAAGTGTACAATCGGGCTGAAAATGCATTTAAAGCCATAAAAAGTTCATTTTGGCTCTCACACCTTAACTAAATGTTGTAGACTCAAACTTTTTGCTGTCATTAGTGTATGTTAGCAAAATGAAGATGATTCAAGCATTAATTTCATTGTGCTTTTGCTCATTTTGAAGATTTTGACATTTTCACCTGAAGTGTACAATCAGGCTGAAAATGCATTTAAAGCAATAAAAAGTTCATTTTGGCTCTCACACCTTAACTAAATGTTGTAGACTCAAACGTTTTGCTGTCATTAGTGTATGTTAGCAAAATGAAGATGATTCAAGCATTAATTTCATTGTGCTTTTGCTCATTTTGAAGATTTTGACATTTTCACCTGAAGTGTACAATCAGGCTGAAAATGCATTTAAAGCAATAAAAAGTTCATTTTGGCTCTCACACCTTAACTAAATGTTGTAGACTCAAACTTTTTGCTGTCATTAGTGTATGTTAGCAAAATGAAGATGATTCAAGCATTAATTTCATTGTGCTTTTGCTCATTTTGAAGATTTTGACATTTTCACCTGAAGTGTACAATCGGGCTGAAAATGCATTTAAAGCCATAAAAAGTTCATTTTGGCTCTCACACCTTAACTAAATGTTGTAGACTCAAACTTTTTGCTGTCATTAGTGTATGTTAGCAAAATGAAGATGATTCAAGCATTAATTTCATTGTGCTTTTGCTCATTTTGAAGATTTTGACATTTTCACCTGAAGTGTACAATCAGGCTGAAAATGCATTTAAAGCAATAAAAAGTTCATTTTGGCTCTCACACCTAAACTAAATGTTGTAGACTCAAACTTTTTGCTGTCATTAGTATATTTTAGCAAAATGAAGATGATTCAAGCATTAATTTTATTGTGCTTTTGCTCATTTTGAAGATTTTGACATTTTCACCTGAAGTGTACAATCGGGTTGAAAATGCATTTAAAGCCATAAAAAGTTCATTTTGGCTCTCACACCTTAACTAAATGTTGTAGACTCAAACTTTTTGCTGTCATTAGTGTATGTTAGCAAAATGAAGATGATTCAAGCATTAATTTCATTGTGCTTTTGCTCATTTTGAAGATTTTGACATTTTCACCTGAAGTGTACAATCAGGCTGAAAATGCATTTAAAGCAATAAAAAGTTCATTTTGGCTCTCACACCTAAACTAAATGTTGTAGACTCAAACTTTTTGCTGTCATTAGTATATTTTAGCAAAATGAAGATGATTCAAGCATTAATTTTATTGTGCTTTTGCTCATTTTGAAGATTTTGACATTTTCACCTGAAGTGTACAATCGGGCTGAAAATGCATTTAAAGCCATGAAAAGTTCATTTTGGCTCTCACACCTTAACTAAATGTTGTAGACTCAAACTTTTTGCTGTCATTAGTGTATGTTAGCAAAATGAAGATGATTCAAGCATTAATTTCATTGTGCTTTTGCTCATTTTGAAGATTTTGACATTTTCACCTGAAGTGTACAATCAGGCTGAAAATGCATTTAAAGCAATAAAAAGTTCATTTTGGCTCTCACACCTAAACTAAATGTTGTAGACTCAAACTTTTTGCTGTCATTAGTATATTTTAGCAAAATGAAGATGATTCAAGCATTAATTTTATTGTGCTTTTGCTCATTTTAAAGATTTTGACATTTTCACCTGAAGTGTACAATCGGGTTGAAAATGCATTTAAAGCCATAAAAAGTTCATTTTGGCTCTCACACCTTAACTAAATGTTGTAGACTCAAACTTTTTGCTGTCATTAGTGTATGTTAGCAAAATGAAGATGATTCAAGCATTAATTTCATTGTGCTTTTGCTCATTTTGAAGATTTTGACATTTTCACCTGAAGTGTACAATCAGGCTGAAAATGCATTTAAAGCAATAAAAAGTTCATTTTCACTCTCACACCTAAACTAAATGTTGTAGACTCAAACTTTTTGCTGTCATTAGTGTATGTTAGCAAAATGAAGATGATTCAAGCATTAATTTCATTGTGCTTTTGCTCATTTTGAAGATTTTGACATTTTCACCTGAAGTGTACAATCGGGCTGAAAATGCATTTAAAGCCATAAAAAGTTCATTTTGGCTGTCACACCTTAACTAAATGTTGTAGACTCAAACTTTTTGCTGTCATTAGTGTATGTTAGCAAAATGAAGATGATTCAAGCATTAATTTCATTGTGCATTTGCTCATTTTGAAGATTTTGACATTTTCACCTGAAGTGTACAATCAGGCTGAAAATGCATTTAAAGCAATAAAAAGTTCATTTTGGCTCTCACACCTAAACTAAATGTTGTAGACTCAAACTTTTTGCTGTCATTAGTATATTTTAGCAAAATGAAGATGATTCAAGCATTAATTTTATTGTGCTTTTGCTAATTTTGAAGATTTTGACATTTTCACCTGAAGTGTACAATCGGGCTGAAAATGCATTTAAAGCCATAAAAAGTTCATTTTGGCTCTCACACCTTAACTAAATGTTGTAGACTCAAACTTTTTGCTGTCATTAGTGTATGTTAGCAAAATGAAGATGATTCAAGCATTAATTTCATTGTGCTTTTGCTCATTTTGAAGATTTTGACATTTTCACCTGAAGTGTACAATCAGGGGCTGAAAACGCGTTTAAAGCAATAAAAAGTTCATTTTGGCTCTCACACCTTAACTAAATGTTGTAGACTCAAACTTTTTGCTGTCATTAGTGTATTTTAGCAAAATGAAGATGATTCAAGCATTAATTTCATTGTGCTTTTGCTCATTTTGAAGATTTTGACATTTTCACCTGAAGTGTACAATCGGGCTGAAAATGCATTTAAAGCCATAAAAAGTTCATTTTGGCTCTCACACCTTAACTAAATGCTGTAGATTCAAACTTTTTGCTGTCATTAGTGTATTTTAGCAAAATGAAGATGATTCAAGCATTAATTTCATTGTGCTTTTGCTCATTTTGAAGATTTTGACATTTTCACCTGAAGTGTACAATTAGGGGCTGAAAACGCGTTTAAAGCAATAAAAAGTTCATTTTGGCTCTCACACCTTAACTAAATGTTGTAGACTCAAACTTTTTGCTGTCATTAGTGTATGTTAGCAAAATGAAGATGATTCAAGCATTAATTTCATTGTGCTTTTGCTCATTTTGAAGATTTTGACATTTTCACCTGAAGTGTACAATCAGGGGCTGAAAACGCGTTTAAAGCAATAAAAAGTTCATTTTGGCTCTCACACCTTAACTAAATGTTGTAGACTCAAACTTTTTGCTGTCATTAGTGTATTTTAGAAAAATGAAGATGATTCAAGCATTAATTTTATTGTGCTTTTGCTCATTTTGAAGATTTTGACATTTTCACCTGAAGTGTACAATCGGGCTGAAAATGCATTTAAAGCAATAAAAAGTTCATTTTGGCTCTCACACCTAAACTAAATGTTGTAGACTCAAACTTTTTGCTGTCAATAGTATATTTTAGCAAAATGAAGATGATTCAAGCATTAATTTTATTGTGCTTTTGCTCATTTTGAAGATTTTGACATTTTCACCTGAAGTGTACAATCGGGCTGAAAATGCATTTAAAGCCATAAAAAGTTCATTTTGGCTCTCACACCTTAACTAAATGTTGTAGACTCAAACTTTTTGCTGTCATTAGTGTATGTTAGCAAAATGAAGATGATTCAAGCATTAATTTCATTGTGCTTTTGCTCAGTTTGAAGATTTTGACATTTTCACCTGAAGTGTACAATCAGGGGCTGAAAACGCGTTTAAAGCAATAAAAAGTTCATTTTGGCTCTCACACCTTAACTAAATGTTGTAGACTCAAACTTTTTGCTGTCATTAGTGTATTTTAGCAAAATGAAGATGATTCAAGCATTAATTTCATTGTGCTTTTGCTCATTTTGAAGATTTTGACATTTTCACCTGAAGTGTACAATCGGGCTGAAAATAAATTTTAAAGCCATAAAAAGTTCATTTTGGCTCTCACACCTTAACTAAATGTTGTAGACTCAAACTTTTTGCTGTCATTAGTGTATGTTAGCAAAATGAAGATGATTCAAGCATTAATTTCATTGTGCTTTTGCTCATTTTGAAGATTTTGACATTTTCACCTGAAGTGTACAATCAGGGGCTGAAAACGCGTTTAAAGCAATAAAAAATTCATTTTGGCTCTCACACCTTAACTAAATGTTGTAGACTCAAACTTTTTGCTGTCATTAGTGTATTTTAGCAAAATGAAGATGATTCAAGCATTAATTTCATTGTGCTTTTGCTCATTTTGAAGATTTTGACATTTTCACCTGAAGTGTACAATCGGGCTGAAAGTGCATTTAAAGCCATAAAAAGTTCATTTTGGCTCTCACACCTTAACTAAATGTTGTAGACTCAAACTTTTTGCTGTCATTAGTGTATGTTAGCAAAATGAAGATGATTCAAGCATTAATTTCATTGTGCTTTTGCTCATTTTGAAGATTTTGACATTTTCACCTGAAGTGTACAATCAGGCTGAAAATGCATTTAAAGCAATAAAAAGTTCATTTTGGCTCTCACACCTTAACTAAATGTTGTAGACTAAAACTTTTTGCTGTCATTAGTGTATGTTAGCAAAATGAAGATGATTCAAGCATTAATTTCATTGTGCTTTTGCTTATTTTGAAGATTTTGACATTTTCACCTGAAGTGTACAATCGGGCTGAAAATGCATTTAAAGCCATAAAAAGTTCATTTTGGCTCTCACACCTTAACTAAATGTTGTAGATTCAAACTTTTTGCTGTCATTAGTGTATTTTAGCAAAATGAAGATGATTCAAGCATTAATTTCATTGTGCTTTTGCTCATTTTGAAGATTTTGACATTTTCACCTGAAGTGTACAATTAGGGGCTGAAAACGCGTTTAAAGCAATAAAAAGTTCATTTTGGCTCTCACACCTTAACTAAATGTTGTAGACTCAAACTTTTTGCTGTCATTAGTGTATGTTAGCAAAATGAAGATGATTCAAGCATTAATTTCATTGTGCTTTTGCTCATTTTGAAGATTTTGACATTTTCACCTGAAGTGTACAATCAGGCTGAAAATGCATTTAAAGCAATAAAAAGTTCATTTTGGCTCTCACACCTAAACTAAATGTTGTAGACTCAAACTTTTTGCTGTCATTAGTATATTTTAGCAAAATGAAGATGATTCAAGCATTAATTTTATTGTGCTTTTGCTCATTTTGAAGATTTTGACATTTTCACCTGAAGTGTACAATCGGGCTGAAAATGCATTTAAAGCCATAAAAAGTTCATTTTGGCTCTCACACCTTAACTAAATGTTGTAGACTCAAACTTTTTGCTGTCATTAGTGTATGTTAGCAAAATGAAGATGATTCAAGCATTAATTTCATTGTGATTTTGCTCATTTTGAAGATTTTGACATTTTCACCTGAAGTGTACAATCAGGCTGAAAATGCATTTAAAGCAATAAAAAGTTAATTTTGGCTCTCACACCTAAACTAAATGTTGTAGACTCAAACGTTTTGCTGTCATTAGTGTATGTTAGCAAAATGAAGATGATTCAAGCATTAATTTCATTGTGCTTTTGCTCATTTTGAAGATTTTGACATTTTCACCTGAAGTGTACAATCAGGCTGAAAATGCATTTAAAGCAATAAAAAGTTCATTTTGGCTCTCACACCTTAACTAAATGTTGTAGACTAAAACTTTTTGCTGTCATTAGTGTATGTTAGCAAAATGAAGATGATTCAAGCATTAATTTCATTGTGCTTTTGCTTATTTTGAAGATTTTGACATTTTCACCTGAAGTGTACAATCGGGCTGAAAATGCATTTAAAGCCATAAAAAGTTCATTTTGGCTCTCACACCTTAACTAAATGTTGTAGATTCAAACTTTTTGCTGTCATTAGTGTATTTTAGCAAAATGAAGATGATTCAAGCATTAATTTCATTGTGCTTTTGCTCATTTTGAAGATTTTGACATTTTCACCTGAAGTGTACAATTAGGGGCTGAAAACGCGTTTAAAGCAATAAAAAGTTCATTTTGGCTCTCACACCTTAACTAAATGTTGTAGACTCAAACTTTTTGCTGTCATTAGTGTATGTTAGCAAAATGAAGATGATTCAAGCATTAATTTCATTGTGCTTTTGCTCATTTTGAAGATTTTGACATTTTCACCTGAAGTGTACAATCAGGCTGAAAATGCATTTAAAGCAATAAAAAGTTCATTTTGGCTCTCACACCTAAACTAAATGTTGTAGACTCAAACTTTTTGCTGTCATTAGTATATGTTAGCAAAATGAAGATGATTCAAGCATTAATTTCATTGTGCTTTTGCTCATTTTGAAGATTTTGACATTTTCACCTGAAGTGTACAATCGGGCTGAAAATGCATTTAAAGCCATAAAAAGTTCATTTTGGCTGTCACACCTTAACTAAATGTTGTAGACTCAAACTTTTTGCTGTCATTAGTGTATGTTAGCAAAATGAAGATGATTCAAGCATTAATTTCATTGTGCTTTTGCTCATTTTGAAGATTTTGACATTTTCACCTGAAGTGTACAATCAGGCTGAAAATGCATTTAAAGCAATAAAAAGTTCATTTTGGCTCTCACACCTAAACTAAATGTTGTAGACTCAAACTTTTTGCTGTCATTAGTATATTTTAGCAAAATGAAGATGATTCAAGCATTAATTTTATTGTGCTTTTGCTAATTTTGAAGATTTTGACATTTTCACCTGAAGTGTACAATCGGGCTGAAAATGCATTTAAAGCCATAAAAAGTTCATTTTGGCTCTCACACCTTAACTAAATGTTGTAGACTCAAACTTTTTGCTGTCATTAGTGTATGTTAGCAAAATGAAGATGATTCAAGCATTAATTTCATTGTGCTTTTGCTCATTTTGAAGATTTTGACATTTTCACCTGAAGTGTACAATCAGGGGCTGAAAACGCGTTTAAAGCAATAAAAAGTTCATTTTGGCTCTCACACCTTAACTAAATGTTGTAGACTCAAACTTTTTGCTGTCATTAGTGTATTTTAGCAAAATGAAGATGATTCAAGCATTAATTTCATTGTGCTTTTGCTCATTTTGAAGATTTTGACATTTTCACCTGAAGTGTACAATCGGGCTGAAAATGCATTTAAAGCCATAAAAAGTTCATTTTGGCTCTCACACCTTAACTAAATGCTGTAGATTCAAACTTTTTGCTGTCATTAGTGTATTTTAGCAAAATGAAGATGATTCAAGCATTAATTTCATTGTGCTTTTGCTCATTTTGAAGATTTTGACATTTTCACCTGAAGTGTACAATCGGGCTGAAAATGCATTTAAAGCCATAAAAAGTTCATTTTGGCTCTCACACCTTAACTAAATGTTGTAGACTCAAACTTTTTGCTGTCATTAGTGTATTTTAGCAAAATGAAGATGATTCAAGCATTAATTTCATTGTGCTTTTGCTCATTTTGAAGATTTTGACATTTTCACCTGAAGTGTACAATCGGGCTGAAAGTGCATTTAAAGCCATAAAAAGTTCATTTTGGCTCTCACACCTTAACTAAATGTTGTAGACTCAAACTTTTTGCTGTCATTAGTGTATGTTAGCAAAATGAAGATGATTCAAGCATTAATTTCATTGTGCTTTTGCTCATTTTGAAGATTTTGACATTTTCACCTGAAGTGTACAATCAGGCTGAAAATGCATTTAAAGCAATAAAAAGTTCATTTTGGCTCTCACACCTTAACTAAATGTTGTAGACTAAAACTTTTTGCTGTCATTAGTGTATGTTAGCAAAATGAAGATGATTAAAGCATTAATTTTATTGTGCTTTTGCTTATTTTGAAGATTTTGACATTTTCACCTGAAGTGTACAATCGGGCTGAAAATGCATTTAAAGCCATAAAAAGTTCATTTTGGCTCTCACACCTTAACTAAATGTTGTAGATTCAAACTTTTTGCTGTCATTAGTGTATTTTAGCAAAATGAAGATGATTCAAGCATTAATTTCATTGTGCTTTTGCTCATTTTGAAGATTTTGACATTTTCACCTGAAGTGTACAATTAGGGGCTGAAAACGCGTTTAAAGCAATAAAAAGTTCATTTTGGCTCTCACACCTTAACTAAATGTTGTAGACTCAAACTTTTTGCTGTCATTAGTGTATGTTAGCAAAATGAAGATGATTCAAGCATTAATTTCATTGTGCTTTTGCTCATTTTGAAGATTTTGACATTTTCACCTGAAGTGTACAATCAGGCTGAAAATGCATTTAAAGCAATAAAAAGTTCATTTTGGCTCTCACACCTAAACTAAATGTTGTAGACTCAAACTTTTTGCTGTCATTAGTATATTTTAGCAAAATGAAGATGATTCAAGCATTAATTTTATTGTGCTTTTGCTCATTTTGAAGATTTTGACATTTTCACCTGAAGTGTACAATCGGGCTGAAAATGCATTTAAAGCCATAAAAAGTTCATTTTGGCTCTCACACCTTAACTAAATGTTGTAGACTCAAACTTTTTGCTGTCATTAGTGTATGTTAGCAAAATGAAGATGATTCAAGCATTAATTTCATTGTGATTTTGCTCATTTTGAAGATTTTGACATTTTCACCTGAAGTGTACAATCAGGCTGAAAATGCATTTAAAGCAATAAAAAGTTAATTTTGGCTCTCACACCTAAACTAAATGTTGTAGACTCAAACGTTTTGCTGTCATTAGTGTATGTTAGCAAAATGAAGATGATTCAAGCATTAATTTCATTGTGCTTTTGCTCATTTTGAAGATTTTGACATTTTCACCTGAAGTGTACAATCAGGCTGAAAATGCATTTAAAGCAATAAAAAGTTCATTTTGGCTCTCACACCTTAACTAAATGTTGTAGACTAAAACTTTTTGCTGTCATTAGTGTATGTTAGCAAAATGAAGATGATTCAAGCATTAATTTCATTGTGCTTTTGCTTATTTTGAAGATTTTGACATTTTCACCTGAAGTGTACAATCGGGCTGAAAATGCATTTAAAGCCATAAAAAGTTCATTTTGGCTCTCACACCTTAACTAAATGTTGTAGATTCAAACTTTTTGCTGTCATTAGTGTATTTTAGCAAAATGAAGATGATTCAAGCATTAATTTCATTGTGCTTTTGCTCATTTTGAAGATTTTGACATTTTCACCTGAAGTGTACAATTAGGGGCTGAAAACGCGTTTAAAGCAATAAAAAGTTCATTTTGGCTCTCACACCTTAACTAAATGTTGTAGACTCAAACTTTTTGCTGTCATTAGTGTATGTTAGCAAAATGAAGATGATTCAAGCATTAATTTCATTGTGCTTTTGCTCATTTTGAAGATTTTGACATTTTCACCTGAAGTGTACAATCAGGCTGAAAATTTATTTAAAGCAATAAAAAGTTCATTTTGGCTCTCACACCTAAACTAAATGTTGTAGACTCAAACTTTTTGCTGTCATTAGTATATGTTAGCAAAATGAAGATGATTCAAGCATTAATTTCATTGTGCTTTTGCTCATTTTGAAGATTTTGACATTTTCACCTGAAGTGTACAATCGGGCTGAAAATGCATTTAAAGCCATAAAAAGTTCATTTTGGCTGTCACACCTTAACTAAATGTTGTAGACTCAAACTTTTTGCTGTCATTAGTGTATGTTAGCAAAATGAAGATGATTCAAGCATTAATTTCATTGTGCTTTTGCTCATTTTGAAGATTTTGACATTTTCACCTGAAGTGTACAATCAGGCTGAAAATGCATTTAAAGCAATAAAAAGTTCATTTTGGCTCTCACACCTAAACTAAATGTTGTAGACTCAAACTTTTTGCTGTCATTAGTATATTTTAGCAAAATGAAGATGATTCAAGCATTAATTTTATTGTGCTTTTGCTAATTTTGAAGATTTTGACATTTTCACCTGAAGTGTACAATCGGGCTGAAAATGCATTTAAAGCCATAAAAAGTTCATTTTGGCTCTCACACCTTAACTAAATGTTGTAGACTCAAACTTTTTGCTGTCATTAGTGTATGTTAGCAAAATGAAGATGATTCAAGCATTAATTTCATTGTGCTTTTGCTC
The DNA here is from genome assembly GCF_054856555.1 of Leptonotus elevatus. Classification (NCBI taxonomy): domain Eukaryota; kingdom Metazoa; phylum Chordata; class Actinopteri; order Syngnathiformes; family Syngnathidae; genus Leptonotus; species Leptonotus elevatus. Next base: position 65,339 of record NC_141250.1, read on the forward strand.
ATTTTGAAGATTTTGACATTTTCACCTGAAGTGTACAATCAGGGGCTGAAAACGCGTTTAAAGCAATAAAAAGTTCATTTTGGCTCTCACACCTTAACTAAATGTTGTAGACTCAAACTTTTTGCTGTCATTAGTGTATTTTAGCAAAATGAAGATGATTCAAGCATTAATTTCATTTTGCTTTTGCTCATTTTGAAGATTTTGACATTTTCACCTGAAGTGTACAATTAGGGGCTGAAAACGCGTTTAAAGCAATAAAAAGTTCATTTTGGCTCTCACACCTTAACTAAATGTTGTAGACTCAAACTTTTTGCTGTCATTAGTGTATGTTAGCAAAATGAAGATGATTCAAGCATTAATTTCATTGTGCTTTTGCTCATTTTGAAGATTTTGACATTTTCACCTGAAGTGTACAATCAGGGGCTGAAAACGCGTTTAAAGCAATAAAAAGTTCATTTTGGCTCTCACACCTTAACTAAATGTTGTAGACTCAAACTTTTTGCTGTCATTAGTGTATTTTAGAAAAATGAAGATGATTCAAGCATTAATTTTATTGTGCTTTTGCTCATTTTGAAGATTTTGACATTTTCACCTGAAGTGTACAATCGGGCTGAAAATGCATTTAAAGCAATAAAAAGTTCATTTTGGCTCTCACACCTAAACTAAATGTTGTAGACTCAAACTTTTTGCTGTCAATAGTATATTTTAGCAAAATGAAGATGATTCAAGCATTAATTTTATTGTGCTTTTGCTCATTTTGAAGATTTTGACATTTTCACCTGAAGTGTACAATCGGGCTGAAAATGCATTTAAAGCCATAAAAAGTTCATTTTGGCTCTCACACCTTAACTAAATGTTGTAGACTCAAACTTTTTGCTGTCATTAGTGTATGTTAGCAAAATGAAGATGATTCAAGCATTAATTTCATTGTGCTTTTGCTCAGTTTAAAGATTTTGACATTTTCACCTGAAGTGTACAATCAGGGGCTGAAAACGCGTTTAAAGCAATAAAAAGTTCATTTTGGCTCTCACACCTTAACTAAATGTTGTAGACTCAAACTTTTTGCTGTCATTAGTGTATTTTAGCAAAATGAAGATGATTCAAGCATTAATTTCATTGTGCTTTTGCTCATTTTGAAGATTTTGACATTTTCACCTGAAGTGTACAATCGGGCTGAAAATAAATTTTAAAGCCATAAAAAGTTCATTTTGGCTCTCACACCTTAACTAAATGTTGTAGACTCAAACTTTTTGCTGTCATTAGTGTATGTTAGCAAAATGAAGATGATTCAAGCATTAATTTCATTGTGCTTTTGCTCATTTTGAAGATTTTGACATTTTCACCTGAAGTGTACAATCAGGCTGAAAATGCTTTTAAAGCAATAAAAAGTTCATTTTGGCTCTCACACCTAAACTAAATGTTGTAGACTCAAACTTTTTGCTGTCATTAGTATATTTTAGCAAAATGAAGATGATTCAAGCATTAATTTTATTGTGCTTTTGCTAATTTTGAAGATTTTGACATTTTCACCTGAAGTGTACAATCGGGCTGAAAATGCATTTAAAAACCATAAAAAGTTCATTTTGGCTCTCACACCTTAACTAAATGTTGTAGACTCAAACTTTTTGATGTCATTAGTGTATGTTAGCAAAATGAAGATGATTCAAGCATTAATTTCATTGTGCTTTTGCTCATTTTGAAGATTTTGACATTTTCACCTGAAGTGTACAAAATTAGGCTGAAAATGCATTTAAAGCAATAAAAAGTTCATTTTGGCTCTCACACCTAAACTAAATGTTGTAGACTCAAACTTTTTGCTGTCATTAGTATATTTTAGCAAAATGAAGATGATTCAAGCATTAATTTTATTGTGCTTTTGCTCATTTTGAAGATTTTGACATTTTCACCTGAAGTGTACAATCGGGCTGAAAATGCATTTAAAGCCATAAAAAGTTCATTTTGGCTCTCACACCTTAACTAAATGTTGTAGACTCAAACTTTTTGCTGTCATTAGTGTATGTTAGCAAAATGAAGATGATTCAAGCATTAATTTCATTGTGCTTTTGCTCATTTTGAAGATTTTGACATTTTCATCTGAAGTGTACAATCAGGCTGAAAATGCATTTAAAGCAATAAAAAGTTCATTTTGGCTCTCACACCTAAACTAAATGTTGTAGACTCAAACTTTTTGCTGTCATTAGTATATTTTAGCAAAATGAAGATGATTCAAGCATTAATTTTATTGTGCTTTTGCTCATTTTGAAGATTTTGACATTTTCACCTGAAGTGTACAATCGGGCTGAAAATGCATTTAAAGCCATAAAAAGTTCATTTTGGCTCTCACACCTTAACTAAATGTTGTAGATTCAAACTTTTTGCTGTCATTAGTGTATTTTAGCAAAATGAAGATGATTCAAGCATTAATTTCATTGTGCTTTTGCTCATTTTGAAGATTTTGACATTTTCACCTGAAGTGTACAATCGGGCTGAAAATGCATTTAAAGCCATAAAAAGTTCATTTTGGCTCTCACACCTTAACTAAATGTTGTAGACTCAAACTTTTTGCTGTCATTAGTGTATGTTAGCAAAATGAAGATGATTCAAGCATTAATTTCATTGTGCTTTTGCTCATTTTGAAGATTTTGACATTTTCACCTGAAGTGTACAATCAGGCTGAAAATGCATTTAAAGCAATAAAAAGTTCATTTTGGCTCTCACACCTAAACTAAATGTTGTAGACTCAAACTTTTTGCTGTCATTAGTATATTTTAGCAAAATGAAGATGATTCAAGCATTAATTTTATTGTGCTTTTGCTCATTTTGAAGATTTTGACATTTTCACCTGAAGTGTACAATCAGGCTGAAAATGCATTTAAAGCAATAAAAAGTTCATTTTGGCTCTCAGACCTTAACTAAATGTTGTAGATTCAAACTTTTTGCTGTCATTAGTGTATTTTAGCAAAATGAAGATGATTCAAGCATTAATTTTATTGTGCTTTTGCTCATTTTGAAGATTTTGACATTTTCACCTGAAGTGTACAATCGGGCTGAAAATGCATTTAAAGCCATAAAAAGTTCATTTTGGCTCTCACACCTTAACTAAATTTTGTAGACTCAAACTTTTTGCTGTCATTAGTGTATGTTAGCAAAATGAAGATGATTCAAGCATTAATTTCATTGTGCTTTTGCTCATTTTGAAGATTTTGACATTTTCACCTGAAGTGTACAATCAGGCTGAAAATGCATTTAAAGCAATAAAAAGTTCATTTTGGCTCTCACACCTAAACTAAATGTTGTAGACTCAAACTTTTTGCTGTCATTAGTATATTTTAGCAAAATGAAGATGATTCAAGCATTAATTTTATTGTGCTTTTGCTCATTTTGAAGATTTTGACATTTTCACCTGAAGTGTACAATCAGGCTGAAAATGCATTTAAAGCAATAAAAAGTTCATTTTGGCTCTCACACCTAAACTAAATGTTGTAGACTCAAACTTTTTGCTGTCATTAGTGTATTTTAGCAAAATGAAGATGATTCAAGCATTAATTTCATTGTGCTTTTGCTCATTTTGAAGATTTTGACATTTTCACCTGAAGTGTACAATTAGGGGCTGAAAACGCGTTTAAAGCAATAAAAAGTTCATTTTGGCTCTCACACCTTAACTAAATGTTGTAGACTCAAACTTTTTGCTGTCATTAGTGTATGTTAGCAAAATGAAGATGATTCAAGCATTAATTTCATTGTGCTTTTGCTCATTTTGAAGATTTTGACATTTTCACCTGAAGTGTACAATCAGGCTGAAAATGCATTTAAAGCAATAAAAAGTTCATTTTGGCTCTCACACCTAAACTAAATGTTGTAGACTCAAACTTTTTGCTGTCATTAGTATATGTTAGCAAAATGAAGATGATTCAAGCATTAATTTCATTGTGCTTTTGCTCATTTTGAAGATTTTGACATTTTCACCTGAAGTGTACAATCGGGCTGAAAATGCATTTAAAGCCATAAAAAGTTCATTTTGGCTGTCACACCTTAACTAAATGTTGTAGACTCAAACTTTTTGCTGTCATTAGTGTATGTTAGCAAAATGAAGATGATTCAAGCATTAATTTCATTGTGCATTTGCTCATTTTGAAGATTTTGACATTTTCACCTGAAGTGTACAATCAGGCTGAAAATGCATTTAAAGCAATAAAAAGTTCATTTTGGCTCTCACACCTAAACTAAATGTTGTAGACTCAAACTTTTTGCTGTCATTAGTATATTTTAGCAAAATGAAGATGATTCAAGCATTAATTTTATTGTGCTTTTGCTAATTTTGAAGATTTTGACATTTTCACCTGAAGTGTACAATCGGGCTGAAAATGCATTTAAAGCCATAAAAAGTTCATTTTGGCTCTCACACCTTAACTAAATGTTGTAGACTCAAACTTTTTGCTGTCATTAGTGTATGTTAGCAAAATGAAGATGATTCAAGCATTAATTTCATTGTGCTTTTGCTCATTTTGAAGATTTTGACATTTTCACCTGAAGTGTACAATCAGGGGCTGAAAACGCGTTTAAAGCAATAAAAAGTTCATTTTGGCTCTCACACCTTAACTAAATGTTGTAGACTCAAACTTTTTGCTGTCATTAGTGTATTTTAGCAAAATGAAGATGATTCAAGCATTAATTTCATTGTGCTTTTGCTCATTTTGAAGATTTTGACATTTTCACCTGAAGTGTACAATCGGGCTGAAAATGCATTTAAAGCCATAAAAAGTTCATTTTGGCTCTCACACCTTAACTAAATGCTGTAGATTCAAACTTTTTGCTGTCATTAGTGTATTTTAGCAAAATGAAGATGATTCAAGCATTAATTTCATTGTGCTTTTGCTCATTTTGAAGATTTTGACATTTTCACCTGAAGTGTACAATTAGGGGCTGAAAACGCGTTTAAAGCAATAAAAAGTTCATTTTGGCTCTCACACCTTAACTAAATGTTGTAGACTCAAACTTTTTGCTGTCATTAGTGTATGTTAGCAAAATGAAGATGATTCAAGCATTAATTTCATTGTGCTTTTGCTCATTTTGAAGATTTTGACATTTTCACCTGAAGTGTACAATCAGGGGCTGAAAACGCGTTTAAAGCAATAAAAAGTTCATTTTGGCTCTCACACCTTAACTAAATGTTGTAGACTCAAACTTTTTGCTGTCATTAGTGTATTTTAGAAAAATGAAGATGATTCAAGCATTAATTTTATTGTGCTTTTGCTCATTTTGAAGATTTTGACATTTTCACCTGAAGTGTACAATCGGGCTGAAAATGCATTTAAAGCAATAAAAAGTTCATTTTGGCTCTCACACCTAAACTAAATGTTGTAGACTCAAACTTTTTGCTGTCAATAGTATATTTTAGCAAAATGAAGATGATTCAAGCATTAATTTTATTGTGCTTTTGCTCATTTTGAAGATTTTGACATTTTCACCTGAAGTGTACAATCGGGCTGAAAATGCATTTAAAGCCATAAAAAGTTCATTTTGGCTCTCACACCTTAACTAAATGTTGTAGACTCAAACTTTTTGCTGTCATTAGTGTATGTTAGCAAAATGAAGATGATTCAAGCATTAATTTCATTGTGCTTTTGCTCAGTTTGAAGATTTTGACATTTTCACCTGAAGTGTACAATCAGGGGCTGAAAACGCGTTTAAAGCAATAAAAAGTTCATTTTGGCTCTCACACCTTAACTAAATGTTGTAGACTCAAACTTTTTGCTGTCATTAGTGTATTTTAGCAAAATGAAGATGATTCAAGCATTAATTTCATTGTGCTTTTGCTCATTTTGAAGATTTTGACATTTTCACCTGAAGTGTACAATCGGGCTGAAAATAAATTTTAAAGCCATAAAAAGTTCATTTTGGCTCTCACACCTTAACTAAATGTTGTAGACTCAAACTTTTTGCTGTCATTAGTGTATGTTAGCAAAATGAAGATGATTCAAGCATTAATTTCATTGTGCTTTTGCTCATTTTGAAGATTTTGACATTTTCACCTGAAGTGTACAATCAGGGGCTGAAAACGCGTTTAAAGCAATAAAAAATTCATTTTGGCTCTCACACCTTAACTAAATGTTGTAGACTCAAACTTTTTGCTGTCATTAGTGTATTTTAGCAAAATGAAGATGATTCAAGCATTAATTTCATTGTGCTTTTGCTCATTTTGAAGATTTTGACATTTTCACCTGAAGTGTACAATCGGGCTGAAAGTGCATTTAAAGCCATAAAAAGTTCATTTTGGCTCTCACACCTTAACTAAATGTTGTAGACTCAAACTTTTTGCTGTCATTAGTGTATGTTAGCAAAATGAAGATGATTCAAGCATTAATTTCATTGTGCTTTTGCTCATTTTGAAGATTTTGACATTTTCACCTGAAGTGTACAATCAGGCTGAAAATGCATTTAAAGCAATAAAAAGTTCATTTTGGCTCTCACACCTTAACTAAATGTTGTAGACTAAAACTTTTTGCTGTCATTAGTGTATGTTAGCAAAATGAAGATGATTCAAGCATTAATTTCATTGTGCTTTTGCTTATTTTGAAGATTTTGACATTTTCACCTGAAGTGTACAATCGGGCTGAAAATGCATTTAAAGCCATAAAAAGTTCATTTTGGCTCTCACACCTTAACTAAATGTTGTAGATTCAAACTTTTTGCTGTCATTAGTGTATTTTAGCAAAATGAAGATGATTCAAGCATTAATTTCATTGTGCTTTTGCTCATTTTGAAGATTTTGACATTTTCACCTGAAGTGTACAATTAGGGGCTGAAAACGCGTTTAAAGCAATAAAAAGTTCATTTTGGCTCTCACACCTTAACTAAATGTTGTAGACTCAAACTTTTTGCTGTCATTAGTGTATGTTAGCAAAATGAAGATGATTCAAGCATTAATTTCATTGTGCTTTTGCTCATTTTGAAGATTTTGACATTTTCACCTGAAGTGTACAATCAGGCTGAAAATGCATTTAAAGCAATAAAAAGTTCATTTTGGCTCTCACACCTAAACTAAATGTTGTAGACTCAAACTTTTTGCTGTCATTAGTATATTTTAGCAAAATGAAGATGATTCAAGCATTAATTTTATTGTGCTTTTGCTCATTTTGAAGATTTTGACATTTTCACCTGAAGTGTACAATCGGGCTGAAAATGCATTTAAAGCCATAAAAAGTTCATTTTGGCTCTCACACCTTAACTAAATGTTGTAGACTCAAACTTTTTGCTGTCATTAGTGTATGTTAGCAAAATGAAGATGATTCAAGCATTAATTTCATTGTGATTTTGCTCATTTTGAAGATTTTGACATTTTCACCTGAAGTGTACAATCAGGCTGAAAATGCATTTAAAGCAATAAAAAGTTAATTTTGGCTCTCACACCTAAACTAAATGTTGTAGACTCAAACGTTTTGCTGTCATTAGTGTATGTTAGCAAAATGAAGATGATTCAAGCATTAATTTCATTGTGCTTTTGCTCATTTTGAAGATTTTGACATTTTCACCTGAAGTGTACAATCAGGCTGAAAATGCATTTAAAGCAATAAAAAGTTCATTTTGGCTCTCACACCTTAACTAAATGTTGTAGACTAAAACTTTTTGCTGTCATTAGTGTATGTTAGCAAAATGAAGATGATTCAAGCATTAATTTCATTGTGCTTTTGCTTATTTTGAAGATTTTGACATTTTCACCTGAAGTGTACAATCGGGCTGAAAATGCATTTAAAGCCATAAAAAGTTCATTTTGGCTCTCACACCTTAACTAAATGTTGTAGATTCAAACTTTTTGCTGTCATTAGTGTATTTTAGCAAAATGAAGATGATTCAAGCATTAATTTCATTGTGCTTTTGCTCATTTTGAAGATTTTGACATTTTCACCTGAAGTGTACAATTAGGGGCTGAAAACGCGTTTAAAGCAATAAAAAGTTCATTTTGGCTCTCACACCTTAACTAAATGTTGTAGACTCAAACTTTTTGCTGTCATTAGTGTATGTTAGCAAAATGAAGATGATTCAAGCATTAATTTCATTGTGCTTTTGCTCATTTTGAAGATTTTGACATTTTCACCTGAAGTGTACAATCAGGCTGAAAATGCATTTAAAGCAATAAAAAGTTCATTTTGGCTCTCACACCTAAACTAAATGTTGTAGACTCAAACTTTTTGCTGTCATTAGTATATGTTAGCAAAATGAAGATGATTCAAGCATTAATTTCATTGTGCTTTTGCTCATTTTGAAGATTTTGACATTTTCACCTGAAGTGTACAATCGGGCTGAAAATGCATTTAAAGCCATAAAAAGTTCATTTTGGCTGTCACACCTTAACTAAATGTTGTAGACTCAAACTTTTTGCTGTCATTAGTGTATGTTAGCAAAATGAAGATGATTCAAGCATTAATTTCATTGTGCTTTTGCTCATTTTGAAGATTTTGACATTTTCACCTGAAGTGTACAATCAGGCTGAAAATGCATTTAAAGCAATAAAAAGTTCATTTTGGCTCTCACACCTAAACTAAATGTTGTAGACTCAAACTTTTTGCTGTCATTAGTATATTTTAGCAAAATGAAGATGATTCAAGCATTAATTTTATTGTGCTTTTGCTAATTTTGAAGATTTTGACATTTTCACCTGAAGTGTACAATCGGGCTGAAAATGCATTTAAAGCCATAAAAAGTTCATTTTGGCTCTCACACCTTAACTAAATGTTGTAGACTCAAACTTTTTGCTGTCATTAGTGTATGTTAGCAAAATGAAGATGATTCAAGCATTAATTTCATTGTGCTTTTGCTCATTTTGAAGATTTTGACATTTTCACCTGAAGTGTACAATCAGGGGCTGAAAACGCGTTTAAAGCAATAAAAAGTTCATTTTGGCTCTCACACCTTAACTAAATGTTGTAGACTCAAACTTTTTGCTGTCATTAGTGTATTTTAGCAAAATGAAGATGATTCAAGCATTAATTTCATTGTGCTTTTGCTCATTTTGAAGATTTTGACATTTTCACCTGAAGTGTACAATCGGGCTGAAAATGCATTTAAAGCCATAAAAAGTTCATTTTGGCTCTCACACCTTAACTAAATGCTGTAGATTCAAACTTTTTGCTGTCATTAGTGTATTTTAGCAAAATGAAGATGATTCAAGCATTAATTTCATTGTGCTTTTGCTCATTTTGAAGATTTTGACATTTTCACCTGAAGTGTACAATCGGGCTGAAAATGCATTTAAAGCCATAAAAAGTTCATTTTGGCTCTCACACCTTAACTAAATGTTGTAGACTCAAACTTTTTGCTGTCATTAGTGTATTTTAGCAAAATGAAGATGATTCAAGCATTAATTTCATTGTGCTTTTGCTCATTTTGAAGATTTTGACATTTTCACCTGAAGTGTACAATCGGGCTGAAAGTGCATTTAAAGCCATAAAAAGTTCATTTTGGCTCTCACACCTTAACTAAATGTTGTAGACTCAAACTTTTTGCTGTCATTAGTGTATGTTAGCAAAATGAAGATGATTCAAGCATTAATTTCATTGTGCTTTTGCTCATTTTGAAGATTTTGACATTTTCACCTGAAGTGTACAATCAGGCTGAAAATGCATTTAAAGCAATAAAAAGTTCATTTTGGCTCTCACACCTTAACTAAATGTTGTAGACTAAAACTTTTTGCTGTCATTAGTGTATGTTAGCAAAATGAAGATGATTAAAGCATTAATTTTATTGTGCTTTTGCTTATTTTGAAGATTTTGACATTTTCACCTGAAGTGTACAATCGGGCTGAAAATGCATTTAAAGCCATAAAAAGTTCATTTTGGCTCTCACACCTTAACTAAATGTTGTAGATTCAAACTTTTTGCTGTCATTAGTGTATTTTAGCAAAATGAAGATGATTCAAGCATTAATTTCATTGTGCTTTTGCTCATTTTGAAGATTTTGACATTTTCACCTGAAGTGTACAATTAGGGGCTGAAAACGCGTTTAAAGCAATAAAAAGTTCATTTTGGCTCTCACACCTTAACTAAATGTTGTAGACTCAAACTTTTTGCTGTCATTAGTGTATGTTAGCAAAATGAAGATGATTCAAGCATTAATTTCATTGTGCTTTTGCTCATTTTGAAGATTTTGACATTTTCACCTGAAGTGTACAATCAGGCTGAAAATGCATTTAAAGCAATAAAAAGTTCATTTTGGCTCTCACACCTAAACTAAATGTTGTAGACTCAAACTTTTTGCTGTCATTAGTATATTTTAGCAAAATGAAGATGATTCAAGCATTAATTTTATTGTGCTTTTGCTCATTTTGAAGATTTTGACATTTTCACCTGAAGTGTACAATCGGGCTGAAAATGCATTTAAAGCCATAAAAAGTTCATTTTGGCTCTCACACCTTAACTAAATGTTGTAGACTCAAACTTTTTGCTGTCATTAGTGTATGTTAGCAAAATGAAGATGATTCAAGCATTAATTTCATTGTGATTTTGCTCATTTTGAAGATTTTGACATTTTCACCTGAAGTGTACAATCAGGCTGAAAATGCATTTAAAGCAATAAAAAGTTAATTTTGGCTCTCACACCTAAACTAAATGTTGTAGACTCAAACGTTTTGCTGTCATTAGTGTATGTTAGCAAAATGAAGATGATTCAAGCATTAATTTCATTGTGCTTTTGCTCATTTTGAAGATTTTGACATTTTCACCTGAAGTGTACAATCAGGCTGAAAATGCATTTAAAGCAATAAAAAGTTCATTTTGGCTCTCACACCTTAACTAAATGTTGTAGACTAAAACTTTTTGCTGTCATTAGTGTATGTTAGCAAAATGAAGATGATTCAAGCATTAATTTCATTGTGCTTTTGCTTATTTTGAAGATTTTGACATTTTCACCTGAAGTGTACAATCGGGCTGAAAATGCATTTAAAGCCATAAAAAGTTCATTTTGGCTCTCACACCTTAACTAAATGTTGTAGATTCAAACTTTTTGCTGTCATTAGTGTATTTTAGCAAAATGAAGATGATTCAAGCATTAATTTCATTGTGCTTTTGCTCATTTTGAAGATTTTGACATTTTCACCTGAAGTGTACAATTAGGGGCTGAAAACGCGTTTAAAGCAATAAAAAGTTCATTTTGGCTCTCACACCTTAACTAAATGTTGTAGACTCAAACTTTTTGCTGTCATTAGTGTATGTTAGCAAAATGAAGATGATTCAAGCATTAATTTCATTGTGCTTTTGCTCATTTTGAAGATTTTGACATTTTCACCTGAAGTGTACAATCAGGCTGAAAATGCATTTAAAGCAATAAAAAGTTCATTTTGGCTCTCACACCTAAACTAAATGTTGTAGACTCAAACTTTTTGCTGTCATTAGTATATGTTAGCAAAATGAAGATGATTCAAGCATTAATTTCATTGTGCTTTTGCTCATTTTGAAGATTTTGACATTTTCACCTGAAGTGTACAATCGGGCTGAAAATGCATTTAAAGCCATAAAAAGTTCATTTTGGCTGTCACACCTTAACTAAATGTTGTAGACTCAAACTTTTTGCTGTCATTAGTGTATGTTAGCAAAATGAAGATGATTCAAGCATTAATTTCATTGTGCTTTTGCTCATTTTGAAGATTTTGACATTTTCACCTGAAGTGTACAATCAGGCTGAAAATGCATTTAAAGCAATAAAAAGTTCATTTTGGCTCTCACACCTAAACTAAATGTTGTAGACTCAAACTTTTTGCTGTCATTAGTATATTTTAGCAAAATGAAGATGATTCAAGCATTAATTTTATTGTGCTTTTGCTAATTTTGAAGATTTTGACATTTTCACCTGAAGTGTACAATCGGGCTGAAAATGCATTTAAAGCCATAAAAAGTTCATTTTGGCTCTCACACCTTAACTAAATGTTGTAGACTCAAACTTTTTGCTGTCATTAGTGTATGTTAGCAAAATGAAGATGATTCAAGCATTAATTTCATTGTGCTTTTGCTCATTTTGAAGATTTTGACATTTTCACCTGAAGTGTACAATCAGGGGCTGAAAACGCGTTTAAAGCAATAAAAAGTTCATTTTGGCTCTCACACCTTAACTAAATGTTGTAGACTCAAACTTTTTGCTGTCATTAGTGTATTTTAGCAAAATGAAGATGATTCAAGCATTAATTTCATTTTGCTTTTGCTCATTTTGAAGATTTTGACATTTTCACCTGAAGTGTACAATTAGGGGCTGAAAACGCGTTTAAAGCAATAAAAAGTTCATTTTGGCTCTCACACCTTAACTAAATGTTGTAGACTCAAACTTTTTGCTGTCATTAGTGTATGTTAGCAAAATGAAGATGATTCAAGCATTAATTTCATTGTGCTTTTGCTCATTTTGAAGATTTTGACATTTTCACCTGAAGTGTACAATCAGGGGCTGAAAACGCGTTTAAAGCAATAAAAAGTTCATTTTGGCTCTCACACCTTAACTAAATGTTGTAGACTCAAACTTTTTGCTGTCATTAGTGTATTTTAGAAAAATGAAGATGATTCAAGCATTAATTTTATTGTGCTTTTGCTCATTTTGAAGATTTTGACATTTTCACCTGAAGTGTACAATCGGGCTGAAAATGCATTTAAAGCAATAAAAAGTTCATTTTGGCTCTCACACCTAAACTAAATGTTGTAGACTCAAACTTTTTGCTGTCAATAGTATATTTTAGCAAAATGAAGATGATTCAAGCATTAATTTTATTGTGCTTTTGCTCATTTTGAAGATTTTGACATTTTCACCTGAAGTGTACAATCGGGCTGAAAATGCATTTAAAGCCATAAAAAGTTCATTTTGGCTCTCACACCTTAACTAAATGTTGTAGATTCAAACTTTTTGCTGTCATTAGTGTATTTTAGCAAAATGAAGATGATTCAAGCATTAATTTCATTGTGCTTTTGCTCATTTTGAAGATTTTGACATTTTCACCTGAAGTGTACAATCGGGCTGAAAATGCATTTAAAGCCATAAAAAGTTCATTTTGGCTCTCACACCTTAACTAAATGTTGTAGACTCAAACTTTTTGCTGTCATTAGTGTATGTTAGCAAAATGAAGATGATTCAAGCATTAATTTCATTGTGCTTTTGCTCAGTTTAAAGATTTTGACATTTTCACCTGAAGTGTACAATCAGGGGCTGAAAACGCGTTTAAAGCAATAAAAAGTTCATTTTGGCTCTCACACCTTAACTAAATGTTGTAGACTCAAACTTTTTGCTGTCATTAGTGTATTTTAGCAAAATGAAGATGATTCAAGCATTAATTTCATTGTGCTTTTGCTCATTTTGAAGATTTTGACATTTTCACCTGAAGTGTACAATCGGGCTGAAAATAAATTTTAAAGCCATAAAAAGTTCATTTTGGCTCTCACACCTTAACTAAATGTTGTAGACTCAAACTTTTTGCTGTCATTAGTGTATGTTAGCAAAATGAAGATGATTCAAGCATTAATTTCATTGTGCTTTTGCTCATTTTGAAGATTTTGACATTTTCACCTGAAGTGTACAATCAGGCTGAAAATGCTTTTAAAGCAATAAAAAGTTCATTTTGGCTCTCACACCTAAACTAAATGTTGTAGACTCAAACTTTTTGCTGTCATTAGTATATTTTAGCAAAATGAAGATGATTCAAGCATTAATTTTATTGTGCTTTTGCTAATTTTGAAGATTTTGACATTTTCACCTGAAGTGTACAATCGGGCTGAAAATGCATTTAAAAACCATAAAAAGTTCATTTTGGCTCTCACACCTTAACTAAATGTTGTAGACTCAAACTTTTTGATGTCATTAGTGTATGTTAGCAAAATGAAGATGATTCAAGCATTAATTTCATTGTGCTTTTGCTCATTTTGAAGATTTTGACATTTTCACCTGAAGTGTACAAAATTAGGCTGAAAATGCATTTAAAGCAATAAAAAGTTCATTTTGGCTCTCACACCTAAACTAAATGTTGTAGACTCAAACTTTTTGCTGTCATTAGTATATTTTAGCAAAATGAAGATGATTCAAGCATTAATTTTATTGTGCTTTTGCTCATTTTGAAGATTTTGACATTTTCACCTGAAGTGTACAATCGGGCTGAAAATGCATTTAAAGCCATAAAAAGTTCATTTTGGCTCTCACACCTTAACTAAATGTTGTAGACTCAAACTTTTTGCTGTCATTAGTGTATGTTAGCAAAATGAAGATGATTCAAGCATTAATTTCATTGTGCTTTTGCTCATTTTGAAGATTTTGACATTTTCATCTGAAGTGTACAATCAGGCTGAAAATGCATTTAAAGCAATAAAAAGTTCATTTTGGCTCTCACACCTAAACTAAATGTTGTAGACTCAAACTTTTTGCTGTCATTAGTATATTTTAGCAAAATGAAGATGATTCAAGCATTAATTTTATTGTGCTTTTGCTCATTTTGAAGATTTTGACATTTTCACCTGAAGTGTACAATCGGGCTGAAAATGCATTTAAAGCCATAAAAAGTTCATTTTGGCTCTCACACCTTAACTAAATGTTGTAGATTCAAACTTTTTGCTGTCATTAGTGTATTTTAGCAAAATGAAGATGATTCAAGCATTAATTTCATTGTGCTTTTGCTCATTTTGAAGATTTTGACATTTTCACCTGAAGTGTACAATCGGGCTGAAAATGCATTTAAAGCCATAAAAAGTTCATTTTGGCTCTCACACCTTAACTAAATGTTGTAGACTCAAACTTTTTGCTGTCATTAGTGTATGTTAGCAAAATGAAGATGATTCAAGCATTAATTTCATTGTGCTTTTGCTCATTTTGAAGATTTTGACATTTTCACCTGAAGTGTACAATCAGGCTGAAAATGCATTTAAAGCAATAAAAAGTTCATTTTGGCTCTCACACCTAAACTAAATGTTGTAGACTCAAACTTTTTGCTGTCATTAGTATATTTTAGCAAAATGAAGATGATTCAAGCATTAATTTTATTGTGCTTTTGCTCATTTTGAAGATTTTGACATTTTCACCTGAAGTGTACAATCAGGCTGAAAATGCATTTAAAGCAATAAAAAGTTCATTTTGGCTCTCAGACCTTAACTAAATGTTGTAGATTCAAACTTTTTGCTGTCATTAGTGTATTTTAGCAAAATGAAGATGATTCAAGCATTAATTTTATTGTGCTTTTGCTCATTTTGAAGATTTTGACATTTTCACCTGAAGTGTACAATCGGGCTGAAAATGCATTTAAAGCCATAAAAAGTTCATTTTGGCTCTCACACCTTAACTAAATTTTGTAGACTCAAACTTTTTGCTGTCATTAGTGTATGTTAGCAAAATGAAGATGATTCAAGCATTAATTTCATTGTGCTTTTGCTCATTTTGAAGATTTTGACATTTTCACCTGAAGTGTACAATCAGGCTGAAAATGCATTTAAAGCAATAAAAAGTTCATTTTGGCTCTCACACCTAAACTAAATGTTGTAGACTCAAACTTTTTGCTGTCATTAGTATATTTTAGCAAAATGAAGATGATTCAAGCATTAATTTTATTGTGCTTTTGCTCATTTTGAAGATTTTGACATTTTCACCTGAAGTGTACAATCGGGCTGAAAATGCATTTAAAGCCATAAAAAGTTCATTTTGGCTCTCACACCTTAACTAAATGTTGTAGATTCAAACTTTTTGCTGTCATTAGTGTATTTTAGCAAAATGAAGATGATTCAAGCATTAATTTCATTGTGCTTTTGCTCATTTTGAAGATTTTGACATTTTCACCTGAAGTGTACAATCGGGCTGAAAATGCATTTAAAGCCATAAAAAGTTCATTTTGGCTCTCACACCTTAACTAAATGTTGTAGACTCAAACTTTTTGCTGTCATTAGTGTATGTTAGCAAAATGAAGATGATTCAAGCATTAATTTCATTGTGCTTTTGCTCATTTTGAAGAATTTGACATTTTCACCTGAAGTGTACAATTGGGCTGAAAATGCATTTAAAGCCATAAAAAGTTCATTTTGGCTCTCACACCTTAACTAAATGTTGTAGACTCAAACTTTTTGCTGTCGTTAGTGTATGTTAGCAAAATGAAGATGATTCAAGCATTAATTTCATTGTGCTTTTGCTCATTTTGAAGATTTTGACATTTTCACCTGAAGTGTACAATCGGGCTGAAAATGCATTTAAAGCCATAAAAAGTTCATTTTGGCTCTCACACCTTAACTAAATGTTGTAGACTCAAACTTTTTGCTGTCATTAGTGTATGTTAGCAAAATGAAGATGATTCAAGCATTAATTTCATTGTGCTTTTGCTCATTTTGAAGATTTTGACATTTTCACCTGAAGTGTACAATCAGGCTGAAAATGCATTTAAACCAATAAAAAGTTCATTTTGGCTCTCACACCTAAACTAAATGTTGTAGACTCAAACTTTTTGCTGTCATTAGTATATTTTAGCAAAATGAAGATGATTCAAGCATTAATTTTATTGTGCTTTTGCTCATTTTGAAGATTTTGACATTTTCACCTGAAGTGTACAATCGGGCTGAAAATGCATTTAAAGCCATAAAAAGTTCATTTTGGCTCTCACACCTTAACTAAATGTTGTAGATTCAAACTTTTTGCTGTCATTAGTGTATTTTAGCAAAATGAAGATGATTCAAGCATTAATTTCATTGTGCTTTTGCTCATTTTGAAGATTTTGACATTTTCACCTGAAGTGTACAATCAGGCTGAAAATGCATTTAAAGCAATAAAAAGTTCATTTTGGCTCTCACACCTTAACTAAATGTTGTAGACTAAAACTTTTTGCTGTCATTAGTGTATGTTAGCAAAATGAAGATGATTCAAGCATTAATTTCATTGTGCTTTTGCTTATTTTGAAGATTTTGACATTTTCACCTGAAGTGTACAATCGGGCTGAAAATGCATTTAAAGCCATAAAAAGTTCATTTTGGCTCTCACACCTTAACTAAATGTTGTAGATTCAAACTTTTTGCTGTCATAAGTGTATTTTAGCAAAATGAAGATGATTCAAGCATTAATTTCATTGTGCTTTTGCTCATTTTGAAGATTTTGACATTTTCACCTGAAGTGTACAATTAGGGGCTGAAAACGCGTTTAAAGCAATAAAAAGTTCATTTTGGCTCTCACACCTTAACTAAATGTTGTAGACTCAAACTTTTTGCTGTCATTAGTGTATGTTAGCAAAATGAAGATGATTCAAGCATTAATTTCATTGTGATTTTGCTCATTTTGAAGATTTTGACATTTTCACCTGAAGTGTACAATCGGGCTGAAAATGCATTTAAAGCCATAAAAAGTTCATTTTGGCTCTCACACCTTAACTAAATGTTGTAGACTCAAACTTTTTGCTGTCATTAGTGTATGTTAGCAAAATGAAGATGATTCAAGCATTAATTTCATTGTGATTTTGCTCATTTTGAAGATTTTGACATTTTCACCTGAAGTGTACAATCAGGCTGAAAATGCATTTAAAGCAATAAAAAGTTCATTTTGGCTCTCACACCTAAACTAAATGTTGTAGACTCAAACTTTTTGCTGTCATTAGTATATTTTAGCAAAATGAAGATGATTCAAGCATTAATTTTATTGTGCTTTTGCTCATTTTGAAGATTTTGACATTTTCACCTGAAGTGTACAATCGGGCTGAAAATGCATTTAAAGCCATAAAAAGTTCATTTTGGCTCTCACACCTTAACTCAATGTTGTAGACTCAAACTTTTTGCTGTCATTAGTGTATGTTAGCAAAATGAAGATGATTCAAGCATTAATTTCATTGTGCTTTTGCTCATTTTGAAGATTTTGACATTTTCACCTGAAGTGTACAATCAGGGGCTGAAAACGCGTTTAAAGCAATAAAAAGTTCATTTTGGCTCTCACACCTTAACTAAATGTTGTAGACTCAAACTTTTTGCTGTCATTAGTGTATTTTAGCAAAATGAAGATGATTCAAGCATTAATTTCATTGTGCTTTTGCTCATTTTGAAGATTTTGACATTTTCACCTGAAGTGTACAATCGGGCTGAAAATGCATTTAAAGCCATAAAAAGTTCATTTTGGCTCTCACACCTTAACTAAATGTTGTAGACTCAAACTTTTTGCTGTCATTAGTGTATGTTAGCAAAATGAAGATGATTCAAGCATTAATTTCATTGTGCTTTTGCTCATTTTGAAGATTTTGACATTTTCACCTGAAGTGTACAATCAGGCTGAAAATGCATTTAAAGCAATAAAAAGTTCATTTTGGCTCTCACACCTAAACTAAATGTTGTAGACTCAAACTTTTTGCTGTCATTAGTATATTTTAGCAAAATGAAAATGATTCAAGCATTAATTTTATTGTGCTTTTGCTAATTTTGAAGATTTTGACATTTTCACCTGAAGTGTACAATCGGGCTGAAAATGCATTTAAAGCCATAAAAAGTTCATTTTGGCTCTCACACCTTAACTAAATGTTGTAGACTCAAACTTTTTGCTGTCATTAGTGTATGTTAGCAAAATGAAGATGATTCAAGCATTAATTTCATTGTGCTTTTGCTCATTTTGAAGATTTTGACATTTTCACCTGAAGTGTACAATCAGGGGCTGAAAACGCGTTTAAAGCAATAAAAAGTTCATTTTGGCTCTCACACCTTAACTAAATGTTGTAGACTCAAACTTTTTGCTGTCATTAGTGTATTTTAGCAAAATGAAGATGATTCAAGCATTAATTTCATTGTGCTTTTGCTCATTTTGAAGATTTTGACATTTTCACCTGAAGTGTACAATCGGGCTGAAAATGCATTTAAAGCCATAAAAAGTTCATTTTGGCTCTCACACCTTAACTAAATGTTGTAGACTCAAACTTTTTGCTGTCATTAGTTCATGTTAGCAAAATGAAGATGATTCAAGCATTAATTTCATTGTACTTTTGCTCATTTTGAAGATTTTGACATTTTCACCTGAAGTGTACAATCAGGGGCTGAAAACGCGTTTAAAGCAATAAAAAGTTCATTTTGGCTCTCACACCTTAACTAAATGTTGTAGACTCAAACTTTTTGCTGTCATTAGTGTATGTTAGCAAAATGAAGATGATTCAAGCATTAATTTTATTGTGCTTTTGCTCATTTTGAAGATTTTGACATTTTCACCTGAAGTGTACAATCAGGCTGAAAATGCATTTAAAGCAATAAAAATTCATTTTGGCTCTCACACCTAAACTAAATGTTGTAGACTCAAACTTTTTGCTGTCATTAGTATATTTTAGCAAAATGAAGATGATTCAAGCATTAATTTTATTGTGCTTTTGCTCATTTTGAAGATTTTGACATTTTCACCTGAAGTGTACAATCGGGCTGAAAATGCATTTAAAGCCTTAAAAAGTTCATTTTGGCTCTCACACCTTAACTAAATGTTGTAGACTCAAACTTTTTGCTGTCATTAGTGTATGTTAGCAAAATGAAGATGATTCAAGCATTAATTTTATTGTGCTTTTGCTCATTTTGAAGATTTTGACATTTTCACCTGAAGTGTACAATCAGGCTGAAAATGCATTTAAAGCAATAAAAATTCATTTTGGCTCTCACACCTAAACTAAATGTTGTAGACTCAAACTTTTTGCTGTCATTAGTGTATTTTAGCAAAATGAAGATGATTCAAGCATTAATTTCATTGTGCTTTTGCTCATTTTGAAGATTTTGACATTTTCACCTGAAGTGTACAATCGGGCTGAAAATGCATTTAAAAACCATAAAAAGTTCATTTTGGCTCTCACACCTTAACTAAATGTTGTAGACTCAAACTTTTTGATGTCATTAGTGTATGTTAGCAAAATGAAGATGATTCAAGCATTAATTTCATTGTGCTTTTGCTCATTTTGAAGATTTTGACATTTTCACCTGAAGTGTACAATCAGGCTGAAAATGCATTTAAAGCAATAAAAAGTTCATTTTGGCTCTCACACCTAAACTAAATGTTGTAGACTCAAACTTTTTGCTGTCATTAGTATATTTTAGCAAAATGAAGATGATTCAAGCATTAATTTTATTGTGCTTTTGCTCATTTTGAAGATTTTGACATTTTCACCTGAAGTGTACAATCAGGCTGAAAATGCATTTAAAGCAATAAAAAGTTCATTTTGGCTCTCACACCTAAACTAAATGTTGTAGACTCAAACTTTTTGCTGTCATTAGTATATTTTAGCAAAATGAAGATGATTCAAGCATTAATTTCATTGTGCTTTTGCTCATTTTGAAGATTTTGACATTTTCACCTGAAGTGTACAATCAGGCTGAAAATGCATTTAAAGCAATAAAAAGTTCATTTTGGCTCTCACACCTAAACTAAATGTTGTAGACTCAAACTTTTTGCTGTCATTAGTATATTTTAGCAAAATGAAGATGATTCAAGCATTAATTTTATTGTGCTTTTGCTCATTTTGAAGATTTTGACATTTTCACCTGAAGTGTACAATCGGGCTGAAAATGCATTTAAAGCCATAAAAAGTTCATTTTGGCTCTCACACCTTAACTAAATGTTGTAGACTCAAACTTTTTGCTGTCATTAGTGTATGTTAGCAAAATGAAGATGATTCAAGCATTAATTTCATTGTGCTTTTGCTCATTTTGAAGATTTTGACATTTTCACCTGAAGTGTACAATCAGGCTGAAAATGCATTTAAAGCAATAAAAAGTTCATTTTGGCTCTCACACCTAAACTAAATGTTGTAGACTCAAACTTTTTGCTGTCATTAGTATATTTTAGCAAAATGAAGATGATTCAAGCATTAATTTTATTGTGCTTTTGCTCATTTTGAAGATTTTGACATTTTCACCTGAAGTGTACAATCGGGCTGAAAATGCATTTAAAGCCATAAAAAGTTCATTTTGGCTCTCACACCTTAACTAAATGTTGTAGACTCAAACTTTTTGCTGTCATTAGTGTATTTTAGCAAAATGAAGATGATTCAAGCATTAATTTCATTGTGCTTTTGCTCATTTTGAAGATTTTGACATTTTCACCTGAAGTGTACAATCGGGCTGAAAATGCATTTAAAGCCATAAAAAGTTCATTTTGGCTCTCACACCTTAACTAAATGTTGTAGATTCAAACTTTTTGCTGTCATTAGTGTATTTTAGCAAAATGAAGATGATTCAAGCATTAATTTCATTGTGCTTTTGCTCATTTTGAAGATTTTGACATTTTCACCTGAAGTGTACAATCGGGCTGAAAATGCATTTAAAGCCATAAAAAGTTCATTTTGGCTCTCACACCTTAACTAAATGTTGTAGACTCAAACTTTTTGCTGTCATTAGTGTATGTTAGCAAAATGAAGATGATTCAAGCATTAATTTCATTGTGCTTTTGCTCATTTTGAAGATTTTGACATTTTCACCTGAAGTGTACAATCAGGCTGAAAATGCATTTAAAGCAATAAAAAGTTCATTTTGGCTCTCACACCTAAACTAAATGTTGTAGACTCAAACTTTTTGCTGTCATTAGTATATTTTAGCAAAATGAAGATGATTCAAGCATTAATTTTATTGTGCTTTTGCTCATTTTGAAGATTTTGACATTTTCACCTGAAGTGTACAATCGGGCTGAAAATGCATTTAAAGCCATAAAAAGTTCATTTTGGCTCTCACACCTTAACTAAATGTTGTAGACTCAAACTTTTTGCTGTCATTAGTGTATTTTAGCAAAATGAAGATGATTCAAGCATTAATTTCATTGTGCTTTTGCTCATTTTGAAGATTTTGACATTTTCACCTGAAGTGTACAATCGGGCTGAAAATGCATTTAAAGCCATAAAAAGTTCTTTTTGGCTCTCACACCTTAACTAAATGTTGTAGATTCAAACTTTTTGCTGTCATTAGTGTATTTTAGCAAAATGAAGATGATTCAAGCATTAATTTCATTGTGCTTTTGCTCATTTTGAAGATTTTGACATTTTCACCTGAAGTGTACAATCGGGCTGAAAATGCATTTAAAGCCATAAAAAGTTCATTTTGGCTCTCACACCTTAACTAAATGTTGTAGACTCAAACTTTTTGCTGTCATTAGTGTATGTTAGCAAAATGAAGATGATTCAAGCATTAATTTCATTGTGCTTTTGCTCATTTTGAAGATTTTGACATTTTCACCTGAAGTGTACAATCAGGCTGAAAATGCATTTAAGGCAATAAAAAGTTCATTTTGGCTCTCACACCTAAACTAAATGTTGTAGATTCAAACTTTTTGCTGTCATAAGTGTATTTTAGCAAAATGAAGATGATTCAAGCATTAATTTCATTGTGCTTTTGCTCATTTTGAAGATTTTGACATTTTCACCTGAAGTGTACAATTAGGGGCTGAAAACGCGTTTAAAGCAATAAAAAGTTCATTTTGGCTCTCACACCTTAACTAAATGTTGTAGACTCAAACTTTTTGCTGTCATTAGTGTATGTTAGCAAAATGAAGATGATTCAAGCATTAATTTCATTGTGATTTTGCTCATTTTGAAGATTTTGACATTTTCACCTGAAGTGTACAATCGGGCTGAAAATGCATTTAAAGCCATAAAAAGTTCATTTTGGCTCTCACACCTTAACTAAATGTTGTAGACTCAAACTTTTTGCTGTCATTAGTGTATGTTAGCAAAATGAAGATGATTCAAGCATTAATTTCATTGTGATTTTGCTCATTTTGAAGATTTTGACATTTTCACCTGAAGTGTACAATCAGGCTGAAAATGCATTTAAAGCAATAAAAAGTTCATTTTGGCTCTCACACCTAAACTAAATGTTGTAGACTCAAACTTTTTGCTGTCATTAGTATATTTTAGCAAAATGAAGATGATTCAAGCATTAATTTTATTGTGCTTTTGCTCATTTTGAAGATTTTGACATTTTCACCTGAAGTGTACAATCGGGCTGAAAATGCATTTAAAGCCATAAAAAGTTCATTTTGGCTCTCACACCTTAACTCAATGTTGTAGACTCAAACTTTTTGCTGTCATTAGTGTATGTTAGCAAAATGAAGATGATTCAAGCATTAATTTCATTGTGCTTTTGCTCATTTTGAAGATTTTGACATTTTCACCTGAAGTGTACAATCAGGGGCTGAAAACGCGTTTAAAGCAATAAAAAGTTCATTTTGGCTCTCACACCTTAACTAAATGTTGTAGACTCAAACTTTTTGCTGTCATTAGTGTATTTTAGCAAAATGAAGATGATTCAAGCATTAATTTCATTGTGCTTTTGCTCATTTTGAAGATTTTGACATTTTCACCTGAAGTGTACAATCGGGCTGAAAATGCATTTAAAGCCATAAAAAGTTCATTTTGGCTCTCACACCTTAACTAAATGTTGTAGACTCAAACTTTTTGCTGTCATTAGTGTATGTTAGCAAAATGAAGATGATTCAAGCATTAATTTCATTGTGCTTTTGCTCATTTTGAAGATTTTGACATTTTCACCTGAAGTGTACAATCAGGCTGAAAATGCATTTAAAGCAATAAAAAGTTCATTTTGGCTCTCACACCTAAACTAAATGTTGTAGACTCAAACTTTTTGCTGTCATTAGTATATTTTAGCAAAATGAAAATGATTCAAGCATTAATTTTATTGTGCTTTTGCTAATTTTGAAGATTTTGACATTTTCACCTGAAGTGTACAATCGGGCTGAAAATGCATTTAAAGCCATAAAAAGTTCATTTTGGCTCTCACACCTTAACTAAATGTTGTAGACTCAAACTTTTTGCTGTCATTAGTGTATGTTAGCAAAATGAAGATGATTCAAGCATTAATTTCATTGTGCTTTTGCTCATTTTGAAGATTTTGACATTTTCACCTGAAGTGTACAATCAGGGGCTGAAAACGCGTTTAAAGCAATAAAAAGTTCATTTTGGCTCTCACACCTTAACTAAATGTTGTAGACTCAAACTTTTTGCTGTCATTAGTGTATTTTAGCAAAATGAAGATGATTCAAGCATTAATTTCATTGTGCTTTTGCTCATTTTGAAGATTTTGACATTTTCACCTGAAGTGTACAATCGGGCTGAAAATGCATTTAAAGCCATAAAAAGTTCATTTTGGCTCTCACACCTTAACTAAATGTTGTAGACTCAAACTTTTTGCTGTCATTAGTGTATGTTAGCAAAATGAAGATGATTCAAGCATTAATTTCATTGTACTTTTGCTCATTTTGAAGATTTTGACATTTTCACCTGAAGTGTACAATCAGGGGCTGAAAACGCGTTTAAAGCAATAAAAAGTTCATTTTGGCTCTCACACCTTAACTAAATGTTGTAGACTCAAACTTTTTGCTGTCATTAGTGTATGTTAGCAAAATGAAGATGATTCAAGCATTAATTTTATTGTGCTTTTGCTCATTTTGAAGATTTTGACATTTTCACCTGAAGTGTACAATCAGGCTGAAAATGCATTTAAAGCAATAAAAATTCATTTTGGCTCTCACACCTAAACTAAATGTTGTAGACTCAAACTTTTTGCTGTCATTAGTATATTTTAGCAAAATGAAGATGATTCAAGCATTAATTTTATTGTGCTTTTGCTCATTTTGAAGATTTTGACATTTTCACCTGAAGTGTACAATCGGGCTGAAAATGCATTTAAAGCCTTAAAAAGTTCATTTTGGCTCTCACACCTTAACTAAATGTTGTAGACTCAAACTTTTTGCTGTCATTAGTGTATGTTAGCAAAATGAAGATGATTCAAGCATTAATTTTATTGTGCTTTTGCTCATTTTGAAGATTTTGACATTTTCACCTGAAGTGTACAATCAGGCTGAAAATGCATTTAAAGCAATAAAAATTCATTTTGGCTCTCACACCTAAACTAAATGTTGTAGACTCAAACTTTTTGCTGTCATTAGTGTATTTTAGCAAAATGAAGATGATTCAAGCATTAATTTCATTGTGCTTTTGCTCATTTTGAAGATTTTGACATTTTCACCTGAAGTGTACAATCGGGCTGAAAATGCATTTAAAAACCATAAAAAGTTCATTTTGGCTCTCACACCTTAACTAAATGTTGTAGACTCAAACTTTTTGATGTCATTAGTGTATGTTAGCAAAATGAAGATGATTCAAGCATTAATTTCATTGTGCTTTTGCTCATTTTGAAGATTTTGACATTTTCACCTGAAGTGTACAATCAGGCTGAAAATGCATTTAAAGCAATAAAAAGTTCATTTTGGCTCTCACACCTAAACTAAATGTTGTAGACTCAAACTTTTTGCTGTCATTAGTATATTTTAGCAAAATGAAGATGATTCAAGCATTAATTTTATTGTGCTTTTGCTCATTTTGAAGATTTTGACATTTTCACCTGAAGTGTACAATCGGGCTGAAAATGCATTTAAAGCCATAAAAAGTTCATTTTGGCTCTCACACCTTAACTAAATGTTGTAGACTCAAACTTTTTGCTGTCATTAGTGTATGTTAGCAAAATGAAGATGATTCAAGCATTAATTTCCTTGTGCTTTTGCTCATTTTGAAGATTTTGACATTTTCACCTGAAGTGTACAATCAGGCTGAAAATGCATTTAAAGCAATAAAAAGTTCATTTTGGCTCTCACACCTAAACTAAATGTTGTAGACTCAAACTTTTTGCTGTCATTAGTATATTTTAGCAAAATGAAGATGATTCAAGCATTAATTTCATTGTGCTTTTGCTCATTTTGAAGATTTTGACATTTTCACCTGAAGTGTACAATCAGGCTGAAAATGCATTTAAAGCAATAAAAAGTTCATTTTGGCTCTCACACCTAAACTAAATGTTGTAGACTCAAACTTTTTGCTGTCATTAGTATATTTTAGCAAAATGAAGATGATTCAAGCATTAATTTTATTGTGCTTTTGCTCATTTTGAAGATTTTGACATTTTCACCTGAAGTGTACAATCGGGCTGAAAATGCATTTAAAGCCATAAAAAGTTCATTTTGGCTCTCACACCTTAACTAAATGTTGTAGACTCAAACTTTTTGCTGTCATTAGTGTATGTTAGCAAAATGAAGATGATTCAAGCATTAATTTCATTGTGCTTTTGCTCATTTTGAAGATTTTGACATTTTCACCTGAAGTGTACAATCAGGCTGAAAATGCATTTAAAGCAATAAAAAGTTCATTTTGGCTCTCACACCTAAACTAAATGTTGTAGACTCAAACTTTTTGCTGTCATTAGTATATTTTAGCAAAATGAAGATGATTCAAGCATTAATTTTATTGTGCTTTTGCTCATTTTGAAGATTTTGACATTTTCACCTGAAGTGTACAATCGGGCTGAAAATGCATTTAAAGCCATAAAAAGTTCATTTTGGCTCTCACACCTTAACTAAATGTTGTAGACTCAAACTTTTTGCTGTCATTAGTGTATTTTAGCAAAATGAAGATGATTCAAGCATTAATTTCATTGTGCTTTTGCTCATTTTGAAGATTTTGACATTTTCACCTGAAGTGTACAATCGGGCTGAAAATGCATTTAAAGCCATAAAAAGTTCATTTTGGCTCTCACACCTTAACTAAATGTTGTAGATTCAAACTTTTTGCTGTCATTAGTGTATTTTAGCAAAATGAAGATGATTCAAGCATTAATTTCATTGTGCTTTTGCTCATTTTGAAGATTTTGACATTTTCACCTGAAGTGTACAATCGGGCTGAAAATGCATTTAAAGCCATAAAAAGTTCATTTTGGCTCTCACACCTTAACTAAATGTTGTAGACTCAAACTTTTTGCTGTCATTAGTGTATGTTAGCAAAATGAAGATGATTCAAGCATTAATTTCATTGTGCTTTTGCTCATTTTGAAGATTTTGACATTTTCACCTGAAGTGTACAATCAGGCTGAAAATGCATTTAAAGCAATAAAAAGTTCATTTTGGCTCTCACACCTAAACTAAATGTTGTAGACTCAAACTTTTTGCTGTCATTAGTATATTTTAGCAAAATGAAGATGATTCAAGCATTAATTTTATTGTGCTTTTGCTCATTTTGAAGATTTTGACATTTTCACCTGAAGTGTACAATCGGGCTGAAAATGCATTTAAAGCCATAAAAAGTTCATTTTGGCTCTCACACCTTAACTAAATGTTGTAGACTCAAACTTTTTGCTGTCATTAGTGTATTTTAGCAAAATGAAGATGATTCAAGCATTAATTTCATTGTGCTTTTGCTCATTTTGAAGATTTTGACATTTTCACCTGAAGTGTACAATCGGGCTGAAAATGCATTTAAAGCCATAAAAAGTTCATTTTGGCTCTCACACCTTAACTAAATGTTGTAGATTCAAACTTTTTGCTGTCATTAGTGTATTTTAGCAAAATGAAGATGATTCAAGCATTAATTTCATTGTGCTTTTGCTCATTTTGAAGATTTTGACATTTTCACCTGAAGTGTACAATCGGGCTGAAAATGCATTTAAAGCCATAAAAAGTTCATTTTGGCTCTCACACCTTAACTAAATGTTGTAGACTCAAACTTTTTGCTGTCATTAGTGTATGTTAGCAAAATGAAGATGATTCAAGCATTAATTTCATTGTGCTTTTGCTCATTTTGAAGATTTTGACATTTTCACCTGAAGTGTACAATCGGGCTGAAAATGCATTTAAAGCCATAAAAAGTTCATTTTGGCTCTCACACCTTAACTAAATGTTGTAGACTCAAACTTTTTGCTGTCATTAGTGTATGTTAGCAAAATGAAGATGATTCAAGCATTAATTTCATTGTGCTTTTGCTCATTTTGAAGATTTTGACATTTTCACCTGAAGTGTACAATCAGGCTGAAAATGCTTTTAAAGCAATAAAAAGTTCATTTTGGCTCTCACACCTAAACTAAATGTTGTAGACTCAAACTTTTTGCTGTCATTAGTATATTTTAGCAAAATGAAGATGATTCAAGCATTAATTTTATTGTGCTTTTGCTAATTTTGAAGATTTTGACATTTTCACCTGAAGTGTACAATCGGGCTGAAAATGCATTTAAAAACCATAAAAAGTTCATTTTGGCTCTCACACCTTAACTAAATGTTGTAGACTCAAACTTTTTGATGTCATTAGTGTATGTTAGCAAAATGAAGATGATTCAAGCATTAATTTCATTGTGCTTTTGCTCATTTTGAAGATTTTGACATTTTCACCTGAAGTGTACAATCAGGCTGAAAATGCATTTAAAGCAATAAAAAGTTCATTTTGGCTCTCACACCTAAACTAAATGTTGTAGACTCAAACTTTTTGCTGTTATTAGTATATTTTAGCAAAATGAAGATGATTCAAGCATTAATTTTATTGTGCTTTTGCTCATTTTGAAGATTTTGACATTTTCACCTGAAGTGTACAATCGGGCTGAAAATGCATTTAAAGCCATAAAAAGTTCATTTTGGCTCTCACACCTTAACTAAATGTTGTAGACTCAAACTTTTTGCTGTCATTAGTGTATGTTAGCAAAATGAAGATGATTCAAGCATTAATTTCATTGTGCTTTTGCTCATTTTGAAGATTTTGACATTTTCACCTGAAGTGTACAATCAGGCTGAAAATGCATTTAAAGCAATAAAAAGTTTATTTTGGCTCTCACACCTAAACTAAATGTTGTAGACTCAAACTTTTTGCTGTCATTAGTATAGTTTAGCAAAATGAAGATGATTCAAGCATTAATTTTATTGTGCTTTTGCTCATTTTGAAGATTTTGACATTTTCACCTGAAGTGTACAATCGGGCTGAAAATGCATTTAAAGCCATAAAAAGTTCATTTTGGCTCTCACACCTTAACTAAATGTTGTAGACTCAAACTTTTTGCTGTCATTAGTGTATTTTAGCAAAATGAAGATGATTCAAGCATTAATTTCATTGTGCTTTTGCTCATTTTGAAGATTTTGACATTTTCACCTGAAGTGTACAATCGGGCTGAAAATGCATTTAAAGCCATAAAAAGTTCATTTTGGCTCTCACACCTTAACTAAATGTTGTAGATTCAAACTTTTTGCTGTCATTAGTGTATTTTAGCAAAATGAAGATGATTCAAGCATTAATTTCATTGTGCTTTTGCTCATTTTGAAGATTTTGACATTTTCACCTGAAGTGTACAATCGGGCTGAAAATGCATTTAAAAACCATAAAAAGTTCATTTTGGCTCTCACACCTTAACTAAATGTTGTAGACTCAAACTTTTTGATGTCATTAGTGTATGTTAGCAAAATGAAGATGATTCAAGCATTAATTTCATTGTGCTTTTGCTCATTTTGAAGATTTTGACATTTTCACCTGAAGTGTACAATCAGGCTGAAAATGCATTTAAAGCAATAAAAAGTTCATTTTGGCTCTCACACCTAAACTAAATGTTGTAGACTCAAACTTTTTGCTGTCATTAGTATATTTTAGCAAAATGAAGATGATTCAAGCATTAATTTTATTGTGCTTTTGCTCATTTTGAAGATTTTGACATTTTCACCTGAAGTGTACAATCGGGCTGAAAATGCATTTAAAGCCATAAAAAGTTCATTTTGGCTCTCACACCTTAACTAAATGTTGTAGACTCAAACTTTTTGCTGTCATTAGTGTATGTTAGCAAAATGAAGATGATTCAAGCATTAATTTCCTTGTGCTTTTGCTCATTTTGAAGATTTTGACATTTTCACCTGAAGTGTACAATCAGGCTGAAAATGCATTTAAAGCAATAAAAAGTTCATTTTGGCTCTCACACCTAAACTAAATGTTGTAGACTCAAACTTTTTGCTGTCATTAGTATATTTTAGCAAAATGAAGATGATTCAAGCATTAATTTCATTGTGCTTTTGCTCATTTTGAAGATTTTGACATTTTCACCTGAAGTGTACAATCAGGCTGAAAATGCATTTAAAGCAATAAAAAGTTCATTTTGGCTCTCACACCTAAACTAAATGTTGTAGACTCAAACTTTTTGCTGTCATTAGTATATTTTAGCAAAATGAAGATGATTCAAGCATTAATTTTATTGTGCTTTTGCTCATTTTGAAGATTTTGACATTTTCACCTGAAGTGTACAATCGGGCTGAAAATGCATTTAAAGCCATAAAAAGTTCATTTTGGCTCTCACACCTTAACTAAATGTTGTAGACTCAAACTTTTTGCTGTCATTAGTGTATGTTAGCAAAATGAAGATGATTCAAGCATTAATTTCATTGTGCTTTTGCTCATTTTGAAGATTTTGACATTTTCACCTGAAGTGTACAATCAGGCTGAAAATGCATTTAAAGCAATAAAAAGTTCATTTTGGCTCTCACACCTAAACTAAATGTTGTAGACTCAAACTTTTTGCTGTCATTAGTATATTTTAGCAAAATGAAGATGATTCAAGCATTAATTTTATTGTGCTTTTGCTCATTTTGAAGATTTTGACATTTTCACCTGAAGTGTACAATCGGGCTGAAAATGCATTTAAAGCCATAAAAAGTTCATTTTGGCTCTCACACCTTAACTAAATGTTGTAGACTCAAACTTTTTGCTGTCATTAGTGTATTTTAGCAAAATGAAGATGATTCAAGCATTAATTTCATTGTGCTTTTGCTCATTTTGAAGATTTTGACATTTTCACCTGAAGTGTACAATCGGGCTGAAAATGCATTTAAAGCCATAAAAAGTTCATTTTGGCTCTCACACCTTAACTAAATGTTGTAGATTCAAACTTTTTGCTGTCATTAGTGTATTTTAGCAAAATGAAGATGATTCAAGCATTAATTTCATTGTGCTTTTGCTCATTTTGAAGATTTTGACATTTTCACCTGAAGTGTACAATCGGGCTGAAAATGCATTTAAAGCCATAAAAAGTTCATTTTGGCTCTCACACCTTAACTAAATGTTGTAGACTCAAACTTTTTGCTGTCATTAGTGTATGTTAGCAAAATGAAGATGATTCAAGCATTAATTTCATTGTGCTTTTGCTCATTTTGAAGATTTTGACATTTTCACCTGAAGTGTACAATCAGGCTGAAAATGCATTTAAAGCAATAAAAAGTTCATTTTGGCTCTCACACCTAAACTAAATGTTGTAGACTCAAACTTTTTGCTGTCATTAGTATATTTTAGCAAAATGAAGATGATTCAAGCATTAATTTTATTGTGCTTTTGCTCATTTTGAAGATTTTGACATTTTCACCTGAAGTGTACAATCGGGCTGAAAATGCATTTAAAGCCATAAAAAGTTCATTTTGGCTCTCACACCTTAACTAAATGTTGTAGACTCAAACTTTTTGCTGTCATTAGTGTATTTTAGCAAAATGAAGATGATTCAAGCATTAATTTCATTGTGCTTTTGCTCATTTTGAAGATTTTGACATTTTCACCTGAAGTGTACAATCGGGCTGAAAATGCATTTAAAGCCATAAAAAGTTCATTTTGGCTCTCACACCTTAACTAAATGTTGTAGATTCAAACTTTTTGCTGTCATTAGTGTATTTTAGCAAAATGAAGATGATTCAAGCATTAATTTCATTGTGCTTTTGCTCATTTTGAAGATTTTGACATTTTCACCTGAAGTGTACAATCGGGCTGAAAATGCATTTAAAGCCATAAAAAGTTCATTTTGGCTCTCACACCTTAACTAAATGTTGTAGACTCAAACTTTTTGCTGTCATTAGTGTATGTTAGCAAAATGAAGATGATTCAAGCATTAATTTCATTGTGCTTTTGCTCATTTTGAAGATTTTGACATTTTCACCTGAAGTGTACAATCGGGCTGAAAATGCATTTAAAGCCATAAAAAGTTCATTTTGGCTCTCACACCTTAACTAAATGTTGTAGACTCAAACTTTTTGCTGTCATTAGTGTATGTTAGCAAAATGAAGATGATTCAAGCATTAATTTCATTGTGCTTTTGCTCATTTTGAAGATTTTGACATTTTCACCTGAAGTGTACAATCAGGCTGAAAATGCTTTTAAAGCAATAAAAAGTTCATTTTGGCTCTCACACCTAAACTAAATGTTGTAGACTCAAACTTTTTGCTGTCATTAGTATATTTTAGCAAAATGAAGATGATTCAAGCATTAATTTTATTGTGCTTTTGCTAATTTTGAAGATTTTGACATTTTCACCTGAAGTGTACAATCGGGCTGAAAATGCATTTAAAAACCATAAAAAGTTCATTTTGGCTCTCACACCTTAACTAAATGTTGTAGACTCAAACTTTTTGATGTCATTAGTGTATGTTAGCAAAATGAAGATGATTCAAGCATTAATTTCATTGTGCTTTTGCTCATTTTGAAGATTTTGACATTTTCACCTGAAGTGTACAATCAGGCTGAAAATGCATTTAAAGCAATAAAAAGTTCATTTTGGCTCTCACACCTAAACTAAATGTTGTAGACTCAAACTTTTTGCTGTTATTAGTATATTTTAGCAAAATGAAGATGATTCAAGCATTAATTTTATTGTGCTTTTGCTCATTTTGAAGATTTTGACATTTTCACCTGAAGTGTACAATCGGGCTGAAAATGCATTTAAAGCCATAAAAAGTTCATTTTGGCTCTCACACCTTAACTAAATGTTGTAGACTCAAACTTTTTGCTGTCATTAGTGTATGTTAGCAAAATGAAGATGATTCAAGCATTAATTTCATTGTGCTTTTGCTCATTTTGAAGATTTTGACATTTTCACCTGAAGTGTACAATCAGGCTGAAAATGCATTTAAAGCAATAAAAAGTTTATTTTGGCTCTCACACCTAAACTAAATGTTGTAGACTCAAACTTTTTGCTGTCATTAGTATAGTTTAGCAAAATGAAGATGATTCAAGCATTAATTTTATTGTGCTTTTGCTCATTTTGAAGATTTTGACATTTTCACCTGAAGTGTACAATCGGGCTGAAAATGCATTTAAAGCCATAAAAAGTTCATTTTGGCTCTCACACCTTAACTAAATGTTGTAGACTCAAACTTTTTGCTGTCATTAGTGTATTTTAGCAAAATGAAGATGATTCAAGCATTAATTTCATTGTGCTTTTGCTCATTTTGAAGATTTTGACATTTTCACCTGAAGTGTACAATCGGGCTGAAAATGCATTTAAAGCCATAAAAAGTTCATTTTGGCTCTCACACCTTAACTAAATGTTGTAGATTCAAACTTTTTGCTGTCATTAGTGTATTTTAGAAAAATGAAGATGATTCAAGCATTAATTTCATTGTGCTTTTGCTCATTTTGAAGATTTTGACATTTTCACCTGAAGTGTACAATCGGGCTGAAAATGCATTTAAAGCCATAAAAAGTTCATTTTGGCTCTCACACCTTAACTAAATGTTGTAGACTCAAACTTTTTGCTGTCATTAGTGTATTTTAGCAAAATGAAGATGATTCAAGCATTAATTTCATTGTGCTTTTGCTCATTTTGAAGATTTTGACATTTTCACCTGAAGTGTACAATCGGGCTGAAAATGCATTTAAAGCCATAAAAAGTTCATTTTGGCTCTCACACCTTAACTAAATGTTGTAGACTCAAACTTTTTGCTGTCATTAGTGTATGTTAGCAAAATGAAGATGATTCAAGCATTAATTTCATTGTGCTTTTGCTCATTTTGAAGATTTTGACATTTTCACCTGAAGTGTACAATCGGGCTGAAAATGCATTTAAAGCCATAAAAAGTTCATTTTGGCTCTCACACCTTAACTAAATGTTGTAGACTTAAACTTTTTGCTGTCATTAGTGTATGTTAGCAAAATGAAGATGATTCAAGCATTAATTTCATTGTGCTTTTGCTCATTTTGAAGATTTTGACATTTTCACCTGAAGTGTACAATCGGGCTGAAAATGCATTTAAAGCCATAAAAAGTTCATTTTGGCTCTCACACCTTAACTAAATGTTGTAGACTCAAACTTTTTGCTGTCATTAGTGTATGTTAGCAAAATGAAGATGATTCAAGCATTAATTTCATTGTGCTTTTGCTCATTTTGAAGATTTTGACATTTTCACCTGAAGTGTACAATCAGGCTGAAAATGCTTTTAAAGCAATAAAAAGTTCATTTTGGCTCTCACACCTAAACTAAATGTTGTAGACTCAAACTTTTTGCTGTCATTAGTATATTTTAGCAAAATGAAGATGATTCAAGCATTAATTTTATTGTGCTTTTGCTAATTTTGAAGATTTTGACATTTTCACCTGAAGTGTACAATCGGGCTGAAAATGCATTTAAAAACCATAAAAAGTTCATTTTGGCTCTCACACCTTAACTAAATGTTGTAGACTCAAACTTTTTGATGTCATTAGTGTATGTTAGCAAAATGAAGATGATTCAAGCATTAATTTCATTGTGCTTTTGCTCATTTTGAAGATTTTGACATTTTCACCTGAAGTGTACAATCAGGCTGAAAATGCATTTAAAGCAATAAAAAGTTCATTTTGGCTCTCACACCTAAACTAAATGTTGTAGACTCAAACTTTTTGCTGTTATTAGTATATTTTAGCAAAATGAAGATGATTCAAGCATTAATTTTATTGTGCTTTTGCTCATTTTGAAGATTTTGACATTTTCACCTGAAGTGTACAATCGGGCTGAAAATGCATTTAAAGCCATAAAAAGTTCATTTTGGCTCTCACACCTTAACTAAATGTTGTAGACTCAAACTTTTTGCTGTCATTAGTGTATGTTAGCAAAATGAAGATGATTCAAGCATTAATTTCATTGTGCTTTTGCTCATTTTGAAGATTTTGACATTTTCACCTGAAGTGTACAATCAGGCTGAAAATGCATTTAAGGCAATAAAAAGTTCATTTTGGCTCTCACACCTAAACTAAATGTTGTAGACTCAAACTTTTTGCTGTCATTAGTATATTTTAGCAAAATGAAGATGATTCAAGCATTAATTTTATTGTGCTTTTGCTCATTTTGAAGATTTTGACATTTTCACCTGAAGTGTACAATCGGGCTGAAAATGCATTTAAAGCCATAAAAAGTTCATTTTGGCTCTCACACCTTAACTAAATGTTGTAGACTCAAACTTTTTGCTGTCATTAGTGTATGTTAGCAAAATGAAGATGATTCAAGCATTAATTTCATTGTGCTTTTGCTCATTTTGAAGATTTTGACATTTTCACCTGAAGTGTACAATCAGGCTGAAAATGCATTTAAAGCAATAAAAAGTTCATTTTGGCTCTCACACCTAAACTAAATGTTGTAGACTCAAACTTTTTGCTGTCATTAGTATATTTTAGCAAAATGAAGATGATTCAAGCATTAATTTTATTGTGCTTTTGCTCATTTTGAAGATTTTGACATTTTCACCTGAAGTGTACAATCGGGCTGAAAATGCATTTAAAGCCATAAAAAGTTCATTTTGGCTCTCACACCTTAACTAAATGTTGTAGACTCAAACTTTTTGCTGTCATTAGTGTATGTTAGCAAAATGAAGATGATTCAAGCATTAATTTCATTGTGCTTTTGCTCATTTTGAAGATTTTGACATTTTCACCTGAAGTGTACAATCAGGCTGAAAATGCATTTAAAGCAATAAAAAGTTCATTTTGGCTCTCACACCTAAACTAAATGTTGTAGACTCAAACTTTTTGCTGTCATTAGTATATTTTAGCAAAATGAAGATGATTCAAGCATTAATTTTATTGTGCTTTTGCTCATTTTGAAGATTTTGACATTTTCACCTGAAGTGTACAATCGGGCTGAAAATGCATTTAAAGCCATAAAAAGTTCATTTTGGCTCTCACACCTTAACTAAATGTTGTAGATTCAAACTTTTTGCTGTCATTAGTGTATTTTAGCAAAATGAAGATGATTCAAGCATTAATTTCATTGTGCTTTTGCTCATTTTGAAGATTTTGACATTTTCACCTGAAGTGTACAATCGGGCTGAAAATGCATTTAAAGCCATAAAAAGTTCATTTTGGCTCTCACACCTTAACTAAATGTTGTAGACTCAAACTTTTTGCTGTCATTAGTGTATGTTAGCAAAATGAAGATGATTCAAGCATTAATTTCATTGTGCTTTTGCTCATTTTGAAGATTTTGACATTTTCACCTGAAGTGTACAATCAGGCTGAAAATGCATTTAAAGCAATAAAAAGTTCATTTTGGCTCTCACACCTTAACTAAATGTTGTAGATTCAAACTTTTTGCTGTCATTAGTGTATTTTAGCAAAATGAAGATGATTCAAGCATTAATTTTAATGTGCTTTTGCTCATTTTGAAGATTTTGACATTTTCACCTGAAGTGTACAATCGGGCTGAAAATGCATTTAAAGCCATAAAAAGTTCATTTTGGCTCTCACACCTTAACTAAATGTTGTAGACTCAAACTTTTTGCTGTCATTAGTGTATGTTAGCAAAATGAAGATGATTCAAGCATTAATTTCATTGTGCTTTTGCTCATTTTGAAGATTTTGACATTTTCACCTGAAGTGTACAATCAGGCTGAAAATGCATTTAAAGCAATAAAAAGTTCATTTTGGCTCTCACACCTAAACTAAATGTTGTAGACTCAAACTTTTTGCTGTCATTAGTATAGTTTAGCAAAATGAAGATGATTCAAGCATTAATTTTATTGTGCTTTTGCTCATTTTGAAGATTTTGACATTTTCACCTGAAGTGTACAATCAGGCTGAAAATGCATTTAAAGCCATAAAAAGTTCATTTTGGCTCTCACACCTTAACTAAATGTTGTAGACTCAAACTTTTTGCTGTCATTAGTGTATTTTAGCAAAATGAAGATGATTCAAGCATTAATTTCATTGTGCTTTTGCTCATTTTGAAGATTTTGACATTTTCACCTGAAGTGTACAATCGGGCTGAACAATCAGGCTGAAAATGCATTTAAAGCAATAAAAAGTTCATTTTGACTCTCACACCTAAACTAAATGTTGTAGACTCAAACTTTTTGCTGTCATTAGTGTATGTTAGCAAAATGAAGATGATTCAAGCATTAATTTCATTGTGCTTTTGCTCATTTTGAAGATTTTGACATTTTCACCTGAAGTGTACAATCAGGCTGAAAATGCATTTAAAGCAATAAAAAGTTCATTTTGGCTCTCACACCTAAACTAAATGTTGTAGACTCAAACTTTTTGCTGTCATTAGTATATTTTAGCAAAATGAAGATGATTCAAGCATTAATTTTATTGTGCTTTTGCTCATTTTGAAGATTTTGACATTTTCACCTGAAGTGTACAATCGGGCTGAAAATGCATTTAAAGCCATAAAAAGTTCATTTTGGCTCTCACACCTTAACTAAATGTTGTAGACTCAAACTTTTTGCTGTCATTAGTGTATGTTAGCAAAATGAAGATGATTCAAGCATTAATTTCATTGTGCTTTTGCTCATTTTGAAGATTTTGACATTTTCACCTGAAGTGTACAATCAGGCTGAAAATGCATTTAAAGCAATAAAAAGTTCATTTT
Organism: Leptonotus elevatus; assembly: GCF_054856555.1. Classification (NCBI taxonomy): domain Eukaryota; kingdom Metazoa; phylum Chordata; class Actinopteri; order Syngnathiformes; family Syngnathidae; genus Leptonotus; species Leptonotus elevatus. The sequence goes on from NC_141250.1 coordinate 102,709, forward strand.
GGCTCTCACACCTAAACTAAATGTTGTAGACTCAAACTTTTTGCTGTCATTAGTATATTTTAGCAAAATGAAGATGATTCAAGCATTAATTTTATTGTGCTTTTGCTCATTTTGAAGATTTTGACATTTTCACCTGAAGTGTACAATCGGGCTGAAAATGCATTTAAAGCCATAAAAAGTTCATTTTGGCTCTCACACCTTAACTAAATGTTGTAGACTCAAACTTTTTGCTGTCATTAGTGTATGTTAGCAAAATGAAGATGATTCAAGCATTAATTTCATTGTGCTTTTGCTCATTTTGAAGATTTTGACATTTTCACCTGAAGTGTACAATCAGGCTGAAAATGCATTTAAAGCCATAAAAAGTTCATTTTGGCTCTCACACCTAAACTAAATGTTGTAGACTCAAACTTTTTGCTGTCATTAGTATATTTTAGCAAAATGAAGATGATTCAAGCATTAATTTTATTGTGCTTTTGCTAATTTTGAAGATTTTGACATTTTCACCTGAAGTGTACAATCGGGCTGAAAATGCATTTAAAAACCATAAAAAGTTCATTTTGGCTCTCACACCTTAACTAAATGTTGTAGACTCAAACTTTTTGATGTCATTAGTGTATGTTAGCAAAATGAAGATGATTCAAGCATTAATTTCATTGTGCTTTTGCTCATTTTGAAGATTTTGACATTTTCACCTGAAGTGTACAATCAGGCTGAAAATGCATTTAAAGCAATAAAAAGTTCATTTTGGCTCTCACACCTAAACTAAATGTTGTAGACTCAAACTTTTTGCTGTCATTAGTATATTTTAGCAAAATGAAGATGATTCAAGCATTAATTTTATTGTGCTTTTGCTCATTTTGAAGATTTTGACATTTTCACCTGAAGTGTACAATCGGGCTGAAAATGCATTTAAAGCCATAAAAAGTTCATTTTGGCTCTCACACCTTAACTAAATGTTGTAGACTCAAACTTTTTGCTGTCATTAGTGTATGTTAGCAAAATGAAGATGATTCAAGCATTAATTTCATTGTGCTTTTGCTCATTTTGAAGATTTTGACATTTTCACCTGAAGTGTACAATCAGGCTGAAAATGCATTTAAAGCAATAAAAAGTTCATTTTGGCTCTCACACCTAAACTAAATGTTGTAGACTCAAACTTTTTGCTGTCATTAGTATATTTTAGCAAAATGAAGATGATTCAAGCATTAATTTTATTGTGCTTTTGCTCATTTTGAAGATTTTGACATTTTCACCTGAAGTGTACAATCAGGCTGAAAATGCATTTAAAGCAATAAAAAGTTCATTTTGGCTCTCAGACCTTAACTAAATGTTGTAGATTCAAACTTTTTGCTGTCATTAGTGTATTTTAGCAAAATGAAGATGATTCAAGCATTAATTTCATTGTGCTTTTGCTCATTTTGAAGATTTTGACATTTTCACCTGAAGTGTACAATCAGGCTGAAAATGCATTTAAAGCAATAAAAAGTTCATTTTGGCTCTCACACCTAAACTAAATGTTGTAGACTCAAACTTTTTGCTGTCATTAGTGTATTTTAGCAAAATGAAGATGTTTCAAGCATTAATTTCATTGTGCTTTTGCTCATTTTGAAGATTTTGACATTTTCACCTGAAGTGTACAATCAGGCTGAAAATGCATTTAAAGCAATAAAAAGTTCATTTTGGCTCTCACACCTTAACTAAATGTTGTAGACTCAAACTTTTTGCTGTCATTAGTGTATGTTAGCAAAATGAAGATGATTCAAGCATTAATTTCATTGTGCTTTTGCTCATTTTGAAGATTTTGACATTTTCACCTTAGTGTACAATCAGGCTGAAAATGCATTTAAAGCAATAAAAAGTTCATTTTGGCTCTCACACCTTAACTAAATGTTGTAGATTCAAACTTTTTGCTGTCATTAGTGTATTTTAGCAAAATGAAGAGGATTCAAGCATTAATTTCATTGTGCTTTTGCTCATTTTGAAGATTTTGACATTTTCACCTGAAGTGTACAATTAGGGGCTGAAAACGCGTTTAAAGCAATAAAAAGTTCATTTTGGCTCTCACACCTTAACTAAATGTTGTAGACTCAAACTTTTTGCTGTCATTAGTGTATGTTAGCAAAATGAAGATGATTCAAGCATTGTGCTTTTGCTCATTTTGAAGATTTTGACATTTTCACCTGAAGTGTACAATCGGGCTGAAAATGCATTTAAAGCCATAAAAAGTTCATTTTGGCTCTCACACCTTAACTAAATGTTGTAGACTCAAACTTTTTGCTGTCATTAGTGTATGTTAGCAAAATGAAGATGATTCAAGCATTAATTTCATTGTGCTTTTGCTCATTTTGAAGATTTTGACATTTTCACCTGAAGTGTACAATCAGGCTGAAAATGCATTTAAAGCAATAAAAAGTTCATTTTGGCTCTCACACCTAAACTAAATGTTGTAGACTCAAACTTTTTGCTGTCATTAGTATATTTTAGCAAAATGAAGATGATTCAAGCATTAATTTTATTGTGCTTTTGCTCATTTTGAAGATTTTGACATTTTCACCTGAAGTGTACAATCAGGCTGAAAATGCATTTAAAGCAATAAAAAGTTCATTTTGGCTCTCAGACCTTAACTAAATGTTGTAGATTCAAACTTTTTGCTGTCATTAGTGTATTTTAGCAAAATGAAGATGATTCAAGCATTAATTTTATTGTGCTTTTGCTCATTTTGAAGATTTTGACATTTTCACCTGAAGTGTACAATCAGGCTGAAAATGCATTTAAAGCAATAAAAAGTTCATTTTGGCTCTCACACCTAAACTAAATGTTGTAGACTCAAACTTTTTGCTGTCATTAGTGTATTTTAGCAAAATGAAGATGTTTCAAGCATTAATTTCATTGTGCTTTTGCTCATTTTGAAGATTTTGACATTTTCACCTGAAGTGTACAATCAGGCTGAAAATGCATTTAAAGCAATAAAAAGTTCATTTTGGCTCTCACACCTTAACTAAATGTTGTAGACTCAAACTTTTTGCTGTCATTAGTGTATGTTAGCAAAATGAAGATGATTCAAGCATTAATTTCATTGTGCTTTTGCTCATTTTGAAGATTTTGACATTTTCACCTTAGTGTACAATCAGGCTGAAAATGCATTTAAAGCAATAAAAAGTTCATTTTGGCTCTCACACCTTAACTAAATGTTGTAGATTCAAACTTTTTGCTGTCATTAGTGTATTTTAGCAAAATGAAGAGGATTCAAGCATTAATTTCATTGTGCTTTTGCTCATTTTGAAGATTTTGACATTTTCACCTGAAGTGTACAATTAGGGGCTGAAAACGCGTTTAAAGCAATAAAAAGTTCATTTTGGCTCTCACACCTTAACTAAATGTTGTAGACTCAAACTTTTTGCTGTCATTAGTGTATGTTAGCAAAATGAAGATGATTCAAGCATTGTGCTTTTGCTCATTTTGAAGATTTTGACATTTTCACCTGAAGTGTACAATCGGGCTGAAAATGCATTTAAAGCCATAAAAAGTTCATTTTGGCTCTCACACCTTAACTAAATGTTGTAGACTCAAACTTTTTGCTGTCATTAGTGTATGTTAGCAAAATGAAGATGATTCAAGCATTAATTTCATTGTGCTTTTGCTCATTTTGAAGATTTTGACATTTTCACCCGAAGTGTACAATCGGGCTGAAAATGCATTTAAAGCCATAAAAAGTTCATTTTGGCTCTCACATCTTAACTAAATGTTGTAGACTCAAACTTTTTGCTGTCATTAGTGTATGTTAGCAAAATGAAGATGATTCAAGCATTAATTTCATTGTGCTTTTGCTCATTTTGAAGATTTTGACATTTTCACCTGAAGTGTACAATCAGGCTGAAAATGCATTTAAAGCAATAAAAAGTTCATTTTGGCTCTCACACCTAAACTAAATGTTGTAGACTCAAACTTTTTGCTGTCATTAGTATATTTTAGCAAAATGAAGATGATTCAAGCATTAATTTTATTGTGCTTTTGCTCATTTTGAAGATTTTGACATTTTCACCTGAAGTGTACAATCGGGCTGAAAATGCATTTAAAGCCATAAAAAGTTCATTTTGGCTCTCACACCTTAACTAAATGTTGTAGATTCAAACTTTTTGCTGTCATTAGTGTATTTTAGCAAAATGAAGATGATTCAAGCATTAATTTCATTGTGCTTTTGCTCATTTTGAAGATTTTGACATTTTCACCTGAAGTGTACAATCAGGGGCTGAAAACGCGTTTAAAGCAATAAAAAATTCATTTTGGCTCTCACACCTAAACTAAATTTTGTTGACTCAAACTTTTTGCTGTCATTAGTGTATTTTAGCAAAATGAAGATGATTCAAGCATTAATTTCATTGTGCTTTTGCTCATTTTGAAGATTTTGACATTTTCATCTGAAGTGTACAATCGGGCTGAAAATGCATTTAAAGCCATAAAAAGTTCATTTTGGCTCTCACACCTTAACTAAATGTTGTAGACTCAAACTTTTTGCTGTCATTAGTGTATGTCAGCAAAATGAAGATGATTCAAGCATTAATTTCATTGTGCTTTTGCTCATTTTGAAGATTTTGACATTATCACCTGAAGTGTACAATCAGGCTGAAAATTCATTTAAAGCAATAAAAAGTTCATTTTGGCTCTCACACCTTAACTAAATGTTGTAGACTCAAACTTTTTGCTGTCATTAGTGTATGTTAGCAAAATGAAGATGATTCAAGCATTAATTTCATTGTGCTTTTGCTCATTTTGAAGATTTTGACATTTTCACCTGAAGTGTACAATCGGGCTGAAAATGCATTTAAAGCCATAAAAAGTTCATTTTGGCTCTCACACCTTAACTAAATGTTGTAGACTCAAACTTTTTGCTGTCATTAGTGTATGTTAGCAAAATGAAGATGATTCAAGCATTAATTCCATTGTGCTTTTGCTCATTTTGAAGATTTTGACATTTTCACCAGAAGTGTACAATCAGGCTGAAAATGCATTTAAAGCAATAAAAAGTTCATTTTGACTCTCACACCTAAACTAAATGTTGTAGACTCAAACTTTTTGCTGTCATTAGTGTATGTTAGCAAAATGAAGATGATTCAAGCATTAATTTCATTGTGCTTTTGCTCATTTTGAAGATTTTGACATTTTCACCTGAAGTGTACAATCAGGCTGAAAATGCATTTAAAGCAATAAAAAGTTCATTTTGGCTCTCACACCTAAACTAAATGTTGTAGACTCAAACTTTTTGCTGTCATTAGTATATTTTAGCAAAATGAAGATGATTCAAGCATTAATTTTATTGTGCTTTTGCTCATTTTGAAGATTTTGACATTTTCACCTGAAGTGTACAATCGGGCTGAAAATGCATTTAAAGCCATAAAAAGTTCATTTTGGCTCTCACACCTTAACTAAATGTTGTAGACTCAAACTTTTTGCTGTCATTAGTGTATGTTAGCAAAATGAAGATGATTCAAGCATTAATTTCATTGTGCTTTTGCTCATTTTGAAGATTTTGACATTTTCACCTGAAGTGTACAATCAGGCTGAAAATGCATTTAAAGCAATAAAAAGTTCATTTTGGCTCTCACACCTAAACTAAATGTTGTAGACTCAAACTTTTTGCTGTCATTAGTATATTTTAGCAAAATGAAGATGATTCAAGCATTAATTTTATTGTGCTTTTGCTCATTTTGAAGATTTTGACATTTTCACCTGAAGTGTACAATCGGGCTGAAAATGCATTTAAAGCCATAAAAAGTTCATTTTGGCTCTCACACCTTAACTAAATGTTGTAGACTCAAACTTTTTGCTGTCATTAGTGTATGTTAGCAAAATGAAGATGATTCAAGCATTAATTTCATTGTGCTTTTGCTCATTTTGAAGATTTTGACATTTTCACCTGAAGTGTACAATCAGGCTGAAAATGCATTTAAAGCCATAAAAAGTTCATTTTGGCTCTCACACCTAAACTAAATGTTGTAGACTCAAACTTTTTGCTGTCATTAGTATATTTTAGCAAAATGAAGATGATTCAAGCATTAATTTTATTGTGCTTTTGCTAATTTTGAAGATTTTGACATTTTCACCTGAAGTGTACAATCGGGCTGAAAATGCATTTAAAAACCATAAAAAGTTCATTTTGGCTCTCACACCTTAACTAAATGTTGTAGACTCAAACTTTTTGATGTCATTAGTGTATGTTAGCAAAATGAAGATGATTCAAGCATTAATTTCATTGTGCTTTTGCTCATTTTGAAGATTTTGACATTTTCACCTGAAGTGTACAATCAGGCTGAAAATGCATTTAAAGCAATAAAAAGTTCATTTTGGCTCTCACACCTAAACTAAATGTTGTAGACTCAAACTTTTTGCTGTCATTAGTATATTTTAGCAAAATGAAGATGATTCAAGCATTAATTTTATTGTGCTTTTGCTCATTTTGAAGATTTTGACATTTTCACCTGAAGTGTACAATCGGGCTGAAAATGCATTTAAAGCCATAAAAAGTTCATTTTGGCTCTCACACCTTAACTAAATGTTGTAGATTCAAACTTTTTGCTGTCATTAGTGTATTTTAGCAAAATGAAGATGATTCAAGCATTAATTTCATTGTGCTTTTGCCCATTTTTGAAGATTTTGACATTTTCACCTGAAGTGTACAATCGGGCTGAAAATGCATTTAAAGCCATAAAAAGTTCATTTTGGCTCTCACACCTAAACTAAATGTTGTAGACTCAAACTTTTTGCTGTCATTAGTATATTTTAGCAAAATGAAGATGATTCAAGCATTAATTTTATTGTGCTTTTGCTCATTTTGAAGATTTTGACATTTTCACCTGAAGTGTACAATCGGGCTGAAAATGCATTTAAAGCCATAAAAAGTTCATTTTGGCTCTCACACCTTAACTAAATGTTGTAGACTCAAACTTTTTGCTGTCATTAGTGTATGTTAGCAAAATGAAGATGATTCAAGCATTAATTTCATTGTGCTTTTGCTCATTTTGAAGATTTTGACATTTTCACCTGAAGTGTACAATCAGGCTGAAAATGCATTTAAAGCAATAAAAAGTTCATTTTGGCTCTCACACCTAAACTAAATGTTGTAGACTCAAACTTTTTGCTGTCATTAGTATATTTTAGCAAAATGAAGATGATTCAAGCATTAATTTTATTGTGCTTTTGCTCATTTTGAAGATTTTGACATTTTTACCTGAAGTGTACAATCGGGCTGAAAATGCATTTAAAGCCATAAAAAGTTCATTTTGGCTCTCACACCTTAACTAAATGTTGTAGATTCAAACTTTTTGCTGTCATTAGTGTATTTTAGCAAAATGAAGATGATTCAAGCATTAATTTCATTGTGCTTTTGCCCATTTTTGAAGATTTTGACATTTTCACCTGAAGTGTACAATCGGGCTGAAAATGCATTTAAAGCCATAAAAAGTTCATTTTGGCTCTCACACCTTAACTAAATGTTGTAGACTAAAACTTTTTGCTGTCATTAGTGTATGTTAGCAAAATGAAGATGATTCAAGCATTAATTTCATTGTGCTTTTGCTCATTTTGAAGATTTTGACATTTTCACCTGAAGTGTACAATCAGGCTGAAAATGCATTTAAAGCAATAAAAAGTTCATTTTGGCTCTCACACCTTAACTAAATGTTGTAGATTCAAATTTTTTGCTGTCATTAGTGTATTTTAGCAAAATGAAGATGATTCAAGCATTAATTTTATTGTGCTTTTGCTCATTTTGAAGATTTTGACATTTTCACCTGAAGTGTACAATCGGGCTGAAAATGCATTTAAAGCCATAAAAAGTTCATTTTGGCTCTCACACCTTAACTAAATGTTGTAGACTCAAACTTTTTGCTGTCATTAGTATATTTTAGCAAAATGAAGATGATTCAAGCATTAATTTCATTGTGCTTTTGCTCATTTTGAAGATTTTGACATTTTCACCTGAAGTGTACAATCAGGCTGAAAATGCATTTAAAGCAATAAAAAGTTCATTTTGGCTCTCACACCTTAACTAAATGTTGTAGACTCAAACTTTTTGCTGTCATTAGTGTATGTTAGCAAAATGAAGATGATTCAAGCATTAATTTCATTGTGCTTTTGCTCATTTTGAAGATTTTGACATTTTCACCTGAAGTGTACAATCAGGCTGAAAATGCATTTAAAGCAATAAAAAGTTCATTTTGGCTCTCACACCTAAACTAAATGTTGTAGACTCAAACTTTTTGCTGTCATTAGTATATTTTAGCAAAATGAAGATGATTCAAGCATTAATTTCATTGTGCTTTTGCTCATTTTGAAGATTTTGACATTTTCACCTGAAGTGTACAATCAGGCTGAAAATGCATTTAAAGCAATAAAAAGTTCATTTTGGCTCTCACACCTAAACTAAATGTTGTAGACTCAAACTTTTTGCTGTCATTAGTATATTTTAGCAAAATGAAGATGATTCAAGCATTAATTTTATTGTGCTTTTGCTCATTTTGAAGATTTTGACATTTTCACCTGAAGTGTACAATCGGGCTGAAAATGCATTTAAAGCCATAAAAAGTTAATTTTGGCTCTCACACCTTAACTAAATGTTGTAGATTCAAACTTTTTGCTGTCATTAGTGTATTTTAGCAAAATGAAGATGATTCAAGCATTAATTTCATTGTGCTTTTGCTCATTTTGAAGATTTTGACATTTTCACCTGAAGTGTACAATCAGGCTGAAAATGCATTTAAAGCAATAAAAAGTTCATTTTGGCTCTCACACCTAAACTAAATGTTGTAGACTCAAACTTTTTGCTGTCATTAGTATATTTTAGCAAAATGAAGATGATTCAAGCATTAATTTTATTGTGCTTTTGCTCATTTTGAAGATTTTGACATTTTCACCTGAAGTGTACAATCGGGCTGAAAATGCATTTAAAGCCATAAAAAGTTAATTTTGGCTCTCACACCTTAACTAAATGTTGTAGATTCAAACTTTTTGCTGTCATTAGTGTATTTTAGCAAAATGAAGATGATTCAAGCATTAATTTCATTGTGCTTTTGCTCATTTTGAAGATTTTGACATTTTCACCTGAAGTGTACAATCGGGCTGAAAATGCATTTAAAGCCATAAAAAGTTCATTTTGGCTCTCACACCTTAACTAAATGTTGTAGACTCAAACTTTTTGCTGTCATTAGTGTATGTTAGCAAAATGAAGATGATTCAAGCATTAATTTCATTGTGCTTTTGCTCATTTTGAAGATTTTGACATTTTCACCTGAAGTGTACAATCGGGCTGAAAATGCATTTAAAGCCATAAAAAGTTCATTTTGGCTCTCACACCTTAACTAAATGTTGTAGACTCAAACTTTTTGCTGTCATTAGTGTATGTTAGCAAAATGAAGATGATTCAAGCATTAATTTCATTGTGCTTTTGCTCATTTTGAAGATTTTGACATTTTCACCTGAAGTGTACAATCGGGCTGAAAATGCATTTAAAGCCATAAAAAGTTCATTTTGGCTCTCACACCTTAACTAAATGTTGTAGACTCAAACTTGTTGCTGTCATTAGTGTATGTTAGCAAAATGAAGATGATTCAAACATTAATTTCATTGTGCTTTTGCTCATTTTGAAGATTTTGACATTTTCACCTGAAGTGTACAATCAGGCTGAAAATGCATTTAAAGCAATAAAAAGTTCATTTTGGCTCTAACACCTTAACTAAATGTTGTAGATTCAAACTTTTTGCTGTCATTAGTGTATTTTAGCAAAATGAAGATGATTCAAGCATTAATTTCATTGTGCTTTTGCTCATTTTGAAGATTTTGACATTTTCACCTGAAGTGTACAATTAGGGGCTGAAAACGCGTTTAAAGCAATAAAAAGTTCATTTTGGCTCTCACACCTTAACTAAATGTTGTAGACTCAAACTTTTTGCTGTCATTAGTGTATGTTAGCAAAATGAAGATGATTCAAGCATTAATTTCATTGTGCTTTTGCTTATTTTGAAGATTTTGACATTTTCACCTGAAGTGTACAATCAGGCTGAAAATGCATTTAAAGCAATAAAAAGTTCATTTTGGCTCTCACACCTTAACTAAATGTTGTAGACTCAAACTTTTTGCTGTCATTAGTGTATGTTAGCAAAATGAAGATGATTCAAGCATTAATTTCATTGTGCTTTTGCTCATTTTGAAGATTTTGACATTTTCACCTGAAGTGTACAATCAGGCTGAAAATGCATTTAAAGCAATAAAAAGTTCATTTTGGCTCTCACACCTAAACTAAATGTTGTAGACTCAAACTTTTTGCTGTCATTAGTATATTTTAGCAAAATGAAGATGATTCAAGCATTAATTTTATTGTGCTTTTGCTCATTTTGAAGATTTTGACATTTTCACCTGAAGTGTACAATCAGGCTGAAAATTCATTTAAAGCAATAAAAAGTTCATTTTGGCTCTCACACCTTAACTAAATGTTGTAGACTCAAACTTTTTGCTGTCATTAGTGTATGTTAGCAAAATGAAGATGATTCAAGCATTAATTTCATTGTGCTTTTGCTCATTTTGAAGATTTTGACATTTTCACCTGAAGTGTACAATCGGGCTGAAAATGCATTTAAAGCCATAAAAAGTTCATTTTGGCTCTCACACCTTAACTAAATGTTGTAGACTCAAACTTTTTGCTGTCATTAGTGTATGTTAGCAAAATGAAGATGATTCAAGCATTAATTCCATTGTGCTTTTGCTCATTTTGAAGATTTTGACATTTTCACCAGAAGTGTACAATCAGGCTGAAAATGCATTTAAAGCAATAAAAAGTTCATTTTGACTCTCACACCTAAACTAAATGTTGTAGACTCAAACTTTTTGCTGTCATTAGTGTATGTTAGCAAAATGAAGATGATTCAAGCATTAATTTCATTGTGCTTTTGCTCATTTTGAAGATTTTGACATTTTCACCTGAAGTGTACAATCAGGCTGAAAATGCATTTAAAGCAATAAAAAGTTCATTTTGGCTCTCACACCTAAACTAAATGTTGTAGACTCAAACTTTTTGCTGTCATTAGTATATTTTAGCAAAATGAAGATGATTCAAGCATTAATTTTATTGTGCTTTTGCTAATTTTGAAGATTTTGACATTTTCACCTGAAGTGTACAATCGGGCTGAAAATGCATTTAAAGCCATAAAAAGTTCATTTTGGCTCTCACACCTTAACTAAATGTTGTAGACTCAAACTTTTTGCTGTCATTAGTGTATGTTAGCAAAATGAAGATGATTCAAGCATTAATTTCATTGTGCTTTTGCTCATTTTGAAGATTTTGACATTTTCACCTTAAGTGTACAATCAGGCTGAAAATGCATTTAAAGCAATAAAAAGTTCATTTTGGCTCTCACACCTTAACTAAATGTTGTAGATTCAAACTTTTTGCTGTCATTAGTGTATTTTAGCAAAATGAAGATGATTCAAGCATTAATTTCATTGTGCTTTTGCTCATTTTGAAGATTTTGACATTTTCACCTGAAGTGTACAATTAGGGGCTGAAAACGCGTTTAAAGCAATAAAAAGTTCATTTTGGCTCTCACACCTTAACTAAATGTTGTAGACTCAAACTTTTTGCTGTCATTAGTGTATGTTAGCAAAATGAAGATGATTCAAGCATTGTGCTTTTGCTCATTTTGAAGATTTTGACATTTTCACCTGAAGTGTACAATCGGGCTGAAAATGCATTTAAAGCCATAAAAAGTTCATTTTGGCTCTCACACCTTAACTAAATGTTGTAGACTCAAACTTTTTGCTGTCATTAGTGTATGTTAGCAAAATGAAGATGATTCAAGCATTAATTTCATTGTGCTTTTGCTCATTTTGAAGATTTTGACATTTTCACCCGAAGTGTACAATCGGGCTGAAAATGCATTTAAAGCCATAAAAAGTTCATTTTGGCTCTCACATCTTAACTAAATGTTGTAGACTCAAACTTTTTGCTGTCATTAGGGTATGTTAGCAAAATGAAGATGATTCAAGCATTAATTTCATTGTGCTTTTGCTCATTTTGAAGATTTTGACATTTTCACCTGAAGTGTACAATCAGGCTGAAAATGCATTTAAAGCAAAAAAAAGTTCATTTTGGCTCTCACACCTAAACTAAATGTTGTAGACTCAAACTTTTTGCTGTCATTAGTATATTTTAGCAAAATGAAGATGATTCAAGCATTAATTTCATTGTGCTTTTGCTCATTTTGAAGATTTTGACATTTTCACCTGAAGTGTACAATTAGGGGCTGAAAACGCGTTTAAAGCAATAAAAAGTTCATTTTGGCTCTCACACCTTAACTAAATGTTGTAGACTCAAACTTTTTGCTGTCATTAGTGTATGTTAGCAAAATGAAGATGATTCAAGCATTGTGCTTTTGCTCATTTTGAAGATTTTGACATTTTCACCTGAAGTGTACAATCGGGCTGAAAATGCATTTAAAGCCATAAAAAGTTCATTTTGGCTCTCACACCTTAACTAAATGTTGTAGACTCAAACTTTTTGCTGTCATTAGTGTATGTTAGCAAAATGAAGATGATTCAAGCATTAATTTCATTGTGCTTTTGCTCATTTTGAAGATTTTGACATTTTCACCCGAAGTGTACAATCGGGCTGAAAATGCATTTAAAGCCATAAAAAGTTCATTTTGGCTCTCACATCTTAACTAAATGTTGTAGACTCAAACTTTTTGCTGTCATTAGTGTATGTTAGCAAAATGAAGATGATTCAAGCATTAATTTCATTGTGCTTTTGCTCATTTTGAAGATTTTGACATTTTCACCTGAAGTGTACAATCAGGCTGAAAATGCATTTAAAGCAAAAAAAAGTTCATTTTGGCTCTCACACCTAAACTAAATGTTGTAGACTCAAACTTTTTGCTGTCATTAGTATATTTTAGCAAAATGAAGATGATTCAAGCATTAATTTTATTGTGCTTTTGCTCATTTTGAAGATTTTGACATTTTCACCTGAAGTGTACAATCGGGCTGAAAATGCATTTAAAGCCATAAAAAGTTCATTTTGGCTCTCACACCTTAACTAAATGTTGTAGATTCAAACTTTTTGCTGTCATTAGTGTATTTTAGCAAAATGAAGATGATTCAAGCATTAATTTCGTTGTGCTTTTGCTCATTTTGAAGATTTTGACATTTTCACCTGAAGTGTACAATCAGGGGCTGAAAACGCGTTTAAAGCAATAAAAAATTCATTTTGGCTCTCACACCTAAACTAAATGTTGTAGACTCAAACTTTTTGCTGTCATTAGTGTATTTTAGCAAAATGAAGATGATTCAAGCATTAATTTCATTGTGCTTTTGCTCATTTTGAAGATTTTGACATTTTCACCTGAAGTGTACAATCGGGCTGAAAATGCATTTAAAGCCATAAAAAGTTCATTTTGGCTCTCACACCTTAACTAAATGTTGTAGACTCAAACTTTTTGCTGTCATTAGTGTATGTCAGCAAAATGAAGATGATTCAAGCATTAATTTCATTGTGCTTTTGCTCATTTTGAAGATTTTGACATTATCACCTGAAGTGTACAATCAGGCTGAAAATTCATTTAAAGCAATAAAAAGTTCATTTTGGCTCTCACACCTTAACTAAATGTTGTAGACTCAAACTTTTTGCTGTCATTAGTGTATGTTAGCAAAATGAAGATGATTCAAGCATTAATTTCATTGTGCTTTTGCTCATTTTGAAGATTTTGACATTTTCACCTGAAGTGTACAATCGGGCTGAAAATGCATTTAAAGCCATAAAAAGTTCATTTTGGCTCTCACACCTTAACTAAATGTTGTAGACTCAAACTTTTTGCTGTCATTAGTGTATGTTAGCAAAATGAAGATGATTCAAGCATTAATTCCATTGTGCTTTTGCTCATTTTGAAGATTTTGACATTTTCACCAGAAGTGTACAATCAGGCTGAAAATGCATTTAAAGCAATAAAAAGTTCATTTTGACTCTCACACCTAAACTAAATGTTGTAGACTCAAACTTTTTGCTGTCATTAGTGTATGTTAGCAAAATGAAGATGATTCAAGCATTAATTTCATTGTGCTTTTGCTCATTTTGAAGATTTTGACATTTTCACCTGAAGTGTACAATCAGGCTGAAAATGCATTTAAAGCAATAAAAAGTTCATTTTGGCTCTCACACCTAAACTAAATGTTGTAGACTCAAACTTTTTGCTGTCATTAGTATATTTTAGCAAAATGAAGATGATTCAAGCATTAATTTTATTGTGCTTTTGCTCATTTTGAAGATTTTGACATTTTCACCTGAAGTGTACAATCGGGCTGAAAATGCATTTAAAGCCATAAAAAGTTAATTTTGGCTCTCACACCTTAACTAAATGTTGTAGATTCAAACTTTTTGCTGTCATTAGTGTATTTTAGCAAAATGAAGATGATTCAAGCATTAATTTCATTGTGCTTTTGCTCATTTTGAAGATTTTGACATTTTCACCTGAAGTGTACAATCGGGCTGAAAATGCATTTAAAGCCATAAAAAGTTCATTTTGGCTCTCACACCTTAACTAAATGTTGTAGACTCAAACTTTTTGCTGTCATTAGTGTATGTTAGCAAAATGAAGATGATTCAAGCATTAATTTCATTGTGCTTTTGCTCATTTTGAAGATTTTGACATTTTCACCTGAAGTGTACAATCGGGCTGAAAATGCATTTAAAGCTATAAAAAGTTCATTTTGGCTCTCACACCTTAACTAAATGTTGTAGACTCAAACTTTTTGCTGTCATTAGTGTATGTTAGCAAAATGAAGATGATTCAAGCATTAATTTCATTGTGCTTTTGCTCATTTTGAAGATTTTGACATTTTCACCTGAAGTGTACAATCGGGCTGAAAATGCATTTAAAGCCATAAAAAGTTCATTTTGGCTCTCACACCTTAACTAAATGTTGTAGACTCAAACTTTTTGCTGTCATTAGTGTATTTTAGCAAAATGAAGATGATTCAAGCATTAATTTCATTGTGCTTTTGCTCATTTTGAAGATTTTGACATTTTCACCTGAAGTGTACAATTAGGGGCTGAAAACGCGTTTAAAGCAATAAAAAGTTCATTTTGGCTCTCACACCTTAACTAAATGTTGTAGACTCAAACTTTTTGCTGTCATTAGTGTATGTTAGCAAAATGAAGATGATTCAAGCATTAATTTCATTGTGCTTTTGCTCATTTTGAAGATTTTGACATTTTCACCTGAAGTGTACAATCAGGCTGAAAATGCATTTAAAGCAATAAAAAGTTCATTTTGGCTCTCACACCTAAACTAAATGTTGTAGACTCAAACTTTTTGCTGTCATTAGTATATTTTAGCAAAATGAAGATGATTCAAGCATTAATTTTATTGTGCTTTTGCTAATTTTGAAGATTTTGACATTTTCACCTGAAGTGTACAATCGGGCTGAAAATGCATTTAAAGCCATAAAAAGTTCATTTTGGCTCTCACACCTTAACTAAATGTTGTAGACTCAAACTTTTTGCTGTCATTAGTGTATGTTAGCAAAATGAAGATGATTCAAGCATTAATTTCATTGTGCTTTTGCTCATTTTGAAGATTTTGACATTTTCACCTGAAGTGTTCAATCAGGCTGAAAATGCATTTAAAGCAATAAAAAGTTCATTTTGGCTCTCACACCTAAACTAAATGTTGTAGACTCAAACTTTTTGCTGTCATTAGTATATTTTAGCAAAATGAAGATGATTCAAGCATTAATTTTATTGTGCTTTTGCTCATTTTGAAGATTTTGACATTTTCACCTGAAGTGTACAATCGGGCTGAAAATGCATTTAAAGCCATAAAAAGTTCATTTTGGCTCTCACACCTTAACTAAATGTTGTAGACTCAAACTTTTTGCTGTCATTAGTGTATGTTAGCAAAATGAAGATGATTCAAGCATTAATTTCATTGTGCTTTTGCTCATTTTGAAGATTTTGACATTTTCACCTGAAGTGTACAATCAGGCTGAAAATGCATTTAAAGCAATAAAAAGTTCATTTTGGCTCTCACACCTTAACTAAATTTTGTAGACTCAAACTTTTTGCTGTCATTAGTGTATGTTAGCAAAATGAAGATGATTCAAGCATTAATTTCATTGTGCTTTTGCTCATTTTGAAGATTTTGACATTTTCACCTGAAGTGTACAATCAGGCTGAAAATGCATTTAAAGCAATAAAAAGTTCATTTTGGCTCTCACACCTAAACTAAATGTTGTAGACTCAAATTTTTTGCTGTCATTAGTATATTTTAGCAAAATGAAGATGATTCAAGCATTAATTTTATTGTGCTTTTGCTCATTTTGAAGATTTTGACATTTTCACCTGAAGTGTACAATCGGGCTGAAAATGCATTTAAAGCCATAAAAAGTTCATTTTGGCTCTCACACCTTAACTAAATGTTGTAGATTCAAACTTTTTGCTGTCATTAGTGTATTTTAGCAAAATGAAGATGATTCAAGCATTAATTTCATTGTGCTTTTGCTCATTTTGAAGATTTTGACATTTTCACCTGAAGTGTACAATCAGGCTGAAAATGCATTTAAAGCAATAAAAAGTTCATTTTGGCTCTCACACCTTAACTAAATGTTGTAGATTCAAACTTTTTGCTGTCATTAGTGTATTTTAGCAAAATGAAGATGATTCAAGCATTAATTTTATTGTGCTTTTGCTCATTTTGAAGATTTTGACATTTTCACCTGAAGTGTACAATCGGGCTGAAAATGCATTTAAAGCCATAAAAAGTTCATTTTGGCTCTCACACCTTAACTAAATTTTGTAGACTCAAACTTTTTGCTGTCATTAGTGTATGTTAGCAAAATGAAGATGATTCAAGCATTAATTTCATTGTGCTTTTGCTCATTTTGAAGATTTTGACATTTTCACCTGAAGTGTACAATCAGGCTGAAAATGCATTTAAAGCAATAAAAAGTTCATTTTGGCTCTCACACCTAAACTAAATGTTGTAGACTCAAATTTGTTGCTGTCATTAGTATATTTTAGCAAAATGAAGATGATTCAAGCATTAATTTTATTGTGCTTTTGCTCATTTTGAAGATTTTGACATTTTCACCTGAAGTGTACAATCGGGCTGAAAATGCATTTAAAGCCATAAAAAGTTAATTTTGGCTCTCACACCTTAACTAAATGTTGTAGATTCAAACTTTTTGCTGTCATTAGTGTATTTTAGCAAAATGAAGATGATTCAAGCATTAATTTCATTGTGCTTTTGCTCATTTTGAAGATTTTGACATTTTCACCTGAAGTGTACAATCGGGCTGAAAATGCATTTAAAGCCATAAAAAGTTCATTTTGGCTCTCACACCTTAACTAAATGTTGTAGACTCAAACTTTTTGCTGTCATTAGTGTATGTTAGCAAAATGAAGATGATTCAAGCATTAATTTCATTGTGCTTTTGCTCATTTTGAAGATTTTGACATTTTCACCTGAAGTGTACAATCAGGCTGAAAATGCATTTAAAGCAATAAAAAGTTCATTTTGGCTCTCACACCTAAACTAAATGTTGTAGACTCAAATTTTTTGCTGTCATTAGTATATTTTAGCAAAATGAAGATGATTCAAGCATTAATTTTATTGTGCTTTTGCTCATTTTGAAGATTTTGACATTTTCACCTGAAGTGTACAATCGGGCTGAAAATGCATTTAAAGCCATAAAAAGTTCATTTTGGCTCTCACACCTTAACTAAATGTTGTAGATTCAAACTTTTTGCTGTCATTAGTGTATTTTAGCAAAATGAAGATGATTCAAGCATTAATTTCATTGTGCTTTTGCTCATTTTGAAGATTTTGACATTTTCACCTGAAGTGTACAATCAGGCTGAAAATGCATTTAAAGCAATAAAAAGTTCATTTTGGCTCTCACACCTTAACTAAATGTTGTAGATTCAAACTTTTTGCTGTCATTAGTGTATTTTAGCAAAATGAAGATGATTCAAGCATTAATTTTATTGTGCTTTTGCTCATTTTGAAGATTTTGACATTTTCACCTGAAGTGTACAATCGGGCTGAAAATGCATTTAAAGCCATAAAAAGTTCATTTTGGCTCTCACACCTTAACTAAATTTTGTAGACTCAAACTTTTTGCTGTCATTAGTGTATGTTAGCAAAATGAAGATGATTCAAGCATTAATTTCATTGTGCTTTTGCTCATTTTGAAGATTTTGACATTTTCACCTGAAGTGTACAATCAGGCTGAAAATGCATTTAAAGCAATAAAAAGTTCATTTTGGCTCTCACACCTAAACTAAATGTTGTAGACTCAAATTTTTTGCTGTCATTAGTATATTTTAGCAAAATGAAGATGATTCAAGCATTAATTTTATTGTGCTTTTGCTCATTTTGAAGATTTTGACATTTTCACCTGAAGTGTACAATCGGGCTGAAAATGCATTTAAAGCCATAAAAAGTTAATTTTGGCTCTCACACCTTAACTAAATGTTGTAGATTCAAACTTTTTGCTGTCATTAGTGTATTTTAGCAAAATGAAGATGATTCAAGCATTAATTTCATTGTGCTTTTGCTCATTTTGAAGATTTTGACATTTTCACCTGAAGTGTACAATCGGGCTGAAAATGCATTTAAAGCCATAAAAAGTTCATTTTGGCTCTCACACCTTAACTAAATGTTGTAGACTCAAACTTTTTGCTGTCATTAGTGTATGTTAGCAAAATGAAGATGATTCAAGCATTAATTTCATTGTGCTTTTGCTCATTTTGAAGATTTTGACATTTTCACCTGAAGTGTACAATCGGGCTGAAAATGCATTTAAAGCTATAAAAAGTTCATTTTGGCTCTCACACCTTAACTAAATGTTGTAGACTCAAACTTTTTGCTGTCATTAGTGTATGTTAGCAAAATGAAGATGATTCAAGCATTAATTTCATTGTGCTTTTGCTCATTTTGAAGATTTTGACATTTTCACCTGAAGTGTACAATCGGGCTGAAAATGCATTTAAAGCCATAAAAAGTTCATTTTGGCTCTCACACCTTAACTAAATGTTGTAGACTCAAACTTTTTGCTGTCATTAGTGTATTTTAGCAAAATGAAGATGATTCAAGCATTAATTTCATTGTGCTTTTGCTCATTTTGAAGATTTTGACATTTTCACCTGAAGTGTACAATCAGGCTGAAAATGCATTTAAAGCAATAAAAAGTTCATTTTGGCTCTCACACCTTAACTAAATGTTGTAGACTCAAACTTTTTGCTGTCATTAGTGTATGTTAGCAAAATGAAGATTATTCAAGCATTAATTTCATTGTGCTTTTGCTCATTTTGAAGATTTTGACATTTTCACCTGAAGTGTACAATCGGGCTGAAAATGCATTTAAAGCTATAAAAAGTTCATTTTGGCTCTCACACCTTAACTAAATGTTGTAGACTCAAACTTTTTGCTGTCATTAGTGTATGTTAGCAAAATGAAGATGATTCAAGCATTAATTTCATTGTGCTTTTGCTCATTTTGAAGATTTTGACATTTTCACCTGAAGTGTACAATCGGGCTGAAAATGCATTTAAAGCCATAAAAAGTTCATTTTGGCTCTCACACCTTAACTAAATGTTGTAGACTCAAACTTTTTGCTGTCATTAGTGTATTTTAGCAAAATGAAGATGATTCAAGCATTAATTTCATTGTGCTTTTGCTCATTTTGAAGATTTTGACATTTTCACCTGAAGTGTACAATTAGGGGCTGAAAACGCGTTTAAAGCAATAAAAAGTTCATTTTGGCTCTCACACCTTAACTAAATGTTGTAGACTCAAACTTTTTGCTGTCATTAGTGTATGTTAGCAAAATGAAGATGATTCAAGCATTAATTTCATTGTGCTTTTGCTCATTTTGAAGATTTTGACATTTTCACCTGAAGTGTACAATCAGGCTGAAAATGCATTTAATGCAATAAAAAGTTCATTTTGGCTCTCACACCTAAACTAAATGTTGTTGACTCAAACTTTTTGCTGTCATTAGTATATTTTAGCAAAATGAAGATGATTCAAGCATTAATTTTATTGTGCTTTTGCTCATTTTGAAGATTTTGACATTTTCACCTGAAGTGTACAATCGGGCTGAAAATGCATTTAAAGCCATAAAAAGTTCATTTTGGCTCTCACACCTTAACTAAATGTTGTAGACTCAAACTTTTTGCTGTCATTAGTGTATGTTAGCAAAATGAAGATGATTCAAGCATTAATTTCATTGTGCTTTTGCTCATTTTGAAGATTTTGACATTTTCACCTGAAGTGTACAATCAGGCTGAAAATGCATTTAAATCAATAAAAAGTTCATTTTGGCTCTCACACCTAAACTAAATGTTGTAGACTCAAACTTTTTGCTGTCATTAGTATATTTTAGCAAAATGAAGATGATTCAAGCATTAATTTTATTGTGCTTTTGCTCATTTTGAAGATTTTGACATTTTCACCTGAAGTGTACAATCGGGTTGAAAATGCATTTAAAGCCATAAAAAGTTCATTTTGGCTCTCACACCTTAACTAAATGTTGTAGATTCAAACTTTTTGCTGTCATTAGTGTAATTTAGCAAAATGAAGATGATTCAAGCATTAATTTCATTGTGCTTTTGCTCATTTTGAAGATTTTGACATTTTCACCTGAAGTGTACAATCGGGCTGAAAATGCATTTAAAGCCATAAAAAGTTCATTTTGGCTCTCACACCTTAACTAAATGTTGTAGACTCAAACTTTTTGCTGTCATTAGTGTATGTTAGCAAAATGAAGATGATTCAAGCATTAATTTCATTGTGCTTTTGCTCATTTTGAAGATTTTGACATTTTCACCTGAAGTGTACAATCAGGGGCTGAAAACGCGTTTAAAGCAATAAAAAGTTCATTTTGGCTCTCACACCTTAACTAAATGTTGTAGACTCAAACTTGTTGCTGTCATTAGTGTATTTTAGCAAAATGAAGATGATTCAAGCATTAATTTCATTGTGCTTTTGCTCATTTTGAAGATTTTGACATTTTCACCTGAAGTGTACAATCGAGCTGAAAATGCATTTAAAGCCATAAAAAGTTCATTTTGGCTCTCACACCTTAACTAAATGTTGTAGACTCAAACTTTTTGCTGTCATTAGTGTATGTTAGCAAAATGAAGATGATTCAAGCATTAATTTCATTGTGCTTTTGCTCATTTTGAAGATTTTGACATTTTCACCTGAAGTGTACAATCGGGCTGAAAATGCATTTAAAGCCATAAAAAGTTCATTTTGGCTCTCACACCTTAACTAAATGTTGTAGACTCAAACTTTTTGCTGTCATTAGTGTATGTTAGCAAAATGAAGATGATTCAAGCATTAATTTCATTGTGCTTTTGCTCATTTTGAAGATTTTCACATTTTCACCTGAAGTGTACAATCAGGGGCTGAAAACGCGTTTAAAGCAATAAAAAGTTCATTTTGGCTCTCACACCTTAACTAAATGTTGTAGACTCAAACTTTTTGCTGTCATTAGTGTATGTTAGCAAAATGAAGATGATTCAAGCATTAATTTCATTGTGCTTTTGCTCATTTTGAAGATTTTGACATTTTCACCTGAAGTGTACAATCGGGCTGAAAATGCATTTAAAGCTATAAAAAGTTCATTTTGGCTCTCACACCTTAACTAAATGTTGTAGACTCAAACTTTTTGCTGTCATTAGTGTATGTTAGCAAAATGAAGATGATTCAAGCATTAATTTCATTGTGCTTTTGCTCATTTTGAAGATTTTGACATTTTCACCTGAAGTGTACAATCGGGCTGAAAATGCATTTAAAGCCATAAAAAGTTCATTTTGGCTCTCACACCTTAACTAAATGTTGTAGACTCAAACTTTTTGCTGTCATTAGTGTATTTTAGCAAAATGAAGATGATTCAAGCATTAATTTCATTGTGCTTTTGCTCATTTTGAAGATTTTGACATTTTCACCTGAAGTGTACAATCAGGCTGAAAATGCATTTAAAGCAATAAAAAGTTCATTTTGGCTCTCACACCTTAACTAAATGTTGTAGACTCAAACTTTTTGCTGTCATTAGTGTATGTTAGCAAAATGAAGATTATTCAAGCATTAATTTCATTGTGCTTTTGCTCATTTTGAAGATTTTGACATTTTCACCTGAAGTGTACAATCGGGCTGAAAATGCATTTAAAGCTATAAAAAGTTCATTTTGGCTCTCACACCTTAACTAAATGTTGTAGACTCAAACTTTTTGCTGTCATTAGTGTATGTTAGCAAAATGAAGATGATTCAAGCATTAATTTCATTGTGCTTTTGCTCATTTTGAAGATTTTGACATTTTCACCTGAAGTGTACAATCGGGCTGAAAATGCATTTAAAGCCATAAAAAGTTCATTTTGGCTCTCACACCTTAACTAAATGTTGTAGACTCAAACTTTTTGCTGTCATTAGTGTATTTTAGCAAAATGAAGATGATTCAAGCATTAATTTCATTGTGCTTTTGCTCATTTTGAAGATTTTGACATTTTCACCTGAAGTGTACAATTAGGGGCTGAAAACGCGTTTAAAGCAATAAAAAGTTCATTTTGGCTCTCACACCTTAACTAAATGTTGTAGACTCAAACTTTTTGCTGTCATTAGTGTATGTTAGCAAAATGAAGATGATTCAAGCATTAATTTCATTGTGCTTTTGCTCATTTTGAAGATTTTGACATTTTCACCTGAAGTGTACAATCAGGCTGAAAATGCATTTAATGCAATAAAAAGTTCATTTTGGCTCTCACACCTAAACTAAATGTTGTTGACTCAAACTTTTTGCTGTCATTAGTATATTTTAGCAAAATGAAGATGATTCAAGCATTAATTTTATTGTGCTTTTGCTCATTTTGAAGATTTTGACATTTTCACCTGAAGTGTACAATCGGGCTGAAAATGCATTTAAAGCCATAAAAAGTTCATTTTGGCTCTCACACCTTAACTAAATGTTGTAGACTCAAACTTTTTGCTGTCATTAGTGTATGTTAGCAAAATGAAGATGATTCAAGCATTAATTTCATTGTGCTTTTGCTCATTTTGAAGATTTTGACATTTTCACCTGAAGTGTACAATCAGGCTGAAAATGCATTTAAATCAATAAAAAGTTCATTTTGGCTCTCACACCTAAACTAAATGTTGTAGACTCAAACTTTTTGCTGTCATTAGTATATTTTAGCAAAATGAAGATGATTCAAGCATTAATTTTATTGTGCTTTTGCTCATTTTGAAGATTTTGACATTTTCACCTGAAGTGTACAATCGGGTTGAAAATGCATTTAAAGCCATAAAAAGTTCATTTTGGCTCTCACACCTTAACTAAATGTTGTAGATTCAAACTTTTTGCTGTCATTAGTGTAATTTAGCAAAATGAAGATGATTCAAGCATTAATTTCATTGTGCTTTTGCTCATTTTGAAGATTTTGACATTTTCACCTGAAGTGTACAATCGGGCTGAAAATGCATTTAAAGCCATAAAAAGTTCATTTTGGCTCTCACACCTTAACTAAATGTTGTAGACTCAAACTTTTTGCTGTCATTAGTGTATGTTAGCAAAATGAAGATGATTCAAGCATTAATTTCATTGTGCTTTTGCTCATTTTGAAGATTTTGACATTTTCACCTGAAGTGTACAATCAGGGGCTGAAAACGCGTTTAAAGCAATAAAAAGTTCATTTTGGCTCTCACACCTTAACTAAATGTTGTAGACTCAAACTTGTTGCTGTCATTAGTGTATTTTAGCAAAATGAAGATGATTCAAGCATTAATTTCATTGTGCTTTTGCTCATTTTGAAGATTTTGACATTTTCACCTGAAGTGTACAATCGAGCTGAAAATGCATTTAAAGCCATAAAAAGTTCATTTTGGCTCTCACACCTTAACTAAATGTTGTAGACTCAAACTTTTTGCTGTCATTAGTGTATGTTAGCAAAATGAAGATGATTCAAGCATTAATTTCATTGTGCTTTTGCTCATTTTGAAGATTTTGACATTTTCACCTGAAGTGTACAATCGGGCTGAAAATGCATTTAAAGCCATAAAAAGTTCATTTTGGCTCTCACACCTTAACTAAATGTTGTAGACTCAAACTTTTTGCTGTCATTAGTGTATGTTAGCAAAATGAAGATGATTCAAGCATTAATTTCATTGTGCTTTTGCTCATTTTGAAGATTTTCACATTTTCACCTGAAGTGTACAATCAGGGGCTGAAAACGCGTTTAAAGCAATAAAAAGTTCATTTTGGCTCTCACACCTTAACTAAATGTTGTAGACTCAAACTTTTTGCTGTCATTAGTGTATTTTAGCAAAATGAAGATGATTCAAGCATTAATTTCATTGTGCTTTTGCTCATTTTGAAGATTTTGACATTTTCACCTGAAGTGTACAATCGGGCTGAAAATAAATTTTAAAGCCATAAAAAGTTCATTTTGGCTCTCACACCTTAACTAAATGTTGTAGACTCAAACTTTTTGCTGTCATTAGTGTATGTTAGCAAAATGAAGATGATTCAAGCATTAATTTCATTGTGCTTTTGCTCATTTTGAAGATTTTGACATTTTCACCTGAAGTGTACAATCAGGCTGAAAATGCTTTTAAAGCAATAAAAAGTTCATTTTGGCTCTCACACCTAAACTAAATGTTGTAGACTCAAACTTTTTGCTGTCATTAGTATATTTTAGCAAAATGAAGATGATTCAAGCATTAATTTTATTGTGCTTTTGCTCCTTTTGAAGATTTTGACATTTTCACCTGAAGTGTACAATCGGGCTGAAAATGCATTTAAAGCCATAAAAAGTTCATTTTGGCTCTCACACCTTAACTAAATGTTGTAGACTCAAACTTTTTGCTGTCATTAGTGTATGTTAGCAAAATGAAGATGATTCAAGCATTAATTTCATTGTGCTTTTGCTCATTTTGAAGATTTTGACATTTTCACCTGAAGTGTACAATCAGGCTGAAAATGCATTTAAAGCAATAAAAAGTTCATTTTGGCTCTCACACCTTAACTAAATGTTGTAGATTCAAACTTTTTGCTGTCATTAGTGTATTTTAGCAAAATGAAGATGATTCAAGCATTAATTTTATTGTGCTTTTGCTCATTTTGAAGATTTTGACATTTTCACCTGAAGTGTACAATCGGGCTGAAAATGCATTTAAAGCCATAAAAAGTTCATTTTGGCTCTCACACCTTAACTAAATGTTGTAGATTCAAACTTTTTGCTGTCATTAGTGTATTTTAGCAAAATGAAGATGATTCAAGCATTAATTTCATTGTGCTTTTGCTCATTTTGAAGATTTTGACATTTTCACCTGAAGTGTACAATCAGGCTGAAAATGCATTTAAAGCAATAAAAAGTTCATTTTGGCTCTCACACCTTAACTAAATGTTGTAGATTCAAACTTTTTGCTGTCATTGGTGTATTTTAGCAAAATGAAGATGATTCAAGCATTAATTTTATTGTGCTTTTGCTCATTTTGAAGATTTTGACATTTTCACCTGAAGTGTACAATCGGGCTGAAAATGCATTTAAAGCCATAAAAAGTTCATTTTGGCTCTCACACCTTAACTAAATTTTGTAGACTCAAACTTTTTGCTGTCATTAGTGTATGTTAGCAAAATGAAGATGATTCAAGCATTAATTTCATTGTGCTTTTGCTCATTTTGAAGATTTTGACATTTTCACCTGAAGTGTACAATCAGGCTGAAAATGCATTTAAAGCAATAAAAAGTTCATTTTGGCTCTCACACCTAAACTAAATGTTGTAGACTCAAATTTTTTGCTGTCATAAGTATATTTTAGCAAAATGAAGATGATTCAAGCATTAATTGTATTGTGCTTTTGCTCATTTTGAAGATTTTGACATTTTCACCTGAAGTGTACAATCGGGCTGAAAATGCATTTAAAGCCATAAAAAGTTCATTTTGGCTCTCACACCTTAACTAAATGTTGTAGACTCAAACTTTTTGCTGTCATTAGTGTATGTTAGCAAAATGAAGATGATTCAAGCATTAATTTCATTGTGCTTTTGCTCATTTTGAAGATTTTGACATTTTCACCTGAAGTGTACAATCGGGCTGAAAATGCATTTAAAGCCATAAAAAGTTCATTTTGGCTCTCACACCTTAACTAAATGTTGTAGACTCAAACTTTTTGCTGTCATTAGTGTATTTTAGCAAAATGAAGATGATTCAAGCATTAATTTCATTGTGCTTTTGCTCATTTTGAAGATTTTGACATTTTCACCTGAAGTGTACAATTAGGGGCTGAAAACGCGTTTAAAGCAATAAAAAGTTCATTTTGGCTCTCACACCTTAACTAAATGTTGTAGACTCAAACTTTTTGCTGTCATTAGTGTATGTTAGCAAAATGAAGATGATTCAAGCATTAATTTCATTGTGCTTTTGCTCATTTTGAAGATTTTGACATTTTCACCTGAAGTATACAATCAGGCTGAAAATGCATTTAAAGCAATAAAAAGTTCATTTTGGCTCTCACACCTAAACTAAATGTTGTAGACTCAAACTTTTTGCTGTCATTAGTATATTTTAGCAAAATGAAGATGATTCAAGCATTAATTTTATTGTGCTTTTGCTCATTTTGAAGATTTTGACATTTTCACCTGAAGTGTACAATCGGGCTGAAAATGCATTTAAAGCCATAAAAAGTTCATTTTGGCTCTCACACCTTAACTAAATGTTGTAGACTCAAACTTTTTGCTGTCATTAGTGTATGTTAGCAAAATGAAGATGATTCAAGCATTAATTTCATTGTGCTTTTGCTCATTTTGAAGATTTTGACATTTTCACCTGAAGTGTACAATCAGGCTGAAAATGCATTTAAAGCAATAAAAAGTTCATTTTGGCTCTCACACCTAAACTAAATGTTGTTGACTCAAACTTTTTGCTGTCATTAGTATATTTTAGCAAAATGAAGATGATTCAAGCATTAATTTTATTGTGCTTTTGCTCATTTTGAAGATTTTGACATTTTCACCTGAAGTGTACAATCGGGCTGAAAATGCATTTAAAGCCATAAAAAGTTCATTTTGGCTCTCACACCTTAACTAAATGTTGTAGACTCAAACTTTTTGCTGTCATTAGTGTATGTTAGCAAAATGAAGATGATTCAAGCATTAATTTCATTGTGCTTTTGCTCATTTTGAAGATTTTGACATTTTCACCTGAAGTGTACAATCAGGCTGAAAATGCATTTAAATCAATAAAAAGTTCATTTTGGCTCTCACACCTAAACTAAATGTTGTAGACTCAAACTTTTTGCTGTCATTAGTATATTTTAGCAAAATGAAGATGATTCAAGCATTAATTTTATTGTGCTTTTGCTCATTTTGAAGATTTTGACATTTTCACCTGAAGTGTACAATCGGGTTGAAAATGCATTTAAAGCCATAAAAAGTTCATTTTGGCTCTCACACCTTAACTAAATGTTGTAGATTCAAACTTTTTGCTGTCATTAGTGTATTTTAGCAAAATGAAGATGATTCAAGCATTAATTTCATTGTGCTTTTGCTCATTTTGAAGATTTTGACATTTTCACCTGAAGTGTACAATCGGGCTGAAAATGCATTTAAAGCCATAAAAAGTTCATTTTGGCTCTCACACCTTAACTAAATGTTGTAGACTCAAACTTTTTGCTGTCATTAGTGTATGTTAGCAAAATGAAGATGATTCAAGCATTAATTTCATTGTGCTTTTGCTCATTTTGAAGATTTTGACATTTTCACCTGAAGTGTACAATCAGGGGCTGAAAACGCGTTTAAAGCAATAAAAAGTTCATTTTGGCTCTCACACCTTAACTAAATGTTGTAGACTCAAACTTGTTGCTGTCATTAGTGTATTTTAGCAAAATGAAGATGATTCAAGCATTAATTTCATTGTGCTTTTGCTCATTTTGAAGATTTTGACATTTTCACCTGAAATGTACAATCGAGCTGAAAATGCATTTAAAGCCATAAAAAGTTCATTTTGGCTCTCACACCTTAACTAAATGTTGTAGACTCAAACTTTTTGCTGTCATTAGTGTATGTTAGCAAAATGAAGATGATTCAAGCATTAATTTCATTGTGCTTTTGCTCATTTTGAAGATTTTGACATTTTCACCTGAAGTGTACAATCAGGCTGAAAATGCATTTAAAGCAATAAAAAGTTCATTTTGGCTCTCACACCTTAACTAAATGTTGTAGATTCAAACTTTTTGCTGTCATTAGTGTATTTTAGCAAAATGAAGATGATTCAAGCATTAATTTCGTTGTGCTTTTGCTCATTTTGAAGATTTTGACATTTTCACCTGAAGTGTACAATCAGGGGCTGAAAACGCGTTTAAAGCAATAAAAAATTCATTTTGGCTCTCACACCTAAACTAAATGTTGTAGACTCAAACTTTTTGCTGTCATTAGTGTATTTTAGCAAAATGAAGATGATTCAAGCATTAATTTCATTGTGCTTTTGCTCATTTTGAAGATTTTGACATTTTCACCTGAAGTGTACAATCGGGCTGAAAATGCATTTAAAGCCATAAAAAGTTCATTTTGGCTCTCACACCTTAACTAAATGTTGTAGACTCAAACTTTTTGCTGTCATTAGTGTATGTCAGCAAAATGAAGATGATTCAAGCATTAATTTCATTGTGCTTTTGCTCATTTTGAAGATTTTGACATTATCACCTGAAGTGTACAATCAGGCTGAAAATTCATTTAAAGCAATAAAAAGTTCATTTTGGCTCTCACACCTTAACTAAATGTTGTAGACTCAAACTTTTTGCTGTCATTAGTGTATGTTAGCAAAATGAAGATGATTCAAGCATTAATTTCATTGTGCTTTTGCTCATTTTGAAGATTTTGACATTTTCACCTGAAGTGTACAATCGGGCTGAAAATGCATTTAAAGCCATAAAAAGTTCATTTTGGCTCTCACACCTTAACTAAATGTTGTAGACTCAAACTTTTTGCTGTCATTAGTGTATGTTAGCAAAATGAAGATGATTCAAGCATTAATTCCATTGTGCTTTTGCTCATTTTGAAGATTTTGACATTTTCACCAGAAGTGTACAATCAGGCTGAAAATGCATTTAAAGCAATAAAAAGTTCATTTTGACTCTCACACCTAAACTAAATGTTGTAGACTCAAACTTTTTGCTGTCATTAGTGTATGTTAGCAAAATGAAGATGATTCAAGCATTAATTTCATTGTGCTTTTGCTCATTTTGAAGATTTTGACATTTTCACCTGAAGTGTACAATCAGGCTGAAAATGCATTTAAAGCAATAAAAAGTTCATTTTGGCTCTCACACCTAAACTAAATGTTGTAGACTCAAACTTTTTGCTGTCATTAGTATATTTTAGCAAAATGAAGATGATTCAAGCATTAATTTTATTGTGCTTTTGCTCATTTTGAAGATTTTGACATTTTCACCTGAAGTGTACAATCGGGCTGAAAATGCATTTAAAGCCATAAAAAGTTAATTTTGGCTCTCACACCTTAACTAAATGTTGTAGATTCAAACTTTTTGCTGTCATTAGTGTATTTTAGCAAAATGAAGATGATTCAAGCATTAATTTCATTGTGCTTTTGCTCATTTTGAAGATTTTGACATTTTCACCTGAAGTGTACAATCGGGCTGAAAATGCATTTAAAGCCATAAAAAGTTCATTTTGGCTCTCACACCTTAACTAAATGTTGTAGACTCAAACTTTTTGCTGTCATTAGTGTATGTTAGCAAAATGAAGATGATTCAAGCATTAATTTCATTGTGCTTTTGCTCATTTTGAAGATTTTGACATTTTCACCTGAAGTGTACAATCGGGCTGAAAATGCATTTAAAGCTATAAAAAGTTCATTTTGGCTCTCACACCTTAACTAAATGTTGTAGACTCAAACTTTTTGCTGTCATTAGTGTATGTTAGCAAAATGAAGATGATTCAAGCATTAATTTCATTGTGCTTTTGCTCATTTTGAAGATTTTGACATTTTCACCTGAAGTGTACAATCGGGCTGAAAATGCATTTAAAGCCATAAAAAGTTCATTTTGGCTCTCACACCTTAACTAAATGTTGTAGACTCAAACTTTTTGCTGTCATTAGTGTATTTTAGCAAAATGAAGATGATTCAAGCATTAATTTCATTGTGCTTTTGCTCATTTTGAAGATTTTGACATTTTCACCTGAAGTGTACAATTAGGGGCTGAAAACGCGTTTAAAGCAATAAAAAGTTCATTTTGGCTCTCACACCTTAACTAAATGTTGTAGACTCAAACTTTTTGCTGTCATTAGTGTATGTTAGCAAAATGAAGATGATTCAAGCATTAATTTCATTGTGCTTTTGCTCATTTTGAAGATTTTGACATTTTCACCTGAAGTGTACAATCAGGCTGAAAATGCATTTAAAGCAATAAAAAGTTCATTTTGGCTCTCACACCTAAACTAAATGTTGTAGACTCAAACTTTTTGCTGTCATTAGTATATTTTAGCAAAATGAAGATGATTCAAGCATTAATTTTATTGTGCTTTTGCTAATTTTGAAGATTTTGACATTTTCACCTGAAGTGTACAATCGGGCTGAAAATGCATTTAAAGCCATAAAAAGTTCATTTTGGCTCTCACACCTTAACTAAATGTTGTAGACTCAAACTTTTTGCTGTCATTAGTGTATGTTAGCAAAATGAAGATGATTCAAGCATTAATTTCATTGTGCTTTTGCTCATTTTGAAGATTTTGACATTTTCACCTGAAGTGTTCAATCAGGCTGAAAATGCATTTAAAGCAATAAAAAGTTCATTTTGGCTCTCACACCTAAACTAAATGTTGTAGACTCAAACTTTTTGCTGTCATTAGTATATTTTAGCAAAATGAAGATGATTCAAGCATTAATTTTATTGTGCTTTTGCTCATTTTGAAGATTTTGACATTTTCACCTGAAGTGTACAATCGGGCTGAAAATGCATTTAAAGCCATAAAAAGTTCATTTTGGCTCTCACACCTTAACTAAATGTTGTAGACTCAAACTTTTTGCTGTCATTAGTGTATGTTAGCAAAATGAAGATGATTCAAGCATTAATTTCATTGTGCTTTTGCTCATTTTGAAGATTTTGACATTTTCACCTGAAGTGTACAATCAGGCTGAAAATGCATTTAAAGCAATAAAAAGTTCATTTTGGCTCTCACACCTTAACTAAATTTTGTAGACTCAAACTTTTTGCTGTCATTAGTGTATGTTAGCAAAATGAAGATGATTCAAGCATTAATTTCATTGTGCTTTTGCTCATTTTGAAGATTTTGACATTTTCACCTGAAGTGTACAATCAGGCTGAAAATGCATTTAAAGCAATAAAAAGTTCATTTTGGCTCTCACACCTAAACTAAATGTTGTAGACTCAAATTTTTTGCTGTCATTAGTATATTTTAGCAAAATGAAGATGATTCAAGCATTAATTTTATTGTGCTTTTGCTCATTTTGAAGATTTTGACATTTTCACCTGAAGTGTACAATCGGGCTGAAAATGCATTTAAAGCCATAAAAAGTTCATTTTGGCTCTCACACCTTAACTAAATGTTGTAGATTCAAACTTTTTGCTGTCATTAGTGTATTTTAGCAAAATGAAGATGATTCAAGCATTAATTTCATTGTGCTTTTGCTCATTTTGAAGATTTTGACATTTTCACCTGAAGTGTACAATCAGGCTGAAAATGCATTTAAAGCAATAAAAAGTTCATTTTGGCTCTCACACCTTAACTAAATGTTGTAGATTCAAACTTTTTGCTGTCATTAGTGTATTTTAGCAAAATGAAGATGATTCAAGCATTAATTTTATTGTGCTTTTGCTCATTTTGAAGATTTTGACATTTTCACCTGAAGTGTACAATCGGGCTGAAAATGCATTTAAAGCCATAAAAAGTTCATTTTGGCTCTCACACCTTAACTAAATTTTGTAGACTCAAACTTTTTGCTGTCATTAGTGTATGTTAGCAAAATGAAGATGATTCAAGCATTAATTTCATTGTGCTTTTGCTCATTTTGAAGATTTTGACATTTTCACCTGAAGTGTACAATCAGGCTGAAAATGCATTTAAAGCAATAAAAAGTTCATTTTGGCTCTCACACCTAAACTAAATGTTGTAGACTCAAATTTGTTGCTGTCATTAGTATATTTTAGCAAAATGAAGATGATTCAAGCATTAATTTTATTGTGCTTTTGCTCATTTTGAAGATTTTGACATTTTCACCTGAAGTGTACAATCGGGCTGAAAATGCATTTAAAGCCATAAAAAGTTAATTTTGGCTCTCACACCTTAACTAAATGTTGTAGATTCAAACTTTTTGCTGTCATTAGTGTATTTTAGCAAAATGAAGATGATTCAAGCATTAATTTCATTGTGCTTTTGCTCATTTTGAAGATTTTGACATTTTCACCTGAAGTGTACAATCGGGCTGAAAATGCATTTAAAGCCATAAAAAGTTCATTTTGGCTCTCACACCTTAACTAAATGTTGTAGACTCAAACTTTTTGCTGTCATTAGTGTATGTTAGCAAAATGAAGATGATTCAAGCATTAATTTCATTGTGCTTTTGCTCATTTTGAAGATTTTGACATTTTCACCTGAAGTGTACAATCAGGCTGAAAATGCATTTAAAGCAATAAAAAGTTCATTTTGGCTCTCACACCTAAACTAAATGTTGTAGACTCAAATTTTTTGCTGTCATTAGTATATTTTAGCAAAATGAAGATGATTCAAGCATTAATTTTATTGTGCTTTTGCTCATTTTGAAGATTTTGACATTTTCACCTGAAGTGTACAATCGGGCTGAAAATGCATTTAAAGCCATAAAAAGTTCATTTTGGCTCTCACACCTTAACTAAATGTTGTAGATTCAAACTTTTTGCTGTCATTAGTGTATTTTAGCAAAATGAAGATGATTCAAGCATTAATTTCATTGTGCTTTTGCTCATTTTGAAGATTTTGACATTTTCACCTGAAGTGTACAATCAGGCTGAAAATGCATTTAAAGCAATAAAAAGTTCATTTTGGCTCTCACACCTTAACTAAATGTTGTAGATTCAAACTTTTTGCTGTCATTAGTGTATTTTAGCAAAATGAAGATGATTCAAGCATTAATTTTATTGTGCTTTTGCTCATTTTGAAGATTTTGACATTTTCACCTGAAGTGTACAATCGGGCTGAAAATGCATTTAAAGCCATAAAAAGTTCATTTTGGCTCTCACACCTTAACTAAATTTTGTAGACTCAAACTTTTTGCTGTCATTAGTGTATGTTAGCAAAATGAAGATGATTCAAGCATTAATTTCATTGTGCTTTTGCTCATTTTGAAGATTTTGACATTTTCACCTGAAGTGTACAATCAGGCTGAAAATGCATTTAAAGCAATAAAAAGTTCATTTTGGCTCTCACACCTAAACTAAATGTTGTAGACTCAAATTTTTTGCTGTCATTAGTATATTTTAGCAAAATGAAGATGATTCAAGCATTAATTTTATTGTGCTTTTGCTCATTTTGAAGATTTTGACATTTTCACCTGAAGTGTACAATCGGGCTGAAAATGCATTTAAAGCCATAAAAAGTTAATTTTGGCTCTCACACCTTAACTAAATGTTGTAGATTCAAACTTTTTGCTGTCATTAGTGTATTTTAGCAAAATGAAGATGATTCAAGCATTAATTTCATTGTGCTTTTGCTCATTTTGAAGATTTTGACATTTTCACCTGAAGTGTACAATCGGGCTGAAAATGCATTTAAAGCCATAAAAAGTTCATTTTGGCTCTCACACCTTAACTAAATGTTGTAGACTCAAACTTTTTGCTGTCATTAGTGTATGTTAGCAAAATGAAGATGATTCAAGCATTAATTTCATTGTGCTTTTGCTCATTTTGAAGATTTTGACATTTTCACCTGAAGTGTACAATCGGGCTGAAAATGCATTTAAAGCTATAAAAAGTTCATTTTGGCTCTCACACCTTAACTAAATGTTGTAGACTCAAACTTTTTGCTGTCATTAGTGTATGTTAGCAAAATGAAGATGATTCAAGCATTAATTTCATTGTGCTTTTGCTCATTTTGAAGATTTTGACATTTTCACCTGAAGTGTACAATCGGGCTGAAAATGCATTTAAAGCCATAAAAAGTTCATTTTGGCTCTCACACCTTAACTAAATGTTGTAGACTCAAACTTTTTGCTGTCATTAGTGTATTTTAGCAAAATGAAGATGATTCAAGCATTAATTTCATTGTGCTTTTGCTCATTTTGAAGATTTTGACATTTTCACCTGAAGTGTACAATCAGGCTGAAAATGCATTTAAAGCAATAAAAAGTTCATTTTGGCTCTCACACCTTAACTAAATGTTGTAGACTCAAACTTTTTGCTGTCATTAGTGTATGTTAGCAAAATGAAGATTATTCAAGCATTAATTTCATTGTGCTTTTGCTCATTTTGAAGATTTTGACATTTTCACCTGAAGTGTACAATCGGGCTGAAAATGCATTTAAAGCTATAAAAAGTTCATTTTGGCTCTCACACCTTAACTAAATGTTGTAGACTCAAACTTTTTGCTGTCATTAGTGTATGTTAGCAAAATGAAGATGATTCAAGCATTAATTTCATTGTGCTTTTGCTCATTTTGAAGATTTTGACATTTTCACCTGAAGTGTACAATCGGGCTGAAAATGCATTTAAAGCCATAAAAAGTTCATTTTGGCTCTCACACCTTAACTAAATGTTGTAGACTCAAACTTTTTGCTGTCATTAGTGTATTTTAGCAAAATGAAGATGATTCAAGCATTAATTTCATTGTGCTTTTGCTCATTTTGAAGATTTTGACATTTTCACCTGAAGTGTACAATCAGGCTGAAAATGCATTTAAAGCAATAAAAAGTTCATTTTGGCTCTCACACCTTAACTAAATGTTGTAGACTCAAACTTTTTGCTGTCATTAGTGTATGTTAGCAAAATGAAGATTATTCAAGCATTAATTTCATTGTGCTTTTGCTCATTTTGAAGATTTTGACATTTTCACCTGAAGTGTACAATCGGGCTGAAAATGCATTTAAAGCTATAAAAAGTTCATTTTGGCTCTCACACCTTAACTAAATGTTGTAGACTCAAACTTTTTGCTGTCATTAGTGTATGTTAGCAAAATGAAGATGATTCAAGCATTAATTTCATTGTGCTTTTGCTCATTTTGAAGATTTTGACATTTTCACCTGAAGTGTACAATCGGGCTGAAAATGCATTTAAAGCCATAAAAAGTTCATTTTGGCTCTCACACCTTAACTAAATGTTGTAGACTCAAACTTTTTGCTGTCATTAGTGTATTTTAGCAAAATGAAGATGATTCAAGCATTAATTTCATTGTGCTTTTGCTCATTTTGAAGATTTTGACATTTTCACCTGAAGTGTACAATTAGGGGCTGAAAACGCGTTTAAAGCAATAAAAAGTTCATTTTGGCTCTCACACCTTAACTAAATGTTGTAGACTCAAACTTTTTGCTGTCATTAGTGTATGTTAGCAAAATGAAGATGATTCAAGCATTAATTTCATTGTGCTTTTGCTCATTTTGAAGATTTTGACATTTTCACCTGAAGTGTACAATCAGGCTGAAAATGCATTTAATGCAATAAAAAGTTCATTTTGGCTCTCACACCTAAACTAAATGTTGTTGACTCAAACTTTTTGCTGTCATTAGTATATTTTAGCAAAATGAAGATGATTCAAGCATTAATTTTATTGTGCTTTTGCTCATTTTGAAGATTTTGACATTTTCACCTGAAGTGTACAATCGGGCTGAAAATGCATTTAAAGCCATAAAAAGTTCATTTTGGCTCTCACACCTTAACTAAATGTTGTAGACTCAAACTTTTTGCTGTCATTAGTGTATGTTAGCAAAATGAAGATGATTCAAGCATTAATTTCATTGTGCTTTTGCTCATTTTGAAGATTTTGACATTTTCACCTGAAGTGTACAATCAGGCTGAAAATGCATTTAAATCAATAAAAAGTTCATTTTGGCTCTCACACCTAAACTAAATGTTGTAGACTCAAACTTTTTGCTGTCATTAGTATATTTTAGCAAAATGAAGATGATTCAAGCATTAATTTTATTGTGCTTTTGCTCATTTTGAAGATTTTGACATTTTCACCTGAAGTGTACAATCGGGTTGAAAATGCATTTAAAGCCATAAAAAGTTCATTTTGGCTCTCACACCTTAACTAAATGTTGTAGATTCAAACTTTTTGCTGTCATTAGTGTAATTTAGCAAAATGAAGATGATTCAAGCATTAATTTCATTGTGCTTTTGCTCATTTTGAAGATTTTGACATTTTCACCTGAAGTGTACAATCGGGCTGAAAATGCATTTAAAGCCATAAAAAGTTCATTTTGGCTCTCACACCTTAACTAAATGTTGTAGACTCAAACTTTTTGCTGTCATTAGTGTATGTTAGCAAAATGAAGATGATTCAAGCATTAATTTCATTGTGCTTTTGCTCATTTTGAAGATTTTGACATTTTCACCTGAAGTGTACAATCAGGGGCTGAAAACGCGTTTAAAGCAATAAAAAGTTCATTTTGGCTCTCACACCTTAACTAAATGTTGTAGACTCAAACTTGTTGCTGTCATTAGTGTATTTTAGCAAAATGAAGATGATTCAAGCATTAATTTCATTGTGCTTTTGCTCATTTTGAAGATTTTGACATTTTCACCTGAAGTGTACAATCGAGCTGAAAATGCATTTAAAGCCATAAAAAGTTCATTTTGGCTCTCACACCTTAACTAAATGTTGTAGACTCAAACTTTTTGCTGTCATTAGTGTATGTTAGCAAAATGAAGATGATTCAAGCATTAATTTCATTGTGCTTTTGCTCATTTTGAAGATTTTGACATTTTCACCTGAAGTGTACAATCGGGCTGAAAATGCATTTAAAGCCATAAAAAGTTCATTTTGGCTCTCACACCTTAACTAAATGTTGTAGACTCAAACTTTTTGCTGTCATTAGTGTATGTTAGCAAAATGAAGATGATTCAAGCATTAATTTCATTGTGCTTTTGCTCATTTTGAAGATTTTCACATTTTCACCTGAAGTGTACAATCAGGGGCTGAAAACGCGTTTAAAGCAATAAAAAGTTCATTTTGGCTCTCACACCTTAACTAAATGTTGTAGACTCAAACTTTTTGCTGTCATTAGTGTATTTTAGCAAAATGAAGATGATTCAAGCATTAATTTCATTGTGCTTTTGCTCATTTTGAAGATTTTGACATTTTCACCTGAAGTGTACAATCGGGCTGAAAATAAATTTTAAAGCCATAAAAAGTTCATTTTGGCTCTCACACCTTAACTAAATGTTGTAGACTCAAACTTTTTGCTGTCATTAGTGTATGTTAGCAAAATGAAGATGATTCAAGCATTAATTTCATTGTGCTTTTGCTCATTTTGAAGATTTTGACATTTTCACCTGAAGTGTACAATCGGGCTGAAAATGCATTTAAAGCCATAAAAAGTTCATTTTGGCTCTCACACCTTAACTAAATGTTGTAGACTCAAACTTTTTGCTGTCATTAGTGTATGTTAGCAAAATGAAGATGATTCAAGCATTAATTTCATTGTGCTTTTGCTCATTTTGAAGATTTTGACATTTTCACCTGAAGTGTACAATCAGGCTGAAAATGCATTTAAAGCAATAAAAAGTTCATTTTGGCTCTCACACCTTAACTAAATGTTGTAGATTCAAACTTTTTGCTGTCATTAGTGTATTTTAGCAAAATGAAGATGATTCAAGCATTAATTTTATTGTGCTTTTGCTCATTTTGAAGATTTTGACATTTTCACCTGAAGTGTACAATCGGGCTGAAAATGCATTTAAAGCCATAAAAAGTTCATTTTGGCTCTCACACCTTAACTAAATGTTGTAGATTCAAACTTTTTGCTGTCATTAGTGTATTTTAGCAAAATGAAGATGATTCAAGCATTAATTTCATTGTGCTTTTGCTCATTTTGAAGATTTTGACATTTTCACCTGAAGTGTACAATCAGGCTGAAAATGCATTTAAAGCAATAAAAAGTTCATTTTGGCTCTCACACCTTAACTAAATGTTGTAGATTCAAACTTTTTGCTGTCATTAGTGTATTTTAGCAAAATGAAGATGATTCAAGCATTAATTTTATTGTGCTTTTGCTCATTTTGAAGATTTTGACATTTTCACCTGAAGTGTACAATCGGGCTGAAAATGCATTTAAAGCCATAAAAAGTTCATTTTGGCTCTCACACCTTAACTAAATTTTGTAGACTCAAACTTTTTGCTGTCATTAGTGTATGTTAGCAAAATGAAGATGATTCAAGCATTAATTTCATTGTGCTTTTGCTCATTTTGAAGATTTTGACATTTTCACCTGAAGTGTACAATCAGGCTGAAAATGCATTTAAAGCAATAAAAAGTTCATTTTGGCTCTCACACCTAAACTAAATGTTGTAGACTCAAATTTTTTGCTGTCATAAGTATATTTTAGCAAAATGAAGATGATTCAAGCATTAATTGTATTGTGCTTTTGCTCATTTTGAAGATTTTGACATTTTCACCTGAAGTGTACAATCGGGCTGAAAATGCATTTAAAGCCATAAAAAGTTCATTTTGGCTCTCACACCTTAACTAAATGTTGTAGACTCAAACTTTTTGCTGTCATTAGTGTATGTTAGCAAAATGAAGATGATTCAAGCATTAATTTCATTGTGCTTTTGCTCATTTTGAAGATTTTGACATTTTCACCTGAAGTGTACAATCGGGCTGAAAATGCATTTAAAGCCATAAAAAGTTCATTTTGGCTCTCACACCTTAACTAAATGTTGTAGACTCAAACTTTTTGCTGTCATTAGTGTATTTTAGCAAAATGAAGATGATTCAAGCATTAATTTCATTGTGCTTTTGCTCATTTTGAAGATTTTGACATTTTCACCTGAAGTGTACAATTAGGGGCTGAAAACGCGTTTAAAGCAATAAAAAGTTCATTTTGGCTCTCACACCTTAACTAAATGTTGTAGACTCAAACTTTTTGCTGTCATTAGTGTATGTTAGCAAAATGAAGATGATTCAAGCATTAATTTCATTGTGCTTTTGCTCATTTTGAAGATTTTGACATTTTCACCTGAAGTATACAATCAGGCTGAAAATGCATTTAAAGCAATAAAAAGTTCATTTTGGCTCTCACACCTAAACTAAATGTTGTAGACTCAAACTTTTTGCTGTCATTAGTATATTTTAGCAAAATGAAGATGATTCAAGCATTAATTTTATTGTGCTTTTGCTCATTTTGAAGATTTTGACATTTTCACCTGAAGTGTACAATCGGGCTGAAAATGCATTTAAAGCCATAAAAAGTTCATTTTGGCTCTCACACCTTAACTAAATGTTGTAGACTCAAACTTTTTGCTGTCATTAGTGTATGTTAGCAAAATGAAGATGATTCAAGCATTAATTTCATTGTGCTTTTGCTCATTTTGAAGATTTTGACATTTTCACCTGAAGTGTACAATCAGGCTGAAAATGCATTTAAAGCAATAAAAAGTTCATTTTGGCTCTCACACCTAAACTAAATGTTGTTGACTCAAACTTTTTGCTGTCATTAGTATATTTTAGCAAAATGAAGATGATTCAAGCATTAATTTTATTGTGCTTTTGCTCATTTTGAAGATTTTGACATTTTCACCTGAAGTGTACAATCGGGCTGAAAATGCATTTAAAGCCATAAAAAGTTCATTTTGGCTCTCACACCTTAACTAAATGTTGTAGACTCAAACTTTTTGCTGTCATTAGTGTATGTTAGCAAAATGAAGATGATTCAAGCATTAATTTCATTGTGCTTTTGCTCATTTTGAAGATTTTGACATTTTCACCTGAAGTGTACAATCAGGCTGAAAATGCATTTAAATCAATAAAAAGTTCATTTTGGCTCTCACACCTAAACTAAATGTTGTAGACTCAAACTTTTTGCTGTCATTAGTATATTTTAGCAAAATGAAGATGATTCAAGCATTAATTTTATTGTGCTTTTGCTCATTTTGAAGATTTTGACATTTTCACCTGAAGTGTACAATCGGGTTGAAAATGCATTTAAAGCCATAAAAAGTTCATTTTGGCTCTCACACCTTAACTAAATGTTGTAGATTCAAACTTTTTGCTGTCATTAGTGTATTTTAGCAAAATGAAGATGATTCAAGCATTAATTTCATTGTGCTTTTGCTCATTTTGAAGATTTTGACATTTTCACCTGAAGTGTACAATCGGGCTGAAAATGCATTTAAAGCCATAAAAAGTTCATTTTGGCTCTCACACCTTAACTAAATGTTGTAGACTCAAACTTTTTGCTGTCATTAGTGTATGTTAGCAAAATGAAGATGATTCAAGCATTAATTTCATTGTGCTTTTGCTCATTTTGAAGATTTTGACATTTTCACCTGAAGTGTACAATCAGGGGCTGAAAACGCGTTTAAAGCAATAAAAAGTTCATTTTGGCTCTCACACCTTAACTAAATGTTGTAGACTCAAACTTGTTGCTGTCATTAGTGTATTTTAGCAAAATGAAGATGATTCAAGCATTAATTTCATTGTGCTTTTGCTCATTTTGAAGATTTTGACATTTTCACCTGAAATGTACAATCGAGCTGAAAATGCATTTAAAGCCATAAAAAGTTCATTTTGGCTCTCACACCTTAACTAAATGTTGTAGACTCAAACTTTTTGCTGTCATTAGTGTATGTTAGCAAAATGAAGATGATTCAAGCATTAATTTCATTGTGCTTTTGCTCATTTTGAAGATTTTGACATTTTCACCTGAAGTGTACAATCAGGCTGAAAATGCATTTAAAGCAATAAAAAGTTCATTTTGGCTCTCACACCTTAACTAAATGTTGTAGATTCAAACTTTTTGCTGTCATTAGTGTATTTTAGCAAAATGAAGATGATTCAAGCATTAATTTTATTGTGCTTTTGCTCATTTTGAAGATTTTGACATTTTCACCTGAAGTGTACAATCGGGCTGAAAATGCATTTAAAGCCATAAAAAGTTCATTTTGGCTCTCACACCTTAACTAAATGTTGTAGATTCAAACTTTTTGCTGTCATTAGTGTATTTTAGCAAAATGAAGATGATTCAAGCATTAATTTCATTGTGCTTTTGCTCATTTTGAAGATTTTGACATTTTCACCTGAAGTGTACAATCAGGCTGAAAATGCATTTAAAGCAATAAAAAGTTCATTTTGGCTCTCACACCTTAACTAAATGTTGTAGATTCAAACTTTTTGCTGTCATTAGTGTATTTTAGCAAAATGAAGATGATTCAAGCATTAATTTTATTGTGCTTTTGCTCATTTTGAAGATTTTGACATTTTCACCTGAAGTGTACAATCGGGCTGAAAATGCATTTAAAGCCATAAAAAGTTCATTTTGGCTCTCACACCTTAACTAAATTTTGTAGACTCAAACTTTTTGCTGTCATTAGTGTATGTTAGCAAAATGAAGATGATTCAAGCATTAATTTTATTGTGCTTTTGCTCATTTTGAAGATTTTGACATTTTCACCTGAAGTGTACAATCGGGTTGAAAATGCATTTAAAGCCATAAAAAGTTCATTTTGGCTCTCACACCTTAACTAAATGTTGTAGACTCAAACTTTTTGCTGTCATTAGTGTATGTTAGCAAAATGAAGATGATTCAAGCATTAATTTCATTGTGCTTTTGCTCATTTTGAAGATTTTGACATTTTCACCTTAAGTGTACAATCAGGCTGAAAATGCATTTAAAGCAATAAAAAGTTCATTTTGGCTCTCACACCTTAACTAAATGTTGTAGACTCAAACTTTTTGCTGTCATTAGTGTATGTTAGCAAAATGAAGATGATTCAAGCATTAATTTCATTGTGCTTTTGCTCATTTTGAAGATTTTGACATTTTCACCTGAAGTGTACAATCAGGCTGAAAATGCTTTTAAAGCAATAAAAAGTTCATTTTGGCTCTCACACCTAAACTAAATGTTGTAGACTCAAACTTTTTGCTGTCATTAGTATATTTTAGCAAAATGAAGATGATTCAAGCATTAATTTTATTGTGCTTTTGCTCATTTTGAAGATTTTGACATTTTCACCTGAAGTGTACAATCGGGCTGAAAATGCATTTAAAGCCATAAAAAGTTCATTTTGGCTCTCACACCTTAACTAAATGTTGTAGACTCAAACTTTTTGCTGTCATTAGTGTATGTTAGCAAAATGAAGATGATTCAAGCATTAATTTCATTGTGCTTTTGCTCATTTTGAAGATTTTGACATTTTCACCTGAAGTGTACAATCAGGCTGAAAATGCATTTAAAGCAATAAAAAGTTCATTTTGGCTCTCACACCTAAACTAAATGTTGTAGACTCAAACTTTTTGCTGTCATTAGTATATTTTAGCAAAATGAAGATGATTCAAGCATTAATTTTATTGTGCTTTTGCTCATTTTGAAGATTTTGACATTTTCACCTGAAGTGTACAATCGGGCTGAAAATGCATTTAAAGCCATAAAAAGTTCATTTTGGCTCTCACACCTTAACTAAATGTTGTAGACTCAAACTTTTTGCTGTCATTAGTGTATGTTAGCAAAATGAAGATGATTCAAGCATTAATTTCATTGTGCTTTTGCTCATTTTGAAGATTTTGACATTTTCACCTGAAGTGTACAATCAGGCTGAAAATGCATTTAAAGCAATAAAAAGTTCATTTTGGCTCTCACACCTTAACTAAATGTTGTAGATTCAAACTTTTTGCTGTCATTAGTGTATTTTAGCAAAATGAAGATGATTCAAGCATTAATTTTATTGTGCTTTTGCTCATTTTGAAGATTTTGACATTTTCACCTGAAGTGTACAATCGGGCTGAAAATGCATTTAAAGCCATACAAAGTTCATTTTGGCTCTCACACCTTAACTAAATGTTGTAGACTCAAACTTTTTGCTGTCATTAGTGTATGTTAGCAAAATGAAGATGATTCAAGCATTAATTTCATTGTGCTTTTGCTCATTTTGAAGATTTTGACATTTTCACCTGAAGTGTACAATCAGGCTGAAAATGCATTTAAAGCAATAAAAAGTTCATTTTGGCTCTCACACCTAAACTAAATGTTGTAGACTCAAACTTTTTGCTGTCATTAGTATATTTTAGCAAAATCAAGATGATTCAAGCATTAATTTTATTGTGCTTTTGCTCATTTTGAAGATTTTGACATTTTCACCTGAAGTGTACAATCGGGCTGAAAATGCATTTAAAGCCATAAAAAGTTCATTTTGGCTCTCACACCTTAACTAAATGTTGTAGATTCAAACTTTTTGCTGTCATTAGTGTATTTTAGCAAAATGAAGATGATTCAAGCATTAATTTCATTGTGCTTTTGCTCATTTTGAAGATTTTGACATTTTCACCTGAAGTGTACAATCAGGCTGAAAATGCATTTAAAGCAATAAAAAGTTCATTTTGGCTCTCACACCTTAACTAAATGTTGTAGATTCAAACTTTTTGCTGTCATTAGTGTATTTTAGCAAAATGAAGATGATTCAAGCATTAATTTTATTGTGCTTTTGCTCATTTTGAAGATTTTGACATTTTCACCTGAAGTGTACAATCGGGCTGAAAATGCATTTAAAGCCATAAAAAGTTCATTTTGGCTCTCACACCTTAACTAAATTTTGTAGACTCAAACTTTTTGCTGTCATTAGTGTATGTTAGCAAAATGAAGATGATTCAAGCATTAATTTCATTGTGCTTTTGCTCAT
This sequence comes from Leptonotus elevatus, assembly GCF_054856555.1. NCBI lineage: Eukaryota > Metazoa > Chordata > Actinopteri > Syngnathiformes > Syngnathidae > Leptonotus > Leptonotus elevatus. Next base: position 146,591 of record NC_141250.1, read on the forward strand.
TTTGAAGATTTTGACATTTTCACCTGAAGTGTACAATCGGGTTGAAAATGCATTTAAAGCCATAAAAAGTTCATTTTGGCTCTCACACCTTAACTAAATGTTGTAGATTCAAACTTTTTGCTGTCATTAGTGTATTTTAGCAAAATGAAGATGATTCAAGCATTAATTTCATTGTGCTTTTGCTCATTTTGAAGATTTTGACATTTTCACCTGAAGTGTACAATCGGGCTGAAAATGCATTTAAAGCCATAAAAAGTTCATTTTGGCTCTCACACCTTAACTAAATGTTGTAGACTCAAACTTTTTGCTGTCATTAGTGTATGTTAGCAAAATGAAGATGATTCAAGCATTAATTTCATTGTGCTTTTGCTCATTTTGAAGATTTTGACATTTTCACCTGAAGTGTACAATCAGGGGCTGAAAACGCGTTTAAAGCAATAAAAAGTTCATTTTGGCTCTCACACCTAAACTAAATGTTGTAGACTCAAACTTTTTGCTGTCATTAGTATATTTTAGCAAAATGAAGATGATTCAAGCATTAATTTTATTGTGCTTTTGCTCATTTTGAAGATTTTGACATTTTCACCTGAAGTGTACAATCGGGCTGAAAATGCATTTAAAGCCATAAAAAGTTCATTTTGGCTCTCACACCTTAACTAAATGTTGTAGATTCAAACTTTTTGCTGTCATTAGTGTATTTTAGCAAAATGAAGATGATTCAAGCATTAATTTCATTGTGCTTTTGCTCATTTTGAAGATTTTGACATTTTCACCTGAAGTGTACAATCGGTCTGAAAATGCATTTAAAGCCATAAAAAGTTCATTTTGGCTCTCACACCTTAACTAAATGTTGTAGACTCAAACTTTTTGCTGTCATTAGTGTATGTTAGCAAAATGAAGATGATTCAAGCATTAATTTCATTGTGCTTTTGCTCATTTTGAAGATTTTGACATTTTCACCTGAAGTGTACAATCAGGCTGAAAATGCATTTAAAGCAATAAAAAGTTCATTTTGGCTCTCACACCTTAACTAAATGTTGTAGATTCAAACTTTTTGCTGTCATTAGTGTATTTTAGCAAAATGAAGATGATTCAAGCATTAATTTTATTGTGCTTTTGCTCATTTTGAAGATTTTGACATTTTCACCTGAAGTGTACAATCGGGCTGAAAATGCATTTAAAGCCATAAAAAGTTCATTTTGGCTCTCACACCTTAACTAAATGTTGTAGACTCAAACTTTTTGCTGTCATTAGTGTATGTTAGCAAAATGAAGATGATTCAAGCATTAATTTCATTGTGCTTTTGCTCATTTTGAAGATTTTGACATTTTCACCTGAAGTGTACAATCAGGCTGAAAATGCATTTAAAGCAATAAAAAGTTCATTTTGGCTCTCACAACTAAACTAAATGTTGTAGATTCAAACTTTTTGCTGTCATTAGTGTATGTTAGCAAAATGAAGATGATTCAAGCATTAATTTCATTGTGCTTTTGCTCATTTTGAAGATTTTGACATTTTCACCTGAAGTGTACAATCAGGCTGAAAATGCATTTAAAGCAATAAAAAGTTCATTTTGGCTCTCACACCTAAACTAAATGTTGTAGACTCAAACTTTTTGCTGTCATTAGTATATTTTAGCAAAATGAAGATGATTCAAGCATTAATTTTATTGTGCTTTTGCTCATTTTGAAGATTTTGACATTTTCACCTGAAGTGTACAATCGGGCTGAAAATGCATTTAAAGCCATAAAAAGTTCATTTTGGCTCTCACACCTTAACTAAATGTTGTAGATTCAAACTTTTTGCTGTCATTAGTGTATTTTAGCAAAATGAAGATGATTCAAGCATTAATTTTATTGTGCTTTTGCTCATTTTGAAGATTTTGACATTTTCACCTGAAGTGTACAATCGGGCTGAAAATGCATTTAAAGCCATAAAAAGTTCATTTTGGCTCTCACACCTTAACTAAATTTTGTAGACTCAAACTTTTTGCTGTCATTAGTGTATGTTAGCAAAATGAAGATGATTCAAGCATTAATTTCATTGTGCTTTTGCTCATTTTGAAGATTTTGACATTTTCACCTGAAGTGTACAATCGGGTTGAAAATGCATTTAAAGCCATAAAAAGTTCATTTTGGCTCTCACACCTTAACTAAATGTTGTAGATTCAAACTTTTTGCTGTCATTAGTGTATTTTAGCAAAATGAAGATGATTCAAGCATTAATTTCATTGTGCTTTTGCTCATTTTGAAGATTTTGACATTTTCACCTGAAGTGTACAATCGGGCTGAAAATGCATTTAAAGCCATAAAAAGTTCATTTTGGCTCTCACACCTTAACTATATGTTGTAGACTCAAACTTTTTGCTGTCATTAGTGTATGTTAGCAAAATGGAGATGATTCAAGCATTAATTTCATTGTGCTTTTGCTCATTTTGAAGATTTTGACATTTTCACCTGAAGTGTACAATCAGGGGCTGAAAACGCGTTTAAAGCAATAAAAAGTTCATTTTGGCTCTCACACCTTAACTAAATGTTGTAGACTCAAACTTGTTGCTGTCATTAGTGTATTTTAGCAAAATGAAGATGATTCAAGCATTAATTTCATTGTGCTTTTGCTCATTTTGAAGATTTTGACATTTTCACCTGAAGTGTACAATCGAGCTGAAAATGCATTTAAAGCCATAAAAAGTTCATTTTGGCTCTCACACCTTAACTAAATGTTGTAGACTCAAACTTTTTGCTGTCATTAGTGTATGTTAGCAAAATGAAGATGATTCAAGCATTAATTTCATTGTGCTTTTGCTCATTTTGAAGATTTTGACATTTTCACCTGAAGTGTACAATCGGGCTGAAAATGCATTTAAAGCCATAAAAAGTTCATTTTGGCTCTCACACCTTAACTAAATGTTGTAGACTCAAACTTTTTGCTGTCATTAGTGTATGTTAGCAAAATGAAGATGATTCAAGCATTAATTTTATTGTGCTTTTGCTAATTTTGAAGATTTTGACATTTTCACCTGAAGTGTACAATCGGGCTGAAAATGCATTTAAAGCCATAAAAAGTTCATTTTGGCTCTCACACCTTAACTAAATGTTGTAGACTCAAACTTTTTGCTGTCATTAGTGTATGTTAGCAAAATGAAGATGATTCAAGCATTAATTTCATTGTGCTTTTGCTCATTTTGAAGATTTTGGCATTTTCACCTTAAGTGTACAATCAGGCTGAAAATGCATTTAAAGCAATAAAAAGTTCATTTTGGCTCTCACACCTAAACTAAATGTTGTAGACTCAAACTTTTTGCTGTCATTAGTATATTTTAGCAAAATGAAGATGATTCAAGCATTAATTTTATTGTGCTTTTGCTCATTTTGAAGATTTTGACATTTTCACCTGAAGTGTACAATCGGGCTGAAAATGCATTTAAAGCCATAAAAAGTTCATTTTGGCTCTCACACCTTAACTAAATATTGTAGATTCAAACTTTTTGCTGTCATTAGTGTATTTTAGCAAAATGAAGATGATTCAAGCATTAATTTCATTGTGCTTTTGCTCATTTTGAAGATTTTGACATTTTCACCTGAAGTGTACAATCAGGCTGAAAATGCATTTAAGGCAATAAAAAGTTCATTTTGGCTCTCACACCTTAACTAAATGTTGTAGATTCAAACTTTTTGCTGTCATTAGTGTATTTTAGCAAAATGAAGATGATTCAAGCATTAATTTTATTGTGCTTTTGCTCATTTTGAAGATTTTGACATTTTCACCTGAAGTGTACAATCGGGCTGAAAATGCATTTAAAGCCATAAAAAGTTCATTTTGGCTCTCACACCTTAACTAAATTTTGTAGACTCAAACTTTTTGCTGTCATTAGTGTATGTTAGCAAAATGAAGATGATTCAAGCATTAATTTCATTGTGCTTTTGCTCATTTTGAAGATTTTGACATTTTCACCTGAAGTGTACAATCGGGTTGAAAATGCATTTAAAGCCATAAAAAGTTCATTTTGGCTCTCACACCTTAACTAAATGTTGTAGATTCAAACTTTTTGCTGTCATTAGTGTATTTTAGCAAAATGAAGATGATTCAAGCATTAATTTCATTGTGCTTTTGCTCATTTTGAAGATTTTGACATTTTCACCTGAAGTGTACAATCGGGCTGAAAATGCATTTAAAGCCATAAAAAGTTCATTTTGGCTCTCACACCTTAACTATATGTTGTAGACTCAAACTTTTTGCTGTCATTAGTGTATGTTAGCAAAATGAAGATGATTCAAGCATTAATTTCATTGTGCTTTTGCTCATTTTGAAGATTTTGACATTTTCACCTGAAGTGTACAATCAGGGGCTGAAAACGCGTTTAAAGCAATAAAAAGTTCATTTTGGCTCTCACACCTTAACTAAATGTTGTAGACTCAAACTTGTTGCTGTCATTAGTGTATTTTAGCAAAATGAAGATGATTCAAGCATTAATTTCATTGTGCTTTTGCTCATTTTGAAGATTTTGACATTTTCACCTGAAGTGTACAATCGAGCTGAAAATGCATTTAAAGCCATAAAAAGTTCATTTTGGCTCTCACACCTTAACTAAATGTTGTAGACTCAAACTTTTTGCTGTCATTAGTGTATGTTAGCAAAATGAAGATGATTCAAGCATTAATTTCATTGTGCTTTTGCTCATTTTGAAGATTTTGACATTTTCACCTGAAGTGTACAATCGGGCTGAAAATGCATTTAAAGCCATAAAAAGTTCATTTTGGCTCTCACACCTTAACTAAATGTTGTAGACTCAAACTTTTTGCTGTCATTAGTGTATGTTAGCAAAATGAAGATGATTCAAGCATTAATTTTATTGTGCTTTTGCTAATTTTGAAGATTTTGACATTTTCACCTGAAGTGTACAATCGGGCTGAAAATGCATTTAAAGCCATAAAAAGTTCATTTTGGCTCTCACACCTTAACTAAATGTTGTAGACTCAAACTTTTTGCTGTCATTAGTGTATGTTAGCAAAATGAAGATGATTCAAGCATTAATTTCATTGTGCTTTTGCTCATTTTGAAGATTTTGGCATTTTCACCTTAAGTGTACAATCAGGCTGAAAATGGATTTAAAGCAATAAAAAGTTCATTTTGGCTCTCACACCTTAACTAAATGTTGTAGACTCAAACTTTTTGCTGTCATTAGTGTATGTTAGCAAAATGAAGATGATTCAAGCATTAATTTCATTGTGCTTTTGCTCATTTTGAAGATTTTGACATTTTCACCTGAAGTGTACAATCAGGCTGAAAATGCTTTTAAAGCAATAAAAAGTTCATTTTGGCTCTCACACCTAAACTAAATGTTGTAGACTCAAACTTTTTGCTGTCATTAGTATATTTTAGCAAAATGAAGATGATTCAAGCATTAATTTTATTGTGCTTTTGCTCATTTTGAAGATTTTGACATTTTCACCTGAAGTGTACAATCGGGCTGAAAATGCATTTAAAGCCATAAAAAGTTCATTTTGGCTCTCACACCTTAACTAAATGTTGTAGACTCAAACTTTTTGCTGTCATTAGTGTATGTTAGCAAAATGAAGATGATTCAAGCATTAATTTCATTGTGCTTTTGCTCATTTTGAAGATTTTGCCATTTTCACCTGAAGTGTACAATCAGGCTGAAAATGCATTTAAAGCAATAAAAAGTTCATTTTGGCTCTCACACCTAAACTAAATGTTGTAGACTCAAACTTTTTGCTGTCATTAGTATATTTTAGCAAAATGAAGATGATTCAAGCATTAATTTTATTGTGCTTTTGCTCATTTTGAAGATTTTGACATTTTCACCTGAAGTGTACAATCGGGCTGAAAATGCATTTAAAGCCATAAAAAGTTCATTTTGGCTCTCACACCTTAACTAAATGTTGTAGACTCAAACTTTTTGCTGTCATTAGTGTATGTTAGCAAAATGAAGATGATTCAAGCATTAATTTCATTGTGCTTTTGCTCATTTTGAAGATTTTGACATTTTCACCTGAAGTGTACAATCAGGCTGAAAATGCATTTAAAGCAATAAAAAGTTCATTTTGGCTCTCACACCTTAACTAAATGTTGTAGATTCAAACTTTTTGCTGTCATTAGTGTATTTTAGCAAAATGAAGATGATTCAAGCATTAATTTTATTGTGCTTTTGCTCATTTTGAAGATTTTGACATTTTCACCTGAAGTGTACAATCGGGCTGAAAATGCATTTAAAGCCATACAAAGTTCATTTTGGCTCTCACACCTTAACTAAATGTTGTAGACTCAAACTTTTTGCTGTCATTAGTGTATGTTAGCAAAATGAAGATGATTCAAGCATTAATTTCATTGTGCTTTTGCTCATTTTGAAGATTTTGACATTTTCACCTGAAGTGTACAATCAGGCTGAAAATGCATTTAAAGCAATAAAAAGTTCATTTTGGCTCTCACACCTAAACTAAATGTTGTAGACTCAAACTTTTTGCTGTCATTAGTATATTTTAGCAAAATGAAGATGATTCAAGCATTAATTTTATTGTGCTTTTGCTCATTTTGAAGATTTTGACATTTTCACCTGAAGTGTACAATCGGGCTGAAAATGCATTTAAAGCCATAAAAAGTTCATTTTGGCTCTCACACCTTAACTAAATGTTGTAGATTCAAACTTTTTGCTGTCATTAGTGTATTTTAGCAAAATGAAGATGATTCAAGCATTAATTTCATTGTGCTTTTGCTCATTTTGAAGATTTTGACATTTTCACCTGAAGTGTACAATCAGGCTGAAAATGCATTTAAAGCAATAAAAAGTTCATTTTGGCTCTCACACCTTAACTAAATGTTGTAGATTCAAACTTTTTGCTGTCATTAGTGTATTTTAGCAAAATGAAGATGATTCAAGCATTAATTTTATTGTGCTTTTGCTCATTTTGAAGATTTTGACATTTTCACCTGAAGTGTACAATCGGGCTGAAAATGCATTTAAAGCCATAAAAAGTTCATTTTGGCTCTCACACCTTAACTAAATTTTGTAGACTCAAACTTTTTGCTGTCATTAGTGTATGTTAGCAAAATGAAGATGATTCAAGCATTAATTTCATTGTGCTTTTGCTCATTTTGAAGATTTTGACATTTTCACCTGAAGTGTACAATCGGGTTGAAAATGCATTTAAAGCCATAAAAAGTTCATTTTGGCTCTCACACCTTAACTAAATGTTGTAGATTCAAACTTTTTGCTGTCATTAGTGTATTTTAGCAAAATGAAGATGATTCAAGCATTAATTTCATTGTGCTTTTGCTCATTTTGAAGATTTTGACATTTTCACCTGAAGTGTACAATCGGGCTGAAAATGCATTTAAAGCCATAAAAAGTTAATTTTGGCTCTCACACCTTAACTAAATGTTGTAGACTCAAACTTTTTGCTGTCATTAGTGTATGTTAGCAAAATGAAGATGATTCAAGCATTAATTTCATTGTGCTTTTGCTCATTTTGAAGATTTTGACATTTTCACCTGAAGTGTACAATCAGGGGCTGAAAACGCGTTTAAAGCAATAAAAAGTTCATTTTGGCTCTCACACCTAAACTAAATGTTGTAGACTCAAACTTTTTGCTGTCATTAGTATATTTTAGCAAAATGAAGATGATTCAAGCATTAATTTTATTGTGCTTTTGCTCATTTTGAAGATTTTGACATTTTCACCTGAAGTGTACAATCGGGCTGAAAATGCATTTAAAGCCATAAAAAGTTCATTTTGGCTCTCACACCTTAACTAAATGTTGTAGATTCAAACTTTTTGCTGTCATTAGTGTATTTTAGCAAAATGAAGATGATTCAAGCATTAATTTCATTGTGCTTTTGCTCATTTTGAAGATTTTGACATTTTCACCTGAAGTGTACAATCGGTCTGAAAATGCATTTAAAGCCATAAAAAGTTCATTTTGGCTCTCACACCTTAACTAAATGTTGTAGACTCAAACTTTTTGCTGTCATTAGTGTATGTTAGCAAAATGAAGATGATTCAAGCATTAATTTCATTGTGCTTTTGCTCATTTTGAAGATTTTGACATTTTCACCTGAAGTGTACAATCAGGCTGAAAATGCATTTAAAGCAATAAAAAGTTCATTTTGGCTCTCACACCTTAACTAAATGTTGTAGATTCAAACTTTTTGCTGTCATTAGTGTATTTTAGCAAAATGAAGATGATTCAAGCATTAATTTTATTGTGCTTTTGCTCATTTTGAAGATTTTGACATTTTCACCTGAAGTGTACAATCGGGCTGAAAATGCATTTAAAGCCATAAAAAGTTCATTTTGGCTCTCACACCTTAACTAAATGTTGTAGACTCAAACTTTTTGCTGTCATTAGTGTATGTTAGCAAAATGAAGATGATTCAAGCATTAATTTCATTGTGCTTTTGCTCATTTTGAAGATTTTGACATTTTCACCTGAAGTGTACAATCAGGCTGAAAATGCATTTAAAGCAATAAAAAGTTCATTTTGGCTCTCACACCTAAACTAAATGTTGTAGATTCAAACTTTTTGCTGTCATTAGTGTATTTTAGCAAAATGAAGATGATTCAAGCATTAATTTCATTGTGCTTTTGCTCATTTTGAAGATTTTGACATTTTCACCTGAAGTGTACAATCAGGCTGAAAATGCATTTAAAGCAATAAAAAGTTCATTTTGGCTCTCACACCTTAACTAAATGTTGTAGATTCAAACTTTTTGCTGTCATTAGTGTATTTTAGCAAAATGAAGATGATTCAAGCATTAATTTTATTGTGCTTTTGCTCATTTTGAAGATTTTGACATTTTCACCTGAAGTGTACAATCGGGCTGAAAATGCATTTAAAGCCATAAAAAGTTCATTTTGGCTCTCACACCTTAACTAAATGTTGTAGACTCAAACGTTTTGCTGTCATTAGTGTATGTTAGCAAAATGAAGATGATTCAAGCATTAATTTCATTGTGCTTTTGCTCATTTTGAAGATTTTGACATTTTCACCTGAAGTGTACAATCAGGCTGAAAATGCATTTAAAGCAATAAAAAGTTCATTTTGGCTCTCACACCTAAACTAAATGTTGTAGACTCAAACTTTTTGCTGTCATTAGTATATTTTAGCAAAATGAAGATGATTCAAGCATTAATTTTATTGTGCTTTTGCTCATTTTGAAGATTTTGACATTTTCACCTGAAGTGTACAATCGGGCTGAAAATGCATTTAAAGCCATAAAAAGTTCATTTTGGCTCTCACACCTTAACTAAATGTTGTAGATTCAAACTTTTTGCTGTCATTAGTGTATTTTAGCAAAATGAAGATGATTCAAGCATTAATTTCATTGTGCTTTTGCTCATTTTGAAGATTTTGACATTTTCACCTGAAGTGTACAATCAGGCTGAAAATGCATTTAAAGCAATAAAAAGTTCATTTTGGCTCTCACACCTTAACTAAATGTTGTAGATTCAAACTTTTTGCTGTCATTAGTGTATTTTAGCAAAATGAAGATGATTCAAGCATTAATTTTATTGTGCTTTTGCTCATTTTGAAGATTTTGACATTTTCACCTGAAGTGTACAATCGGGCTGAAAATGCATTTAAAGCCATAAAAAGTTCATTTTGGCTCTCACACCTTAACTAAATTTTGTAGACTCAAACTTTTTGCTGTCATTAGTGTATGTTAGCAAAATGAAGATGATTCAAGCATTAATTTCATTGTGCTTTTGCTCATTTTGAAGATTTTGACATTTTCACCTGAAGTGTACAATCGGGTTGAAAATGCATTTAAAGCCATAAAAAGTTCTTTTTGGCTCTCACACCTTAACTAAATGATGTAGATTCAAACTTTTTGCTGTCATTAGTGTATTTTAGCAAAATGAAGATGATTCAAGCATTAATTTCATTGTGCTTTTGCTCATTTTGAAGATTTTGACATTTTCACCTGAAGTGTACAATCGGGCTGAAAATGCATTTAAAGCCATAAAAAGTTCATTTTGGCTCTCACACCTTAACTAAATGTTGTAGACTCAAACTTTTTGCTGTCATTAGTGTATGTTAGCAAAATGAAGATGATTCAAGCATTAATTTCATTGTGCTTTTGCTCATTTTGAAGATTTTGACATTTTCACCTGAAGTGTACAATCAGGGGCTGAAAACGCGTTTAAAGCAATAAAAAGTTCATTTTGGCTCTCACACCTAAACTAAATGTTGTAGACTCAAACTTTTTGCTGTCATTAGTATATTTTAGCAAAATGAAGATGATTCAAGCATTAATTTTATTGTGCTTTTGCTCATTTTGAAGATTTTGACATTTTCACCTGAAGTGTACAATCGGGCTGAAAATGCATTTAAAGCCATAAAAAGTTCATTTTGGCTCTCACACCTTAACTAAATGTTGTAGATTCAAACTTTTTGCTGTCATTAGTGTATTTTAGCAAAATGAAAATGATTCAAGCATTAATTTCATTGTGCTTTTGCTCATTTTGAAGATTTTGACATTTTCACCTGAAGTGTACAATCGGGCTGAAAATGCATTTAAAGCCATAAAAAGTTCATTTTGGCTCTCACACCTTAACTAAATGTTGTAGACTCAAACTTTTTGCTGTCATTAGTGTATGTTAGCAAAATGAAGATGATTCAAGCATTAATTTCATTGTGCTTTTGCTCATTTTGAAGATTTTGACATTTTCACCTGAAGTGTACAATCAGGCTGAAAATGCATTTAAAGCAATAAAAAGTTCATTTTGGCTCTCACACCTTAACTAAATGTTGTAGATTCAAACTTTTTGCTGTCATTAGTGTATTTTAGCAAAATGAAGATGATTCAAGCATTAATTTTATTGTGCTTTTGCTCATTTTGAAGATTTTGACATTTTCACCTGAAGTGTACAATCGGGCTGAAAATGCGTTTAAAGCCATAAAAAGTTCATTTTGGCTCTCACACCTTAACTAAATGTTGTAGACTCAAACTTTTTGCTGTCATTAGTGTATGTTAGCAAAATGAAGATGATTCAAGCATTAATTTCATTGTGCTTTTGCTCATTTTGAAGATTTTGACATTTTCACCTGAAGTGTACAATCAGGCTGAAAATGCATTTAAAGCCATAAAAAGTTCATTTTGGCTCTCACACCTTAACTAAATTTTGTAGACTCAAACTTTTTGCTGTCATTAGTGTATGTTAGCAAAATGAAGATGATTCAAGCATTAATTTCATTGTGCTTTTGCTCATTTTGAAGATTTTGACATTTTCACCTGAAGTGTACAATCGGGTTGAAAATGCATTTAAAGCCATAAAAAGTTCATTTTGGCTCTCACACCTTAACTAAATGTTGTAGATTCAAACTTTTTGCTGTCATTAGTGTATTTTAGCAAAATGAAGATGATTCAAGCATTAATTTCATTGTGCTTTTGCTCATTTTGAAGATTTTGACATTTTCACCTGAAGTGTACAATCGGGCTGAAAATGCATTTAAAGCCATAAAAAGTTCATTTTGGCTCTCACACCTTAACTAAATGTTGTAGACTCAAACTTTTTGCTGTCATTAGTGTATGTTAGCAAAATGAAGATGATTCAAGCATTAATTTCATTGTGCTTTTGCTCATTTTGAAGATTTTGACATTTTCACCTGAAGTGTACAATCAGGGGCTGAAAACGCGTTTAAAGCAATAAAAAGTTCATTTTGGCTCTCACACCTAAACTAAATGTTGTAGACTCAAACTTTTTGCTGTCATTAGTATATTTTAGCAAAATGAAGATGATTCAAGCATTAATTTTATTGTGCTTTTGCTCATTTTGAAGATTTTGACATTTTCACCTGAAGTGTACAATCGGGCTGAAAATGCATTTAAAGCCATAAAAAGTTCATTTTGGCTCTCACACCTTAACTAAATGTTGTAGATTCAAACTTTTTGCTGTCATTAGTGTATTTTAGCAAAATGAAGATGATTCAAGCATTAATTTCATTGTGCTTTTGCTCATTTTGAAGATTTTGACATTTTTACCTGAAGTGTACAATCGGGCTGAAAATGCATTTAAAGCCATAAAAAGTTCATTTTGGCTCTCACACCTTAACTAAATGTTGTAGACTCAAACTTTTTGCTGTCATTAGTGTATGTTAGCAAAATGAAGATGATTCAAGCATTAATTTCATTGTGCTTTTGCTCATTTTGAAGATTTTGACATTTTCACCTGAAGTGTACAATCAGGCTGAAAATGCATTTAAAGCAATAAAAAGTTCATTTTGGCTCTCACACCTTAACTAAATGTTGTAGATTCAAACTTTTTGCTGTCATTAGTGTATTTTAGCAAAATGAAGATGATTCAAGCATTAATTTTATTGTGCTTTTGCTCATTTTGAAGATTTTGACATTTTCACCTGAAGTGTACAATCGGGCTGAAAATGCATTTAAAGCCATAAAAAGTTCATTTTGGCTCTCACACCTTAACTAAATGTTGTAGACTCAAACTTTTTGCTGTCATTAGTGTATGTTAGCAAAATGAAGATGATTCAAGCATTAATTTCATTGTGCTTTTGCTCATTTTGAAGATTTTGACATTTTCACCTGAAGTGTACAATCAGGCTGAAAATGCATTTAAAGCAATACAAAGTTCATTTTGGCTCTCACACCTAAACTAAATGTTGTAGATTCAAACTTTTTGCTGTCATTAGTGTATTTTAGCAAAATGAAGATGATTCAAGCATTAATTTCATTGTGCTTTTGCTCATTTTGAAGATTTTGACATTTTCACCTGAAGTGTACAATCAGGCTGAAAATGCATTTAAAGCAATAAAAAGTTCATTTTGGCTCTCACACCTTAACTAAATGTTGTAGATTCAAACTTTTTGCTGTCATTAGTGTATTTTAGCAAAATGAAGATGATTCAAGCATTAATTTTATTGTGCTTTTGCTCATTTTGAAGATTTTGACATTTTCACCTGAAGTGTACAATCGGGCTGAAAATGCATTTAAAGCCATAAAAAGTTCATTTTGGCTCTCACACCTTAACTAAATTTTGTAGACTCAAACTTTTTGCTGTCATTAGTGTATGTTAGCAAAATGAAGATGATTCAAGCATTAATTTCATTGTGCTTTTGCTCATTTTGAAGATTTTGACATTTTCACCTGAAGTGTACAATCAGGCTGAAAATGCATTTAAAGCAATAAAAAGTTCATTTTGGCTCTCACACCTAAACTAAATGTTGTAGACTCAAACTTTTTGCTGTCATTAGTATATTTTAGCAAAATGAAGATGATTCAAGCATTAATTTCATTGTGCTTTTGCTCATTTTGAAGATTTTGACATTTTCACCTGAAGTGTACAATCAGGCTGAAAATGCATTTAAATCAATAAAAAGTTCATTTTGGCTCTCACACCTAAACTAAATGTTGTAGACTCAAACTTTTTGCTGTCATTAGTATATTTTAGCAAAATGAAGATGATCAAGCATTAATTTTATTGTGCTTTTGCTCATTTTGAAGATTTTGACATTTTCACCTGAAGTGTACAATCGGGTTGAAAATGCATTTAAAGCCATAAAAAGTTCATTTTGGCTCTCACACCTTAACTAAATGTTGTAGATTCAAACTTTTTGCTGTCATTAGTGTATTTTAGCAAAATGAAGATGATTCAAGCATTAATTTCATTGTGCTTTTGCTCGTTTTGAAGATTTTGACATTTTCACCTGAAGTGTACAATCGGGCTGAAAATGCATTTAAAGCCATAAAAAGTTCATTTTGGCTCTCACACCTTAACTAAATGTTGTAGACTCAAACTTTTTGCTGTCATTAGTGTATGTTAGCAAAATGAAGATGATTCAAGCATTAATTTCATTGTGCTTTTGCTCATTTTGAAGTTTTTGACATTTTCACCTGAAGTGTACAATCAGGGGCTGAAAACGCGTTTAAAGCAATAAAAAGTTCATTTTGGCTCTCACACCTTAACTAAATGTTGTAGACTCAAACTTGTTGCTGTCATTAGTGTATTTTAGCAAAATGAAGATGATTCAAGCATTAATTTCATTGTGCTTTTGCTCATTTTGAAGATTTTGACATTTTCACCTGAAGTGTACAATCGAGCTGAAAATGCATTTAAAGCCATAAAAAGTTCATTTTGGCTCTCACACCTTAACTAAATGTTGTAGACTCAAACTTTTTGCTGTCATTAGTGTATGTTAGCAAAATGAAGATGATTCAAGCATTAATTTCATTGTGCTTTTGCTCATTTTGAAGATTTTGACATTTTCACCTGAAGTGTACAATCGGGCTGAAAATGCATTTAAAGCCATAAAAAGTTCATTTTGGCTCTCACACCTTAACTAAATGTTGTAGACTCAAACTTTTTGCTGTCATTAGTGTATGTTAGCAAAATGAAGATGATTCAAGCATTAATTTCATTGTGCTTTTGCTCATTTTGAAGATTTTGACATTTTCACCTGAAGTGTACAATCAGGCTGAAAATGCTTTTAAAGCAATAAAAAGTTCATTTTGGCTCTCACACCTAAACTAAATGTTGTAGACTCAAACTTTTTGCTGTCATTAGTATATTTTAGCAAAATGAAGATGATTCAAGCATTAATTTTATTGTGCTTTTGCTCATTTTGAAGATTTTGACATTTTCACCTGAAGTGTACAATCGGGCTGAAAATGCATTTAAAGCCATAAAAAGTTCATTTTGGCTCTCACACCTTAACTAAATGTTGTAGACTCAAACTTTTTGCTGTCATTAGTGTATGTTAGCAAAATGAAGATGATTCAAGCATTAATTTCATTGTGCTTTTGCTCATTTTGAAGATTTTGACATTTTCACCTGAAGTGTACAATCAGGCTGAAAATGCATTTAAAGCAATAAAAAGTTCATTTTGGCTCTCACACCTAAACTAAATGTTGTAGACTCAAACTTTTTGCTGTCATTAGTATATTTTAGCAAAATGAAGATGATTCAAGCATTAATTTTATTGTGCTTTTGCTCATTTTGAAGATTTTGACATTTTCACCTGAAGTGTACAATCGGGCTGAAAATGCATTTAAAGCCATAAAAAGTTCATTTTGGCTCTCACACCTTAACTAAATGTTGTAGATTCAAACTTTTTGCTGTCATTAGTGTATTTTAGCAAAATGAAGATGATTCAAGCATTAATTTCATTGTGCTTTTGCTCATTTTGAAGATTTTGACATTTTCACCTGAAGTGTACAATCAGGCTGAAAATGCATTTAAAGCAATAAAAAGTTCATTTTGGCTCTCACACCTTAACTAAATGTTGTAGATTCAAACTTTTTGCTGTCATTAGTGTATTTTAGCAAAATGAAGATGATTCAAGCATTAATTTTATTGTGCTTTTGCTCATTTTGAAGATTTTGACATTTTCACCTGAAGTGTACAATCGGGCTGAAAATGCATTTAAAGCCATAAAAAGTTCATTTTGGCTCTCACACCTTAACTAAATGTTGTAGACTCAAACTTTTTGCTGTCATTAGTGTATGTTAGCAAAATGAAGATGATTCAAGCATTAATTTCATTGTGCTTTTGCTCATTTTGAAGATTTTGACATTTTCACCTGAAGTGTACAATCAGGCTGAAAATGCATTTAAAGCAATAAAAAGTTCATTTTGGCTCTCACACCTAAACTAAATGTTGTAGACTCAAACTTTTTGCTGTCATTAGTATATTTTTGCAAAATGAAGATGATTCAAGCAATAATTTTATTGTGCTTTTGCTCATTTTGAAGATTTTGACATTTTCACCTGAAGTGTACAATCGGGCTGAAAATGCATTTAAAGCCATAAAAAGTTCATTTTGGCTCTCACACCTTAACTAAATGTTGTAGATTCAAACTTTTTGCTGTCATTAGTGTATTTTAGCAAAATGAAGATGATTCAAGCATTAATTTTATTGTGCTTTTGCTCATTTTGAAGATTTTGACATTTTCACCTGAAGTGTACAATCGGGCTGAAAATGCATTTAAAGCCATAAAAAGTTCATTTTGGCTCTCACACCTTAACTAAATGTTGTAGACTCAAACTTTTTGCTGTCATTAGTGTATGTTAGCAAAATGAAGATGATTCAAGCATTAATTTCATTGTGCTTTTGCTCATTTTGAAGATTTTGACATTTTCACCTGAAGTGTACAATCAGGGGCTGAAAACGCGTTTAAAGCAATAAAAAGTTCATTTTGGCTCTCACACCTTAACTAAATGTTGTAGACTCAAACTTTTTGCTGTCATTAGTGTATTTTAGCAAAATGAAGATGATTCAAGCATTAATTTCATTGTGCTTTTGCTCATTTTGAAGATTTTGACATTTTCACCTGAAGTGTACAATCGGGCTGAAAATAAATTTTAAAGCCATAAAAAGTTCATTTTGGCTCTCACACCTTAACTAAATGTTGTAGACTCAAACTTTTTGCTGTCATTAGTGTATGTTAGCAAAATGAAGATGATTCAAGCATTAATTTCATTGTGCTTTTGCTCATTTTGAAGATTTTGACATTTTCACCTGAAGTGTACAATCAGGCTGAAAATGCTTTTAAAGCAATAAAAAGTTCATTTTGGCTCTCACACCTAAACTAAATGTTGTAGACTCAAACTTTTTGCTGTCATTAGTATATTTTAGCAAAATGAAGATGATTCAAGCATTAATTTCATTGTGCTTTTGCTCATTTTGAAGATTTTGACATTTTCACCTGAAGTGTACAATCGGGCTGAAAATGCATTTAAAGCCATAAAAAGTTCATTTTGGCTCTCACACCTTAACTAAATGTTGTAGACTCAAACTTTTTGCTGTCATTAGTGTATGTTAGCAAAATGAAGATGATTCAAGCATTAATTTCATTGTGCTTTTGCTAATTTTGAAGATTTTGACATTTTCACCTGAAGTGTACAATCAGGCTGAAAATGCATTTAAAGCAATAAAAAGTTCATTTTGGCTCTCACACCTTAACTAAATGTTGTAGATTCAAACTTTTTGCTGTCATTAGTGTATTTTAGCAAAATGAAGATGATTCAAGCATTAATTTTATTGTGCTTTTGCTCATTTTGAAGATTTTGACATTTTCACCTGAAGTGTACAATCGGGCTGAAAATGCATTTAAAGCCATAAAAAGTTCATTTTGGCTCTCACACCTTAACTAAATGTTGTAGACTCAAACTTTTTGCTGTCATTAGTGTATGTTAGCAAAATGAAGATGATTCAAGCATTAATTTCATTGTGCTTTTGCTCATTTTGAAGATTTTGACATTTTCACCTGAAGTGTACAATCAGGCTGAAAATGCATTTAAAGCAATAAAAAGTTCATTTTGGCTCTCACACCTAAACTAAATGTTGTAGACTCAAACTTTTTGCTGTCATTAGTATATTTTAGCAAAATGAAGATGATTCAAGCATTAATTTTATTGTGCTTTTGCTCATTTTGAAGATTTTGACATTTTCACCTGAAGTGTACAATCGGGCTGAAAATGCATTTAAAGCCATAAAAAGTTCATTTTGGCTCTCACACCTTAACTAAATGTTGTAGATTCAAACTTTTTGCTGTCATTAGTGTATTTTAGCAAAATGAAGATGATTCAAGCATTAATTTCATTGTGCTTTTGCTCATTTTGAAGATTTTGACATTTTCACCTGAAGTGTACAATCAGGCTGAAAATGCATTTAAAGCAATAAAAAGTTCATTTTGGCTCTCACACCTTAACTAAATGTTGTAGATTCAAACTTTTTGCTGTCATTAGTGTATTTTAGCAAAATGAAGATGATTCAAGCATTAATTTCATTGTGCTTTTGCTCATTTTGAAGATTTTGACATTTTCACCTGAAGTGTACAATCAGGCTGAAAATGCATTTAAAGCAATAAAAAGTTCATTTTGGCTCTCACACCTTAACTAAATGTTGTAGATTCAAACTTTTTGCTGTCATTAGTGTATTTTAGCAAAATGAAGATGATTCAAGCATTAATTTTATTGTGCTTTTGCTCATTTTGAAGATTTTGACATTTTCACCTGAAGTGTACAATCGGGCTGAAAATGCATTTAAAGCCATAAAAAGTTCATTTTGGCTCTCACACCTTAACTAAATTTTGTAGACTCAAACTTTTTGCTGTCATTAGTGTATGTTAGCAAAATGAAGATGATTCAAGCATTAATTTCATTGTGCTTTTGCTCATTTTGAAGATTTTGACATTTTCACCTGAAGTGTACAATCAGGCTGAAAATGCATTTAAAGCAATAAAAAGTTCATTTTGGCTCTCACACCTAAACTAAATGTTGTAGACTCAAACTTTTTGCTGTCATTAGTATATTTTAGCAAAATGAAGATGATTCAAGCATTAATTTCATTGTGCTTTTGCTCATTTTGAAGATTTTGACATTTTCACCTGAAGTGTACAATCGGGTTGAAAATGCATTTAAAGCCATAAAAAGTTCATTTTGGCTCTCACACCTTAACTAAATGTTGTAGATTCAAACTTTTTGCTGTCATTAGTGTATTTTAGCAAAATGAAGATGATTCAAGCATTAATTTCATTGTGCTTTTGCTCGTTTTGAAGATTTTGACATTTTCACCTGAAGTGTACAATCGGGCTGAAAATGCATTTAAAGCCATAAAAAGTTCATTTTGGCTCTCACACCTTAACTAAATGTTGTAGACTCAAACTTTTTGCTGTCATTAGTGTATGTTAGCAAAATGAAGATGATTCAAGCATTAATTTCATTGTGCTTTTGCTCATTTTGAAGTTTTTGACATTTTCACCTGAAGTGTACAATCAGGGGCTGAAAACGCGTTTAAAGCAATAAAAAGTTCATTTTGGCTCTCACACCTTAACTAAATGTTGTAGACTCAAACTTGTTGCTGTCATTAGTGTATTTTAGCAAAATGAAGATGATTCAAGCATTAATTTCATTGTGCTTTTGCTCATTTTGAAGATTTTGACATTTTCACCTGAAGTGTACAATCGAGCTGAAAATGCATTTAAAGCCATAAAAAGTTCATTTTGGCTCTCACACCTTAACTAAATGTTGTAGACTCAAACTTTTTGCTGTCATTAGTGTATGTTAGCAAAATGAAGATGATTCAAGCATTAATTTCATTGTGCTTTTGCTCATTTTGAAGATTTTGACATTTTCACCTGAAGTGTACAATCGGGCTGAAAATGCATTTAAAGCCATAAAAAGTTCATTTTGGCTCTCACACCTTAACTAAATGTTGTAGACTCAAACTTTTTGCTGTCATTAGTGTATGTTAGCAAAATGAAGATGATTCAAGCATTAATTTCATTGTGCTTTTGCTCATTTTGAAGATTTTGACATTTTCACCTGAAGTGTACAATCAGGCTGAAAATGCTTTTAAAGCAATAAAAAGTTCATTTTGGCTCTCACACCTAAACTAAATGTTGTAGACTCAAACTTTTTGCTGTCATTAGTATATTTTAGCAAAATGAAGATGATTCAAGCATTAATTTTATTGTGCTTTTGCTCATTTTGAAGATTTTGACATTTTCACCTGAAGTGTACAATCGGGCTGAAAATGCATTTAAAGCCATAAAAAGTTCATTTTGGCTCTCACACCTTAACTAAATGTTGTAGACTCAAACTTTTTGCTGTCATTAGTGTATGTTAGCAAAATGAAGATGATTCAAGCATTAATTTCATTGTGCTTTTGCTCATTTTGAAGATTTTGACATTTTCACCTGAAATGTACAATCAGGCTGAAAATGCATTTAAAGCAATAAAAAGTTCATTTTGGCTCTCACACCTAAACTAAATGTTGTAGACTCAAACTTTTTGCTGTCATTAGTATATTTTAGCAAAATGAAGATGATTCAAGCATTAATTTTATTGTGCTTTTGCTCATTTTGAAGATTTTGACATTTTCACCTGAAGTGTACAATCGGGCTGAAAATGCATTTAAAGCCATAAAAAGTTCATTTTGGCTCTCACACCTTAACTAAATGTTGTAGATTCAAACTTTTTGCTGTCATTAGTGTATTTTAGCAAAATGAAGATGATTCAAGCATTAATTTCATTGTGCTTTTGCTCATTTTGAAGATTTTGACATTTTCACCTGAAGTGTACAATCAGGCTGAAAATGCATTTAAAGCAATAAAAAGTTCATTTTGGCTCTCACACCTTAACTAAATGTTGTAGATTCAAACTTTTTGCTGTCATTAGTGTATTTTAGCAAAATGAAGATGATTCAAGCATTAATTTTATTGTGCTTTTGCTCATTTTGAAGATTTTGACATTTTCACCTGAAGTGTACAATCGGGCTGAAAATGCATTTAAAGCCATAAAAAGTTCATTTTGGCTCTCACACCTTAACTAAATGTTGTAGACTCAAACTTTTTGCTGTCATTAGTGTATGTTAGCAAAATGAAGATGATTCAAGCATTAATTTCATTGTGCTTTTGCTCATTTTGAAGATTTTGACATTTTCACCTGAAGTGTACAATCAGGCTGAAAATGCATTTAAAGCAATAAAAAGTTCATTTTGGCTCTCACACCTAAACTAAATGTTGTAGACTCAAACTTTTTGCTGTCATTAGTATATTTTTGCAAAATGAAGATGATTCAAGCAATAATTTTATTGTGCTTTTGCTCATTTTGAAGATTTTGACATTTTCACCTGAAGTGTACAATCGGGCTGAAAATGCATTTAAAGCCATAAAAAGTTCATTTTGGCTCTCACACCTTAACTAAATGTTGTAGATTCAAACTTTTTGCTGTCATTAGTGTATTTTAGCAAAATGAAGATGATTCAAGCATTAATTTTATTGTGCTTTTGCTCATTTTGAAGATTTTGACATTTTCACCTGAAGTGTACAATCGGGCTGAAAATGCATTTAAAGCCATAAAAAGTTCATTTTGGCTCTCACACCTTAACTAAATGTTGTAGACTCAAACTTTTTGCTGTCATTAGTGTATGTTAGCAAAATGAAGATGATTCAAGCATTAATTTCATTGTGCTTTTGCTCATTTTGAAGATTTTGACATTTTCACCTGAAGTGTACAATCAGGGGCTGAAAACGCGTTTAAAGCAATAAAAAGTTCATTTTGGCTCTCACACCTTAACTAAATGTTGTAGACTCAAACTTTTTGCTGTCATTAGTGTATTTTAGCAAAATGAAGATGATTCAAGCATTAATTTCATTGTGCTTTTGCTCATTTTGAAGATTTTGACATTTTCACCTGAAGTGTACAATCGGGCTGAAAATAAATTTTAAAGCCATAAAAAGTTCATTTTGGCTCTCACACCTTAACTAAATGTTGTAGACTCAAACTTTTTGCTGTCATTAGTGTATGTTAGCAAAATGAAGATGATTCAAGCATTAATTTCATTGTGCTTTTGCTCATTTTGAAGATTTTGACATTTTCACCTGAAGTGTACAATCAGGCTGAAAATGCTTTTAAAGCAATAAAAAGTTCATTTTGGCTCTCACACCTAAACTAAATGTTGTAGACTCAAACTTTTTGCTGTCATTAGTATATTTTAGCAAAATGAAGATGATTCAAGCATTAATTTCATTGTGCTTTTGCTCATTTTGAAGATTTTGACATTTTCACCTGAAGTGTACAATCGGGCTGAAAATGCATTTAAAGCCATAAAAAGTTCATTTTGGCTCTCACACCTTAACTAAATGTTGTAGACTCAAACTTTTTGCTGTCATTAGTGTATGTTAGCAAAATGAAGATGATTCAAGCATTAATTTTATTGTGCTTTTGCTCATTTTGAAGATTTTGACATTTTCACCTGAAGTGTACAATCGGGCTGAAAATGCATTTAAAGCCATAAAAAGTTCATTTTGGCTCTCACACCTTAACTAAATGTTGTAGATTCAAACTTTTTGCTGTCATTAGTGTATTTTAGCAAAATGAAGATGATTCAAGCATTAATTTTATTGTGCTTTTGCTCATTTTGAAGATTTTGACATTTTCACCTGAAGTGTACAATCGGGCTGAAAATGCATTTAAAGCCATAAAAAGTTCATTTTGGCTCTCACACCTTAACTAAATGTTGTAGACTCAAACTTTTTGCTGTCATTAGTGTATGTTAGCAAAATGAAGATGATTCAAGCATTAATTTCATTGTGCTTTTGCTCATTTTGAAGATTTTGACATTTTCACCTGAAGTGTACAATCAGGGGCTGAAAACGCGTTTAAAGCAATAAAAAGTTCATTTTGGCTCTCACACCTTAACTAAATGTTGTAGACTCAAACTTTTTGCTGTCATTAGTGTATTTTAGCAAAATGAAGATGATTCAAGCATTAATTTCATTGTGCTTTTGCTCATTTTGAAGATTTTGACATTTTCACCTGAAGTGTACAATCGGGCTGAAAATAAATTTTAAAGCCATAAAAAGTTCATTTTGGCTCTCACACCTTAACTAAATGTTGTAGACTCAAACTTTTTGCTGTCATTAGTGTATGTTAGCAAAATGAAGATGATTCAAGCATTAATTTCATTGTGCTTTTGCTCATTTTGAAGATTTTGACATTTTCACCTGAAGTGTACAATCAGGCTGAAAATGCTTTTAAAGCAATAAAAAGTTCATTTTGGCTCTCACACCTAAACTAAATGTTGTAGACTCAAACTTTTTGCTGTCATTAGTATATTTTAGCAAAATGAAGATGATTCAAGCATTAATTTCATTGTGCTTTTGCTCATTTTGAAGATTTTGACATTTTCACCTGAAGTGTACAATCGGGCTGAAAATGCATTTAAAGCCATAAAAAGTTCATTTTGGCTCTCACACCTTAACTAAATGTTGTAGACTCAAACTTTTTGCTGTCATTAGTGTATGTTAGCAAAATGAAGATGATTCAAGCATTAATTTCATTGTGCTTTTGCTCATTTTGAAGATTTTGACATTTTCACCTGAAGTGTACAATCAGGCTGAAAATGCATTTAAAGCAATAAAAAGTTCATTTTGGCTCTCACACCTTAACTAAATGTTGTAGATTTAAACTTTTTGCTGTCATTAGTGTATTTTAGCAAAATGAAGATGATTCAAGCATTAATTTTATTGTGCTTTTGCTCATTTTGAAGATTTTGACATTTTGACCTGAAGTGTACAATCGGGCTGAAAATGCATTTAAAGCCATAAAAAGTTCATTTTGGCTCTCACACCTTAACTAAATGTTGTAGACTCAAACTTTTTGCTGTCATTAGTGTATGTTAGCAAAATGAAGATGATTCAAGCATTAATTTCATTGTGCTTTTGCTCATTTTGAAGATTTTGACATTTTCACCTGAAGTGTACAATCAGGCTGAAAATGCATTTAAAGCAATAAAAAGTTCATTTTGGCTCTCACACCTAAACTAAATGTTGTAGACTCAAACTTTTTGCTGTCATTAGTATATTTTAGCAAAATGAAGATGATTCAAGCATTAATTTTATTGTGCTTTTGCTCATTTTGAAGATTTTGACATTTTCACCTGAAGTGTACAATCGGGCTGAAAATGCATTTAAAGCCATAAAAAGTTCATTTTGGCTCTCACACCTTAACTAAATGTTGTAGATTCAAACTTTTGCTGTCATTAGTGTATTTTAGCAAAATGAAGATGATTCAAGCATTAATTTCATTGTGCTTTTGCTCATTTTGAAGATTTTGACATTTTCACCTGAAGTGTACAATCAGGCTGAAAATGCATTTAAAGCAATAAAAAGTTCATTTTGGCTCTCACACCTTAACTAAATGTTGTAGATTCAAACTTTTTGCTGTCATTAGTGTATTTTAGCAAAATGAAGATGATTCAAGCATTAATTTTATTGTGCTTTTGCTCATTTTGAAGATTTTGACATTTTCACCTGAAGTGTACAATCGGGCTGAAAATGCATTTAAAGCCATAAAAAGTTCATTTTGGCTCTCACACCTTAACTAAATTTTGTAGACTCAAACTTTTTGCTGTCATTAGTGTATGTTAGCAAAATGAAGATGATTCAAGCATTAATTTCATTGTGCTTTTGCTCATTTTGAAGATTTTGACATTTTCACCTGAAGTGTACAATCAGGCTGAAAATGCATTTAAAGCAATAAAAAGTTCATTTTGGCTCTCACACCTAATCTAAATGTTGTAGACTCAAACTTTTTGCTGTCATTAGTATATTTTAGCAAAATGAAGATGATTCAAGCATTAATTTTATTGTGCTTTTGCTCATTTTGAAGATTTTGACATTTTCACCTGAAGTGTACAATCGGGCTGAAAATGCATTTAAAGCCATAAAAAGTTCATTTTGGCTCTCACACCTTAACTAAATGTTGTAGACTCAAACTTTTTGCTGTCATTAGTGTATGTTAGCAAAATGAAGATTATTCAAGCATTAATTTCATTGTGCTTTTGCTCATTTTGAAGATTTTGACATTTTCACCTGAAGTGTACAATCGGGCTGAAAATGCATTTAAAGCCATAAAAAGTTCATTTTGGCTCTCACACCTTAACTAAATGTTGTAGACTCAAACTTTTTGCTGTCATTAGTGTATGTTAGCAAAATGAAGATGATTCAAGCATTAATTTCATTGTGCTTTTGCTCATTTTGAAGATTTTGACATTTTCACCTGAAGTGTACAATCAGGCTGAAAATGCATTTAAAGCAATAAAAAGTTCATTTTGGCTCTAACACCTTAACTAAATGTTGTAGATTCAAACTTTTTGCTGTCATTAGTGTATTTTAGCAAAATGAAGATGATTCAAGCATTAATTTCATTGTGCTTTTGCTCATTTTGAAGATTTTGACATTTTCACCTGAAGTGTACAATTAGGGGCTGAAAACGCGTTTAAAGCAATAAAAAGTTCATTTTGGCTCTCACACCTTAACTAAATGTTGTAGACTCAAACTTTTTGCTGTCATTAGTGTATGTTAGCAAAATGAAGATGATTCAAGCATTAATTTCATTGTGCTTTTGCTCATTTTGAAGATTTTGACATTTTCACCTGAAGTGTACAATCAGGCTGAAAATGCATTTAAAGCAATAAAAAGTTCATTTTGGCTCTCACACCTAAACTAAATGTTGTAGACTCAAACTTTTTGCTGTCATTAGTATATTTTAGCAAAATGAAGATGATTCAAGCATTAATTTTATTGTGCTTTTGCTCATTTTGAAGATTTTGACATTTTCACCTGAAGTGTACAATCGGGCTGAAAATGCATTTAAAGCCATAAAAAGTTCATTTTGGCTCTCACACCTTAACTAAATGTTGTAGACTCAAACTTTTTGCTGTCATTAGTGTATGTTAGCAAAATGAAGATGATTCAAGCATTAATTTCATTGTGCTTTAGCTCATTTTGAAGATTTTGACATTTTCACCTGAAGTGTACAATCGGGCTGAAAATGCATTTAAAGCAATAAAAAGTTCATTTTGGCTCTCACACCTTAACTAAATGTTGTAGACTCAAACTTTTTGCTGTCATTAGTATATTTTAGCAAAATGAAGATGATTCAAGCATTAATTTTATTGTGCTTTTGCTCATTTTGAAGATTTTGACATTTTCACCTGAAGTGTACAATCGGGCTGAAAATGCATTTAAAGCCATAAAAAGTTCATTTTGGCTCTCACACCTTAACTAAATGTTGTAGACTCAAACTTTTTGCTGTCATTAGTGTATGTTAGCAAAATGAAGATGATTCAAGCATTAATTTCATTGTGCTTTTTCTCAGTTTGAAGATTTTGACATTTTCACCTGAAGTGTACAATCAGGGGCTGAAAACGCGTTTAAAGCAATAAAAAGTTCATTTTGGCTCTCACACCTTAACTAAATGTTGTAGACTCAAACTTTTTGCTGTCATTAGTATATTTTAGCAAAATGAAGATGATTCAAGCATTAATTTTATTGTGCTTTTGCTCATTTTGAAGATTTTGACATTTTCACCTGAAGTGTACAATCGGGCTGAAAATGCATTTAAAGCCATAAAAAGTTCATTTTGGCTCTCACACCTTAACTAAATGTTGTAGACTCAAACTTTTTGCTGTCATTAGTGTATGTTAGCAAAATGAAGATGATTCAAGCATTAATTTTATTGTGCTTTTGCTCATTTTGAAGATTTTGACATTTTCACCTGAAGTGTACAATCGGGCTGAAAATACATTTAAAGCCATAAAAAGTTCATTTTGGCTCTCACACCTTAACTAAATGTTGTAGACTCAAACTTTTTGCTGTCATTAGTGTATGTTAGCAAAATGAAGATGATTCAAGCATTAATTTCATTGTGCTTTTGCTAATTTTGAAGATTTTGACATTTTCACCTGAAGTGTACAATCGGGCTGAAAATGCATTTAAAGCCATAAAAAGTTCATTTTGGCTCTCACACCTTAACTCAATGTTGTAGACTCAAACTTTTTGCTGTCATTAGTATATGTTAGCAAAATGAAGATGATTCAAGCATTAATTTCATTGTGCTTTTGCTCATTTTGAAGATTTTGACATTTTCACCTGAAGTGTACAATCAGGGGCTGAAAACGCGTTTAAAGCAATAAAAAGTTCATTTTGGCTCTCACACCTTAACTAAATGTTGTAGACTCAAACTTTTTGCTGTCATTAGTGTATGTTAGCAAAATGAAGATGATTCAAGCATTAATTTCATTGTGCTTTTGCTCATTTTGAAGATTTTGACATTTTCACCTGAAGTGTACAATCAGGCTGAAAATGCATTTAAAGCAATAAAAAGTTCATTTTGGCTCTAACACCTTAACTAAATGTTGTAGATTCAAACTTTTTGCTGT
Organism: Leptonotus elevatus; assembly: GCF_054856555.1. Taxonomy (NCBI): domain Eukaryota; kingdom Metazoa; phylum Chordata; class Actinopteri; order Syngnathiformes; family Syngnathidae; genus Leptonotus; species Leptonotus elevatus. The sequence continues at coordinate 173,298 of NC_141250.1, forward strand.
CATTAGTGTATTTTAGCAAAATGAAGATGATTCAAGCATTAATTTCATTGTGCTTTTGCTCATTTTGAAGATTTTGACATTTTCACCTGAAGTGTACAATTAGGGGCTGAAAACGCGTTTAAAGCAATAAAAAGTTCATTTTGGCTCTCACACCTTAACTAAATGTTGTAGACTCAAACTTTTTGCTGTCATTAGTGTATGTTAGCAAAATGAAGATGATTCAAGCATTAATTTCATTGTGCTTTTGCTCATTTTGAAGATTTTGACATTTTCACCTGAAGTGTACAATCAGGCTGAAAATGCATTTAAAGCAATAAAAAGTTCATTTTGGCTCTCACACCTAAACTAAATGTTGTAGACTCAAACTTTTTGCTGTCATTAGTATATTTTAGCAAAATGAAGATGATTCAAGCATTAATTTTATTGTGCTTTTGCTCATTTTGAAGATTTTGACATTTTCACCTGAAGTGTACAATCGGGCTGAAAATGCATTTAAAGCCATAAAAAGTTCATTTTGGCTCTCACACCTTAACTAAATGTTGTAGACTCAAACTTTTTGCTGTCATTAGTGTATGTTAGCAAAATGAAGATGATTCAAGCTTTAATTTCATTGTGCTTTTGCTCATTTTGAAGATTTTGACATTTTCACCTGAAGTGTACAATCGGGCTGAAAATGCATTTAAAGCCATAAAAAGTTCATTTTGGCTCTCACACCTTAACTAAATGTTGTAGACTCAAACTTTTTGCTGTCATTAGTGTATGTTAGCAAAATGAAGATGATTCAAGCATTAATTTTATTGTGCTTTTGCTCATTTTGAAGATTTTGACATTTTCACCTGAAGTGTACAATCAGGCTGAAAATGCATTTAAAGCAATAAAAAGTTCATTTTGGCTCTAACACCTTAACTAAATGTTGTAGATTCAAACTTTTTGCTGTCATTAGTGTATTTTAGCAAAATGAAGATGATTCAAGCATTAATTTCATTGTGCTTTTGCTCATTTTGAAGATTTTGACATTTTCACCTGAAGTGTACAATTAGGGGCTGAAAACGCGTTTAAAGCAATAAAAAGTTCATTTTGGCTCTCACACCTTAACTAAATGTTGTAGACTCAAACTTTTTGCTGTCATTAGTGTATGTTAGCAAAATGAAGATGATTCAAGCATTAATTTCATTGTGCTTTTGCTCATTTTGAAGATTTTGACATTTTCACCTGAAGTGTACAATCAGGCTGAAAATGCATTTAAAGCAATAAAAAGTTCATTTTGGCTCTCACACCTAAACTAAATGTTGTAGACTCAAACTTTTTGCTGTCATTAGTATATTTTAGCAAAATGAAGATGATTCAAGCATTAATTTTATTGTGCTTTTGCTCATTTTGAAGATTTTGACATTTTCACCTGAAGTGTACAATCGGGCTGAAAATGCATTTAAAGCCATAAAAAGTTCATTTTGGCTCTCACACCTTAACTAAATGTTGTAGACTCAAACTTTTTGCTGTCATTAGTGTATGTTAGCAAAATGAAGATGATTCAAGCATTAATTTCATTGTGCTTTTGCTCATTTTGAAGATTTTGACATTTTCACCTGAAGTGTACAATCAGGCTGAAAATGCATTTAAAGCAATAAAAAGTTCATTTTGGCTCTAACACCTTAACTAAATGGTGTAGATTCAAACTTTTTGCTGTCATTAGTGTATTTTAGCAAAATGAAGATGATTCAAGCATTAATTTCATTGTGCTTTTGCTCATTTTGAAGATTTTGACATTTTCACCTGAAGTGTACAATTAGGGGCTGAAAACGCGTTTAAAGCAATAAAAAGTTCATTTTGGCTCTCACACCTTAACTAAATGTTGTAGACTCAAACTTTTTGCTGTCATTAGTGTATGTTAGCAAAATGAAGATGATTCAAGCATTAATTTCATTGTGCTTTTGCTCATTTTGAAGATTTTGACATTTTCACCTGAAGTGTACAATCAGGCTGAAAATGCATTTAAAGCAATAAAAAGTTCATTTTGGCTCTCACACCTAAACTAAATGTTGTAGACTCAAACTTTTTGCTGTCATTAGTATATTTTAGCAAAATGAAGATGATTCAAGCATTAATTTTATTGTGCTTTTGCTCATTTTGAAGATTTTGACATTTTCACCTGAAGTGTACAATCGGGCTGAAAATGCATTTAAAGCCATAAAAAGTTCATTTTGGCTCTCACACCTTAACTAAATGTTGTAGATTCAAACTTTTTGCTGTCATTAGTGTATTTTAGCAAAATGAAGATGATTCAAGCATTAATTTCATTGTGCTTTTGCCCATTTTTGAAGATTTTGACATTTTCACCTGAAGTGTACAATCGGGCTGAAAATGCATTTAAAGCCATAAAAAGTTCATTTTGGCTCTCACACCTTAACTAAATGTTGTAGACTCAAACTTTTTGCTGTCATTAGTGTATGTTAGCAAAATGAAGATGATTCAAGCATTAATTTCATTGTGCTTTTGCTCATTTTGAAGATTTTGACATTTTCACCTGAAGTGTACAATCAGGCTGAAAATGCATTTAAAGCAATAAAAAGTTCATTTTGGCTCTCACACCTAAACTAAATGTTGTAGACTCAAACTTTTTGCTGTCATTAGTATATTTTAGCAAAATGAAGATGATTCAAGCATTAATTTTATTGTGCTTTTGCTCATTTTGAAGATTTTGACATTTTCACCTGAAGTGTACAATCGGGCTGAAAATGCATTTAAAGCCATAAAAAGTTCATTTTGGCTCTCACACCTTAACTAAATGTTGTAGACTCAAACTTTTTGCTGTCATTAGTGTATGTTAGCAAAATGAAGATGATTCAAGCATTAATTTCATTGTGCTTTTGCTCATTTTGAAGATTTTGACATTTTCACCTGAAGTGTACAATCAGGCTGAAAATGCATTTAAAGCAATAAAAAGTTCATTTTGGCTCTCACACCTAAACTAAATGTTGTAGACTCAAACTTTTTGCTGTCATTAGTATATTTTAGCAAAATGAAGATGATTCAAGCATTAATTTTATTGTGCTTTTGCTCATTTTGAAGATTTTGACATTTTCACCTGAAGTGTACAATCGGGCTGAAAATGCATTTAAAGCCATAAAAAGTTCATTTTGGCTCTCACACCTTAACTAAATGTTGTAGACTCAAACTTTTTGCTGTCATTAGTGTATGTTAGCAAAATGAAGATGATTCAAGCATTAATTTCATTGTGCTTTTGCTCATTTTGAAGATTTTGACATTTTCACCTGAAGTGTACAATCAGGCTGAAAATGCATTTAAAGCAATAAAAAGTTCATTTTGGCTCTCACACCTAAACTAAATGTTGTAGACTCAAACTTTTTGCTGTCATTAGTATATTTTAGCAAAATGAAGATGATTCAAGCATTAATTTTATTGTGCTTTTGCTCATTTTGAAGATTTTGACATTTTCACCTGAAGTGTACAATCGGGCTGAAAATGCATTTAAAGCCATAAAAAGTTCATTTTGGCTCTCACACCTTAACTAAATGTTGTAGACTCAAACTTTTTGCTGTCATTAGTGTATGTTAGCAAAATGAAGATGATTCAAGCATTAATTTTATTGTGCTTTTGCTCATTTTGAAGATTTTGACATTTTCACCTGAAGTGTACAATCAGGGGCTGAAAACGCGTTTAAAGCAATAAAAAGTTCATTTTGGCTCTCACACCTTAACTAAATGTTGTAGACTCAAACTTTTTGCTGTCATTAGTGTATTTTAGCAAAATGAAGATGATTTAAGCATTAATTTCATTGTGCTTTTGCTCATTTTGAAGATTTTGACATTTTCACCTGAAGTGTACAATCGGGCTGAAAATGCATTTAAAGCCATAAAAAGTTCATTTTGGCTCTCACACCTTAACTAAATGTTGTAGACTCAAACTTTTTGCTGTCATTAGTGTATGTTAGCAAAATGAAGATGATTCAAGCATTAATTTTATTGTGCTTTTGCTCATTTTGAAGATTTTGACATTTTCACCTGAAGTGTACAATCGGGCTGAAAATGCATTTAAAGCCATAAAAAGTTCATTTTGGCTCTCACACCTTAACTAAATGTTGTAGACTCAAACTTTTTGCTGTCATTAGTGTATGTTAGCAAAATGAAGATGATTCAAGCATTAATTTCATTGTGCTTTTGCTAATTTTGAAGATTTTGACATTTTCACCTGAAGTGTACAATCGGGCTGAAAATGCATTTAAAGCCATAAAAAGTTCATTTTGGCTCTCACACCTTAACTCAATGTTGTAGACTCAAACTTTTTGCTGTCATTAGTATATGTTAGCAAAATGAAGATGATTCAAGCATTAATTTCATTGTGCTTTTGCTCATTTTGAAGATTTTGACATTTTCACCTGAAGTGTACAATCAGGGGCTGAAAACGCGTTTAAAGCAATAAAAAGTTCATTTTGGCTCTCACACCTTAACTAAATGTTGTAGACTCAAACTTTTTGCTGTCATTAGTGTATTTTAGCAAAATGAAGATGATTCAAGCATTAATTTCATTGTGCTTTTGCTCATTTTGAAGATTTTGACATTTTCACCTGAAGTGTACAATCGGGCTGAAAATGCATTTAAAGCCATAAAAAGTTCATTTTGGCTCTCACACCTTAACTAAATGTTGTAGACTCAAACTTTTTGCTGTCATTAGTGTATGTTAGCAAAATGAAGATGATTCAAGCATTTATTTCATTGTGCTTTTGCTCATTTTGAAGATTTTGACATTTTCACCTGAAGTGTACAATCGGGCTGAAAATGCATTTAAAGCCATAAAAAGTTCATTTTGGCTCTCACACCTTAACTAAATGTTGTAGACTCAAACTTTTTGCTGTCATTAGTGTATGTTAGCAAAATGAAGATGATTCAAGCATTAATTTCATTGTGCTTTTGCTCATTTTGAAGATTTTGACATTTTCACCTGAAGTGTACAATCGGGCTGAAAATGCATTTAAAGCCATAAAAAGTTCATTTTGGCTCTCACACCTTAACTAAATGTTGTAGACTCAAACTTTTTGCTGTCATTAGTGTATGTTAGCAAAATGAAGATGATTCAAGCATTAATTTCATTGTGCTTTTGCTCATTTTGAAGATTTTGACATTTTCACCTGAAGTGTACAATCAGGCTGAAAATGCATTTAAAGCAATAAAAAGTTCATTTTGGCTCTAACACCTTAACTAAATGTTGTAGATTCAAACTTTTTGCTGTCATTAGTGTATTTTAGCAAAATGAAGATGATTCAAGCATTAATTTCATTGTGCTTTTGCTCATTTTGAAGATTTTGACATTTTCACCTGAAGTGTACAATTAGGGGCTGAAAACGCGTTTAAAGCAATAAAAAGTTCATTTTGGCTCTCACACCTTAACTAAATGTTGTAGACTCAAACTTTTTGCTGTCATTAGTGTATGTTAGCAAAATGAAGATGATTCAAGCATTAATTTCATTGTGCTTTTGCTCATTTTGAAGATTTTGACATTTTCACCTGAAGTGTACAATCAGGCTGAAAATGCATTTAAAGCAATAAAAAGTTCATTTTGGCTCTCACACCTAAACTAAATGTTGTAGACTCAAACTTTTTGCTGTCATTAGTATATTTTAGCAAAATGAAGATGATTCAAGCATTAATTTTATTGTGCTTTTGCTCATTTTGAAGATTTTGACATTTTCACCTGAAGTGTACAATCGGGCTGAAAATGCATTTAAAGCCATAAAAAGTTCATTTTGGCTCTCACACCTTAACTAAATGTTGTAGATTCAAACTTTTTGCTGTCATTAGTGTATTTTAGCAAAATGAAGATGATTCAAGCATTAATTTCATTGTGCTTTTGCCCATTTTTGAAGATTTTGACATTTTCACCTGAAGTGTACAATCGGGCTGAAAATGCATTTAAAGCCATAAAAAGTTCATTTTGGCTCTCACACCTTAACTAAATGTTGTAGACTCAAACTTTTTGCTGTCATTAGTGTATGTTAGCAAAATGAAGATGATTCAAGCATTAATTTTATTGTGCTTTTGCTCATTTTGAAGATTTTGACATTTTCACCTGAAGTGTACAATCAGGGGCTGAAAACGCGTTTAAAGCAATAAAAAGTTCATTTTGGCTCTCACACCTTAACTAAATGTTGTAGACTCAAACTTTTTGCTGTCATTAGTGTATTTTAGCAAAATGAAGATGATTTAAGCATTAATTTCATTGTGCTTTTGCTCATTTTGAAGATTTTGACATTTTCACCTGAAGTGTACAATCGGGCTGAAAATGCATTTAAAGCCATAAAAAGTTCATTTTGGCTCTCACACCTTAACTAAATGTTGTAGACTCAAACTTTTTGCTGTCATTAGTGTATGTTAGCAAAATGAAGATGATTCAAGCATTAATTTTATTGTGCTTTTGCTCATTTTGAAGATTTTGACATTTTCACCTGAAGTGTACAATCGGGCTGAAAATGCATTTAAAGCCATAAAAAGTTCATTTTGGCTCTCACACCTTAACTAAATGTTGTAGACTCAAACTTTTTGCTGTCATTAGTGTATGTTAGCAAAATGAAGATGATTCAAGCATTAATTTCATTGTGCTTTTGCTAATTTTGAAGATTTTGACATTTTCACCTGAAGTGTACAATCGGGCTGAAAATGCATTTAAAGCCATAAAAAGTTCATTTTGGCTCTCACACCTTAACTCAATGTTGTAGACTCAAACTTTTTGCTGTCATTAGTATATGTTAGCAAAATGAAGATGATTCAAGCATTAATTTCATTGTGCTTTTGCTCATTTTGAAGATTTTGACATTTTCACCTGAAGTGTACAATCAGGGGCTGAAAACGCGTTTAAAGCAATAAAAAGTTCATTTTGGCTCTCACACCTTAACTAAATGTTGTAGACTCAAACTTTTTGCTGTCATTAGTGTATTTTAGCAAAATGAAGATGATTCAAGCATTAATTTCATTGTGCTTTTGCTCATTTTGAAGATTTTGACATTTTCACCTGAAGTGTACAATCGGGCTGAAAATGCATTTAAAGCCATAAAAAGTTCATTTTGGCTCTCACACCTTAACTAAATGTTGTAGACTCAAACTTTTTGCTGTCATTAGTGTATGTTAGCAAAATGAAGATGATTCAAGCATTTATTTCATTGTGCTTTTGCTCATTTTGAAGATTTTGACATTTTCACCTGAAGTGTACAATCGGGCTGAAAATGCATTTAAAGCCATAAAAAGTTCATTTTGGCTCTCACACCTTAACTAAATGTTGTAGACTCAAACTTTTTGCTGTCATTAGTGTATGTTAGCAAAATGAAGATGATTCAAGCATTAATTTCATTGTGCTTTTGCTCATTTTGAAGATTTTGACATTTTCACCTGAAGTGTACAATCGGGCTGAAAATGCATTTAAAGCCATAAAAAGTTCATTTTGGCTCTCACACCTTAACTAAATGTTGTAGACTCAAACTTTTTGCTGTCATTAGTGTATGTTAGCAAAATGAAGATGATTCAAGCATTAATTTCATTGTGCTTTTGCTCATTTTGAAGATTTTGACATTTTCACCTGAAGTGTACAATCAGGCTGAAAATGCATTTAAAGCAATAAAAAGTTCATTTTGGCTCTAACACCTTAACTAAATGTTGTAGATTCAAACTTTTTGCTGTCATTAGTGTATTTTAGCAAAATGAAGATGATTCAAGCATTAATTTCATTGTGCTTTTGCTCATTTTGAAGATTTTGACATTTTCACCTGAAGTGTACAATTAGGGGCTGAAAACGCGTTTAAAGCAATAAAAAGTTCATTTTGGCTCTCACACCTTAACTAAATGTTGTAGACTCAAACTTTTTGCTGTCATTAGTGTATGTTAGCAAAATGAAGATGATTCAAGCATTAATTTCATTGTGCTTTTGCTCATTTTGAAGATTTTGACATTTTCACCTGAAGTGTACAATCAGGCTGAAAATGCATTTAAAGCAATAAAAAGTTCATTTTGGCTCTCACACCTAAACTAAATGTTGTAGACTCAAACTTTTTGCTGTCATTAGTATATTTTAGCAAAATGAAGATGATTCAAGCATTAATTTTATTGTGCTTTTGCTCATTTTGAAGATTTTGACATTTTCACCTGAAGTGTACAATCGGGCTGAAAATGCATTTAAAGCCATAAAAAGTTCATTTTGGCTCTCACACCTTAACTAAATGTTGTAGATTCAAACTTTTTGCTGTCATTAGTGTATTTTAGCAAAATGAAGATGATTCAAGCATTAATTTCATTGTGCTTTTGCCCATTTTTGAAGATTTTGACATTTTCACCTGAAGTGTACAATCGGGCTGAAAATGCATTTAAAGCCATAAAAAGTTCATTTTGGCTCTCACACCTTAACTAAATGTTGTAGACTCAAACTTTTTGCTGTCATTAGTGTATGTTAGCAAAATGAAGATGATTCAAGCATTAATTTCATTGTGCTTTTGCTCATTTTGAAGATTTTGACATTTTCACCTGAAGTGTACAATCAGGCTGAAAATGCATTTAAAGCAATAAAAAGTTCATTTTGGCTCTCACACCTTAACTAAATGTTGTAGATTCAAACTTTTTGCTGTCATTAGTGTATTTTAGCAAAATGAAGATGATTCAAGCATTAATTTTATTGTGCTTTTGCTCATTTTGAAGATTTTGACATTTTCACCTGAAGTGTACAATCGGGCTGAAAATGCATTTAAAGCCATAAAAAGTTCATTTTGGCTCTCACACCTTAACTAAATGTTGTAGACTCAAACTTTTTGCTGTCATTAGTGTATGTTAGCAAAATGAAGATGATTCAAGCATTAATTTTATTGTGCTTTTGCTCATTTTGAAGATTTTGACATTTTCACCTGAAGTGTACAATCAGGGGCTGAAAACGCGTTTAAAGCAATAAAAAGTTCATTTTGGCTCTCACACCTTAACTAAATGTTGTAGACTCAAACTTTTTGCTGTCATTAGTGTATTTTAGCAAAATGAAGATGATTTAAGCATTAATTTCATTGTGCTTTTGCTCATTTTGAAGATTTTGACATTTTCACCTGAAGTGTACAATCGGGCTGAAAATGCATTTAAAGCCATAAAAAGTTCATTTTGGCTCTCACACCTTAACTAAATGTTGTAGACTCAAACTTTTTGCTGTCATTAGTGTATGTTAGCAAAATGAAGATGATTCAAGCATTAATTTTATTGTGCTTTTGCTCATTTTGAAGATTTTGACATTTTCACCTGAAGTGTACAATCGGGCTGAAAATGCATTTAAAGCCATAAAAAGTTCATTTTGGCTCTCACACCTTAACTAAATGTTGTAGACTCAAACTTTTTGCTGTCATTAGTGTATGTTAGCAAAATGAAGATGATTCAAGCATTAATTTCATTGTGCTTTTGCTAATTTTGAAGATTTTGACATTTTCACCTGAAGTGTACAATCGGGCTGAAAATGCATTTAAAGCCATAAAAAGTTCATTTTGGCTCTCACACCTTAACTAAATGTTGTAGACTCAAACTTTTTGCTGTCATTAGTATATGTTGGCAAAATGAAGATGATTCAAGCATTAATTTCATTGTGCTTTTGCTCATTTTGAAGATTTTGACATTTTCACCTGAAGTGTACAATCAGGGGCTGAAAACGCGTTTAAAGCAATAAAAAGTTCATTTTGGCTCTCACACCTTAACTAAATGTTGTAGACTCAAACTTTTTGCTGTCATTAGTGTATTTTAGCAAAATGAAGATGATTCAAGCATTAATTTCATTGTGCTTTTGCTCATTTTGAAGATTTTGACATTTTCACCTGAAGTGTACAATCGGGCTGAAAATGCATTTAAAGCCATAAAAAGTTCATTTTGGCTCTCACACCTTAACTAAATGTTGTAGACTCAAACTTTTTGCTGTCATTAGTGTATGTTAGCAAAATGAAGATGATTCAAGCATTTATTTCATTGTGCTTTTGCTCATTTTGAAGATTTTGACATTTTCACCTGAAGTGTACAATCGGGCTGAAAATGCATTTAAAGCCATAAAAAGTTCATTTTGGCTCTCACACCTTAACTAAATGTTGTAGACTCAAACTTTTTGCTGTCATTAGTGTATGTTAGCAAAATGAAGATGATTCAAGCATTAATTTCATTGTGCTTTTGCTCATTTTGAAGATTTTGACATTTTCACCTGAAGTGTACAATCGGGCTGAAAATGCATTTAAAGCCATAAAAAGTTCATTTTGGCTCTCACACCTTAACTAAATGTTGTAGACTCAAACTTTTTGCTGTCATTAGTGTATGTTAGCAAAATGAAGATGATTCAAGCATTAATTTCATTGTGCTTTTGCTCATTTTGAAGATTTTGACATTTTCACCTGAAGTGTACAATCAGGCTGAAAATGCATTTAAAGCAATAAAAAGTTCATTTTGGCTCTAACACCTTAACTAAATGTTGTAGATTCAAACTTTTTGCTGTCATTAGTGTATTTTAGCAAAATGAAGATGATTCAAGCATTAATTTCATTGTGCTTTTGCTCATTTTGAAGATTTTGACATTTTCACCTGAAGTGTACAATTAGGGGCTGAAAACGCGTTTAAAGCAATAAAAAGTTCATTTTGGCTCTCACACCTTAACTAAATGTTGTAGACTCAAACTTTTTGCTGTCATTAGTGTATGTTAGCAAAATGAAGATGATTCAAGCATTAATTTCATTGTGCTTTTGCTCATTTTGAAGATTTTGACATTTTCACCTGAAGTGTACAATCAGGCTGAAAATGCATTTAAAGCAATAAAAAGTTCATTTTGGCTCTCACACCTAAACTAAATGTTGTAGACTCAAACTTTTTGCTGTCATTAGTATATTTTAGCAAAATGAAGATGATTCAAGCATTAATTTTATTGTGCTTTTGCTCATTTTGAAGATTTTGACATTTTCACCTGAAGTGTACAATCGGGCTGAAAATGCATTTAAAGCCATAAAAAGTTCATTTTGGCTCTCACACCTTAACTAAATGTTGTAGATTCAAACTTTTTGCTGTCATTAGTGTATTTTAGCAAAATGAAGATGATTCAAGCATTAATTTCATTGTGCTTTTGCCCATTTTTGAAGATTTTGACATTTTCACCTGAAGTGTACAATCGGGCTGAAAATGCATTTAAAGCCATAAAAAGTTCATTTTGGCTCTCACACCTTAACTAAATGTTGTAGACTCAAACTTTTTGCTGTCATTAGTGTATGTTAGCAAAATGAAGATGATTCAAGCATTAATTTCATTGTGCTTTTGCTCATTTTGAAGATTTTGACATTTTCACCTGAAGTGTACAATCAGGCTGAAAATGCATTTAAAGCAATAAAAAGTTCATTTTGGCTCTCACACCTTAACTAAATGTTGTAGATTCAAACTTTTTGCTGTCATTAGTGTATTTTAGCAAAATGAAGATGATTCAAGCATTAATTTTATTGTGCTTTTGCTCATTTTGAAGATTTTGACATTTTCACCTGAAGTGTACAATCAGGCTGAAAATGCATTTAAAGCAATAAAAAGTTCATTTTGGCTCTAACACCTTAACTAAATGTTGTAGATTCAAACTTTTTGCTGTCATTAGTGTATGTTAGCAAAATGAAGATGATTCAAGCATTAATTTCATTGTGCTTTTGCTCATTTTGAAGATTTTGACATTTTCACCTGAAGTGTACAATCAGGCTGAAAATGCATTTAAAGCAATAAAAAGTTCATTTTGGCTCTCACACCTAAACTAAATGTTGTAGACTCAAACTTTTTGCTGTCATTAGTATATTTTAGCAAAATGAAGATGATTCAAGCATTAATTTCATTGTGCTTTTGCTCATTTTGAAGATTTTGACATTTTCACCTGAAGTGTACAATCAGGCTGAAAATGCATTTAAAGCAATAAAAAGTTCATTTTGGCTCTCACACCTTAACTAAATGTTGTAGACTCAAACTTTTTGCTGTCATTAGTGTATGTTAGCAAAATGAAGATGATTCAAGCATTAATTTCATTGTGCTTTTGCTCATTTTGAAGATTTTGACATTTTCACCTGAAGTGTACAATCGGGCTGAAAATGCATTTAAAGCCATAAAAAGTTCATTTTGGCTGTCACACCTTAACTAAATGTTGTAGACTCAAACTTGTTGCTGTCATTAGTGTATGTTAGCAAAATGAAGATGATTCAAGCATTAATTTCATTGTGCTTTTGCTCATTTTGAAGATTTTGACATTTTCACCTGAAGTGTACAATCAGGCTGAAAATGCATTTAAAGCAATAAAAAGTTCATTTTGGCTCTAACACCTTAACTAAATGTTGTAGATTCAAACTTTTTGCTGTCATTAGTGTATTTTAGCAAAATGAAGATGATTCAAGCATTAATTTCATTGTGCTTTTGCTCATTTTGAAGATTTTGACATTTTCACCTGAAGTGTACAATCAGGCTGAAAATGCATTTAAAGCAATAAAAAGTTCATTTTGGCTCTCACACCTAAACTAAATGTTGTAGACTCAAACTTTTTGCTGTCATTAGTATATTTTAGCAAAATGAAGATGATTCAAGCATTAATTTTATTGTGCTTTTGCTCATTTTGAAGATTTTGACATTTTCACCTGAAGTGTACAATCGGGCTGAAAATGCATTTAAAGCCATAAAAAGTTCATTTTGGCTCTCACACCTTAACTAAATGTTGTAGACTCAAACTTTTTGCTGTCATTAGTGTATGTTAGCAAAATGAAGATGATTCAAGCATTAATTTCATTGTGCTTTTGCTCATTTTGAAGATTTTGACATTTTCACCTGAAGTGTACAATCGGGCTGAAAATGCATTTAAAGCCATAAAAAGTTCATTTTGGCTCTCACACCTTAACTAAATGTTGTAGACTCAAACTTTTTGCTGTCATTAGTGTATGTTAGCAAAATGAAGATGATTCAAGCATTAATTTCATTGTGCTTTTGCTCATTTTGAAGATTTTGACATTTTCACCTGAAGTGTACAATCAGGCTGAAAATGCATTTAAAGCAATAAAAAGTTCATTTTGGCTCTCACACCTAAACGAAATGTTGTAGACTCAAACTTTTTGCTGTCATTAGTATATTTTAGCAAAATGAAGATGATTCAAGCATTAATTTTATTGTGCTTTTGCTCATTTTGAAGATTTTGACATTTTCACCTGAAGTGTACAATCGGGCTGAAAATGCATTTAAAGCCATAAAAAGTTCATTTTGGCTCTCACACCTTAACTAAATGTTGTAGACTCAAACTTTTTGCTGTCATTAGTGTATGTTAGCAAAATGAAGATGATTCAAGCATTAATTTCATTGTGCTTTTGCTCATTTTGAAGATTTTGACATTTTCACCTGAAGTGTACAATCAGGCTGAAAATGCATTTAAAGCAATAAAAAGTTCATTTTGGCTCTCACACCTAAACTAAATGTTGTAGACTCAAACTTTTTGCTGTCATTAGTATATTTTAGCAAAATGAAGATGATTCAAGCATTAATTTTATTGTGCTTTTGCTCATTTTGAAGATTTTGACATTTTCACCTGAAGTGTACAATCGGGCTGAAAATGCATTTAAAGCCATAAAAAGTTCATTTTGGCTCTCACACCTTAACTAAATGTTGTAGATTCAAACTTTTTGCTGTCATTAGTGTATTTTAGCAAAATGAAGATGATTCAAGCATTAATTTCATTGTGCTTTTGCCCATTTTTGAAGATTTTGACATTTTCACCTGAAGTGTACAATCGGGCTGAAAATGCATTTAAAGCCATAAAAAGTTCATTTTGGCTCTCACACCTTAACTAAATGTTGTAGACTCAAACTTTTTGCTGTCATTAGTGTATGTTAGCAAAATGAAGATGATTCAAGCATTAATTTCATTGTGCTTTTGCTCATTTTGAAGATTTTGACATTTTCACCTGAAGTGTACAATCAGGCTGAAAATGCATTTAAAGCAATAAAAAGTTCATTTTGGCTCTCACACCTTAACTAAATGTTGTAGATTCAAACTTTTTGCTGTCATTAGTGTATTTTAGCAAAATGAAGATGATTCAAGCATTAATTTTATTGTGCTTTTGCTCATTTTGAAGATTTTGACATTTTCACCTGAAGTGTACAATCGGGCTGAAAATGCATTTAAAGCCATAAAAAGTTCATTTTGGCTCTCACACCTTAACTAAATGTTGTAGACTCAAACTTTTTGCTGTCATTAGTGTATGTTAGCAAAATGAAGATGATTCAAGCATTAATTTCATTGTGCTTTTGCTCATTTTGAAGATTTTGACATTTTCACCTGAAGTGTACAATCAGGCTGAAAATGCATTTAAAGCAATAAAAAGTTTTATTTTGGCTCTCACACCTAAACTAAATGTTGTAGACTCAAACTTTTTGCTGTCATTAGTATATTTTAGCAAAATGAAGATGATTCAAGCATTAATTTTATTGTGCTTTTGCTCATTTTGAAGATTTTGACATTTTCACCTGAAGTGTACAATCGGGCTGAAAATGCATTTAAAGCCATAAAAAGTTCATTTTGGCTCTCACACCTTAACTAAATGTTGTAGATTCAAACTTTTTGCTGTCATTAGTGTATTTTAGCAAAATGAAGATGATTCAAGCATTAATTTCATTGTGCTTTTGCTCATTTTGAAGATTTTGACATTTTCACCTGAAGTGTACAATCAGGCTGAAAATGCATTTAAAGCAATAAAAAGTTCATTTTGGCTCTCACACCTTAACTAAATGTTGTAGATTCAAACTTTTTGCTGTCATTAGTGTATTTTAGCAAAATGAAGATGATTCAAGCATTAATTTTATTGTGCTTTTGCTCATTTTGAAGATTTTGACATTTTCACCTGAAGTGTACAATCGGGCTGAAAATGCATTTAAAGCCATAAAAAGTTCATTTTGGCTCTCACACCTTAACTAAATTTTGTAGACTCAAACTTTTTGCTGTCATTAGTGTATGTTAGCAAAATGAAGATGATTCAAGCATTAATTTCATTGTGCTTTTGCTCATTTTGAAGATTTTGACATTTTCACCTGAAGTGTACAATCAGGCTGAAAATGCATTTAAAGCAATAAAAAGTTCATTTTGGCTCTCACACCTAAACTAAATGTTGTAGACTCAAATTTTTTGCTGTCATTAGTATATTTTAGCAAAATGAAGATGATTCAAGCATTAATTTTATTGTGCTTTTGCTCATTTTGAAGATTTTGACATTTTCACCTGAAGTGTACAATCGGGCTGAAAATGCATTTAAAGCCATAAAAAGTTAATTTTGGCTCTCACACCTTAACTAAATGTTGTAGATTCAAACTTTTTGCTGTCATTAGTGTATTTTAGCAAAATGAAGATGATTCAAGCATTAATTTCATTGTGCTTTTGCTCATTTTGAAGATTTTGACATTTTCACCTGAAGTGTACAATCGGGCTGAAAATGCATTTAAAGCCATAAAAAGTTCATTTTGGCTCTCACACCTTAACTAAATGTTGTAGACTCAAACTTTTTGCTGTCATTAGTGTATGTTAGCAAAATGAAGATGATTCAAGCATTAATTTCATTGTGCTTTTGCTCATTTTGAAGATTTTGACATTTTCACAGGAAGTGTACAATCGGGCTGAAAATGCATTTAAAGCCATAAAAAGTTCATTTTGGCTCTCACACCTTAACTAAATGTTGTAGACTCAAACGTTTTGCTGTCATTAGTGTATGTTAGCAAAATGAAGATGATTCAAGCATTAATTTCATTGTGCTTTTGCTCATTTTGAAGATTTTGACATTTTCACCTGAAGTGTACAATCGGGCTGAAAATGCATTTAAAGCCATAAAAAGTTCATTTTGGCTCTCACACCTTAACTAAATGTTGTAGACTCAAACTTTTTGCTGTCATTAGTGTATTTTAGCAAAATGAAGATGATTCAAGCATTAATTTCATTGTGCTTTTGCTCATTTTGAAGATTTTGACATTTTCACCTGAAGTGTACAATTAGGGGCTGAAAACGCGTTTAAAGCCATAAAAAGTTCATTTTGGCTCTCACACCTTAACTAAATGTTGTAGACTCAAACTTTTTGCTGTCATTAGTGTATGTTAGCAAAATGAAGATGATTCAAGCATTAATTTCATTGTGCTTTTGCTCATTTTGAAGATTTTGACATTTTCACCTGAAGTGTACAATCAGGCTGAAAATGCATTTAAAGCAATAAAAAGTTCATTTTGGCTCTCACACCTAAACTAAATGTTGTAGACTCAAACTTTTTGCTGTCATTAGTATATTTTAGCAAAATGAAGATGATTCAAGCATTAATTTTATTGTGCTTTTGCTCATTTTGAAGATTTTGACATTTTCACCTGAAGTGTACAATCGGGCTGAAAATGCATTTAAAGCCATAAAAAGTTCATTTTGGCTCTCACACCTTAACTAAATGTTGTAGACTCAAACTTTTTGCTGTCATTAGTGTATGTTAGCAAAATGAAGATGATTCAAGCATTAATTTCATTGTGCTTTTGCTCATTTTGAAGATTTTGACATTTTCACCTGAAGTGTACAATCAGGCTGAAAATGCATTTAAAGCAATAAAAAGTTCATTTTGGCTCTCACACCTAAACTAAATGTTGTAGACTCAAACTTTTTGCTGTCATTAGTATATTTTAGCAAAATGAAGATGATTCAAGCATTAATTTTATTGTGCTTTTGCTCATTTTGAAGATTTTGACATTTTCACCTGAAGTGTACAATCGGGCTGAAAATGCATTTAAAGCCATAAAAAGTTCATTTTGGCTCTCACACCTTAACTAAATGTTGTAGACTCAAACTTTTTGCTGTCATTAGTGTATGTTAGCAAAATGAAGATGATTCAAGCATTAATTTCATTGTGCTTTTGCTCATTTTGAAGATTTTGACATTTTCACCTGAAGTGTACAATCAGGCTGAAAATGCATTTAAAGCAATAAAAAGTTCATTTTGGCTCTCACACCTAAACTAAATGTTGTAGACTCAAACTTTTTGCTGTCATTAGTATATTTTAGCAAAATGAAGATGATTCAAGCATTAATTTTATTGTGCTTTTGCTCATTTTGAAGATTTTGACATTTTCACCTGAAGTGTACAATCGGGCTGAAAATGCATTTAAAGCCATAAAAAGTTCATTTTGGCTCTCACACCTTAACTAAATGTTGTAGACTCAAACTTTTTGCTGTCATTAGTGTATGTTAGCAAAATGAAGATGATTCAAGCTTTAATTTCATTGTGCTTTTGCTCATTTTGAAGATTTTGACATTTTCACCTGAAGTGTACAATCGGGCTGAAAATGCATTTAAAGCCATAAAAAGTTCATTTTGGCTCTCACACCTTAACTAAATGTTGTAGACTCAAACTTTTTGCTGTCATTAGTGTATGTTAGCAAAATGAAGATGATTCAAGCATTAATTTTATTGTGCTTTTGCTCATTTTGAAGATTTTGACATTTTCACCTGAAGTGTACAATCAGGCTGAAAATGCATTTAAAGCAATAAAAAGTTCATTTTGGCTCTAACACCTTAACTAAATGTTGTAGATTCAAACTTTTTGCTGTCATTAGTGTATTTTAGCAAAATGAAGATGATTCAAGCATTAATTTCATTGTGCTTTTGCTCATTTTGAAGATTTTGACATTTTCACCTGAAGTGTACAATTAGGGGCTGAAAACGCGTTTAAAGCAATAAAAAGTTCATTTTGGCTCTCACACCTTAACTAAATGTTGTAGACTCAAACTTTTTGCTGTCATTAGTGTATGTTAGCAAAATGAAGATGATTCAAGCATTAATTTCATTGTGCTTTTGCTCATTTTGAAGATTTTGACATTTTCACCTGAAGTGTACAATCAGGCTGAAAATGCATTTAAAGCAATAAAAAGTTCA
Organism: Leptonotus elevatus; assembly: GCF_054856555.1. Lineage (NCBI taxonomy): Eukaryota > Metazoa > Chordata > Actinopteri > Syngnathiformes > Syngnathidae > Leptonotus > Leptonotus elevatus. The sequence goes on from NC_141250.1 coordinate 191,233, forward strand.
TTTTGGCTCTCACACCTAAACTAAATGTTGTAGACTCAAACTTTTTGCTGTCATTAGTATATTTTAGCAAAATGAAGATGATTCAAGCATTAATTTTATTGTGCTTTTGCTCATTTTGAAGATTTTGACATTTTCACCTGAAGTGTACAATCGGGCTGAAAATGCATTTAAAGCCATAAAAAGTTCATTTTGGCTCTCACACCTTAACTAAATGTTGTAGACTCAAACTTTTTGCTGTCATTAGTGTATGTTAGCAAAATGAAGATGATTCAAGCATTAATTTCATTGTGCTTTTGCTCATTTTGAAGATTTTGACATTTTCACCTGAAGTGTACAATCAGGCTGAAAATGCATTTAAAGCAATAAAAAGTTCATTTTGGCTCTAACACCTTAACTAAATGGTGTAGATTCAAACTTTTTGCTGTCATTAGTGTATTTTAGCAAAATGAAGATGATTCAAGCATTAATTTCATTGTGCTTTTGCTCATTTTGAAGATTTTGACATTTTCACCTGAAGTGTACAATTAGGGGCTGAAAACGCGTTTAAAGCAATAAAAAGTTCATTTTGGCTCTCACACCTTAACTAAATGTTGTAGACTCAAACTTTTTGCTGTCATTAGTGTATGTTAGCAAAATGAAGATGATTCAAGCATTAATTTCATTGTGCTTTTGCTCATTTTGAAGATTTTGACATTTTCACCTGAAGTGTACAATCAGGCTGAAAATGCATTTAAAGCAATAAAAAGTTCATTTTGGCTCTCACACCTAAACTAAATGTTGTAGACTCAAACTTTTTGCTGTCATTAGTATATTTTAGCAAAATGAAGATGATTCAAGCATTAATTTTATTGTGCTTTTGCTCATTTTGAAGATTTTGACATTTTCACCTGAAGTGTACAATCGGGCTGAAAATGCATTTAAAGCCATAAAAAGTTCATTTTGGCTCTCACACCTTAACTAAATGTTGTAGATTCAAACTTTTTGCTGTCATTAGTGTATTTTAGCAAAATGAAGATGATTCAAGCATTAATTTCATTGTGCTTTTGCCCATTTTTGAAGATTTTGACATTTTCACCTGAAGTGTACAATCGGGCTGAAAATGCATTTAAAGCCATAAAAAGTTCATTTTGGCTCTCACACCTTAACTAAATGTTGTAGACTCAAACTTTTTGCTGTCATTAGTGTATGTTAGCAAAATGAAGATGATTCAAGCATTGATTTCATTGTGCTTTTGCTCATTTTGAAGATTTTGACATTTTCACCTGAAGTGTACAATCAGGCTGAAAATGCATTTAAAGCAATAAAAAGTTCATTTTGGCTCTCACACCTAAACTAAATGTTGTAGACTCAAACTTTTTGCTGTCATTAGTATATTTTAGCAAAATGAAGATGATTCAAGCATTAATTTTATTGTGCTTTTGCTCATTTTGAAGATTTTGACATTTTCACCTGAAGTGTACAATCGGGCTGAAAATGCATTTAAAGCCATAAAAAGTTCATTTTGGCTCTCACACCTTAACTAAATGTTGTAGACTCAAACTTTTTGCTGTCATTAGTGTATGTTAGCAAAATGAAGATGATTCAAGCATTAATTTCATTGTGCTTTTGCTCATTTTGAAGATTTTGACATTTTCACCTGAAGTGTACAATCAGGCTGAAAATGCATTTAAAGCAATAAAAAGTTCATTTTGGCTCTCACACCTAAACTAAATGTTGTAGACTCAAACTTTTTGCTGTCATTAGTATATTTTAGCAAAATGAAGATGATTCAAGCATTAATTTTATTGTGCTTTTGCTCATTTTGAAGATTTTGACATTTTCACCTGAAGTGTACAATCGGGCTGAAAATGCATTTAAAGCCATAAAAAGTTCATTTTGGCTCTCACACCTTAACTAAATGTTGTAGACTCAAACTTTTTGCTGTCATTAGTGTATGTTAGCAAAATGAAGATGATTCAAGCATTAATTTCATTGTGCTTTTGCTCATTTTGAAGATTTTGACATTTTCACCTGAAGTGTACAATCAGGCTGAAAATGCATTTAAAGCAATAAAAAGTTCATTTTGGCTCTCACACCTAAACTAAATGTTGTAGACTCAAACTTTTTGCTGTCATTAGTATATTTTAGCAAAATGAAGATGATTCAAGCATTAATTTTATTGTGCTTTTGCTCATTTTGAAGATTTTGACATTTTCACCTGAAGTGTACAATCGGGCTGAAAATGCATTTAAAGCCATAAAAAGTTCATTTTGGCTCTCACACCTTAACTAAATGTTGTAGACTCAAACTTTTTGCTGTCATTAGTGTATGTTAGCAAAATGAAGATGATTCAAGCATTAATTTTATTGTGCTTTTGCTCATTTTGAAGATTTTGACATTTTCACCTGAAGTGTACAATCAGGGGCTGAAAACGCGTTTAAAGCAATAAAAAGTTCATTTTGGCTCTCACACCTTAACTAAATGTTGTAGACTCAAACTTTTTGCTGTCATTAGTGTATTTTAGCAAAATGAAGATGATTTAAGCATTAATTTCATTGTGCTTTTGCTCATTTTGAAGATTTTGACATTTTCACCTGAAGTGTACAATCGGGCTGAAAATGCATTTAAAGCCATAAAAAGTTCATTTTGGCTCTCACACCTTAACTAAATGTTGTAGACTCAAACTTTTTGCTGTCATTAGTGTATGTTAGCAAAATGAAGATGATTCAAGCATTAATTTTATTGTGCTTTTGCTCATTTTGAAGATTTTGACATTTTCACCTGAAGTGTACAATCGGGCTGAAAATGCATTTAAAGCCATAAAAAGTTCATTTTGGCTCTCACACCTTAACTAAATGTTGTAGACTCAAACTTTTTGCTGTCATTAGTGTATGTTAGCAAAATGAAGATGATTCAAGCATTAATTTCATTGTGCTTTTGCTAATTTTGAAGATTTTGACATTTTCACCTGAAGTGTACAATCGGGCTGAAAATGCATTTAAAGCCATAAAAAGTTCATTTTGGCTCTCACACCTTAACTCAATGTTGTAGACTCAAACTTTTTGCTGTCATTAGTATATGTTAGCAAAATGAAGATGATTCAAGCATTAATTTCATTGTGCTTTTGCTCATTTTGAAGATTTTGACATTTTCACCTGAAGTGTACAATCAGGGGCTGAAAACGCGTTTAAAGCAATAAAAAGTTCATTTTGGCTCTCACACCTTAACTAAATGTTGTAGACTCAAACTTTTTGCTGTCATTAGTGTATGTTAGCAAAATGAAGATGATTCAAGCATTAATTTCATTGTGCTTTTGCTCATTTTGAAGATTTTGACATTTTCACCTGAAGTGTACAATCAGGCTGAAAATGCATTTAAAGCAATAAAAAGTTCATTTTGGCTCTAACACCTTAACTAAATGTTGTAGATTCAAACTTTTTGCTGTCATTAGTGTATTTTAGCAAAATGAAGATGATTCAAGCATTAATTTCATTGTGCTTTTGCTCATTTTGAAGATTTTGACATTTTCACCTGAAGTGTACAATTAGGGGCTGAAAACGCGTTTAAAGCAATAAAAAGTTCATTTTGGCTCTCACACCTTAACTAAATGTTGTAGACTCAAACTTTTTGCTGTCATTAGTGTATGTTAGCAAAATGAAGATGATTCAAGCATTAATTTCATTGTGCTTTTGCTCATTTTGAAGATTTTGACATTTTCACCTGAAGTGTACAATCAGGCTGAAAATGCATTTAAAGCAATAAAAAGTTCATTTTGGCTCTCACACCTAAACTAAATGTTGTAGACTCAAACTTTTTGCTGTCATTAGTATATTTTAGCAAAATGAAGATGATTCAAGCATTAATTTTATTGTGCTTTTGCTCATTTTGAAGATTTTGACATTTTCACCTGAAGTGTACAATCGGGCTGAAAATGCATTTAAAGCCATAAAAAGTTCATTTTGGCTCTCACACCTTAACTAAATGTTGTAGATTCAAACTTTTTGCTGTCATTAGTGTATTTTAGCAAAATGAAGATGATTCAAGCATTAATTTCATTGTGCTTTTGCCCATTTTTGAAGATTTTGACATTTTCACCTGAAGTGTACAATCGGGCTGAAAATGCATTTAAAGCCATAAAAAGTTCATTTTGGCTCTCACACCTTAACTAAATGTTGTAGACTCAAACTTTTTGCTGTCATTAGTGTATGTTAGCAAAATGAAGATGATTCAAGCATTAATTTCATTGTGCTTTTGCTCATTTTGAAGATTTTGACATTTTCACCTGAAGTGTACAATCAGGCTGAAAATGCATTTAAAGCAATAAAAAGTTCATTTTGGCTCTCACACCTTAACTAAATGTTGTAGATTCAAACTTTTTGCTGTCATTAGTGTATTTTAGCAAAATGAAGATGATTCAAGCATTAATTTTATTGTGCTTTTGCTCATTTTGAAGATTTTGACATTTTCACCTGAAGTGTACAATCGGGCTGAAAATGCATTTAAAGCCATAAAAAGTTCATTTTGGCTCTCACACCTTAACTAAATGTTGTAGACTCAAACTTTTTGCTGTCATTAGTGTATGTTAGCAAAATGAAGATGATTCAAGCATTAATTTTATTGTGCTTTTGCTCATTTTGAAGATTTTGACATTTTCACCTGAAGTGTACAATCAGGGGCTGAAAACGCGTTTAAAGCAATAAAAAGTTCATTTTGGCTCTCACACCTTAACTAAATGTTGTAGACTCAAACTTTTTGCTGTCATTAGTATATGTTGGCAAAATGAAGATGATTCAAGCATTAATTTCATTGTGCTTTTGCTCATTTTGAAGATTTTGACATTTTCACCTGAAGTGTACAATCAGGGGCTGAAAACGCGTTTAAAGCAATAAAAAGTTCATTTTGGCTCTCACACCTTAACTAAATGTTGTAGACTCAAACTTTTTGCTGTCATTAGTGTATTTTAGCAAAATGAAGATGATTCAAGCATTAATTTCATTGTGCTTTTGCTCATTTTGAAGATTTTGACATTTTCACCTGAAGTGTACAATCGGGCTGAAAATGCATTTAAAGCCATAAAAAGTTCATTTTGGCTCTCACACCTTAACTAAATGTTGTAGACTCAAACTTTTTGCTGTCATTAGTGTATGTTAGCAAAATGAAGATGATTCAAGCATTTATTTCATTGTGCTTTTGCTCATTTTGAAGATTTTGACATTTTCAACTGAAGTGTACAATCGGGCTGAAAATGCATTTAAAGCCATAAAAAGTTCATTTTGGCTCTCACACCTTAACTAAATGTTGTAGACTCAAACTTTTTGCTGTCATTAGTGTATGTTAGCAAAATGAAGATGATTCAAGCATTAATTTCATTGTGCTTTTGCTCATTTTGAAGATTTTGACATTTTCACCTGAAGTGTACAATCGGGCTGAAAATGCATTTAAAGCCATAAAAAGTTCATTTTGGCTCTCACACCTTAACTAAATGTTGTAGACTCAAACTTTTTGCTGTCATTAGTGTATGTTAGCAAAATGAAGATGATTCAAGCATTAATTTCATTGTGCTTTTGCTCATTTTGAAGATTTTGACATTTTCACCTGAAGTGTACAATCAGGCTGAAAATGCATTTAAAGCAATAAAAAGTTCATTTTGGCTCTAACACCTTAACTAAATGTTGTAGATTCAAACTTTTTGCTGTCATTAGTGTATTTTAGCAAAATGAAGATGATTCAAGCATTAATTTCATTGTGCTTTTGCTCATTTTGAAGATTTTGACATTTTCACCTGAAGTGTACAATTAGGGGCTGAAAACGCGTTTAAAGCAATAAAAAGTTCATTTTGGCTCTCACACCTTAACTAAATGTTGTAGACTCAAACTTTTTGCTGTCATTAGTGTATGTTAGCAAAATGAAGATGATTCAAGCATTAATTTCATTGTGCTTTTGCTCATTTTGAAGATTTTGACATTTTCACCTGAAGTGTACAATCAGGCTGAAAATGCATTTAAAGCAATAAAAAGTTCATTTTGGCTCTCACACCTAAACTAAATGTTGTAGACTCAAACTTTTTGCTGTCATTAGTATATTTTAGCAAAATGAAGATGATTCAAGCATTAATTTTATTGTGCTTTTGCTCATTTTGAAGATTTTGACATTTTCACCTGAAGTGTACAATCGGGCTGAAAATGCATTTAAAGCCATAAAAAGTTCATTTTGGCTCTCACACCTTAACTAAATGTTGTAGATTCAAACTTTTTGCTGTCATTAGTGTATTTTAGCAAAATGAAGATGATTCAAGCATTAATTTCATTGTGCTTTTGCCCATTTTTGAAGATTTTGACATTTTCACCTGAAGTGTACAATCGGGCTGAAAATGCATTTAAAGCCATAAAAAGTTCATTTTGGCTCTCACACCTTAACTAAATGTTGTAGACTCAAACTTTTTGCTGTCATTAGTGTATGTTAGCAAAATGAAGATGATTCAAGCATTAATTTCATTGTGCTTTTGCTCATTTTGAAGATTTTGACATTTTCACCTGAAGTGTACAATCAGGCTGAAAATGCATTTAAAGCAATAAAAAGTTCATTTTGGCTCTCACACCTTAACTAAATGTTGTAGATTCAAACTTTTTGCTGTCATTAGTGTATTTTAGCAAAATGAAGATGATTCAAGCATTAATTTTATTGTGCTTTTGCTCATTTTGAAGATTTTGACATTTTCACCTGAAGTGTACAATCGGGCTGAAAATGCATTTAAAGCCATAAAAAGTTCATTTTGGCTCTCACACCTTAACTAAATGTTGTAGACTCAAACTTTTTGCTGTCATTAGTGTATGTTAGCAAAATGAAGATGATTCAAGCATTAATTTCATTGTGCTTTTGCTCATTTTGAAGATTTTGACATTTTCACCTGAAGTGTACAATCAGGCTGAAAATGCATTTAAAGCAATAAAAAGTTCATTTTGGCTCTCACACCTAAACTAAATGTTGTAGACTCAAACTTTTTGCTGTCATTAGTATATTTTAGCAAAATGAAGATGATTCAAGCATTAATTTCATTGTGCTTTTGCTCATTTTGAAGATTTTGACATTTTCACCTGAAGTGTACAATCAGGCTGAAAATGCATTTAAAGCAATAAAAAGTTCATTTTGGCTCTCACACCTTAACTAAATGTTGTAGACTCAAACTTTTTGCTGTCATTAGTGTATGTTAGCAAAATGAAGATGATTCAAGCATTAATTTCATTGTGCTTTTGCTCATTTTGAAGATTTTGACATTTTCACCTGAAGTGTACAATCGGGCTGAAAATGCATTTAAAGCCATAAAAAGTTCATTTTGGCTGTCACACCTTAACTAAATGTTGTAGACTCAAACTTGTTGCTGTCATTAGTGTATGTTAGCAAAATGAAGATGATTCAAGCATTAATTTCATTGTGCTTTTGCTCATTTTGGAGATTTTGACATTTTCACCTGAAGTGTACAATCAGGCTGAAAATGCATTTAAAGCAATAAAAAGTTCATTTTGGCTCTAACACCTTAACTAAATGTTGTAGATTCAAACTTTTTGCTGTCATTAGTGTATTTTAGCAAAATGAAGATGATTCAAGCATTAATTTCATTGTGCTTTTGCTCATTTTGAAGATTTTGACATTTTCACCTGAAGTGTACAATCAGGCTGAAAATGCATTTAAAGCAATAAAAAGTTCATTTTGGCTCTCACACCTAAACTAAATGTTGTAGACTCAAACTTTTTGCTGTCATTAGTATATTTTAGCAAAATGAAGATGATTCAAGCATTAATTTTATTGTGCTTTTGCTCATTTTGAAGATTTTGACATTTTCACCTGAAGTGTACAATCGGGCTGAAAATGCATTTAAAGCCATAAAAAGTTCATTTTGGCTCTCACACCTTAACTAAATGTTGTAGACTCAAACTTTTTGCTGTCATTAGTGTATGTTAGCAAAATGAAGATGATTCAAGCATTAATTTCATTGTGCTTTTGCTCATTTTGAAGATTTTGACATTTTCACCTGAAGTGTACAATCGGGCTGAAAATGCATTTAAAGCCATAAAAAGTTCATTTTGGCTCTCACACCTTAACTAAATGTTGTAGACTCAAACTTTTTGCTGTCATTAGTGTATGTTAGCAAAATGAAGATGATTCAAGCATTAATTTCATTGTGCTTTTGCTCATTTTGAAGATTTTGACATTTTCACCTGAAGTGTACAATCAGGCTGAAAATGCATTTAAAGCAATAAAAAGTTCATTTTGGCTCTCACACCTAAACGAAATGTTGTAGACTCAAACTTTTTGCTGTCATTAGTATATTTTAGCAAAATGAAGATGATTCAAGCATTAATTTTATTGTGCTTTTGCTCATTTTGAAGATTTTGACATTTTCACCTGAAGTGTACAATCGGGCTGAAAATGCATTTAAAGCCATAAAAAGTTCATTTTGGCTCTCACACCTTAACTAAATGTTGTAGACTCAAACTTTTTGCTGTCATTAGTGTATGTTAGCAAAATGAAGATGATTCAAGCATTAATTTCATTGTGCTTTTGCTCATTTTGAAGATTTTGACATTTTCACCTGAAGTGTACAATCAGGCTGAAAATGCATTTAAAGCAATAAAAAGTTCATTTTGGCTCTCACACCTAAACTAAATGTTGTAGACTCAAACTTTTTGCTGTCATTAGTATATTTTAGCAAAATGAAGATGATTCAAGCATTAATTTTATTGTGCTTTTGCTCATTTTGAAGATTTTGACATTTTCACCTGAAGTGTACAATCGGGCTGAAAATGCATTTAAAGCCATAAAAAGTTCATTTTGGCTCTCACACCTTAACTAAATGTTGTAGATTCAAACTTTTTGCTGTCATTAGTGTATTTTAGCAAAATGAAGATGATTCAAGCATTAATTTCATTGTGCTTTTGCCCATTTTTGAAGATTTTGACATTTTCACCTGAAGTGTACAATCGGGCTGAAAATGCATTTAAAGCCATAAAAAGTTCATTTTGGCTCTCACACCTTAACTAAATGTTGTAGACTCAAACTTTTTGCTGTCATTAGTGTATGTTAGCAAAATGAAGATGATTCAAGCATTAATTTCATTGTGCTTTTGCTCATTTTGAAGATTTTGACATTTTCACCTGAAGTGTACAATCAGGCTGAAAATGCATTTAAAGCAATAAAAAGTTCATTTTGGCTCTCACACCTTAACTAAATGTTGTAGATTCAAACTTTTTGCTGTCATTAGTGTATTTTAGCAAAATGAAGATGATTCAAGCATTAATTTTATTGTGCTTTTGCTCATTTTGAAGATTTTGACATTTTCACCTGAAGTGTACAATCGGGCTGAAAATGCATTTAAAGCCATAAAAAGTTCATTTTGGCTCTCACACCTTAACTAAATGTTGTAGACTCAAACTTTTTGCTGTCATTAGTGTATGTTAGCAAAATGAAGATGATTCAAGCATTAATTTCATTGTGCTTTTGCTCATTTTGAAGATTTTGACATTTTCACCTGAAGTGTACAATCAGGCTGAAAATGCATTTAAAGCAATAAAAAGTTTTATTTTGGCTCTCACACCTAAACTAAATGTTGTAGACTCAAACTTTTTGCTGTCATTAGTATATTTTAGCAAAATGAAGATGATTCAAGCATTAATTTTATTGTGCTTTTGCTCATTTTGAAGATTTTGACATTTTCACCTGAAGTGTACAATCGGGCTGAAAATGCATTTAAAGCCATAAAAAGTTCATTTTGGCTCTCACACCTTAACTAAATGTTGTAGATTCAAACTTTTTGCTGTCATTAGTGTATTTTAGCAAAATGAAGATGATTCAAGCATTAATTTCATTGTGCTTTTGCTCATTTTGAAGATTTTGACATTTTCACCTGAAGTGTACAATCAGGCTGAAAATGCATTTAAAGCAATAAAAAGTTCATTTTGGCTCTCACACCTTAACTAAATGTTGTAGATTCAAACTTTTTGCTGTCATTAGTGTATTTTAGCAAAATGAAGATGATTCAAGCATTAATTTTATTGTGCTTTTGCTCATTTTGAAGATTTTGACATTTTCACCTGAAGTGTACAATCGGGCTGAAAATGCATTTAAAGCCATAAAAAGTTCATTTTGGCTCTCACACCTTAACTAAATTTTGTAGACTCAAACTTTTTGCTGTCATTAGTGTATGTTAGCAAAATGAAGATGATTCAAGCATTAATTTCATTGTGCTTTTGCTCATTTTGAAGATTTTGACATTTTCACCTGAAGTGTACAATCAGGCTGAAAATGCATTTAAAGCAATAAAAAGTTCATTTTGGCTCTCACACCTAAACTAAATGTTGTAGACTCAAATTTTTTGCTGTCATTAGTATATTTTAGCAAAATGAAGATGATTCAAGCATTAATTTTATTGTGCTTTTGCTCATTTTGAAGATTTTGACATTTTCACCTGAAGTGTACAATCGGGCTGAAAATGCATTTAAAGCCATAAAAAGTTAATTTTGGCTCTCACACCTTAACTAAATGTTGTAGATTCAAACTTTTTGCTGTCATTAGTGTATTTTAGCAAAATGAAGATGATTCAAGCATTAATTTCATTGTGCTTTTGCTCATTTTGAAGATTTTGACATTTTCACCTGAAGTGTACAATCGGGCTGAAAATGCATTTAAAGCCATAAAAAGTTCATTTTGGCTCTCACACCTTAACTAAATGTTGTAGACTCAAACTTTTTGCTGTCATTAGTGTATGTTAGCAAAATGAAGATGATTCAAGCATTAATTTCATTGTGCTTTTGCTCATTTTGAAGATTTTGACATTTTCACAGGAAGTGTACAATCGGGCTGAAAATGCATTTAAAGCCATAAAAAGTTCATTTTGGCTCTCACACCTTAACTAAATGTTGTAGACTCAAACGTTTTGCTGTCATTAGTGTATGTTAGCAAAATGAAGATGATTCAAGCATTAATTTCATTGTGCTTTTGCTCATTTTGAAGATTTTGACATTTTCACCTGAAGTGTACAATCGGGCTGAAAATGCATTTAAAGCCATAAAAAGTTCATTTTGGCTCTCACACCTTAACTAAATGTTGTAGACTCAAACTTTTTGCTGTCATTAGTGTATTTTAGCAAAATGAAGATGATTCAAGCATTAATTTCATTGTGCTTTTGCTCATTTTGAAGATTTTGACATTTTCACCTGAAGTGTACAATTAGGGGCTGAAAACGCGTTTAAAGCCATAAAAAGTTCATTTTGGCTCTCACACCTTAACTAAATGTTGTAGACTCAAACTTTTTGCTGTCATTAGTGTATGTTAGCAAAATGAAGATGATTCAAGCATTAATTTCATTGTGCTTTTGCTCATTTTGAAGATTTTGACATTTTCACCTGAAGTGTACAATCAGGCTGAAAATGCATTTAAAGCAATAAAAAGTTCATTTTGGCTCTCACACCTAAACTAAATGTTGTAGACTCAAACTTTTTGCTGTCATTAGTATATTTTAGCAAAATGAAGATGATTCAAGCATTAATTTTATTGTGCTTTTGCTCATTTTGAAGATTTTGACATTTTCACCTGAAGTGTACAATCGGGCTGAAAATGCATTTAAAGCCATAAAAAGTTCATTTTGGCTCTCACACCTTAACTAAATGTTGTAGACTCAAACTTTTTGCTGTCATTAGTGTATGTTAGCAAAATGAAGATGATTCAAGCATTAATTTCATTGTGCTTTTGCTCATTTTGAAGATTTTGACATTTTCACCTGAAGTGTACAATCAGGCTGAAAATGCATTTAAAGCAATAAAAAGTTCATTTTGGCTCTCACACCTAAACTAAATGTTGTAGACTCAAACTTTTTGCTGTCATTAGTATATTTTAGCAAAATGAAGATGATTCAAGCATTAATTTTATTGTGCTTTTGCTCATTTTGAAGATTTTGACATTTTCACCTGAAGTGTACAATCGGGCTGAAAATGCATTTAAAGCCATAAAAAGTTCATTTTGGCTCTCACACCTTAACTAAATGTTGTAGACTCAAACTTTTTGCTGTCATTAGTGTATGTTAGCAAAATGAAGATGATTCAAGCATTAATTTCATTGTGCTTTTGCTCATTTTGAAGATTTTGACATTTTCACCTGAAGTGTACAATCAGGCTGAAAATGCATTTAAAGCAATAAAAAGTTCATTTTGGCTCTCACACCTAAACTAAATGTTGTAGACTCAAACTTTTTGCTGTCATTAGTATATTTTAGCAAAATGAAGATGATTCAAGCATTAATTTTATTGTGCTTTTGCTCATTTTGAAGATTTTGACATTTTCACCTGAAGTGTACAATCGGGCTGAAAATGCATTTAAAGCCATAAAAAGTTCATTTTGGCTCTCACACCTTAACTAAATGTTGTAGACTCAAACTTTTTGCTGTCATTAGTGTATGTTAGCAAAATGAAGATGATTCAAGCTTTAATTTCATTGTGCTTTTGCTCATTTTGAAGATTTTGACATTTTCACCTGAAGTGTACAATCGGGCTGAAAATGCATTTAAAGCCATAAAAAGTTCATTTTGGCTCTCACACCTTAACTAAATGTTGTAGACTCAAACTTTTTGCTGTCATTAGTGTATGTTAGCAAAATGAAGATGATTCAAGCATTAATTTTATTGTGCTTTTGCTCATTTTGAAGATTTTGACATTTTCACCTGAAGTGTACAATCAGGCTGAAAATGCATTTAAAGCAATAAAAAGTTCATTTTGGCTCTAACACCTTAACTAAATGTTGTAGATTCAAACTTTTTGCTGTCATTAGTGTATTTTAGCAAAATGAAGATGATTCAAGCATTAATTTCATTGTGCTTTTGCTCATTTTGAAGATTTTGACATTTTCACCTGAAGTGTACAATTAGGGGCTGAAAACGCGTTTAAAGCAATAAAAAGTTCATTTTGGCTCTCACACCTTAACTAAATGTTGTAGACTCAAACTTTTTGCTGTCATTAGTGTATGTTAGCAAAATGAAGATGATTCAAGCATTAATTTCATTGTGCTTTTGCTCATTTTGAAGATTTTGACATTTTCACCTGAAGTGTACAATCAGGCTGAAAATGCATTTAAAGCAATAAAAAGTTCATTTTGGCTCTCACACCTAAACTAAATGTTGTAGACTCAAACTTTTTGCTGTCATTAGTATATTTTAGCAAAATGAAGATGATTCAAGCATTAATTTTATTGTGCTTTTGCTCATTTTGAAGATTTTGACATTTTCACCTGAAGTGTACAATCGGGCTGAAAATGCATTTAAAGCCATAAAAAGTTCATTTTGGCTCTCACACCTTAACTAAATGTTGTAGACTCAAACTTTTTGCTGTCATTAGTGTATGTTAGCAAAATGAAGATGATTCAAGCATTAATTTCATTGTGCTTTTGCTCATTTTGAAGATTTTGACATTTTCACCTGAAGTGTACAATCAGGCTGAAAATGCATTTAAAGCAATAAAAAGTTCATTTTGGCTCTAACACCTTAACTAAATGGTGTAGATTCAAACTTTTTGCTGTCATTAGTGTATTTTAGCAAAATGAAGATGATTCAAGCATTAATTTCATTGTGCTTTTGCTCATTTTGAAGATTTTGACATTTTCACCTGAAGTGTACAATTAGGGGCTGAAAACGCGTTTAAAGCAATAAAAAGTTCATTTTGGCTCTCACACCTTAACTAAATGTTGTAGACTCAAACTTTTTGCTGTCATTAGTGTATGTTAGCAAAATGAAGATGATTCAAGCATTAATTTCATTGTGCTTTTGCTCATTTTGAAGAATTTGACATTTTCACCTGAAGTGTACAATCAGGCTGAAAATGCATTTAAAGCAATAAAAAGTTCATTTTGGCTCTCACACCTAAACTAAATGTTGTAGACTCAAACTTTTTGCTGTCATTAGTATATTTTAGCAAAATGAAGATGATTCAAGCATTAATTTTATTGTGCTTTTGCTCATTTTGAAGATTTTGACATTTTCACCTGAAGTGTACAATCGGGCTGAAAATGCATTTAAAGCCATAAAAAGTTCATTTTGGCTCTCACACCTTAACTAAATGTTGTAGATTCAAACTTTTTGCTGTCATTAGTGTATTTTAGCAAAATGAAGATGATTCAAGCATTAATTTCATTGTGCTTTTGCCCATTTTTGAAGATTTTGACATTTTCACCTGAAGTGTACAATCGGGCTGAAAATGCATTTAAAGCCATAAAAAGTTCATTTTGGCTCTCACACCTTAACTAAATGTTGTAGACTCAAACTTTTTGCTGTCATTAGTGTATGTTAGCAAAATGAAGATGATTCAAGCATTGATTTCATTGTGCTTTTGCTCATTTTGAAGATTTTGACATTTTCACCTGAAGTGTACAATCAGGCTGAAAATGCATTTAAAGCAATAAAAAGTTCATTTTGGCTCTCACACCTAAACTAAATGTTGTAGACTCAAACTTTTTGCTGTCATTAGTATATTTTAGCAAAATGAAGATGATTCAAGCATTAATTTTATTGTGCTTTTGCTCATTTTGAAGATTTTGACATTTTCACCTGAAGTGTACAATCGGGCTGAAAATGCATTTAAAGCCATAAAAAGTTCATTTTGGCTCTCACACCTTAACTAAATGTTGTAGACTCAAACTTTTTGCTGTCATTAGTGTATGTTAGCAAAATGAAGATGATTCAAGCATTAATTTCATTGTGCTTTTGCTCATTTTGAAGATTTTGACATTTTCACCTGAAGTGTACAATCAGGCTGAAAATGCATTTAAAGCAATAAAAAGTTCATTTTGGCTCTCACACCTAAACTAAATGTTGTAGACTCAAACTTTTTGCTGTCATTAGTATATTTTAGCAAAATGAAGATGATTCAAGCATTAATTTTATTGTGCTTTTGCTCATTTTGAAGATTTTGACATTTTCACCTGAAGTGTACAATCGGGCTGAAAATGCATTTAAAGCCATAAAAAGTTCATTTTGGCTCTCACACCTTAACTAAATGTTGTAGACTCAAACTTTTTGCTGTCATTAGTGTATGTTAGCAAAATGAAGATGATTCAAGCATTAATTTCATTGTGCTTTTGCTCATTTTGAAGATTTTGACATTTTCACCTGAAGTGTACAATCAGGCTGAAAATGCATTTAAAGCAATAAAAAGTTCATTTTGGCTCTCACACCTAAACTAAATGTTGTAGACTCAAACTTTTTGCTGTCATTAGTATATTTTAGCAAAATGAAGATGATTCAAGCATTAATTTTATTGTGCTTTTGCTCATTTTGAAGATTTTGACATTTTCACCTGAAGTGTACAATCGGGCTGAAAATGCATTTAAAGCCATAAAAAGTTCATTTTGGCTCTCACACCTTAACTAAATGTTGTAGACTCAAACTTTTTGCTGTCATTAGTGTATGTTAGCAAAATGAAGATGATTCAAGCATTAATTTTATTGTGCTTTTGCTCATTTTGAAGATTTTGACATTTTCACCTGAAGTGTACAATCAGGGGCTGAAAACGCGTTTAAAGCAATAAAAAGTTCATTTTGGCTCTCACACCTTAACTAAATGTTGTAGACTCAAACTTTTTGCTGTCATTAGTGTATTTTAGCAAAATGAAGATGATTTAAGCATTAATTTCATTGTGCTTTTGCTCATTTTGAAGATTTTGACATTTTCACCTGAAGTGTACAATCGGGCTGAAAATGCATTTAAAGCCATAAAAAGTTCATTTTGGCTCTCACACCTTAACTAAATGTTGTAGACTCAAACTTTTTGCTGTCATTAGTGTATGTTAGCAAAATGAAGATGATTCAAGCATTAATTTTATTGTGCTTTTGCTCATTTTGAAGATTTTGACATTTTCACCTGAAGTGTACAATCGGGCTGAAAATGCATTTAAAGCCATAAAAAGTTCATTTTGGCTCTCACACCTTAACTAAATGTTGTAGACTCAAACTTTTTGCTGTCATTAGTGTATGTTAGCAAAATGAAGATGATTCAAGCATTAATTTCATTGTGCTTTTGCTAATTTTGAAGATTTTGACATTTTCACCTGAAGTGTACAATCGGGCTGAAAATGCATTTAAAGCCATAAAAAGTTCATTTTGGCTCTCACACCTTAACTCAATGTTGTAGACTCAAACTTTTTGCTGTCATTAGTATATGTTAGCAAAATGAAGATGATTCAAGCATTAATTTCATTGTGCTTTTGCTCATTTTGAAGATTTTGACATTTTCACCTGAAGTGTACAATCAGGGGCTGAAAACGCGTTTAAAGCAATAAAAAGTTCATTTTGGCTCTCACACCTTAACTAAATGTTGTAGACTCAAACTTTTTGCTGTCATTAGTGTATGTTAGCAAAATGAAGATGATTCAAGCATTAATTTCATTGTGCTTTTGCTCATTTTGAAGATTTTGACATTTTCACCTGAAGTGTACAATCAGGCTGAAAATGCATTTAAAGCAATAAAAAGTTCATTTTGGCTCTAACACCTTAACTAAATGTTGTAGATTCAAACTTTTTGCTGTCATTAGTGTATTTTAGCAAAATGAAGATGATTCAAGCATTAATTTCATTGTGCTTTTGCTCATTTTGAAGATTTTGACATTTTCACCTGAAGTGTACAATTAGGGGCTGAAAACGCGTTTAAAGCAATAAAAAGTTCATTTTGGCTCTCACACCTTAACTAAATGTTGTAGACTCAAACTTTTTGCTGTCATTAGTGTATGTTAGCAAAATGAAGATGATTCAAGCATTAATTTCATTGTGCTTTTGCTCATTTTGAAGATTTTGACATTTTCACCTGAAGTGTACAATCAGGCTGAAAATGCATTTAAAGCAATAAAAAGTTCATTTTGGCTCTCACACCTAAACTAAATGTTGTAGACTCAAACTTTTTGCTGTCATTAGTATATTTTAGCAAAATGAAGATGATTCAAGCATTAATTTTATTGTGCTTTTGCTCATTTTGAAGATTTTGACATTTTCACCTGAAGTGTACAATCGGGCTGAAAATGCATTTAAAGCCATAAAAAGTTCATTTTGGCTCTCACACCTTAACTAAATGTTGTAGATTCAAACTTTTTGCTGTCATTAGTGTATTTTAGCAAAATGAAGATGATTCAAGCATTAATTTCATTGTGCTTTTGCCCATTTTTGAAGATTTTGACATTTTCACCTGAAGTGTACAATTGGGCTGAAAATGCATTTAAAGCCATAAAAAGTTCATTTTGGCTCTCACACCTTAACTAAATGTTGTAGACTCAAACTTTTTGCTGTCATTAGTGTATGTTAGCAAAATGAAGATGATTCAAGCATTAATTTCATTGTGCTTTTGCTCATTTTGAAGATTTTGACATTTTCACCTGAAGTGTACAATCAGGCTGAAAATGCATTTAAAGCAATAAAAAGTTCATTTTGGCTCTCACACCTTAACTAAATGTTGTAGATTCAAACTTTTTGCTGTCATTAGTGTATTTTAGCAAAATGAAGATGATTCAAGCATTAATTTTATTGTGCTTTTGCTCATTTTGAAGATTTTGACATTTTCACCTGAAGTGTACAATCGGGCTGAAAATGCATTTAAAGCCATAAAAAGTTCATTTTGGCTCTCACACCTTAACTAAATGTTGTAGACTCAAACTTTTTGCTGTCATTAGTGTATGTTAGCAAAATGAAGATGATTCAAGCATTAATTTTATTGTGCTTTTGCTCATTTTGAAGATTTTGACATTTTCACCTGAAGTGTACAATCAGGGGCTGAAAACGCGTTTAAAGCAATAAAAAGTTCATTTTGGCTCTCACACCTTAACTAAATGTTGTAGACTCAAACTTTTTGCTGTCATTAGTGTATTTTAGCAAAATGAAGATGATTTAAGCATTAATTTCATTGTGCTTTTGCTCATTTTGAAGATTTTGACATTTTCACCTGAAGTGTACAATCGGGCTGAAAATGCATTTAAAGCCATAAAAAGTTCATTTTGGCTCTCACACCTTAACTAAATGTTGTAGACTCAAACTTTTTGCTGTCATTAGTGTATGTTAGCAAAATGAAGATGATTCAAGCATTAATTTTATTGTGCTTTTGCTCATTTTGAAGATTTTGACATTTTCACCTGAAGTGTACAATCGGGCTGAAAATGCATTTAAAGCCATAAAAAGTTCATTTTGGCTCTCACACCTTAACTAAATGTTGTAGACTCAAACTTTTTGCTGTCATTAGTGTATGTTAGCAAAATGAAGATGATTCAAGCATTAATTTCATTGTGCTTTTGCTAATTTTGAAGATTTTGACATTTTCACCTGAAGTGTACAATCGGGCTGAAAATGCATTTAAAGCCATAAAAAGTTCATTTTGGCTCTCACACCTTAACTAAATGTTGTAGACTCAAACTTTTTGCTGTCATTAGTATATGTTGGCAAAATGAAGATGATTCAAGCATTAATTTCATTGTGCTTTTGCTCATTTTGAAGATTTTGACATTTTCACCTGAAGTGTACAATCAGGGGCTGAAAACGCGTTTAAAGCAATAAAAAGTTCATTTTGGCTCTCACACCTTAACTAAATGTTGTAGACTCAAACTTTTTGCTGTCATTAGTGTATTTTAGCAAAATGAAGATGATTCAAGCATTAATTTCATTGTGCTTTTGCTCATTTTGAAGATTTTGACATTTTCACCTGAAGTGTACAATCGGGCTGAAAATGCATTTAAAGCCATAAAAAGTTCATTTTGGCTCTCACACCTTAACTAAATGTTGTAGACTCAAACTTTTTGCTGTCATTAGTGTATGTTAGCAAAATGAAGATGATTCAAGCATTTATTTCATTGTGCTTTTGCTCATTTTGAAGATTTTGACATTTTCACCTGAAGTGTACAATCGGGCTGAAAATGCATTTAAAGCCATAAAAAGTTCATTTTGGCTCTCACACCTTAACTAAATGTTGTAGACTCAAACTTTTTGCTGTCATTAGTGTATGTTAGCAAAATGAAGATGATTCAAGCATTAATTTCATTGTGCTTTTGCTCATTTTGAAGATTTTGACATTTTCACCTGAAGTGTACAATCGGGCTGAAAATGCATTTAAAGCCATAAAAAGTTCATTTTGGCTCTCACACCTTAACTAAATGTTGTAGACTCAAACTTTTTGCTGTCATTAGTGTATGTTAGCAAAATGAAGATGATTCAAGCATTAATTTCATTGTGCTTTTGCTCATTTTGAAGATTTTGACATTTTCACCTGAAGTGTACAATCAGGCTGAAAATGCATTTAAAGCAATAAAAAGTTCATTTTGGCTCTAACACCTTAACTAAATGTTGTAGATTCAAACTTTTTGCTGTCATTAGTGTATTTTAGCAAAATGAAGATGATTCAAGCATTAATTTCATTGTGCTTTTGCTCATTTTGAAGATTTTGACATTTTCACCTGAAGTGTACAATTAGGGGCTGAAAACGCGTTTAAAGCAATAAAAAGTTCATTTTGGCTCTCACACCTTAACTAAATGTTGTAGACTCAAACTTTTTGCTGTCATTAGTGTATGTTAGCAAAATGAAGATGATTCAAGCATTAATTTCATTGTGCTTTTGCTCATTTTGAAGATTTTGACATTTTCACCTGAAGTGTACAATCAGGCTGAAAATGCATTTAAAGCAATAAAAAGTTCATTTTGGCTCTCACACCTAAACTAAATGTTGTAGACTCAAACTTTTTGCTGTCATTAGTATATTTTAGCAAAATGAAGATGATTCAAGCATTAATTTTATTGTGCTTTTGCTCATTTTGAAGATTTTGACATTTTCACCTGAAGTGTACAATCGGGCTGAAAATGCATTTAAAGCCATAAAAAGTTCATTTTGGCTCTCACACCTTAACTAAATGTTGTAGATTCAAACTTTTTGCTGTCATTAGTGTATTTTAGCAAAATGAAGATGATTCAAGCATTAATTTCATTGTGCTTTTGCCCATTTTTGAAGATTTTGACATTTTCACCTGAAGTGTACAATCGGGCTGAAAATGCATTTAAAGCCATAAAAAGTTCATTTTGGCTCTCACACCTTAACTAAATGTTGTAGACTCAAACTTTTTGCTGTCATTAGTGTATGTTAGCAAAATGAAGATGATTCAAGCATTAATTTCATTGTGCTTTTGCTCATTTTGAAGATTTTGACATTTTCACCTGAAGTGTACAATCAGGCTGAAAATGCATTTAAAGCAATAAAAAGTTCATTTTGGCTCTCACACCTTAACTAAATGTTGTAGATTCAAACTTTTTGCTGTCATTAGTGTATTTTAGCAAAATGAAGATGATTCAAGCATTAATTTTATTGTGCTTTTGCTCATTTTGAAGATTTTGACATTTTCACCTGAAGTGTACAATCGGGCTGAAAATGCATTTAAAGCCATAAAAAGTTCATTTTGGCTCTCACACCTTAACTAAATGTTGTAGACTCAAACTTTTTGCTGTCATTAGTGTATGTTAGCAAAATGAAGATGATTCAAGCATTAATTTCATTGTGCTTTTGCTCATTTTGAAGATTTTGACATTTTCACCTGAAGTGTACAATCAGGCTGAAAATGCATTTAAAGCAATAAAAAGTTCATTTTGGCTCTCACACCTAAACTAAATGTTGTAGACTCAAACTTTTTGCTGTCATTAGTATATTTTAGCAAAATGAAGATGATTCAAGCATTAATTTCATTGTGCTTTTGCTCATTTTGAAGATTTTGACATTTTCACCTGAAGTGTACAATCAGGCTGAAAATGCATTTAAAGCAATAAAAAGTTCATTTTGGCTCTCACACCTTAACTAAATGTTGTAGACTCAAACTTTTTGCTGTCATTAGTGTATGTTAGCAAAATGAAGATGATTCAAGCATTAATTTCATTGTGCTTTTGCTCATTTTGAAGATTTTGACATTTTCACCTGAAGTGTACAATCGGGCTGAAAATGCATTTAAAGCCATAAAAAGTTCATTTTGGCTGTCACACCTTAACTAAATGTTGTAGACTCAAACTTGTTGCTGTCATTAGTGTATGTTAGCAAAATGAAGATGATTCAAGCATTAATTTCATTGTGCTTTTGCTCATTTTGAAGATTTTGACATTTTCACCTGAAGTGTACAATCAGGCTGAAAATGCATTTAAAGCAATAAAAAGTTCATTTTGGCTCTAACACCTTAACTAAATGTTGTAGATTCAAACTTTTTGCTGTCATTAGTGTATTTTAGCAAAATGAAGATGATTCAAGCATTAATTTCATTGTGCTTTTGCTCATTTTGAAGATTTTGACATTTTCACCTGAAGTGTACAATCAGGCTGAAAATGCATTTAAAGCAATAAAAAGTTCATTTTGGCTCTCACACCTAAACTAAATGTTGTAGACTCAAACTTTTTGCTGTCATTAGTATATTTTAGCAAAATGAAGATGATTCAAGCATTAATTTTATTGTGCTTTTGCTCATTTTGAAGATTTTGACATTTTCACCTGAAGTGTACAATCGGGCTGAAAATGCATTTAAAGCCATAAAAAGTTCATTTTGGCTCTCACACCTTAACTAAATGTTGTAGACTCAAACTTTTTGCTGTCATTAGTGTATGTTAGCAAAATGAAGATGATTCAAGCATTAATTTCATTGTGCTTTTGCTCATTTTGAAGATTTTGACATTTTCACCTGAAGTGTACAATCGGGCTGAAAATGCATTTAAAGCCATAAAAAGTTCATTTTGGCTCTCACACCTTAACTAAATGTTGTAGACTCAAACTTTTTGCTGTCATTAGTGTATGTTAGCAAAATGAAGATGATTCAAGCATTAATTTCATTGTGCTTTTGCTCATTTTGAAGATTTTGACATTTTCACCTGAAGTGTACAATCAGGCTGAAAATGCATTTAAAGCAATAAAAAGTTCATTTTGGCTCTCACACCTAAACGAAATGTTGTAGACTCAAACTTTTTGCTGTCATTAGTATATTTTAGCAAAATGAAGATGATTCAAGCATTAATTTTATTGTGCTTTTGCTCATTTTGAAGATTTTGACATTTTCACCTGAAGTGTACAATCGGGCTGAAAATGCATTTAAAGCCATAAAAAGTTCATTTTGGCTCTCACACCTTAACTAAATGTTGTAGACTCAAACTTTTTGCTGTCATTAGTGTATGTTAGCAAAATGAAGATGATTCAAGCATTAATTTCATTGTGCTTTTGCTCATTTTGAAGATTTTGACATTTTCACCTGAAGTGTACAATCAGGCTGAAAATGCATTTAAAGCAATAAAAAGTTCATTTTGGCTCTCACACCTAAACTAAATGTTGTAGACTCAAACTTTTTGCTGTCATTAGTATATTTTAGCAAAATGAAGATGATTCAAGCATTAATTTTATTGTGCTTTTGCTCATTTTGAAGATTTTGACATTTTCACCTGAAGTGTACAATCGGGCTGAAAATGCATTTAAAGCCATAAAAAGTTCATTTTGGCTCTCACACCTTAACTAAATGTTGTAGATTCAAACTTTTTGCTGTCATTAGTGTATTTTAGCAAAATGAAGATGATTCAAGCATTAATTTCATTGTGCTTTTGCCCATTTTTGAAGATTTTGACATTTTCACCTGAAGTGTACAATCGGGCTGAAAATGCATTTAAAGCCATAAAAAGTTCATTTTGGCTCTCACACCTTAACTAAATGTTGTAGACTCAAACTTTTTGCTGTCATTAGTGTATGTTAGCAAAATGAAGATGATTCAAGCATTAATTTCATTGTGCTTTTGCTCATTTTGAAGATTTTGACATTTTCACCTGAAGTGTACAATCAGGCTGAAAATGCATTTAAAGCAATAAAAAGTTCATTTTGGCTCTCACACCTTAACTAAATGTTGTAGATTCAAACTTTTTGCTGTCATTAGTGTATTTTAGCAAAATGAAGATGATTCAAGCATTAATTTTATTGTGCTTTTGCTCATTTTGAAGATTTTGACATTTTCACCTGAAGTGTACAATCGGGCTGAAAATGCATTTAAAGCCATAAAAAGTTCATTTTGGCTCTCACACCTTAACTAAATGTTGTAGACTCAAACTTTTTGCTGTCATTAGTGTATGTTAGCAAAATGAAGATGATTCAAGCATTAATTTCATTGTGCTTTTGCTCATTTTGAAGATTTTGACATTTTCACCTGAAGTGTACAATCAGGCTGAAAATGCATTTAAAGCAATAAAAAGTTTTATTTTGGCTCTCACACCTAAACTAAATGTTGTAGACTCAAACTTTTTGCTGTCATTAGTATATTTTAGCAAAATGAAGATGATTCAAGCATTAATTTTATTGTGCTTTTGCTCATTTTGAAGATTTTGACATTTTCACCTGAAGTGTACAATCGGGCTGAAAATGCATTTAAAGCCATAAAAAGTTCATTTTGGCTCTCACACCTTAACTAAATGTTGTAGATTCAAACTTTTTGCTGTCATTAGTGTATTTTAGCAAAATGAAGATGATTCAAGCATTAATTTCATTGTGCTTTTGCTCATTTTGAAGATTTTGACATTTTCACCTGAAGTGTACAATCAGGCTGAAAATGCATTTAAAGCAATAAAAAGTTCATTTTGGCTCTCACACCTTAACTAAATGTTGTAGATTCAAACTTTTTGCTGTCATTAGTGTATTTTAGCAAAATGAAGATGATTCAAGCATTAATTTTATTGTGCTTTTGCTCATTTTGAAGATTTTGACATTTTCACCTGAAGTGTACAATCGGGCTGAAAATGCATTTAAAGCCATAAAAAGTTCATTTTGGCTCTCACACCTTAACTAAATTTTGTAGACTCAAACTTTTTGCTGTCATTAGTGTATGTTAGCAAAATGAAGATGATTCAAGCATTAATTTCATTGTGCTTTTGCTCATTTTGAAGATTTTGACATTTTCACCTGAAGTGTACAATCAGGCTGAAAATGCATTTAAAGCAATAAAAAGTTCATTTTGGCTCTCACACCTAAACTAAATGTTGTAGACTCAAATTTTTTGCTGTCATTAGTATATTTTAGCAAAATGAAGATGATTCAAGCATTAATTTTATTGTGCTTTTGCTCATTTTGAAGATTTTGACATTTTCACCTGAAGTGTACAATCGGGCTGAAAATGCATTTAAAGCCATAAAAAGTTAATTTTGGCTCTCACACCTTAACTAAATGTTGTAGATTCAAACTTTTTGCTGTCATTAGTGTATTTTAGCAAAATGAAGATGATTCAAGCATTAATTTCATTGTGCTTTTGCTCATTTTGAAGATTTTGACATTTTCACCTGAAGTGTACAATCGGGCTGAAAATGCATTTAAAGCCATAAAAAGTTCATTTTGGCTCTCACACCTTAACTAAATGTTGTAGACTCAAACTTTTTGCTGTCATTAGTGTATGTTAGCAAAATGAAGATGATTCAAGCATTAATTTCATTGTGCTTTTGCTCATTTTGAAGATTTTGACATTTTCACAGGAAGTGTACAATCGGGCTGAAAATGCATTTAAAGCCATAAAAAGTTCATTTTGGCTCTCACACCTTAACTAAATGTTGTAGACTCAAACGTTTTGCTGTCATTAGTGTATGTTAGCAAAATGAAGATGATTCAAGCATTAATTTCATTGTGCTTTTGCTCATTTTGAAGATTTTGACATTTTCACCTGAAGTGTACAATCGGGCTGAAAATGCATTTAAAGCCATAAAAAGTTCATTTTGGCTCTCACACCTTAACTAAATGTTGTAGACTCAAACTTTTTGCTGTCATTAGTGTATTTTAGCAAAATGAAGATGATTCAAGCATTAATTTCATTGTGCTTTTGCTCATTTTGAAGATTTTGACATTTTCACCTGAAGTGTACAATTAGGGGCTGAAAACGCGTTTAAAGCCATAAAAAGTTCATTTTGGCTCTCACACCTTAACTAAATGTTGTAGACTCAAACTTTTTGCTGTCATTAGTGTATGTTAGCAAAATGAAGATGATTCAAGCATTAATTTCATTGTGCTTTTGCTCATTTTGAAGATTTTGACATTTTCACCTGAAGTGTACAATCAGGCTGAAAATGCATTTAAAGCAATAAAAAGTTCATTTTGGCTCTCACACCTAAACTAAATGTTGTAGACTCAAACTTTTTGCTGTCATTAGTATATTTTAGCAAAATGAAGATGATTCAAGCATTAATTTTATTGTGCTTTTGCTCATTTTGAAGATTTTGACATTTTCACCTGAAGTGTACAATCGGGCTGAAAATGCATTTAAAGCCATAAAAAGTTCATTTTGGCTCTCACACCTTAACTAAATGTTGTAGACTCAAACTTTTTGCTGTCATTAGTGTATGTTAGCAAAATGAAGATGATTCAAGCATTAATTTCATTGTGCTTTTGCTCATTTTGAAGATTTTGACATTTTCACCTGAAGTGTACAATCAGGCTGAAAATGCATTTAAAGCAATAAAAAGTTCATTTTGGCTCTCACACCTAAACTAAATGTTGTAGACTCAAACTTTTTGCTGTCATTAGTATATTTTAGCAAAATGAAGATGATTCAAGCATTAATTTTATTGTGCTTTTGCTCATTTTGAAGATTTTGACATTTTCACCTGAAGTGTACAATCGGGCTGAAAATGCATTTAAAGCCATAAAAAGTTCATTTTGGCTCTCACACCTTAACTAAATGTTGTAGACTCAAACTTTTTGCTGTCATTAGTGTATGTTAGCAAAATGAAGATGATTCAAGCATTAATTTCATTGTGCTTTTGCTAATTTTGAAGATTTTGACATTTTCACCTGAAGTGTACAATCGGGCTGAAAATGCATTTAAAGCCATAAAAAGTTCATTTTGGCTCTCACACCTTAACTCAATGTTGTAGACTCAAACTTTTTGCTGTCATTAGTATATGTTAGCAAAATGAAGATGATTCAAGCATTAATTTCATTGTGCTTTTGCTCATTTTGAAGATTTTGACATTTTCACCTGAAGTGTACAATCAGGGGCTGAAAACGCGTTTAAAGCAATAAAAAGTTCATTTTGGCTCTCACACCTTAACTAAATGTTGTAGACTGAAACTTTTTGCTGTCATTAGTGTATTTTAGCAAAATGAAGATGATTCAAGCATTAATTTCATTGTGCTTTTGCTCATTTTGAAGATTTTGACATTTTCACCTGAAGTGTACAATCGGGCTGAAAATGCATTTAAAGCCATAAAAAGTTCATTTTGGCTCTCACACCTTAACTAAATGTTGTAGACTCAAACTTTTTGCTGTCATTAGTGTATGTTAGCAAAATGAAGATGATTCAAGCATTAATTTCATTGTGCTTTTGCTCATTTTGAAGATTTTGACATTTTCACCTGAAGTGTACAATCGGGCTGAAAATGCATTTAAAGCCATAAAAAGTTCATTTTGGCTCTCACACCTTAACTAAATGTTGTAGATTCAAACTTTTTGCTGTCATTAGTGTATTTTAGCAAAATGAAGATGATTCAAGCATTAATTTCATTGTGCTTTTGCTCATTTTGAAGATTTTGACATTTTCACCTGAAGTGTACAATTAGGGGCTGAAAACGCGTTTAAAGCAATAAAAAGTTCATTTTGGCTCTCACACCTTAACTAAATGTTGTAGACTCAAACTTTTTGCTGTCATTAGTGTATGTTAGCAAAATGAAGATGATTCAAGCATTAATTTCATTGTTCTTTTGCTCATTTTGAAGATTTTGACATTTTCACCTGAAGTGTACAATCAGGCTGAAAATGCATTTAAAGCAATAAAAAGTTCATTTTGGCTCTCACACCTAAACTAAATGTTGTAGACTCAAACTTTTTGCTGTCATTAGTATATTTTAGCAAAATGAAGATGATTCAAGCATTAATTTTATTGTGCTTTTGCTCATTTTGAAGATTTTGACATTTTCACCTGAAGTGTACAATCGGGCTGAAAATGCATTTAAAGCCATAAAAAGTTCATTTTGGCTCTCACACCTTAACTAAATGTTGTAGATTCAAACTTTTTGCTGTCATTAGTGTATTTTAGCAAAATGAAGATGATTCAAGCATTAATTTCATTGTGCTTTTGCTCATTTTGAAGATTTTGACATTTTCACCTGAAGTGTACAATCAGGCTGAAAATGCATTTAAAGCAATAAAAAGTTCATTTTGGCTCTCACACCTTAACTAAATGTTGTAGATTCAAACTTTTTGCTGTCATTAGTGTATTTTAGCAAAATGAAGATGATTCAAGCATTAATTTTATTGTGCTTTTGCTCATTTTGAAGATTTTGACATTTTCACCTGAAGTGTACAATCGGGCTGAAAATGCATTTAAAGCCATAAAAAGTTCATTTTGGCTCTCACACCTTAACTAAATTTTGTAGACTCAAACTTTTTGCTGTCATTAGTGTATGTTAGCAAAATGAAGATGATTCAAGCATTAATTTCATTGTGCTTTTGCTCATTTTGAAGATTTTGACATTTTCACCTGAAGTGTACAATCAGGCTGAAAATGCATTTAAAGCAATAAAAAGTTCATTTTGGCTCTCACACCTAAACTAAATGTTGTAGACTCAAATTTTTTGCTGTCATTAGTATATTTTAGCAAAATGAAGATGATTCAAGCATTAATTTTATTGTGCTTTTGCTCATTTTGAAGATTTTGACATTTTCACCTGAAGTGTACAATCGGGCTGAAAATGCATTTAAAGCCATAAAAAGTTAATTTTGGCTCTCACACCTTAACTAAATGTTGTAGATTCAAACTTTTTGCTGTCATTAGTGTATTTTAGCAAAATGAAGATGATTCAAGCATTAATTTCATTGTGCTTTTGCTCATTTTGAAGATTTTGACATTTTCACCTGAAGTGTACAATCGGGCTGAAAATGCATTTAAAGCCATAAAAAGTTCATTTTGGCTCTCACACCTTAACTAAATGTTGTAGACTCAAACTTTTTGCTGTCATTAGTGTATGTTAGCAAAATGAAGATGATTCAAGCATTAATTTCATTGTGCTTTTGCTCATTTTGAAGATTTTGACATTTTCACAGGAAGTGTACAATCGGGCTGAAAATGCATTTAAAGCCATAAAAAGTTCATTTTGGCTCTCACAC
Source organism: Leptonotus elevatus (assembly GCF_054856555.1). Classification (NCBI taxonomy): domain Eukaryota; kingdom Metazoa; phylum Chordata; class Actinopteri; order Syngnathiformes; family Syngnathidae; genus Leptonotus; species Leptonotus elevatus. The sequence continues at coordinate 219,346 of NC_141250.1, forward strand.
CTTAACTAAATGTTGTAGACTCAAACGTTTTGCTGTCATTAGTGTATGTTAGCAAAATGAAGATGATTCAAGCATTAATTTCATTGTGCTTTTGCTCATTTTGAAGATTTTGACATTTTCACCTGAAGTGTACAATCGGGCTGAAAATGCATTTAAAGCCATAAAAAGTTCATTTTGGCTCTCACACCTTAACTAAATGTTGTAGACTCAAACTTTTTGCTGTCATTAGTGTATTTTAGCAAAATGAAGATGATTCAAGCATTAATTTCATTGTGCTTTTGCTCATTTTGAAGATTTTGACATTTTCACCTGAAGTGTACAATTAGGGGCTGAAAACGCGTTTAAAGCCATAAAAAGTTCATTTTGGCTCTCACACCTTAACTAAATGTTGTAGACTCAAACTTTTTGCTGTCATTAGTGTATGTTAGCAAAATGAAGATGATTCAAGCATTAATTTCATTGTGCTTTTGCTCATTTTGAAGATTTTGACATTTTCACCTGAAGTGTACAATCAGGCTGAAAATGCATTTAAAGCAATAAAAAGTTCATTTTGGCTCTCACACCTAAACTAAATGTTGTAGACTCAAACTTTTTGCTGTCATTAGTATATTTTAGCAAAATGAAGATGATTCAAGCATTAATTTTATTGTGCTTTTGCTCATTTTGAAGATTTTGACATTTTCACCTGAAGTGTACAATCGGGCTGAAAATGCATTTAAAGCCATAAAAAGTTCATTTTGGCTCTCACACCTTAACTAAATGTTGTAGACTCAAACTTTTTGCTGTCATTAGTGTATGTTAGCAAAATGAAGATGATTCAAGCATTAATTTCATTGTGCTTTTGCTCATTTTGAAGATTTTGACATTTTCACCTGAAGTGTACAATCAGGCTGAAAATGCATTTAAAGCAATAAAAAGTTCATTTTGGCTCTCACACCTAAACTAAATGTTGTAGACTCAAACTTTTTGCTGTCATTAGTATATTTTAGCAAAATGAAGATGATTCAAGCATTAATTTTATTGTGCTTTTGCTCATTTTGAAGATTTTGACATTTTCACCTGAAGTGTACAATCGGGCTGAAAATGCATTTAAAGCCATAAAAAGTTCATTTTGGCTCTCACACCTTAACTAAATGTTGTAGACTCAAACTTTTTGCTGTCATTAGTGTATGTTAGCAAAATGAAGATGATTCAAGCATTAATTTCATTGTGCTTTTGCTAATTTTGAAGATTTTGACATTTTCACCTGAAGTGTACAATCGGGCTGAAAATGCATTTAAAGCCATAAAAAGTTCATTTTGGCTCTCACACCTTAACTCAATGTTGTAGACTCAAACTTTTTGCTGTCATTAGTATATGTTAGCAAAATGAAGATGATTCAAGCATTAATTTCATTGTGCTTTTGCTCATTTTGAAGATTTTGACATTTTCACCTGAAGTGTACAATCAGGGGCTGAAAACGCGTTTAAAGCAATAAAAAGTTCATTTTGGCTCTCACACCTTAACTAAATGTTGTAGACTGAAACTTTTTGCTGTCATTAGTGTATTTTAGCAAAATGAAGATGATTCAAGCATTAATTTCATTGTGCTTTTGCTCATTTTGAAGATTTTGACATTTTCACCTGAAGTGTACAATCGGGCTGAAAATGCATTTAAAGCCATAAAAAGTTCATTTTGGCTCTCACACCTTAACTAAATGTTGTAGACTCAAACTTTTTGCTGTCATTAGTGTATGTTAGCAAAATGAAGATGATTCAAGCATTAATTTCATTGTGCTTTTGCTCATTTTGAAGATTTTGACATTTTCACCTGAAGTGTACAATCGGGCTGAAAATGCATTTAAAGCCATAAAAAGTTCATTTTGGCTCTCACACCTTAACTAAATGTTGTAGATTCAAACTTTTTGCTGTCATTAGTGTATTTTAGCAAAATGAAGATGATTCAAGCATTAATTTCATTGTGCTTTTGCTCATTTTGAAGATTTTGACATTTTCACCTGAAGTGTACAATTAGGGGCTGAAAACGCGTTTAAAGCAATAAAAAGTTCATTTTGGCTCTCACACCTTAACTAAATGTTGTAGACTCAAACTTTTTGCTGTCATTAGTGTATGTTAGCAAAATGAAGATGATTCAAGCATTAATTTCATTGTGCTTTTGCTCATTTTGAAGATTTTGACATTTTCACCTGAAGTGTACAATCAGGCTGAAAATGCATTTAAAGCAATAAAAAGTTCATTTTGGCTCTCACACCTAAACTAAATGTTGTAGACTCAAACTTTTTGCTGTCATTAGTATATTTTAGCAAAATGAAGATGATTCAAGCATTAATTTTATTGTGCTTTTGCTCATTTTGAAGATTTTGACATTTTCACCTGAAGTGTACAATCGGGCTGAAAATGCATTTAAAGCCATAAAAAGTTCATTTTGGCTCTCACACCTTAACTAAATGTTGTAGATTCAAACTTATTGCTGTCATTAGTGTATTTTAGCAAAATGAAGATGATTCAAGCATTAATTTCATTGTGCTTTTGCCCATTTTTGAAGATTTTGACATTTTCACCTGAAGTGTACAATCGGGCTGAAAATGCATTTAAAGCCATAAAAAGTTCATTTTGGCTCTCACACCTTAACTAAATGTTGTAGACTCAAACTTTTTGCTGTCATTAGTGTATGTTAGCAAAATGAAGATGATTCAAGCATTAATTTCATTGTGCTTTTGCTCATTTTGAAGATTTTGACATTTTCACCTGAAGTGTACAATCAGGCTGAAAATGCATTTAAAGCAATAAAAAGTTCATTTTGGCTCTCACACCTTAACTAAATGTTGTAGATTCAAACTTTTTGCTGTCATTAGTGTATTTTAGCAAAATGAAGATGATTCAAGCATTAATTTCATTGTGCTTTTGCTCATTTTGAAGATTTTGACATTTTCACCTGAAGTGTACAATCGGGCTGAAAATGCATTTAAAGCCATAAAAAGTTCATTTTGGCTGTCACACCTTAACTAAATGTTGTAGACTCAAACTTGTTGCTGTCATTAGTGTATGTTAGCAAAATGAAGATGATTCAAGCATTCATTTCATTGTGCTTTTGCTCATTTTGAAGATTTTGACATTTTCACCTGAAGTGTACAATCAGGCTGAAAATGCATTTAAAGCAATAAAAAGTTCATTTTGGCTCTAACACCTTAACTAAATGTTGTAGATTCAAACTTTTTGCTGTCATTAGTGTATTTTAGCAAAATGAAGATGATTCAAGCATTAATTTCATTGTGCTTTTGCTCATTTTGAAGATTTTGACATTTTCACCTGAAGTGTACAATTAGGGGCTGAAAACGCGTTTAAAGCCATAAAAAGTTCATTTTGGCTCTCACACCTTAACTAAATGTTGTAGACTCAAACTTTTTGCTGTCATTAGTGTATGTTAGCAAAATGAAGATGATTCAAGCATTAATTTCATTGTGCTTTTGCTCATTTTGAAGATTTTGACATTTTCACCTGAAGTGTACAATCAGGCTGAAAATGCATTTAAAGCAATAAAAAGTTCATTTTGGCTCTCACACCTAAACTAAATGTTGTAGACTCAAACTTTTTGCTGTCATTAGTATATTTTAGCAAAATGAAGATGATTCAAGCATTAATTTTATTGTGCTTTTGCTCATTTTGAAGATTTTGACATTTTCACCTGAAGTGTACAATCGGGCTGAAAATGCATTTAAAGCCATAAAAAGTTCATTTTGGCTCTCACACCTTAACTAAATGTTGTAGACTCAAACTTTTTGCTCTCATTAGTGTATGTTAGCAAAATGAAGATGATTCAAGCATTCATTTCATTGTGCTTTTGCTCATTTTGAAGATTTTGACATTTTCACCTGAAGTGTACAATCAGGCTGAAAATGCATTTAAAGCAATAAAAAGTTCATTTTGGCTCTCACACCTAAACTAAATGTTGTAGACTCAAACTTTTTGCTGTCATTAGTATATTTTAGCAAAATGAAGATGATTCAAGCATTAATTTTATTGTGCTTTTGCTCATTTTGAAGATTTTGACATTTTCACCTGAAGTGTACAATCGGGCTGAAAATGCATTTAAAGCCATAAAAAGTTCATTTTGGCTCTCACACCTTAACTAAATGTTGTAGACTCAAACTTTTTGCTGTCATTAGTGTATGTTAGCAAAATGAAGATGATTCAAGCATTAATTTCATTGTGCTTTTGCTCATTTTGAAGATTTTGACATTTTCACCTGAAGTGTACAATCAGGCTGAAAATGCATTTAAAGCAATAAAAAGTTCATTTTGGCTCTCACACCTAAACTAAATGTTGTAGACTCAAACTTTTTGCTGTCATTAGTATATTTTAGCAAAATGAAGATGATTCAAGCATTAATTTTATTGTGCTTTTGCTCATTTTGAAGATTTTGACATTTTCACCTGAAGTGTACAATCGGGCTGAAAATGCATTTAAAGCCATAAAAAGTTCATTTTGGCTCTCACACCTTAACTAAATGTTGTAGACTCAAACTTTTTGCTGTCATTAGTGTATGTTAGCAAAATGAAGATGATTCAAGCATTAATTTTATTGTGCTTTTGCTCATTTTGAAGATTTTGACATTTTCACCTGAAGTGTACAATCAGGGGCTGAAAACGCGTTTAAAGCAATAAAAAGTTCATTTTGGCTCTCACACCTTAACTAAATGTTGTAGACTCAAACTTTTTGCTGTCATTAGTGTATTTTAGCAAAATGAAGATGATTTAAGCATTAATTTCATTGTGCTTTTGCTCATTTTGAAGATTTTGACATTTTCACCTGAAGTGTACAATCGGGCTGAAAATGCATTTAAAGCCATAAAAAGTTCATTTTGGCTCTCACACCTTAACTAAATGTTGTAGACTCAAACTTTTTGCTGTCATTAGTGTATGTTAGCAAAATGAAGATGATTCAAGCATTAATTTTATTGTGCTTTTGCTCATTTTGAAGATTTTGACATTTTCACCTGAAGTGTACAATCGGGCTGAAAATGCATTTAAAGCCATAAAAAGTTCATTTTGGCTCTCACACCTTAACTAAATGTTGTAGACTCAAACTTTTTGCTGTCATTAGTGTATGTTAGCAAAATGAAGATGATTCAAGCATTAATTTCATTGTGCTTTTGCTAATTTTGAAGATTTTGACATTTTCACCTGAAGTGTACAATCGGGCTGAAAATGCATTTAAAGCCATAAAAAGTTCATTTTGGCTCTCACACCTTAACTAAATGTTGTAGACTCAAACTTTTTGCTGTCATTAGTGTATGTTAGCAAAATGAAGATGATTCAAGCATTAATTTCATTGTGCTTTTGCTCATTTTGAAGATTTTGACATTTTCACCTGAAGTGTACAATCAGGCTGAAAATGCATTTAAAGCAATAAAAAGTTCATTTTGGCTCTAACACCTTAACTAAATGTTGTAGATTCAAACTTTTTGCTGTCATTAGTGTATTTTAGCAAAATGAAGATGATTCAAGCATTAATTTCATTGTGCTTTTGCTCATTTTGAAGATTTTGACATTTTCACCTGAAGTGTACAATTAGGGGCTGAAAACGCGTTTAAAGCAATAAAAAGTTCATTTTGGCTCTCACACCTTAACTAAATGTTGTAGACTCAAACTTTTTGCTGTCATTAGTGTATGTTAGCAAAATGAAGATGATTCAAGCATTAATTTCATTGTGCTTTTGCTCATTTTGAAGATTTTGACATTTTCACCTGAAGTGTACAATCAGGCTGAAAATGCATTTAAAGCAATAAAAAGTTCATTTTGGCTCTCACACCTTAACTAAATGTTGTAGACTCAAACTTTTTGCTGTCATTAGTGTATGTTAGCAAAATGAAGATGATTCAAGCATTAATTTCATTGTGCTTTTGCTCATTTTGAAGATTTTGACATTTTCACCTGAAGTGTACAATCAGGCTGAAAATGCATTTAAAGCAATAAAAAGTTCATTTTGGCTCTCACACCTTAACTAAATGTTGTAGATTCAAACTTTTTGCTGTCATTAGTGTATTTTAGCAAAATGAAGATGATTCAAGCATTAATTTTATTGTGCTTTTGCTCATTTTGAAGATTTTGACATTTTCACCTGAAGTGTACAATCGGGCTGAAAATGCATTTAAAGCCATAAAAAGTTCATTTTGGCTCTCACACCTTAACTAAATGTTGTAGACTCAAACTTTTTGCTGTCATTAGTGTATGTTAGCAAAATGAAGATGATTCAAGCATTAATTTTATTGTGCTTTTGCTCATTTTGAAGATTTTGACATTTTCACCTGAAGTGTACAATCAGGGGCTGAAAACGCGTTTAAAGCAATAAAAAGTTCATTTTGGCTCTCACACCTTAACTAAATGTTGTAGACTCAAACTTTTTGCTGTCATTAGTGTATTTTAGCAAAATGAAGATGATTTAAGCATTAATTTCATTGTGCTTTTGCTCATTTTGAAGATTTTGACATTTTCACCTGAAGTGTACAATCGGGCTGAAAATGCATTTAAAGCCATAAAAAGTTCATTTTGGCTCTCACACCTTAACTAAATGTTGTAGACTCAAACTTTTTGCTGTCATTAGTGTATGTTAGCAAAATGAAGATGATTCAAGCATTAATTTTATTGTGCTTTTGCTCATTTTGAAGATTTTGACATTTTCACCTGAAGTGTACAATCGGGCTGAAAATGCATTTAAAGCCATAAAAAGTTCATTTTGGCTCTCACACCTTAACTAAATGTTGTAGACTCAAACTTTTTGCTGTCATTAGTGTATGTTAGCAAAATGAAGATGATTCAAGCATTAATTTCATTGTGCTTTTGCTAATTTTGAAGATTTTGACATTTTCACCTGAAGTGTACAATCGGGCTGAAAATGCATTTAAAGCCATAAAAAGTTCATTTTGGCTCTCACACCTTAACTCAATGTTGTAGACTCAAACTTTTTGCTGTCATTAGTATATGTTGGCAAAATGAAGATGATTCAAGCATTAATTTCATTGTGCTTTTGCTCATTTTGAAGATTTTGACATTTTCACCTGAAGTGTACAATCAGGGGCTGAAAACGCGTTTAAAGCAACAAAAAGTTCATTTTGGCTCTCACACCTTAACTAAATGTTGTAGACTCAAACTTTTTGCTGTCATTAGTGTATTTTAGCAAAATGAAGATGATTCAAGCATTAATTTCATTGTGCTTTTGCTCATTTTGAAGATTTTGACATTTTCACCTGAAGTGTACAATCGGGCTGAAAATGCATCTAAAGCCATAAAAAGTTCATTTTGGCTCTCACACCTTAACTAAATGTTGTAGACTCAAACTTTTTGCTGTCATTAGTGTATGTTAGCAAAATGAAGATGATTCAAGCATTAATTTCATTGTGCTTTTGCTCATTTTGAAGATTTTGACATTTTCACCTGAAGTGTACAATCGGGCTGAAAATGCATTTAAAGCCATAAAAAGTTCATTTTGGCTCTCACACCTTAACTAAATGTTGTAGACTCAAACTTTTTGCTGTCATTAGTGTATGTTAGCAAAATGAAGATGATTCAAGCATTAATTTCATTGTGCTTTTGCTCATTTTGAAGATTTTGACATTTTCACCTGAAGTGTACAATCAGGCTGAAAATGCATTTAAAGCAATAAAAAGTTCATTTTGGCTCTAACACCTTAACTAAATGTTGTAGATTCAAACTTTTTGCTGTCATTAGTGTATTTTAGCAAAATGAAGATGATTCAAGCATTAATTTCATTGTGCTTTTGCTCATTTTGAAGATTTTGACATTTTCACCTGAAGTGTACAATTAGGGGCTGAAAACGCGTTTAAAGCAATAAAAAGTTCATTTTGGCTCTCACACCTTAACTAAATGTTGTAGATTCAAACTTTTTGCTGTCATTAGTGTATGTTAGCAAAATGAAGATGATTCAAGCATTAATTTCATTGTGCTTTTGCTCATTTTGAAGATTTTGACATTTTCACCTGAAGTGTACAATCAGGCTGAAAATGCATTTAAAGCAATAAAAAGTTCATTTTGGCTCTCACACCTAAACTAAATGTTGTAGACTCAAACTTTTTGCTGTCATTAGTATATTTTAGCAAAATGAAGATGATTCAAGCATTAATTTTATTGTGCTTTTGCTCATTTTGAAGATTTTGACATTTTCACCTGAAGTGTACAATCGGGCTGAAAATGCATTTAAAGCCATAAAAAGTTCATTTTGGCTCTCACACCTTAACTAAATGTTGTAGACTCAAACTTTTTGCTGTCATTAGTGTATGTTAGCAAAATGAAGATGATTCAAGCATTAATTTTATTGTGCTTTTGCTCATTTTGAAGATTTTGACATTTTCACCTGAAGTGTACAATCAGGGGCTGAAAACGCGTTTAAAGCAATAAAAAGTTCATTTTGGCTCTCACACCTTAACTAAATGTTGTAGACTCAAACTTTTTGCTGTCATTAGTGTATTTTAGCAAAATGAAGATGATTTAAGCATTAATTTCATTGTGCTTTTGCTCATTTTGAAGATTTTGACATTTTCACCTGAAGTGTACAATCGGGCTGAAAATGCATTTAAAGCCATAAAAAGTTCATTTTGGCTCTCACACCTTAACTAAATGTTGTAGACTCAAACTTTTTGCTGTCATTAGTGTATGTTAGCAAAATGAAGATGATTCAAGCATTAATTTTATTGTGCTTTTGCTCATTTTGAAGATTTTGACATTTTCACCTGAAGTGTACAATCGGGCTGAAAATGCATTTAAAGCCATAAAAAGTTCATTTTGGCTCTCACACCTTAACTAAATGTTGTAGACTCAAACTTTTTGCTGTCATTAGTGTATGTTAGCAAAATGAAGATGATTCAAGCATTAATTTCATTGTGCTTTTGCTAATTTTGAAGATTTTGACATTTTCACCTGAAGTGTACAATCGGGCTGAAAATGCATTTAAAGCCATAAAAAGTTCATTTTGGCTCTCACACCTTAACTCAATGTTGTAGACTCAAACTTTTTGCTGTCATTAGTATATGTTGGCAAAATGAAGATGATTCAAGCATTAATTTCATTGTGCTTTTGCTCATTTTGAAGATTTTGACATTTTCACCTGAGGTGTACAATCAGGGGCTGAAAACGCGTTTAAAGCAATAAAAAGTTCATTTTGGCTCTCACACCTTAACTAAATGTTGTAGACTCAAACTTTTTGCTGTCATTAGTGTATTTTAGCAAAATGAAGATGATTCAAGCATTAATTTCATTGTGCTTTTGCTCATTTTGAAGATTTTGACATTTTCACCTGAAGTGTACAATCGGGCTGAAAATGCATTTAAAGCCATAAAAAGTTCATTTTGGCTCTCACACCTTAACTAAATGTTGTAGACTCAAACTTTTTGCTGTCATTAGTGTATGTTAGCAAAATGAAGATGATTCAAGCATTTATTTCATTGTGCTTTTGCTCATTTTGAAGATTTTGACATTTTCACCTGAAGTGTACAATCGGGCTGAAAATGCATTTAAAGCCATAAAAAGTTCATTTTGGCTCTCACACCTTAACTAAATGTTGTAGACTCAAACTTTTTGCTGTCATTAGTGTATGTTAGCAAAATGAAGATGATTCAAGCATTAATTTCATTGTGCTTTTGCTCATTTTGAAGATTTTGACATTTTCACCTGAAGTGTACAATCGGGCTGAAAATGCATTTAAAGCCATAAAAAGTTCATTTTGGCTCTCACACCTTAACTAAATGTTGTAGACTCAAACTTTTTGCTGTCATTAGTGTATGTTAGCAAAATGAAGATGATTCAAGCATTAATTTCATTGTGCTTTTGCTAATTTTGAAGATTTTGACATTTTCACCTGAAGTGTACAATCGGGCTGAAAATGCATTTAAAGCCATAAAAAGTTCATTTTGGCTCTCACACCTTAACTCAATGTTGTAGACTCAAACTTTTTGCTGTCATTAGTATATGTTGGCAAAATGAAGATGATTCAAGCATTAATTTCATTGTGCTTTTGCTCATTTTGAAGATTTTGACATTTTCACCTGAAGTGTACAATCAGGGGCTGAAAACGCGTTTAAAGCAATAAAAAGTTCATTTTGGCTCTCACACCTTAACTAAATGTTGTAGACTCAAACTTTTTGCTGTCATTAGTGTATTTTAGCAAAATGAAGATGATTCAAGCATTAATTTCATTGTGCTTTTGCTCATTTTGAAGATTTTGACATTTTCACCTGAAGTGTACAATCGGGCTGAAAATGCATTTAAAGCCATAAAAAGTTCATTTTGGCTCTCACACCTTAACTAAATGTTGTAGACTCAAACTTTTTGCTGTCATTAGTGTATGTTAGCAAAATGAAGATGATTCAAGCATTTATTTCATTGTGCTTTTGCTCATTTTGAAGATTTTGACATTTTCACCTGAAGTGTACAATCGGGCTGAAAATGCATTTAAAGCCATAAAAAGTTCATTTTGGCTCTCACACCTTAACTAAATGTTGTAGACTCAAACTTTTTGCTGTCATTAGTGTATGTTAGCAAAATGAAGATGATTCAAGCATTAATTTCATTGTGCTTTTGCTCATTTTGAAGATTTTGACATTTTCACCTGAAGTGTACAATCGGGCTGAAAATGCATTTAAAGCCATAAAAAGTTCATTTTGGCTCTCACACCTTAACTAAATGTTGTAGACTCAAACTTTTTGCTGTCATTAGTGTATGTTAGCAAAATGAAGATGATTCAAGCATTAATTTCATTGTGCTTTTGCTCATTTTGAAGATTTTGACATTTTCACCTGAAGTGTACAATCAGGCTGAAAATGCATTTAAAGCAATAAAAAGTTCATTTTGGCTCTAACACCTTAACTAAATGTTGTAGATTCAAACTTTTTGCTGTCATTAGTGTATTTTAGCAAAATGAAGATGATTCAAGCATTAATTTCATTGTGCTTTTGCTCATTTTGAAGATTTTGACATTTTCACCTGAAGTGTACAATTAGGGGCTGAAAACGCGTTTAAAGCAATAAAAAGTTCATTTTGGCTCTCACACCTTAACTAAATGTTGTAGACTCAAACTTTTTGCTGTCATTAGTGTATGTTAGCAAAATGAAGATGATTCAAGCATTAATTTCATTGTGCTTTTGCTCATTTTGAAGATTTTGACATTTTCACCTGAAGTGTACAATCAGGCTGAAAATGCATTTAAAGCAATAAAAAGTTCATTTTGGCTCTCACACCTAAACTAAATGTTGTAGACTCAAACTTTTTGCTGTCATTAGTATATTTTAGCAAAATGAAGACGATTCAAGCATTAATTTTATTGTGCTTTTGCTCATTTTGAAGATTTTGACATTTTCACCTGAAGTGTACAATCGGGCTGAAAATGCATTTAAAGCCATAAAAAGTTCATTTTGGCTCTCACACCTTAACTAAATGTTGTAGATTCAAACTTTTTGCTGTCATTAGTGTATTTTAGCAAAATGAAGATGATTCAAGCATTAATTTTATTGTGCTTTTGCTCATTTTGAAGATTTTGACATTTTCACCTGAAGTGTACAATCGGGCTGAAAATGCATTTAAAGCCATAAAAAGTTCATTTTGGCTCTCACACCTTAACTAAATGTTGTAGACTCAAACTTTTTGCTGTCATTAGTGTATGTTAGCAAAATGAAGATGATTCAAGCATTAATTTCATTGTGCTTTTGCTCATTTTGAAGATTTTGACATTTTCACCTGAAGTGTACAATCAGGCTGAAAATGCATTTAAAGCAATAAAAAGTTCATTTTGGCTCTCACACCTAAACTAAATGTTGTAGACTCAAACTTTTTGCTGTCATTAGTATATTTTAGCAAAATGAAGATGATTCAAGCATTAATTTCATTGTGCTTTTGCTCATTTTGAAGATTTTGACATTTTCACCTGAAGTGTACAATCAGGCTGAAAATGCATTTAAAGCAATAAAAAGTTCATTTTGGCTCTCACACCTTAACTAAATGTTGTAGACTCAAACTTTTTGCTGTCATTAGTGTATGTTAGCAAAATGAAGATGATTCAAGCATTAATTTCATTGTGCTTTTGCTCATTTTGAAGATTTTGACATTTTCACCTGAAGTGTACAATCAGGGGCTGAAAACGCGTTTAAAGCAATAAAAAGTTCATTTTGGCTCTCACACCTTAACTAAATGTTGTAGACTCAAACTTTTTGCTGTCATTAGTGTATTTTAGCAAAATGAAGATGATTCAAGCATTAATTTCATTGTGCTTTTGCTCATTTTGAAGATTTTGACATTTTCACCTGAAGTGTACAATCGGGCTGAAAATGCATTTAAAGCCATAAAAAGTTCATTTTGGCTCTCACACCTTAACTAAATGTTGTAGACTCAAACTTTTTGCTGTCATTAGTGTATGTTAGCAAAATGAAGATGATTCAAGCATTTATTTCATTGTGCTTTTGCTCATTTTGAAGATTTTGACATTTTCACCTGAAGTGTACAATCGGGCTGAAAATGCATTTAAAGCCATAAAAAGTTCATTTTGGCTCTCACACCTTAACTAAATGTTGTAGACTCAAACTTTTTGCTGTCATTAGTGTATGTTAGCAAAATGAAGATGATTCAAGCATTAATTTCATTGTGCTTTTGCTCATTTTGAAGATTTTGACATTTTCACCTGAAGTGTACAATCGGGCTGAAAATGCATTTAAAGCCATAAAAAGTTCATTTTGGCTCTCACACCTTAACTAAATGTTGTAGACTCAAACTTTTTGCTGTCATTAGTGTATGTTAGCAAAATGAAGATGATTCAAGCATTAATTTCATTGTGCTTTTGCTCATTTTGAAGATTTTGACATTTTCACCTGAAGTGTACAATCAGGCTGAAAATGCATTTAAAGCAATAAAAAGTTCATTTTGGCTCTAACACCTTAACTAAATGTTGTAGATTCAAACTTTTTGCTGTCATTAGTGTATGTTAGCAAAATGAAGATGATTCAAGCATTAATTTCATTGTGCTTTTGCTCATTTTGAAGATTTTGACATTTTCACCTGAAGTGTACAATCGGGCTGAAAATGCATTTAAAGCCATAAAAAGTTCATTTTGGCTGTCACACCTTAACTAAATGTTGTAGACTCAAACTTGTTGCTGTCATTAGTGTATGTTAGCAAAATGAAGATGATTCAAGCATTAATTTCATTGTGCTTTTGCTCATTTTGAAGATTTTGACATTTTCACCTGAAGTGTACAATCAGGGGCTGAAAACGCGTTTAAAGCAATAAAAAGTTCATTTTGGCTCTCACACCTTAACTAAATGTTGTAGACTCAAACTTTTTGCTGTCATTAGTGTATTTTAGCAAAATGAAGATGATTCAAGCATTAATTTCATTGTGCTTTTGCTCATTTTGAAGATTTTGACATTTTCACCTGAAGTGTACAATCGGGCTGAAAATGCATTTAAAGCCATAAAAAGTTCATTTTGGCTCTCACACCTTAACTAAATGTTGTAGATTCAAACTTTTTGCTGTCATTAGTGTATGTTAGCAAAATGAAGATGATTCAAGCATTAATTTCATTGTGCTTTTGCTCATTTTGAAGATTTTGACATTTTCACCTGAAGTGTACAATCGGGCTGAAAATGCATTTAAAGCCATAAAAAGTTCATTTTGGCTGTCACACCTTAACTAAATGTTGTAGACTCAAACTTGTTGCTGTCATTAGTGTATGTTAGCAAAATGAAGATGATTCAAGCATTAATTTCATTGTGCTTTTGCTCATTTTGAAGATTTTGACATTTTCACCTGAAGTGTACAATCAGGGGCTGAAAACGCGTTTAAAGCAATAAAAAGTTCATTTTGGCTCTCACACCTTAACTAAATGTTGTAGACTCAAACTTTTTGCTGTCATTAGTGTATTTTAGCAAAATGAAGATGATTCAAGCATTAATTTCATTGTGCTTTTGCTCATTTTGAAGATTTTGACATTTTCACCTGAAGTGTACAATCGGGCTGAAAATGCATTTAAAGCCATAAAAAGTTCATTTTGGCTCTCACACCTTAACTAAATGTTGTAGACTCAAACTTTTTGCTGTCATTAGTGTATGTTAGCAAAATGAAGATGATTCAAGCATTTATTTCATTGTGCTTTTGCTCATTTTGAAGATTTTGACATTTTCACCTGAAGTGTACAATCGGGCTGAAAATGCATTTAAAGCCATAAAAAGTTCATTTTGGCTCTCACACCTTAACTAAATGTTGTAGACTCAAACTTTTTGCTGTCATTAGTGTATGTTAGCAAAATGAAGATGATTCAAGCATTAATTTCATTGTGCTTTTGCTCATTTTGAAGATTTTGACATTTTCACCTGAAGTGTACAATCAGGGGCTGAAAACGCGTTTAAAGCAATAAAAAGTTCATTTTGGCTCTCACACCTTAACTAAATGTTGTAGACTCAAACTTTTTGCTGTCATTAGTGTATTTTAGCAAAATAAAGATGATTCAAGCATTAATTTCATTGTGCTTTTGCTCATTTTGAAGATTTTGACATTTTCACCTGAAGTGTACAATCGGGCTGAAAATGCATTTAAAGCCATAAAAAGTTCATTTTGGCTCTCACACCTTAACTAAATGTTGTAGACTCAAACTTTTTGCTGTCATTAGTGTATGTTAGCAAAATGAAGATGATTCAAGCATTTATTTCATTGTGCTTTTGCTCATTTTGAAGATTTTGACATTTTCACCTGAAGTGTACAATCGGGCTGAAAATGCATTTAAAGCCATAAAAAGTTCATTTTGGCTCTCACACCTTAACTAAATGTTGTAGACTCAAACTTTTTGCTGTCATTAGTGTATGTTAGCAAAATGAAGATGATTCAAGCATTAATTTCATTGTGCTTTTGCTCATTTTGAAGATTTTGACATTTTCACCTGAAGTGTACAATCGGGCTGAAAATGCATTTAAAGCCATAAAAAGTTCATTTTGGCTCTCACACCTTAACTAAATGTTGTAGACTCAAACTTTTTGCTGTCATTAGTGTATGTTAGCAAAATGAAGATGATTCAAGCATTAATTTCATTGTGCTTTTGCTCATTTTGAAGATTTTGACATTTTCACCTGAAGTGTACAATCAGGCTGAAAATGCATTTAAAGCAATAAAAAGTTCATTTTGGCTCTAACACCTTAACTAAATGTTGTAGATTCAAACTTTTTGCTGTCATTAGTGTATGTTAGCAAAATGAAGATGATTCAAGCATTAATTTCATTGTGCTTTTGCTCATTTTGAAGATTTTGACATTTTCACCTGAAGTGTACAATCGGGCTTAAAATGCATTTAAAGCCATAAAAAGTTCATTTTGGCTGTCACACCTTAACTAAATGTTGTAGACTCAAACTTGTTGCTGTCATTAGTGTATGTTAGCAAAATGAAGATGATTCAAGCATTAATTTCATTGTGCTTTTGCTCATTTTGAAGATTTTGACATTTTCACCTGAAGTGTACAATCAGGCTGAAAATGCATTTAAAGCAATAAAAAGTTCATTTTGGCTCTAACACCTTAACTAAATGTTGTAGATTCAAACTTTTTGCTGTCATTAGTGTATTTTAGCAAAATGAAGATGATTCAAGCATTAATTTCATTGTGCTTTTGCTCATTTTGAAGATTTTGACATTTTCACCTGAAGTGTACAATTAGGGGCTGAAAACGCGTTTAAAGCCATAAAAAGTTCATTTTGGCTCTCACACCTTAACTAAATGTTGTAGACTCAAACTTTTTGCTGTCATTAGTGTATGTTAGCAAAATGAAGATGATTCAAGCATTTATTTCATTGTGCTTTTGCTCATTTTGAAGATTTTGACATTTTCACCTGAAGTGTACAATCGGGCTGAAAATGCATTTAAAGCCATAAAAAGTTCATTTTGGCTCTCACACCTTAACTAAATGTTGTAGACTCAAACTTTTTGCTGTCATTAGTGTATGTTAGCAAAATGAAGATGATTCAAGCATTAATTTCATTGTGCTTTTGCTCATTTTGAAGATTTTGACATTTTCACCTGAAGTGTACAATCGGGCTGAAAATGCATTTAAAGCCATAAAAAGTTCATTTTGGCTCTCACACCTTAACTAAATGTTATAGACTCAAACTTTTTGCTGTCATTAGTGTATGTTAGCAAAATGAAGATGATTCAAGCATTAATTTCATTGTGCTTTTGCTCATTTTGAAGATTTTGACATTTTCACCTGAAGTGTACAATCAGGCTGAAAATGCATTTAAAGCAATAAAAAGTTCATTTTGGCTCTAACACCTTAACTAAATGTTGTAGATTCAAACTTTTTGCTGTCATTAGTGTATGTTAGCAAAATGAAGATGATTCAAGCATTAATTTCATTGTGCTTTTGCTCATTTTGAAGATTTTGACATTTTCACCTGAAGTGTACAATCGGGCTTAAAATGCATTTAAAGCCATAAAAAGTTCATTTTGGCTGTCACACCTTAACTAAATGTTGTAGACTCAAACTTGTTGCTGTCATTAGTGTATGTTAGCAAAATGAAGATGATTCAAGCATTAATTTCATTGTGCTTTTGCTCATTTTGAAGATTTTGACATTTTCACCTGAAGTGTACAATCAGGCTGAAAATGCATTTAAAGCAATAAAAAGTTCATTTTGGCTCTAACACCTTAACTAAATGTTGTAGATTCAAACTTTTTGCTGTCATTAGTGTATTTTAGCAAAATGAAGATGATTCAAGCATTAATTTCATTGTGCTTTTGCTCATTTTGAAGATTTTGACATTTTCACCTGAAGTGTACAATTAGGGGCTGAAAACGCGTTTAAAGCCATAAAAAGTTCATTTTGGCTCTCACACCTTAACTAAATGTTGTAGACTCAAACTTTTTGCTGTCATTAGTGTATGTTAGCAAAATGAAGATGATTCAAGCAATAATTTCATTGTGCTTTTGCTCATTTTGAAGATTTTGACATTTTCACCTGAAGTGTACAATCAGGCTGAAAATGCATTTAAAGCAATAAAAAGTTCATTTTGGCTCTCACACCTAAACTAAATGTTGTAGACTCAAACTTTTTGCTGTCATTAGTATATTTTAGCAAAATGAAGATGATTCAAGCATTAATTTTATTGTGCTTTTGCTCATTTTGAAGATTTTGACATTTTCACCTGAAGTGTACAATCGGGCTGAAAATGCATTTAAAGCCATAAAAAGTTCATTTTGGCTCTCACACCTTAACTAAATGTTGTAGACTCAAACTTTTTGCTGTCATTAGTGTATGTTAGCAAAATGAAGATGATTCAAGCATTAATTTCATTGTGCTTTTGCTCATTTTGAAGATTTTGACATTTTCACCTGAAGTGTACAATCAGGCTGAAAATGCATTTAAAGCAATAAAAAGTTCATTTTGGCTCTCACACCTAAACTAAATGTTGTAGACTCAAACTTTTTGCTGTCATTAGTATATTTTAGCAAAATGAAGATGATTCAAGCATTAATTTTATTGTGCTTTTGCTCATTTTGAAGATTTTGACATTTTCACCTGAAGTGTACAATCGGGCTGAAAATGCATTTAAAGCCATAAAAAGTTCATTTTGGCTCTCACACCTTAACTAAATGTTGTAGACTCAAACTTTTTGCTGTCATTAGTGTATGTTAGCAAAATGAAGATGATTCAAGCATTAATTTTATTGTGCTTTTGCTCATTTTGAAGATTTTGACATTTTCACCTGAAGTGTACAATCGGGCTGAAAATGCATTTAAAGCCATAAAAAGTTCATTTTGGCTCTCACACCTAAACTAAATGTTGTAGACTCAAACTTTTTGCTGTCATTAGTGTATTTTAGCAAAATGAAGATGATTCAAGCATTAATTTTATTGTGCTTTTGCTCATTTTGAAGATTTTGACATTTTCACCTGAAGTGTACAATCGGGCTGAAAATGCATTTAAAGCCATAAAAAGTTCATTTTGGCTCTCACACCTTAACTAAATGTTGTAGACTCAAACTTTTTGCTGTCATTAGTGTATGTTAGCAAAATGAAGATGATTCAAGCATTAATTTCATTGTGCTTTTGCTCATTTTGAAGATTTTGACATTTTCACCTGAAGTGTACAATCAGGCTGAAAATGCATTTAAAGCAATAAAAAGTTCATTTTGGCTCTCACACCTAAACTAAATGTTGTAGACTCAAACTTTTTGCTGTCATTAGTATATTTTAGCAAAATGAAGATGATTCAAGCATTAATTTTATTGTGCTTTTGCTCATTTTGAAGATTTTGACATTTTCACCTGAAGTGTACAATCGGGCTGAAAATGCATTTAAAGCCATAAAAAGTTCATTTTGGCTCTCACACCTTAACTAAATGTTGTAGACTCAAACTTTTTGCTGTCATTAGTGTATGTTAGCAAAATGAAGATGATTCAAGCATTAATTTTATTGTGCTTTTGCTCATTTTGAAGATTTTGACATTTTCACCTGAAGTGTACAATCAGGGGCTGAAAACGCGTTTAAAGCAATAAAAAGTTCATTTTGGCTCTCACACCTTAACTAAATGTTGTAGACTCAAACTTTTTGCTGTCATTAGTGTATTTTAGCAAAATGAAGATGATTTAAGCATTAATTTCATTGTGCTTTTGCTCATTTTGAAGATTTTGACATTTTCACCTGAAGTGTACAATCGGGCTGAAAATGCATTTAAAGCCATAAAAAGTTCATTTTGGCTCTCACACCTTAACTAAATGTTGTAGACTCAAACTTTTTGCTGTCATTAGTGTATGTTAGCAAAATGAAGATGATTCAAGCATTAATTTTATTGTGCTTTTGCTCATTTTGAAGATTTTGACATTTTCACCTGAAGTGTACAATCGGGCTGAAAATGCATTTAAAGCCATAAAAAGTTCATTTTGGCTCTCACACCTTAACTAAATGTTGTAGACTCAAACTTTTTGCTGTCATTAGTGTATGTTAGCAAAATGAAGATGATTCAAGCATTAATTTCATTGTGCTTTTGCTAATTTTGAAGATTTTGACATTTTCACCTGAAGTGTACAATCGGGCTGAAAATGCATTTAAAGCCATAAAAAGTTCATTTTGGCTCTCACACCTTAACTCAATGTTGTAGACTCAAACTTTTTGCTGTCATTAGTATATGTTAGCAAAATGAAGATGATTCAAGCATTAATTTCATTGTGCTTTTGCTCATTTTGAAGATTTTGACATTTTCACCTGAAGTGTACAATCAGGGGCTGAAAACGCGTTTAAAGCAATAAAAAGTTCATTTTGGCTCTCACACCTTAACTAAATGTTGTAGACTCAAACTTTTTGCTGTCATTAGTGTATTTTAGCAAAATGAAGATGATTCAAGCATTAATTTCATTGTGCTTTTGCTCATTTTGAAGATTTTGACATTTTCACCTGAAGTGTACAATCGGGCTGAAAATGCATTTAAAGCCATAAAAAGTTCATTTTGGCTCTCACACCTTAACTAATTGTTGTAGACTCAAACTTTTTGCTGTCATTAGTGTATGTTAGCAAAATGAAGATGATTCAAGCATTTATTTCATTGTGCTTTTGCTCATTTTGAAGATTTTGACATTTTCACCTGAAGTGTACAATCGGGCTGAAAATGCATTTAAAGCCATAAAAAGTTCATTTTGGCTCTCACACCTTAACTAAATGTTGTAGACTCAAACTTTTTGCTGTCATTAGTGTATGTTAGCAAAATGAAGATGATTCAAGCATTAATTTCATTGTGCTTTTGCTCATTTTGAAGATTTTGACATTTTCACCTGAAGTGTACAATCGGGCTGAAAATGCATTTAAAGCCATAAAAAGTTCATTTTGGCTCTCACACCTTAACTAAATGTTGTAGACTCAAACTTTTTGCTGTCATTAGTGTATGTTAGCAAAATGAAGATGATTCAAGCATTAATTTCATTGTGCTTTTGCTCATTTTGAAGATTTTGACATTTTCACCTGAAGTGTACAATCAGGCTGAAAATGCATTTAAAGCAATAAAAAGTTCATTTTGGCTCTAACACCTTAACTAAATGTTGTAGATTCAAACTTTTTGCTGTCATTAGTGTATTTTAGCAAAATGAAGATGATTCAAGCATTAATTTCATTGTGCTTTTGCTCATTTTGAAGATTTTGACATTTTCACCTGAAGTGTACAATTAGGGGCTGAAAACGCGTTTAAAGCAATAAAAAGTTCATTTTGGCTCTCACACCTTAACTAAATGTTGTAGACTCAAACTTTTTGCTGTCATTAGTGTATGTTAGCAAAATGAAGATGATTCAAGCATTAATTTCATTGTGCTTTTGCTCATTTTGAAGATTTTGACATTTTCACCTGAAGTGTACAATCAGGCTGAAAATGCATTTAAAGCAATAAAAAGTTCATTTTGGCTCTCACACCTAAACTAAATGTTGTAGACTCAAACTTTTTGCTGTCATTAGTATATTTTAGCAAAATGAAGATGATTCAAGCATTAATTTTATTGTGCTTTTGCTCATTTTGAAGATTTTGACATTTTCACCTGAAGTGTACAATCGGGCTGAAAATGCATTTAAAGCCATAAAAAGTTCATTTTGGCTCTCACACCTTAACTAAATGTTGTAGACTCAAACTTTTTGCTGTCATTAGTGTATGTTAGCAAAATGAAGATGATTCAAGCATTAATTTCATTGTGCTTTTGCTCATTTTGAAGATTTTGACATTTTCACCTGAAGTGTACAATCAGGCTGAAAATGCATTTAAAGCAATAAAAAGTTCATTTTGGCTCTCACACCTAAACTAAATGTTGTAGACTCAAACTTTTTGCTGTCATTAGTATATTTTAGCAAAATGAAGATGATTCAAGCATTAATTTTATTGTGCTTTTGCTCATTTTGAAGATTTTGACATTTTCACCTGAAGTGTACAATCGGGCTGAAAATGCATTTAAAGCCATAAAAAGTTCATTTTGGCTCTCACACCTTAACTAAATGTTGTAGACTCAAACTTTTTGCTGTCATTAGTGTATGTTAGCAAAATGAAGATGATTCAAGCATTAATTTTATTGTGCTTTTGCTCATTTTGAAGATTTTGACATTTTCACCTGAAGTGTACAATCAGGGGCTGAAAACGCGTTTAAAGCAATAAAAAGTTCATTTTGGCTCTCACACCTTAACTAAATGTTGTAGACTCAAACTTTTTGCTGTCATTAGTGTATTTTAGCAAAATGAAGATGATTTAAGCATTAATTTCATTTTGCTTTTGCTCATTTTGAAGATTTTGACATTTTCACCTGAAGTGTACAATCGGGCTGAAAATGCATTTAAAGCCATAAAAAGTTCATTTTGGCTCTCACACCTTAACTAAATGTTGTAGACTCAAACTTTTTGCTGTCATTAGTGTATGTTAGCAAAATGAAGATGATTCAAGCATTAATTTCATTGTGCTTTTGCTAATTTTGAAGATTTTGACATTTTCACCTGAAGTGTACAATCAGGGGCTGAAAACGCGTTTAAAGCAATAAAAAGTTCATTTTGGCTCTCACACCTTAACTAAATGTTGTAGACTCAAACTTTTTGCTGTCATTAGTGTATGTTAGCAAAATGAAGATGATTCAAGCATTTATTTCATTGTGCTTTTGCTCATTTTGAAGATTTTGACATTTTCACCTGAAGTGTACAATCGGGCTGAAAATGCATTTAAAGCCATAAAAAGTTCATTTTGGCTCTCACACCTTAACTAAATGTTGTAGACTCAAACTTTTTGCTGTCATTAGTGTATGTTAGCAAAATGAAGATGATTCAAGCATTAATTTCATTGTGCTTTTGCTCATTTTGAAGATTTTGACATTTTCACCTGAAGTGTACAATCGGGCTGAAAATGCATTTAAAGCCATAAAAAGTTCATTTTGGCTCTCACACCTTAACTAAATGTTGTAGACTCAAACTTTTTGCTGTCATTAGTGTATGTTAGCAAAATGAAGATGATTCAAGCATTAATTTCATTGTGCTTTTGCTCATTTTGAAGATTTTGACATTTTCACCTGAAGTGTACAATCAGGCTGAAAATGCATTTAAAGCAATAAAAAGTTCATTTTGGCTCTAACATCTTAACTAAATGTTGTAGATTCAAACTTTTTGCTGTCATTAGTGTATTTTAGCAAAATGAAGATGATTCAAGCATTAATTTCATTGTGCTTTTGCTCATTTTGAAGATTTTGACATTTTCACCTGAAGTGTACAATTAGGGGCTGAAAACGCGTTTAAAGCAATAAAAAGTTCATTTTGGCTCTCACACCTTAACTAAATGTTGTAGACTCAAACTTTTTGCTGTCATTAGTGTATGTTAGCAAAATGAAGATGATTCAAGCATTAATTTCATTGTGCTTTTGCTCATTTTGAAGATTTTGACATTTTCACCTGAAGTGTACAATCAGGCTGAAAATGCATTTAAAGCAATAAAAAGTTCATTTTGGCTCTCACACCTAAACTAAATGTTGTAGACTCAAACTTTTTGCTGTCATTAGTATATTTTAGCAAAATGAAGATGATTCAAGCATTAATTTTATTGTGCTTTTGCTCATTTTGAAGATTTTGACATTTTCACCTGAAGTGTACAATCGGGCTGAAAATGCATTTAAAGCCATAAAAAGTTCATTTTGGCTCTCACACCTTAACTAAATGTTGTAGATTCAAACTTTTTGCTGTCATTAGTGTATTTTAGCAAAATGAAGATGATTCAAGCATTAATTTCATTGTGCTTTTGCCCATTTTTGAAGATTTTGACATTTTCACCTGAAGTGTACAATCGGGCTGAAAATGCATTTAAAGCCATAAAAAGTTCATTTTGGCTCTCACACCTTAACTAAATGTTGTAGACTCAAACTTTTTGCTGTCATTAGTGTATGTTAGCAAAATGAAGATGATTCAAGCATTAATTTCATTGTGCTTTTGCTCATTTTGAAGATTTTGACATTTTCACCTGAAGTGTACAATCAGGCTGAAAATGCATTTAAAGCAATAAAAAGTTCATTTTGGCTCTCACACCTTAACTAAATGTTGTAGATTCAAACTTTTTGCTGTCATTAGTGTATTTTAGCAAAATGAAGATGATTCAAGCATTAATTTTATTGTGCTTTTGCTCATTTTGAAGATTTTGACATTTTCACCTGAAGTGTACAATCGGGCTGAAAATGCATTTAAAGCCATAAAAAGTTCATTTTGGCTCTCACACCTTAACTAAATGTTGTAGACTCAAACTTTTTGCTGTCATTAGTGTATGTTAGCAAAATGAAGATGATTCAAGCATTAATTTTATTGTGCTTTTGCTCATTTTGAAGATTTTGACATTTTCACCTGAAGTGTACAATCAGGGGCTGAAAACGCGTTTAAAGCAATAAAAAGTTCATTTTGGCTCTCACACCTTAACTAAATGTTGTAGACTCAAACTTTTTGCTGTCATTAGTGTATTTTAGCAAAATGAAGATGATTTAAGCATTAATTTCATTGTGCTTTTGCTCATTTTGAAGATTTTGACATTTTCACCTGAAGTGTACAATCGGGCTGAAAATGCATTTAAAGCCATAAAAAGTTCATTTTGGCTCTCACACCTTAACTAAATGTTGTAGACTCAAACTTTTTGCTGTCATTAGTGTATGTTAGCAAAATGAAGATGATTCAAGCATTAATTTTATTGTGCTTTTGCTCATTTTGAAGATTTTGACATTTTCACCTGAAGTGTACAATCGGGCTGAAAATGCATTTAAAGCCATAAAAAGTTCATTTTGGCTCTCACACCTTAACTAAATGTTGTAGACTCAAACTTTTTGCTGTCATTAGTGTATGTTAGCAAAATGAAGATGATTCAAGCATTAATTTCATTGTGCTTTTGCTAATTTTGAAGATTTTGACATTTTCACCTGAAGTGTACAATCGGGCTGAAAATGCATTTAAAGCCATAAAAAGTTCATTTTGGCTCTCACACCTTAACTCAATGTTGTAGACTCAAACTTTTTGCTGTCATTAGTATATGTTGGCAAAATGAAGATGATTCAAGCATTAATTTCATTGTGCTTTTGCTCATTTTGAAGATTTTGACATTTTCACCTGAAGTGTACAATCAGGGGCTGAAAACGCGTTTAAAGCAATAAAAAGTTCATTTTGGCTCTCACACCTTAACTAAATGTTGTAGACTCAAACTTTTTGCTGTCATTAGTGTATTTTAGCAAAATGAAGATGATTCAAGCATTAATTTCATTGTGCTTTTGCTCATTTTGAAGATTTTGACATTTTCACCTGAAGTGTACAATCGGGCTGAAAATGCATTTAAAGCCATAAAAAGTTCATTTTGGCTCTCACACCTTAACTAAATGTTGTAGACTCAAACTTTTTGCTGTCATTAGTGTATGTTAGCAAAATGAAGATGATTCAAGCATTAATTTCATTGTGCTTTTGCTCATTTTGAAGATTTTGACATTTTCACCTGAAGTGTACAATCGGGCTGAAAATGCATTTAAAGCCATAAAAAGTTCATTTTGGCTCTCACACCTTAACTAAATGTTGTAGTCTCAAACTTTTTGCTGTCATTAGTGTATGTTAGCAAAATGAAGATGATTCAAGCATTAATGTCATTGTGCTTTTGCTCATTTTGAAGATTTTGACATTTTCACCTGAAGTGTACAATCAGGCTGAAAATGCATTTAAAGCAATAAAAAGTTCATTTTGGCTCTAACACCTTAACTAAATGTTGTAGATTCAAACTTTTTGCTGTCATTAGTGTATTTTAGCAAAATGAAGATGATTCAAGCATTAATTTCATTGTGCTTTTGCTCATTTTGAAGATTTTGACATTTTCACCTGAAGTGTACAATTAGGGGCTGAAAACGCGTTTAAAGCAATAAAAAGTTCATTTTGGCTCTCACACCTTAACTAAATGTTGCAGACTCAAACTTTTTGCTGTCATTAGTGTATGTTAGCAAAATGAAGATGATTCAAGCATTAATTTCATTGTGCTTTTGCTCATTTTGAAGATTTTGACATTTTCACCTGAAGTGTACAATCAGGCTGAAAATGCATTTAAAGCAATAAAAAGTTCATTTTGGCTCTCACACCTAAACTAAATGTTGTAGACTCAAACTTTTTGCTGTCATTAGTATATTTTAGCAAAATGAAGATGATTCAAGCATTAATTTTATTGTGCTTTTGCTCATTTTGAAGATTTTGACATTTTCACCTGAAGTGTACAATCGGGCTGAAAATGCATTTAAAGCCATAAAAAGTTCATTTTGGCTCTCACACCTTAACTAAATGTTGTAGACTCAAACTTTTTGCTGTCATTAGTGTATGTTAGCAAAATGAAGATGATTCAAGCATTAATTTTATTGTGCTTTTGCTCATTTTGAAGATTTTGACATTTTCACCTGAAGTGTACAATCAGGGGCTGAAAACGCGTTTAAAGCAATAAAAAGTTCATTTTGGCTCTCACACCTTAACTAAATGTTGTAGACTCAAACTTTTTGCTGTCATTAGTGTATTTTAGCAAAATGAAGATGATTTAAGCATTAATTTCATTGTGCTTTTGCTCATTTTGAAGATTTTGACATTTTCACCTGAAGTGTACAATCGGGCTGAAAATGCATTTAAAGCCATAAAAAGTTCATTTTGGCTCTCACACCTTAACTAAATGTTGTAGACTCAAACTTTTTGCTGTCATTAGTGTATGTTAGCAAAATGAAGATGATTCAAGCATTAATTTTATTGTGCTTTTGCTCATTTTGAAGATTTTGACATTTTCACCTGAAGTGTACAATCGGGCTGAAAATGCATTTAAAGCCATAAAAAGTTCATTTTGGCTCTCACACCTTAACTCAATGTTGTAGACTCAAACTTTTTGCTGTCATTAGTATATGTTGGCAAAATGAAGATGATTCAAGCATTAATTTCATTGTGCTTTTGCTCATTTTGAAGATTTTGACATTTTCACCTGAAGTGTACAATCAGGGGCTGAAAACGCGTTTAAAGCAATAAAAAGTTCATTTTGGCTCTCACACCTTAACTAAATGTTGTAGACTCAAACTTTTTGCTGTCATTAGTGTATTTTAGCAAAATGAAGATGATTCAAGCATTAATTTCATTGTGCTTTTGCTCATTTTGAAGATTTTGACATTTTCACCTGAAGTGTACAATCGGGCTGAAAATGCATTTAAAGCCATAAAAAGTTCATTTTGGCTCTCACACCTTAACTAAATGTTGTAGACTCAAACTTTTTGCTGTCATTAGTGTATGTTAGCAAAATGAAGATGATTCAAGCATTAATTTCATTGTGCTTTTGCTCATTTTGAAGATTTTGACATTTTCACCTGAAGTGTACAATCGGGCTGAAAATGCATTTAAAGCCATAAAAAGTTCATTTTGGCTCTCACACCTTAACTAAATGTTGTAGTCTCAAACTTTTTGCTGTCATTAGTGTATGTTAGCAAAATGAAGATGATTCAAGCATTAATTTCATTGTGCTTTTGCTCATTTTGAAGATTTTGACATTTTCACCTGAAGTGTACAATCAGGCTGAAAATGCATTTAAAGCAATAAAAAGTTCATTTTGGCTCTAACACCTTAACTAAATGTTGTAGATTCAAACTTTTTGCTGTCATTAGTGTATTTTAGCAAAATGAAGATGATTCAAGCATTAATTTCATTGTGCTTTTGCTCATTTTGAAGATTTTGACATTTTCACCTGAAGTGTACAATTAGGGGCTGAAAACGCGTTTAAAGCAATAAAAAGTTCATTTTGGCTCTCACACCTTAACTAAATGTTGTAGACTCAAACTTTTTGCTGTCATTAGTGTATGTTAGCAAAATGAAGATGATTCAAGCATTAATTTCATTGTGCTTTTGCTCATTTTGAAGATTTTGACATTTTCACCTGAAGTGTACAATCAGGCTGAAAATGCATTTAAAGCAATAAAAAGTTCATTTTGGCTCTCACACCTAAACTAAATGTTGTAGACTCAAACTTTTTGCTGTCATTAGTATATTTTAGCAAAATGAAGATGATTCAAGCATTAATTTTATTGTGCTTTTGCTCATTTTGAAGATTTTGACATTTTCACCTGAAGTGTACAATCGGGCTGAAAATGCATTTAAAGCCATAAAAAGTTCATTTTGGCTCTCACACCTTAACTAAATGTTGTAGACTCAAACTTTTTAATGTCATTAGTGTATGTTAGCAAAATGAAGATGATTCAAGCATTAATTTTATTGTGCTTTTGCTCATTTTGAAGATTTTGACATTTTCACCTGAAGTGTACAATCAGGGGCTGAAAACGCGTTTAAAGCAATAAAAAGTTCATTTTGGCTCTCACACCTTAACTAAATGTTGTAGACTCAAACTTTTTGCTGTCATTAGTGTATTTTAGCAAAATGAAGATGATTTAAGCATTAATTTCATTGTGCTTTTGCTCATTTTGAAGATTTTGACATTTTCACCTGAAGTGTACAATCGGGCTGAAAATGCATTTAAAGCCATAAAAAGTTCATTTTGGCTCTCACACCTTAACTAAATGTTGTAGACTCAAACTTTTTGCTGTCATTAGTGTATGTTAGCAAAATGAAGATGATTCAAGCATTAATTTTATTGTGCTTTTGCTCATTTTGAAGATTTTGACATTTTCACCTGAAGTGTACAATCGGGCTGAAAATGCATTTAAAGCCATAAAAAGTTCATTTTGGCTCTCACACCTTAACTAAATGTTGTAGACTCAAACTTTTTGCTGTCATTAGTGTATGTTAGCAAAATGAAGATGATTCATGCATTAATTTCATTGTGCTTTTGCTAATTTTGAAGATTTTGACATTTTCACCTGAAGTGTACAATCGGGCTGAAAATGCATTTAAAGCCATAAAAAGTTCATTTTGGCTCTCACACCTTAACTCAATGTTGTAGACTCAAACTTTTTGCTGTCATTAGTATATGTTGGCAAAATGAAGATGATTCAAGCATTAATTTCATTGTGCTTTTGCTCATTTTGAAGATTTTGACATTTTCACCTGAGGTGTACAATCAGGGGCTGAAAACGCGTTTAAAGCAATAAAAAGTTCATTTTGGCTCTCACACCTTAACTAAATGTTGTAGACTCAAACTTTTTGCTGTCATTAGTGTATTTTAGCAAAATGAAGATGATTCAAGCATTAATTTCATTGTGCTTTTGCTCATTTTGAAGATTTTGACATTTTCACCTGAAGTGTACAATCGGGCTGAAAATGCATTTAAAGCCATAAAAAGTTCATTTTGGCTCTCACACCTTAACTAAATGTTGTAGACTCAAACTTTTTGCTGTCATTAGTGTATGTTAGCAAAATGAAGATGATTCAAGCATTTATTTCATTGTGCTTTTGCTCATTTTGAAGATTTTGACATTTTCACCTGAAGTGTACAATCGGGCTGAAAATGCATTTAAAGCCATAAAAAGTTCATTTTGGCTCTCACACCTTAACTAAATGTTGTAGACTCAAACTTTTTGCTGTCATTAGTGTATGTTAGCAAAATGAAGATGATTCAAGCATTAATTTCATTGTGCTTTTGCTCATTTTGAAGATTTTGACATTTTCACCTGAAGTGTACAATCAGGGGCTGAAAACGCGTTTAAAGCAATAAAAAGTTCATTTTGGCTCTCACACCTTAACTAAATGTTGTAGACTCAAACTTTTTGCTGTCATTAGTGTATTTTAGCAAAATGAAGATGATTTAAGCATTAATTTCATTGTGCTTTTGCTCATTTTGAAGATTTTGACATTTTCACCTGAAGTGTACAATCGGGCTGAAAATGCATTTAAAGCCATAAAAAGTTCATTTTGGCTCTCACACCTTAACTAAATGTTGTAGACTCAAACTTTTTGCTGTCATTAGTGTATGTTAGCAAAATGAAGATGATTCAAGCATTAATTTTATTGTGCTTTTGCTCATTTTGAAGATTTTGACATTTTCACCTGAAGTGTACAATCGGGCTGAAAATGCATTTAAAGCCATAAAAAGTTCATTTTGGCTCTCACACCTTAACTAAATGTTGTAGACTCAAACTTTTTGCTGTCATTAGTGTATGTTAGCAAAATGAAGATGATTCATGCATTAATTTCATTGTGCTTTTGCTAATTTTGAAGATTTTGACATTTTCACCTGAAGTGTACAATCGGGCTGAAAATGCATTTAAAGCCATAAAAAGTTCATTTTGGCTCTCACACCTTAACTCAATGTTGTAGACTCAAACTTTTTGCTGTCATTAGTATATGTTGGCAAAATGAAGATGATTCAAGCATTAATTTCATTGTGCTTTTGCTCATTTTGAAGATTTTGACATTTTCACCTGAGGTGTACAATCAGGGGCTGAAAACGCGTTTAAAGCAATAAAAAGTTCATTTTGGCTCTCACACCTTAACTAAATGTTGTAGACTCAAACTTTTTGCTGTCATTAGTGTATTTTAGCAAAATGAAGATGATTCAAGCATTAATTTCATTGTGCTTTTGCTCATTTTGAAGATTTTGACATTTTCACCTGAAGTGTACAATCGGGCTGAAAATGCATTTAAAGCCATAAAAAGTTCATTTTGGCTCTCACACCTTAACTAAATGTTGTAGACTCAAACTTTTTGCTGTCATTAGTGTATGTTAGCAAAATGAAGATGATTCAAGCATTTATTTCATTGTGCTTTTGCTCATTTTGAAGATTTTGACATTTTCACCTGAAGTGTACAATCGGGCTGAAAATGCATTTAAAGCCATAAAAAGTTCATTTTGGCTCTCACACCTTAACTAAATGTTGTAGACTCAAACTTTTTGCTGTCATTAGTGTATGTTAGCAAAATGAAGATGATTCAAGCATTAATTTCATTGTGCTTTTGCTCATTTTGAAGATTTTGACATTTTCACCTGAAGTGTACAATCGGGCTGAAAATGCATTTAAAGCCATAAAAAGTTCATTTTGGCTCTCACACCTTAACTAAATGTTGTAGACTCAAACTTTTTGCTGTCATTAGTGTATGTTAGCAAAATGAAGATGATTCAAGCATTAATTTCATTGTGCTTTTGCTAATTTTGAAGATTTTGACATTTTCACCTGAAGTGTACAATCGGGCTGAAAATGCATTTAAAGCCATAAAAAGTTCATTTTGGCTCTCACACCTTAACTCAATGTTGTAGACTCAAACTTTTTGCTGTCATTAGTATATGTTGGCAAAATGAAGATGATTCAAGCATTAATTTCATTGTGCTTTTGCTCATTTTGAAGATTTTGACATTTTCACCTGAAGTGTACAATCAGGGGCTGAAAACGCGTTTAAAGCAATAAAAAGTTCATTTTGGCTCTCACACCTTAACTAAATGTTGTAGACTCAAACTTTTTGCTGTCATTAGTGTATTTTAGCAAAATGAAGATGATTCAAGCATTAATTTCATTGTGCTTTTGCTCATTTTGAAGATTTTGACATTTTCACCTGAAGTGTACAATCGGGCTGAAAATGCATTTAAAGCCATAAAAAGTTCATTTTGGCTCTCACACCTTAACTAAATGTTGTAGACTCAAACTTTTTGCTGTCATTAGTGTATGTTAGCAAAATGAAGATGATTCAAGCATTAATTTCATTGTGCTTTTGCTCATTTTGAAGATTTTGACATTTTCACCTGAAGTGTACAATCGGGCTGAAAATGCATTTAAAGCCATAAAAAGTTCATTTTGGCTCTCACACCTTAACTAAATGTTGTAGACTCAAACTTTTTGCTGTCATTAGTGTATGTTAGCAAAATGAAGATGATTCAAGCATTAATTTCATTGTGCTTTTGCTCATTTTGAAGATTTTGACATTTTCACCTGAAGTGTACAATCAGGCTGAAAATGCATTTAAAGCAATAAAAAGTTCATTTTGGCTCTCACACCTAAACTAAATGTTGTAGACTCAAACTTTTTGCTGTCATTAGTATATTTTAGCAAAATGAAGATGATTCAAGCATTATTTTTATTGTGCTTTTGCTCATTTTGAAGATTTTGACATTTTCACCTGAAGTGTACAATCGGGCTGAAAATGCATTTAAAGCCATAAAAAGTTCATTTTGGCTCTCACACCTTAACTAAATGTTGTAGATTCAAACTTTTTGCTGTCATTAGTGTATTTTAGCAAAATGAAGATGATTCAAGCATTAATTTCATTGTGCTTTTGCCCATTTTTGAAGATTTTGACATTTTCACCTGAAGTGTACAATCGGGCTGAAAATGCATTTAAAGCCATAAAAAGTTCATTTTGGCTCTCACACCTTAACTAAATGTTGTAGACTCAAACTTTTTGCTGTCATTAGTGTATGTTAGCAAAATGAAGATGATTCAAGCATTAATTTCATTGTGCTTTTGCTCATTTTGAAGATTTTGACATTTTCACCTGAAGTGTACAATCAGGCTGAAAATGCATTTAAAGCAATAAAAAGTTCATTTTGGCTCTCACACCTTAACTAAATGTTGTAGATTCAAACTTTTTCCTGTCATTAGTGTATTTTAGCAAAATGAAGATGATTCAAGCATTAATTTTATTGTGCTTTTGCTCATTTTGAAGATTTTGACATTTTCACCTGAAGTGTACAATCGGGCTGAAAATGCATTTAAAGCCATAAAAAGTTCATTTTGGCTCTCACACCTTAACTAAATGTTGTAGACTCAAACTTTTTGCTGTCATTAGTGTATGTTAGCAAAATGAAGATGATTCAAGCATTAATTTCATTGTGCTTTTGCTCATTTTGAAGATTTTGACATTTTCACCTGAAGTGTACAATCAGGCTGAAAATGCATTTAAAGCAATAAAAAGTTCATTTTGGCTCTCACACCTAAACTAAATGTTGTAGACTCAAACTTTTTGCTGTCATTAGTATATTTTAGCAAAATGAAGATGATTCAAGCATTAATTTCATTGTGCTTTTGCTCATTTTGAAGATTTTGACATTTTCACCTGAAGTGTACAATCAGGCTGAAAATGCATTTAAAGCAATAAAAAGTTCATTTTGGCTCTCACACCTTAACTAAATGTTGTAGACTCAAACTTTTTGCTGTCATTAGTGTATGTTAGCAAAATGAAGATGATTCAAGCATTAATTTCATTGTGCTTTTGCTCATTTTGAAGATTTTGACATTTTCACCTGAAGTGTACAATCAGGGGCTGAAAACGCGTTTAAAGCAATAAAAAGTTCATTTTGGCTCTCACACCTTAACTAAATGTTGTAGACTCAAACTTTTTGCTGTCATTAGTGTATTTTAGCAAAATGAAGATGATTCAAGCATTAATTTCATTGTGCTTTTGCTCATTTTGAAGATTTTGACATTTTCACCTGAAGTGTACAATCGGGCTGAAAATGCATTTAAAGCGATAAAAAATTCATTTTGGCTCTCACACCTTAACTAAATGTTGTAGACTCAAACTTTTTGCTGTCATTAGTGTATGTTAGCAAAATGAAGATGATTCAAGCATTTATTTCATTGTGCTTTTGCTCATTTTGAAGATTTTGACATTTTCACCTGAAGTGTACAATCGGGCTGAAAATGCATTTAAAGCCATAAAAAGTTCATTTTGGCTCTCACACCTTAACTAAATGTTGTAGACTCAAACTTTTTGCTGTCATTAGTGTATGTTAGCAAAATGAAGATGATTCAAGCATTAATTTCATTGTGCTTTTGCTCATTTTGAAGATTTTGACATTTTCACCTGAAGTGTACAATCAGGCTGAAAATGCATTTAAAGCAATAAAAAGTTCATTTTGGCTCTAACACCTTAACTAAATGTTGTAGATTCAAACTTTTTGCTGTCATTAGTGTATTTTAGCAAAATGAAGATGATTCAAGCATTAATTTCATTGTGCTTTTGCTCATTTTGAAGATTTTGACATTTTCACCTGAAGTGTACAATTATTGGCTGAAAACGCGTTTAAAGCAATAAAAAGTTCATTTTGGCTCTCACACCTTAACTAAATGTTGTAGACTCAAACTTTTTGCTGTCATTAGTGTATGTTAGCAAAATGAAGATGATTCAAGCATTAATTTCATTGTGCTTTTGCTCATTTTGAAGATTTTGACATTTTCACCTGAAGTGTACAATCAGGCTGAAAATGCATTTAAAGCAATAAAAAGTTCATTTTGGCTCTCACACCTAAACTAAATGTTGTAGACTCAAACTTTTTGCTGTCATTAGTATATTTTAGCAAAATGAAGATGATTCAAGCATTAATTTTATTGTGCTTTTGCTCATTTTGAAGATTTTGACATTTTCACCTGAAGTGTACAATCGGGCTGAAAATGCATTTAAAGCCATAAAAAGTTCATTTTGGCTCTCACACCTTAACTAAATGTTGTAGACTCAAACTTTTTGCTGTCATTAGTGTATGTTAGCAAAATGAAGATGATTCAAGCATTAATTTCATTGTGCTTTTGCTCATTTTGAAGATTTTGACATTTTCACCTGAAGTGTACAATCAGGCTGAAAATGCATTTAAAGCAATAAAAAGTTCATTTTGGCTCTCACACCTAAACTAAATGTTGTAGACTCAAACTTTTTGCTGTCATTAGTATATTTTAGCAAAATGAAGATGATTCAAGCATTAATTTTATTGTGCTTTTGCTCATTTTGAAGATTTTGACATTTTCACCTGAAGTGTACAATCGGGCTGAAAATGCATTTAAAGCCATAAAAAGTTCATTTTGGCTCTCACACCTTAACTAAATGTTGTAGACTCAAACTTTTTGCTGTCATTAGTGTATGTTAGCAAAATGAAGATGATTCAAGCATTAATTTTATTGTGCTTTTGCTCATTTTGAAGATTTTGACATTTTCACCTGAAGTGTACAATCAGGGGCTGAAAACGCGTTTAAAGCAATAAAAAGTTCATTTTGGCTCTCACACCTTAACTAAATGTTGTAGACTCAAACTTTTTGCTGTCATTAGTGTATTTTAGCAAAATGAAGATGATTTAAGCATTAATTTCATTTTGCTTTTGCTCATTTTGAAGATTTTGACATTTTCACCTGAAGTGTACAATCGGGCTGAAAATGCATTTAAAGCCATAAAAAGTTCATTTTGGCTCTCACACCTTAACTAAATGTTGTAGACTCAAACTTTTTGCTGTCATTAGTGTATGTTAGCAAAATGAAGATGATTCAAGCATTAATTTCATTGTGCTTTTGCTAATTTTGAAGATTTTGACATTTTCACCTGAAGTGTACAATCAGGGGCTGAAAACGCGTTTAAAGCAATAAAAAGTTCATTTTGGCTCTCACACCTTAACTAAATGTTGTAGACTCAAACTTTTTGCTGTCATTAGTGTATGTTAGCAAAATGAAGATGATTCAAGCATTTATTTCATTGTGCTTTTGCTCATTTTGAAGATTTTGACATTTTCACCTGAAGTGTACAATCGGGCTGAAAATGCATTTAAAGCCATAAAAAGTTCATTTTGGCTCTCACACCTTAACTAAATGTTGTAGACTCAAACTTTTTGCTGTCATTAGTGTATGTTAGCAAAATGAAGATGATTCAAGCATTAATTTCATTGTGCTTTTGCTCATTTTGAAGATTTTGACATTTTCACCTGAAGTGTACAATCGGGCTGAAAATGCATTTAAAGCCATAAAAAGTTCATTTTGGCTCTCACACCTTAACTAAATGTTGTAGACTCAAACTTTTTGCTGTCATTAGTGTATGTTAGCAAAATGAAGATGATTCAAGCATTAATTTCATTGTGCTTTTGCTCATTTTGAAGATTTTGACATTTTCACCTGAAGTGTACAATCAGGCTGAAAATGCATTTAAAGCAATAAAAAGTTCATTTTGGCTCTAACATCTTAACTAAATGTTGTAGATTCAAACTTTTTGCTGTCATTAGTGTATTTTAGCAAAATGAAGATGATTCAAGCATTAATTTCATTGTGCTTTTGCTCATTTTGAAGATTTTGACATTTTCACCTGAAGTGTACAATTAGGGGCTGAAAACGCGTTTAAAGCAATAAAAAGTTCATTTTGGCTCTCACACCTTAACTAAATGTTGTAGACTCAAACTTTTTGCTGTCATTAGTGTATGTTAGCAAAATGAAGATGATTCAAGCATTAATTTCATTGTGCTTTTGCTCATTTTGAAGATTTTGACATTTTCACCTGAAGTGTACAATCAGGCTGAAAATGCATTTAAAGCAATAAAAAGTTCATTTTGGCTCTCACACCTAAACTAAATGTTGTAGACTCAAACTTTTTGCTGTCATTAGTATATTTTAGCAAAATGAAGATGATTCAAGCATTAATTTTATTGTGCTTTTGCTCATTTTGAAGATTTTGACATTTTCACCTGAAGTGTACAATCGGGCTGAAAATGCATTTAAAGCCATAAAAAGTTCATTTTGGCTCTCACACCTTAACTAAATGTTGTAGATTCAAACTTTTTGCTGTCATTAGTGTATTTTAGCAAAATGAAGATGATTCAAGCATTAATTTCATTGTGCTTTTGCCCATTTTTGAAGATTTTGACATTTTCACCTGAAGTGTACAATCGGGCTGAAAATGCATTTAAAGCCATAAAAAGTTCATTTTGGCTCTCACACCTTAACTAAATGTTGTAGACTCAAACTTTTTGCTGTCATTAGTGTATGTTAGCAAAATGAAGATGATTCAAGCATTAATTTCATTGTGCTTTTGCTCATTTTGAAGATTTTGACATTTTCACCTGAAGTGTACAATCAGGCTGAAAATGCATTTAAAGCAATAAAAAGTTCATTTTGGCTCTCACACCTTAACTAAATGTTGTAGATTCAAACTTTTTGCTGTCATTAGTGTATTTTAGCAAAATGAAGATGATTCAAGCATTAATTTTATTGTGCTTTTGCTCATTTTGAAGATTTTGACATTTTCACCTGAAGTGTACAATCGGGCTGAAAATGCATTTAAAGCCATAAAAAGTTCATTTTGGCTCTCACACCTTAACTAAATGTTGTAGACTCAAACTTTTTGCTGTCATTAGTGTATGTTAGCAAAATGAAGATGATTCAAGCATTAATTTCATTGTGCTTTTGCTAATTTTGAAGATTTTGACATTTTCACCTGAAGTGTACAATCGGGCTGAAAATGCATTTAAAGCCATAAAAAGTTCATTTTGGCTCTCACACCTTAACTCAATGTTGTAGACTCAAACTTTTTGCTGTCATTAGTATATGTTGGCAAAATGAAGATGATTCAAGCATTAATTTCATTGTGCTTTTGCTCATTTTGAAGATTTTGACATTTTCACCTGAAGTGTACAATCAGGGGCTGAAAACGCGTTTAAAGCAATAAAAAGTTCATTTTGGCTCTCACACCTTAACTAAATGTTGTAGACTCAAACTTTTTGCTGTCATTAGTGTATTTTAGCAAAATGAAGATGATTCAAGCATTAATTTCATTGTGCTTTTGCTCATTTTGAAGATTTTGACATTTTCACCTGAAGTGTACAATCGGGCTGAAAATGCATTTAAAGCCATAAAAAGTTCATTTTGGCTCTCACACCTTAACTAAATGTTGTAGACTCAAACTTTTTGCTGTCATTAGTGTATGTTAGCAAAATGAAGATGATTCAAGCATTAATTTCATTGTGCTTTTGCTCATTTTGAAGATTTTGACATTTTCACCTGAAGTGTACAATCGGGCTGAAAATGCATTTAAAGCCATAAAAAGTTCATTTTGGCTCTCACACCTTAACTAAATGTTGTAGTCTCAAACTTTTTGCTGTCATTAGTGTATGTTAGCAAAATGAAGATGATTCAAGCATTAATGTCATTGTGCTTTTGCTCATTTTGAAGATTTTGACATTTTCACCTGAAGTGTACAATCAGGCTGAAAATGCATTTAAAGCAATAAAAAGTTCATTTTGGCTCTCACACCTAAACTAAATGTTGTAGACTCAAACTTTTTGCTGTCATTAGTATATTTTAGCAAAATGAAGATGATTCAAGCATTAATTTTATTGTGCTTTTGCTCATTTTGAAGATTTTGACATTTTCACCTGAAGTGTACAATCGGGCTGAAAATGCATTTAAAGCCATAAAAAGTTCATTTTGGCTCTCACACCTTAACTAAATGTTGTAGACTCAAACTTTTTGCTGTCATTAGTGTATGTTAGCAAAATGAAGATGATTCAAGCATTAATTTTATTGTGCTTTTGCTCATTTTGAAGATTTTGACATTTTCACCTGAAGTGTACAATCAGGGGCTGAAAACGCGTTTAAAGCAATAAAAAGTTCATTTTGGCTCTCACACCTTAACTAAATGTTGTAGACTCAAACTTTTTGCTGTCATTAGTGTATTTTAGCAAAATGAAGATGATTTAAGCATTAATTTCATTGTGCTTTTGCTCATTTTGAAGATTTTGACATTTTCACCTGAAGTGTACAATCGGGCTGAAAATGCATTTAAAGCCATAAAAAGTTCATTTTGGCTCTCACACCTTAACTAAATGTTGTAGACTCAAACTTTTTGCTGTCATTAGTGTATGTTAGCAAAATGAAGATGATTCAAGCATTAATTTTATTGTGCTTTTGCTCATTTTGAAGATTTTGACATTTTCACCTGAAGTGTACAATCGGGCTGAAAATGCATTTAAAGCCATAAAAAGTTCATTTTGGCTCTCACACCTTAACTCAATGTTGTAGACTCAAACTTTTTGCTGTCATTAGTATATGTTGGCAAAATGAAGATGATTCAAGCATTAATTTCATTGTGCTTTTGCTCATTTTGAAGATTTTGACATTTTCACCTGAAGTGTACAATCAGGGGCTGAAAACGCGTTTAAAGCAATAAAAAGTTCATTTTGGCTCTCACACCTTAACTAAATGTTGTAGACTCAAACTTTTTGCTGTCATTAGTGTATTTTAGCAAAATGAAGATGATTCAAGCATTAATTTCATTGTGCTTTTGCTCATTTTGAAGATTTTGACATTTTCACCTGAAGTGTACAATCGGGCTGAAAATGCATTTAAAGCCATAAAAAGTTCATTTTGGCTCTCACACCTTAACTAAATGTTGTAGACTCAAACTTTTTGCTGTCATTAGTGTATGTTAGCAAAATGAAGATGATTCAAGCATTAATTTCATTGTGCTTTTGCTCATTTTGAAGATTTTGACATTTTCACCTGAAGTGTACAATCGGGCTGAAAATGCATTTAAAGCCATAAAAAGTTCATTTTGGCTCTCACACCTTAACTAAATGTTGTAGTCTCAAACTTTTTGCTGTCATTAGTGTATGTTAGCAAAATGAAGATGATTCAAGCATTAATTTCATTGTGCTTTTGCTCATTTTGAAGATTTTGACATTTTCACCTGAAGTGTACAATCAGGCTGAAAATGCATTTAAAGCAATAAAAAGTTCATTTTGGCTCTAACACCTTAACTAAATGTTGTAGATTCAAACTTTTTGCTGTCATTAGTGTATTTTAGCAAAATGAAGATGATTCAAGCATTAATTTCATTGTGCTTTTGCTCATTTTGAAGATTTTGACATTTTCACCTGAAGTGTACAATTAGGGGCTGAAAACGCGTTTAAAGCAATAAAAAGTTCATTTTGGCTCTCACACCTTAACTAAATGTTGTAGACTCAAACTTTTTGCTGTCATTAGTGTATGTTAGCAAAATGAAGATGATTCAAGCATTAATTTCATTGTGCTTTTGCTCATTTTGAAGATTTTGACATTTTCACCTGAAGTGTACAATCAGGCTGAAAATGCATTTAAAGCAATAAAAAGTTCATTTTGGCTCTCACACCTAAACTAAATGTTGTAGACTCAAACTTTTTGCTGTCATTAGTATATTTTAGCAAAATGAAGATGATTCAAGCATTAATTTTATTGTGCTTTTGCTCATTTTGAAGATTTTGACATTTTCACCTGAAGTGTACAATCGGGCTGAAAATGCATTTAAAGCCATAAAAAGTTCATTTTGGCTCTCACACCTTAACTAAATGTTGTAGACTCAAACTTTTTAATGTCATTAGTGTATGTTAGCAAAATGAAGATGATTCAAGCATTAATTTTATTGTGCTTTTGCTCATTTTGAAGATTTTGACATTTTCACCTGAAGTGTACAATCAGGGGCTGAAAACGCGTTTAAAGCAATAAAAAGTTCATTTTGGCTCTCACACCTTAACTAAATGTTGTAGACTCAAACTTTTTGCTGTCATTAGTGTATTTTAGCAAAATGAAGATGATTTAAGCATTAATTTCATTGTGCTTTTGCTCATTTTGAAGATTTTGACATTTTCACCTGAAGTGTACAATCGGGCTGAAAATGCATTTAAAGCCATAAAAAGTTCATTTTGGCTCTCACACCTTAACTAAATGTTGTAGACTCAAACTTTTTGCTGTCATTAGTGTATGTTAGCAAAATGAAGATGATTCAAGCATTAATTTTATTGTGCTTTTGCTCATTTTGAAGATTTTGACATTTTCACCTGAAGTGTACAATCGGGCTGAAAATGCATTTAAAGCCATAAAAAGTTCATTTTGGCTCTCACACCTTAACTAAATGTTGTAGACTCAAACTTTTTGCTGTCATTAGTGTATGTTAGCAAAATGAAGATGATTCAAGCATTAATTTCATTGTGCTTTTGCTAATTTTGAAGATTTTGACATTTTCACCTGAAGTGTACAATCGGGCTGAAAATGCATTTAAAGCCATAAAAAGTTCATTTTGGCTCTCACACCTTAACTCAATGTTGTAGACTCAAACTTTTTGCTGTCATTAGTATATGTTGGCAAAATGAAGATGATTCAAGCATTAATTTCATTGTGCTTTTGCTCATTTTGAAGATTTTGACATTTTCACCTGAGGTGTACAATCAGGGGCTGAAAACGCGTTTAAAGCAATAAAAAGTTCATTTTGGCTCTCACACCTTAACTAAATGTTGTAGACTCAAACTTTTTGCTGTCATTAGTGTATTTTAGCAAAATGAAGATGATTCAAGCATTAATTTCATTGTGCTTTTGCTCATTTTGAAGATTTTGACATTTTCACCTGAAGTGTACAATCGGGCTGAAAATGCATTTAAAGCCATAAAAAGTTCATTTTGGCTCTCACACCTTAACTAAATGTTGTAGACTCAAACTTTTTGCTGTCATTAGTGTATGTTAGCAAAATGAAGATGATTCAAGCATTTATTTCATTGTGCTTTTGCTCATTTTGAAGATTTTGACATTTTCACCTGAAGTGTACAATCGGGCTGAAAATGCATTTAAAGCCATAAAAAGTTCATTTTGGCTCTCACACCTTAACTAAAT
Source organism: Leptonotus elevatus (assembly GCF_054856555.1). Classification (NCBI taxonomy): domain Eukaryota; kingdom Metazoa; phylum Chordata; class Actinopteri; order Syngnathiformes; family Syngnathidae; genus Leptonotus; species Leptonotus elevatus. The sequence continues at coordinate 259,660 of NC_141250.1, forward strand.
GTTGTAGACTCAAACTTTTTGCTGTCATTAGTGTATGTTAGCAAAATGAAGATGATTCAAGCATTAATTTCATTGTGCTTTTGCTCATTTTGAAGATTTTGACATTTTCACCTGAAGTGTACAATCGGGCTGAAAATGCATTTAAAGCCATAAAAAGTTCATTTTGGCTCTCACACCTTAACTAAATGTTGTAGACTCAAACTTTTTGCTGTCATTAGTGTATGTTAGCAAAATGAAGATGATTCAAGCATTAATTTCATTGTGCTTTTGCTAATTTTGAAGATTTTGACATTTTCACCTGAAGTGTACAATCGGGCTGAAAATGCATTTAAAGCCATAAAAAGTTCATTTTGGCTCTCACACCTTAACTCAATGTTGTAGACTCAAACTTTTTGCTGTCATTAGTATATGTTGGCAAAATGAAGATGATTCAAGCATTAATTTCATTGTGCTTTTGCTCATTTTGAAGATTTTGACATTTTCACCTGAAGTGTACAATCAGGGGCTGAAAACGCGTTTAAAGCAATAAAAAGTTCATTTTGGCTCTCACACCTTAACTAAATGTTGTAGACTCAAACTTTTTGCTGTCATTAGTGTATTTTAGCAAAATGAAGATGATTCAAGCATTAATTTCATTGTGCTTTTGCTCATTTTGAAGATTTTGACATTTTCACCTGAAGTGTACAATCGGGCTGAAAATGCATTTAAAGCCATAAAAAGTTCATTTTGGCTCTCACACCTTAACTAAATGTTGTAGACTCAAACTTTTTGCTGTCATTAGTGTATGTTAGCAAAATGAAGATGATTCAAGCATTAATTTCATTGTGCTTTTGCTCATTTTGAAGATTTTGACATTTTCACCTGAAGTGTACAATCGGGCTGAAAATGCATTTAAAGCCATAAAAAGTTCATTTTGGCTCTCACACCTTAACTAAATGTTGTAGACTCAAACTTTTTGCTGTCATTAGTGTATGTTAGCAAAATGAAGATGATTCAAGCATTAATTTCATTGTGCTTTTGCTCATTTTGAAGATTTTGACATTTTCACCTGAAGTGTACAATCAGGCTGAAAATGCATTTAAAGCAATAAAAAGTTCATTTTGGCTCTCACACCTAAACTAAATGTTGTAGACTCAAACTTTTTGCTGTCATTAGTATATTTTAGCAAAATGAAGATGATTCAAGCATTATTTTTATTGTGCTTTTGCTCATTTTGAAGATTTTGACATTTTCACCTGAAGTGTACAATCGGGCTGAAAATGCATTTAAAGCCATAAAAAGTTCATTTTGGCTCTCACACCTTAACTAAATGTTGTAGATTCAAACTTTTTGCTGTCATTAGTGTATTTTAGCAAAATGAAGATGATTCAAGCATTAATTTCATTGTGCTTTTGCCCATTTTTGAAGATTTTGACATTTTCACCTGAAGTGTACAATCGGGCTGAAAATGCATTTAAAGCCATAAAAAGTTCATTTTGGCTCTCACACCTTAACTAAATGTTGTAGACTCAAACTTTTTGCTGTCATTAGTGTATGTTAGCAAAATGAAGATGATTCAAGCATTAATTTCATTGTGCTTTTGCTCATTTTGAAGATTTTGACATTTTCACCTGAAGTGTACAATCAGGCTGAAAATGCATTTAAAGCAATAAAAAGTTCATTTTGGCTCTCACACCTTAACTAAATGTTGTAGATTCAAACTTTTTCCTGTCATTAGTGTATTTTAGCAAAATGAAGATGATTCAAGCATTAATTTTATTGTGCTTTTGCTCATTTTGAAGATTTTGACATTTTCACCTGAAGTGTACAATCGGGCTGAAAATGCATTTAAAGCCATAAAAAGTTCATTTTGGCTCTCACACCTTAACTAAATGTTGTAGACTCAAACTTTTTGCTGTCATTAGTGTATGTTAGCAAAATGAAGATGATTCAAGCATTAATTTCATTGTGCTTTTGCTCATTTTGAAGATTTTGACATTTTCACCTGAAGTGTACAATCAGGCTGAAAATGCATTTAAAGCAATAAAAAGTTCATTTTGGCTCTCACACCTAAACTAAATGTTGTAGACTCAAACTTTTTGCTGTCATTAGTATATTTTAGCAAAATGAAGATGATTCAAGCATTAATTTCATTCTGCTTTTGCTCATTTTGAAGATTTTGACATTTTCACCTGAAGTGTACAATCAGGCTGAAAATGCATTTAAAGCAATAAAAAGTTCATTTTGGCTCTCACACCTTAACTAAATGTTGTAGACTCAAACTTTTTGCTGTCATTAGTGTATGTTAGCAAAATGAAGATGATTCAAGCATTAATTTCATTGTGCTTTTGCTCATTTTGAAGATTTTGACATTTTCACCTGAAGTGTACAATCAGGGGCTGAAAACGCGTTTAAAGCAATAAAAAGTTCATTTTGGCTCTCACACCTTAACTAAATGTTGTAGACTCAAACTTTTTGCTGTCATTAGTGTATTTTAGCAAAATGAAGATGATTCAAGCATTAATTTCATTGTGCTTTTGCTCATTTTGAAGATTTTGACATTTTCACCTGAAGTGTACAATCGGGCTGAAAATGCATTTAAAGCCATAAAAAGTTCATTTTGGCTCTCACACCTTAACTAAATGTTGTAGACTCAAACTTTTTGCTGTCATTAGTGTATGTTAGCAAAATGAAGATGATTCAAGCATTTATTTCATTGTGCTTTTGCTCATTTTGAAGATTTTGACATTTTCACCTGAAGTGTACAATCGGGCTGAAAATGCATTTAAAGCCATAAAAAGTTCATTTTGGCTCTCACACCTTAACTAAATGTTGTAGACTCAAACTTTTTGCTGTCATTAGTGTATGTTAGCAAAATGAAGATGATTCAAGCATTAATTTCATTGTGCTTTTGCTCATTTTGAAGATTTTGACATTTTCACCTGAAGTGTACAATCGGGCTGAAAATGCATTTAAAGCCATAAAAAGTTCATTTTGGCTCTCACACCTTAACTAAATGTTGTAGACTCAAACTTTTTGCTGTCATTAGTGTATGTTAGCAAAATGAAGATGATTCAAGCATTAATTTCATTGTGCTTTTGCTCATTTTGAAGATTTTGACATTTTCACCTGAAGTGTACAATCAGGCTGAAAATGCATTTAAAGCAATAAAAAGTTCATTTTGGCTCTAACACCTTAACTAAATGTTGTAGATTCAAACTTTTTGCTGTCATTAGTGTATTTTAGCAAAATGAAGATGATTCAAGCATTAATTTCATTGTGCTTTTGCTCATTTTGAAGATTTTGACATTTTCACCTGAAGTGTACAATTAGGGGCTGAAAACGCGTTTAAAGCAATAAAAAGTTCATTTTGGCTCTCACACCTTAACTAAATGTTGTAGACTCAAACTTTTTGCTGTCATTAGTGTATGTTAGCAAAATGAAGATGATTCAAGCATTAATTTCATTGTGCTTTTGCTCATTTTGAAGATTTTGACATTTTCACCTGAAGTGTACAATCAGGCTGAAAATGCATTTAAAGCAATAAAAAGTTCATTTTGGCTCTCACACCTAAACTAAATGTTGTAGACTCAAACTTTTTGCTGTCATTAGTATATTTTAGCAAAATGAAGATGATTCAAGCATTAATTTTATTGTGCTTTTGCTCATTTTGAAGATTTTGACATTTTCACCTGAAGTGTACAATCGGGCTGAAAATGCATTTAAAGCCATAAAAAGTTCATTTTGGCTCTCACACCTTAACTAAATGTTGTAGATTCAAACTTTTTGCTGTCATTAGTGTATTTTAGCAAAATGAAGATGATTCAAGCATTAATTTCATTGTGCTTTTGCCCATTTTTGAAGATTTTGACATTTTCACCTGAAGTGTACAATCGGGCTGAAAATGCATTTAAAGCCATAAAAAGTTCATTTTGGCTCTCACACCTTAACTAAATGTTGTAGACTCAAACTTTTTGCTGTCATTAGTGTATGTTAGCAAAATGAAGATGATTCAAGCATTAATTTCATTGTGCTTTTGCTCATTTTGAAGATTTTGACATTTTCACCTGAAGTGTACAATCAGGCTGAAAATAGATTTAAAGCAATAAAAAGTTCATTTTGGCTCTCACACCTTAACTAAATGTTGTAGATTCAAACTTTTTGCTGTCATTAGTGTATTTTAGCAAAATGAAGATGATTCAAGCATTAATTTTATTGTGCTTTTGCTCATTTTGAAGATTTTGACATTTTCACCTGAAGTGTACAATCGGGCTGAAAATGCATTTAAAGCCATAAAAAGTTCATTTTGGCTCTCACACCTTAACTAAATGTTGTAGACTCAAACTTTTTGCTGTCATTAGTGTATGTTAGCAAAATGAAGATGATTCAAGCATTAATTTTATTGTGCTTTTGCTCATTTTGAAGATTTTGACATTTTCACCTGAAGTGTACAATCAGGGGCTGAAAACGCGTTTAAAGCAATAAAAAGTTCATTTTGGCTCTCACACCTTAACTAAATGTTGTAGACTCAAACTTTTTGCTGTCATTAGTGTATTTTAGCAAAATGAAGATGATTTAAGCATTAATTTCATTGTGCTTTTGCTCATTTTGAAGATTTTGACATTTTCACCTGAAGTGTACAATCGGGCTGAAAATGCATTTAAAGCCATAAAAAGTTCATTTTGGCTCTCACACCTTAACTAAATGTTGTAGACTCAAACTTTTTGCTGTCATTAGTGTATGTTAGCAAAATGAAGATGATTCAAGCATTAATTTTATTGTGCTTTTGCTCATTTTGAAGATTTTGACATTTTCACCTGAAGTGTACAATCGGGCTGAAAATGCATTTAAAGCCATAAAAAGTTCATTTTGGCTCTCACACCTTAACTAAATGTTGTAGACTCAAACTTTTTGCTGTCATTAGTGTATGTTAGCAAAATGAAGATGATTCAAGCATTAATTTCATTGTGCTTTTGCTAATTTTGAAGATTTTGACATTTTCACCTGAAGTGTACAATCGGGCTGAAAATGCATTTAAAGCCATAAAAAGTTCATTTTGGCTCTCACACCTTAACTCAATGTTGTAGACTCAAACTTTTTGCTGTCATTAGTATATTTTGGCAAAATGAAGATGATTCAAGCATTAATTTCATTGTGCTTTTGCTCATTTTGAAGATTTTGACATTTTCACCTGAAGTGTACAATCGGGCTGAAAATGCATTTAAAGCCATAAAAAGTTCATTTTGGCTCTCACACCTTAACTAAATGTTGTAGACTCAAACTTTTTGCTGTCATTAGTGTATGTTAGCAAAATGAAGATGATTCAAGCATTAATTTCATTGTGCTTTTGCTCATTTTGAAGATTTTGACATTTTCACCTGAAGTGTACAATCGGGCTGAAAATGCATTTAAAGCCATAAAAAGTTCATTTTGGCTCTCACACCTTAACTAAATGTTGTAGACTCAAACTTTTTGCTGTCATTAGTGTATGTTAGCAAAATGAAGATGATTTAAGCATTAATTTCATTGTGCTTTTGCTCATTTTGAAGATTTTGACATTTTCACCTGAAGTGTACAATCAGGCTGAAAATGCATTTAAAGCAATAAAAAGTTCATTTTGGCTCTAACACCTTAACTAAATGTTGTAGATTCAAACTTTTTGCTGTCATTAGTGTATGTTAGCAAAATGAAGATGATTCAAGCATTAATTTCATTGTGCTTTTGCTCATTTTGAAGATTTTGACATTTTCACCTGAAGTGTACAATCGGGCTGAAAATGCATTTAAAGCCATAAAAAGTTCATTTTGGCTCTCACACCTTAACTAAATGTTGTAGACTCAAACTTTTTGCTGTCATTAGTGTATGTTAGCAAAATGAAGATGATTCAAGCATTAATTTCATTGTGCTTTTGCTCATTTTGAAGATTTTGACATTTTCACCTGAAGTGTACAATCGGGCTGAAAATGCATTTAAAGCCATAAAAAGTTCATTTTGGCTGTCACACCTTAACTAAATGTTGTAGACTCAAACTTGTTGCTGTCATTAGTGTATGTTAGCAAAATGAAGATGATTCAAGCATTAATTTCATTGTGCTTTTGCTCATTTTGAAGATTTTGACATTTTCACCTGAAGTGTACAATCAGGCTGAAAATGCATTTAAAGCAATAAAAAGTTCATTTTGGCTCTAACACCTTAACTAAATGTTGTAGATTCAAACTTTTTGCTGTCATTAGTGTATTTTAGCAAAATGAAGATGATTCAAGCATTAATTTCATTGTGCTTTTGCTCATTTTGAAGATTTTGACATTTTCACCTGAAGTGTACAATTAGGGGCTGAAAACGCGTTTAAAGCCATAAAAAGTTCATTTTGGCTCTCACACCTTAACTAAATGTTGTAGACTCAAACTTTTTGCTGTCATTAGTGTATGTTAGCAAAATGAAGATGATTCAAGCATTAATTTCATTGTGCTTTTGCTCATTTTGAAGATTTTGACATTTTCACCTGAAGTGTACAATCAGGCTGAAAATGCATTTAAAGCAATAAAAAGTTCATTTTGGCTCTCACACCTAAACTAAATGTTGTAGACTCAAACTTTTTGCTGTCATTAGTATATTTTAGCAAAATGAAGATGATTCAAGCATTAATTTTATTGTGCTTTTGCTCATTTTGAAGATTTTGACATTTTCACCTGAAGTGTACAATCGGGCTGAAAATGCATTTAAAGCCATAAAAAGTTCATTTTGGCTCTCACACCTTAACTAAATGTTGTAGACTCAAACTTTTTGCTGTCATTAGTGTATGTTAGCAAAATGAAGATGATTCAAGCATTAATTTCATTGTGCTTTTGCTCATTTTGAAGATTTTGACATTTTCACCTGAAGTGTACAATCGGGCTGAAAATGCATTTAAAGCCATAAAAAGTTCATTTTGGCTCTCACACCTTAACTAAATGTTGTAGACTCAAACTTTTTGCTGTCATTAGTGTATGTTAGCAAAATGAAGATGATTCAAGCATTAATTTCATTGTGCTTTTGCTCATTTTGAAGATTTTGACATTTTCACCTGAAGTGTACAATCAGGCTGAAAATGCATTTAAAGCAATAAAAAGTTCATTTTGGCTCTCACACCTAAACGAAATGTTGTAGACTCAAACTTTTTGCTGTCATTAGTATATTTTAGCAAAATGAAGATGATTCAAGCATTAATTTTATTGTGCTTTTGCTCATTTTGAAGATTTTGACATTTTCACCTGAAGTGTACAATCGGGCTGAAAATGCATTTAAAGCCATAAAAAGTTCATTTTGGCTCTCACACCTTAACTAAATGTTGTAGACTCAAACTTTTTGCTGTCATTAGTGTATGTTAGCAAAATGAAGATGATTCAAGCATTAATTTCATTGTGCTTTTGCTCATTTTGAAGATTTTGACATTTTCACCTGAAGTGTACAATCAGGCTGAAAATGCATTTAAAGCAATAAAAAGTTCATTTTGGCTCTCACACCTAAACTAAATGTTGTAGACTCAAACTTTTTGCTGTCATTAGTATATTTTAGCAAAATGAAGATGATTCAAGCATTAATTTTATTGTGCTTTTGCTCATTTTGAAGATTTTGACATTTTCACCTGAAGTGTACAATCGGGCTGAAAATGCATTTAAAGCCATAAAAAGTTCATTTTGGCTCTCACACCTTAACTAAATGTTGTAGATTCAAACTTTTTGCTGTCATTAGTGTATTTTAGCAAAATGAAGATGATTCAAGCATTAATTTCATTGTGCTTTTGCCCATTTTTGAAGATTTTGACATTTTCACCTGAAGTGTACAACCGGGCTGAAAATGCATTTAAAGCCATAAAAAGTTCATTTTGGCTCTCACACCTTAACTAAATGTTGTAGACTCAAACTTTTTGCTGTCATTAGTGTATGTTAGCAAAATGAAGATGATTCAAGCATTAATTTCATTGTGCTTTTGCTCATTTTGAAGATTTTGACATTTTCACCTGAAGTGTACAATCAGGCTGAAAATGCATTTAAAGCAATAAAAAGTTCATTTTGGCTCTCACACCTTAACTAAATGTTGTAGATTCAAACTTTTTGCTGTCATTAGTGTATTTTAGCAAAATGAAGATGATTCAAGCATTAATTTTATTGTGCTTTTGCTCATTTTGAAGATTTTGACATTTTCACCTGAAGTGTACAATCGGGCTGAAAATGCATTTAAAGCCATAAAAAGTTCATTTTGGCTCTCACACCTTAACTAAATGTTGTAGACTCAAACTGTTTGCTGTCATTAGTGTATGTTAGCAAAATGAAGATGATTCAAGCATTAATTTCATTGTGCTTTTGCTCATTTTGAAGATTTTGACATTTTCACCTGAAGTGTACAATCAGGCTGAAAATGCATTTAAAGCAATAAAAAGTTCATTTTGGCTCTCACACCTTAACTAAATGTTGTAGACTCAAACTTTTTGCTGTCATTAGTATATTTTAGCAAAATGAAGATGATTCAAGCATTAATTTTACTGTGCTTTTGCTCATTTTGAAGATTTTGACATTTTCACCTGAAGTGTACAATCGGGCTGAAAATGCATTTAAAGCCATAAAAAGTTCATTTTGGCTCTCACACCTTAACTAAATGTTGTAGATTCAAACTTTTTGCTGTCATTAGTGTATTTTAGCAAAATGAAGATGATTCAAGCATTAATTTCATTGTGCTTTTGCTCATTTTGAAGATTTTGACATTTTCACCTGAAGTGTACAATCAGGCTGAAAATGCATTTAAAGCAATAAAAAGTTCATTTTGGCTCTCACACCTTAACTAAATGTTGTAGATTCAAACTTTTTGCTGTCATTAGTGTATTTTAGCAAAATGAAGATGATTCAAGCATTAATTTTATTGTGCTTTTGCTCATTTTGAAGATTTTGACATTTTCACCTGAAGTGTACAATCGGGCTGAAAATGCATTTAAAGCCATAAAAAGTTCATTTTGGCTCTCACACCTTAACTAAATTTTGTAGACTCAAACTTTTTGCTGTCATTAGTGTATGTTAGCAAAATGAAGATGATTCAAGCATTAATTTCATTGTGCTTTTGCTCATTTTGAAGATTTTGACATTTTCACCTGAAGTGTACAATCAGGCTGAAAATGCATTTAAAGCAATAAAAAGTTCATTTTGGCTCTCACACCTAAACTAAATGTTGTAGACTCAAATTTTTTGCTGTCATTAGTATATTTTAGCAAAATGAAGATGATTCAAGCATTAATTTTATTGTGCTTTTGCTCATTTTGAAGATTTTGACATTTTCACCTGAAGTGTACAATCGGGCTGAAAATGCATTTAAAGCCATAAAAAGTTAATTTTGGCTCTCACACCTTAACTAAATGTTGTAGATTCAAACTTTTTGCTGTCATTAGTGTATTTTAGCAAAATGAAGATGATTCAAGCATTAATTTCATTGTGCTTTTGCTCATTTTGAAGATTTTGACATTTTCACCTGAAGTGTACAATCGGGCTGAAAATGCATTTAAAGCCATAAAAAGTTCATTTTGGCTCTCACACCTTAACTAAATGTTGTAGACTCAAACTTTTTGCTGTCATTAGTGTATGTTAGCAAAATGAAGATGATTCAAGCATTAATTTCATTGTGCTTTTGCTCATTTTGAAGATTTTGACATTTTCACCTGAAGTGTACAATCGGGCTGAAAATGCATTTAAAGCCATAAAAAGTTAATTTTGGCTCTCACACCTTAACTAAATGTTGTAGATTCAAACTTTTTGCTGTCATTAGTGTATTTTAGCAAAATGAAGATGATTCAAGCATTAATTTCATTGTGCTTTTGCTCATTTTGAAGATTTTGACATTTTCACCTGAAGTGTACAATCGGGCTGAAAATGCATTTAAAGCCATAAAAAGTTCATTTTGGCTCTCACACCTTAACTAAATGTTGTAGACTCAAACTTTTTGCTGTCATTAGTGTATGTTAGCAAAATGAAGATGATTCAAGCATTAATTTCATTGTGCTTTTGCTCATTTTGAAGATTTTGACATTTTCACCTGAAGTGTACAATCGGGCTGAAAATGCATTTAAAGCCATAAAAAGTTCATTTTGGCTCTCACACCTTAACTAAATGTTGTAGACTCAAACTTTTTGCTGTCATTAGTGTATGTTAGCAAAATGAAGATGATTCAAGCATTAATTTCATTGTGCTTTTGCTCATTTTGAAGATTTTGACATTTTCACCTGAAGTGTACAATCGGGCTGAAAATGCATTTAAAGCCATAAAAAGTTCATTTTGGCTCTCACACCTTAACTAAATGTTGTAGACTCAAACTTTTTGCTGTCATTAGTGTATTTTAGCAAAATGAAGATGATTCAAGCATTAATTTCATTGTGCTTTTGCTCATTTTGAAGATTTTGACATTTTCACCTGAAGTGTACAATTAGGGGCTGAAAACGCGTTTAAAGCAATAAAAAGTTCATTTTGGCTCTCACACCTTAACTAAATGTTGTAGACTCAAACTTTTTGCTGTCATTAGTGTATGTTAGCAAAATGAAGATGATTCAAGCATTAATTTCATTGTGCTTTTGCTCATTTTGAAGATTTTGACATTTTCACCTGAAGTGTACAATCAGGCTGAAAATGCATTTAAAGCAATAAAAAGTTCATTTTGGCTCTCACACCTAAACTAAATGTTGTAGACTCAAACTTTTTGCTGTCATTAGTATATTTTAGCAAAATGAAGATGATTCAAGCATTAATTTTATTGTGCTTTTGCTCATTTTGAAGATTTTGACATTTTCACCTGAAGTGTACAATCGGGCTGAAAATGCATTTAAAGCCATAAAAAGTTCATTTTGGCTCTCACACCTTAACTAAATGTTGTAGACTCAAACTTTTTGCTGTCATTAGTGTATGTTAGCAAAATGAAGATGATTCAAGCATTAATTTCATTGTGCTTTTGCTCATTTTGAAGATTTTGACATTTTCACCTGAAGTGTACAATCAGGCTGAAAATGCATTTAAAGCAATAAAAAGTTCATTTTGGCTCTCACACCTAAACTAAATGTTGTAGACTCAAACTTTTTGCTGTCATTAGTATATTTTAGCAAAATGAAGATGATTCAAGCATTAATTTTATTGTGCTTTTGCTCATTTTGAAGATTTTGACATTTTCACCTGAAGTGTACAATCGGGCTGAAAATGCATTTAAAGCCATAAAAAGTTCATTTTGGCTCTCACACCTTAACTAAATGTTGTAGACTCAAACTTTTTGCTGTCATTAGTGTATGTTAGCAAAATGAAGATGATTCAAGCATTAATTTCATTGTGCTTTTGCTCATTTTGAAGATTTTGACATTTTCACCTGAAGTGTACAATCGGGCTGAAAATGCATTTAAAGCCATAAAAAGTTCATTTTGGCTCTCACACCTTAACTAAATGTTGTAGACTCAAACTTTTTGCTGTCATTAGTGTATGTTAGCAAAATGAAGATGATTCAAGCATTAATTTCATTGTGCTTTTGCTAATTTTGAAGATTTTGACATTTTCACCTGAAGTGTACAATCGGGCTGAAAATGCATTTAAAGCCATAAAAAGTTCATTTTGGCTCTCACACCTTAACTCAATGTTGTAGACTCAAACTTTTTGCTGTCATTAGTATATGTTGGCAAAATGAAGATGATTCAAGCATTAATTTCATTGTGCTTTTGCTCATTTTGAAGATTTTGACATTTTCACCTGAAGTGTACAATCAGGGGCTGAAAACGCGTTTAAAGCAATAAAAAGTTCATTTTGGCTCTCACACCTTAACTAAATGTTGTAGACTCAAACTTTTTGCTGTCATTAGTGTATTTTAGCAAAATGAAGATGATTCAAGCATTAATTTCATTGTGCTTTTGCTCATTTTGAAGATTTTGACATTTTCACCTGAAGTGTACAATCGGGCTGAAAATGCATTTAAAGCCATAAAAAGTTCATTTTGGCTCTCACACCTTAACTAAATGTTGTAGACTCAAACTTTTTGCTGTCATTAGTGTATGTTAGCAAAATGAAGATGATTCAAGCATTTATTTCATTGTGCTTTTGCTCATTTTGAAGATTTTGACATTTTCACCTGAAGTGTACAATCGGGCTGAAAATGCATTTAAAGCCATAAAAAGTTCATTTTGGCTCTCACACCTTAACTAAATGTTGTAGACTCAAACTTTTTGCTGTCATTAGTGTATGTTAGCAAAATGAAGATGATTCAAGCATTAATTTCATTGTGCTTTTGCTCATTTTGAAGATTTTGACATTTTCACCTGAAGTGTACAATCGGGCTGAAAATGCATTTAAAGCCATAAAAAGTTCATTTTGGCTCTCACACCTTAACTAAATGTTGTAGACTCAAACTTTTTGCTGTCATTAGTGTATGTTAGCAAAATGAAGATGATTCAAGCATTAATTTCATTGTGCTTTTGCTCATTTTGAAGATTTTGACATTTTCACCTGAAGTGTACAATCAGGCTGAAAATGCATTTAAAGCAATAAAAAGTTCATTTTGGCTCTCACACCTAAACTAAATGTTGTAGACTCAAACTTTTTGCTGTCATTAGTATATTTTAGCAAAATGAAGATGATTCAAGCATTAATTTTATTGTGCTTTTGCTCATTTTGAAGATTTTGACATTTTCACCTGAAGTGTACAATCGGGCTGAAAATGCATTTAAAGCCATAAAAAGTTCATTTTGGCTCTCACACCTTAACTAAATGTTGTAGATTCAAACTTGTTGCTGTCATTAGTGTATTTTAGCAAAATGAAGATGATTCAAGCATTAATTTCATTGTGCTTTTGCCCATTTTTGAAGATTTTGACATTTTCACCTGAAGTGTACAATCGGGCTGAAAATGCATTTAAAGCCATAAAAAGTTCATTTTGGCTCTCACACCTTAACTAAATGTTGTAGACTCAAACTTTTTGCTGTCATTAGTGTATGTTAGCAAAATGAAGATGATTCAAGCATTAATTTCATTGTGCTTTTGCTCATTTTGAAGATTTTGACATTTTCACCTGAAGTGTACAATCAGGCTGAAAATGCATTTAAAGCAATAAAAAGTTCATTTTGGCTCTCACACCTTAACTAAATGTTGTAGATTCAAACTTTTTGCTGTCATTAGTGTATTTTAGCAAAATGAAGATGATTCAAGCATTAATTTTATTGTGCTTTTGCTCATTTTGAAGATTTTGACATTTTCACCTGAAGTGTACAATCGGGCTGAAAATAAATTTAAAGCCATAAAAAGTTCATTTTGGCTCTCACACCTTAACTAAATGTTGTAGACTCAAACTTTTTGCTGTCATTAGTGTATGTTAGCAAAATGAAGATGATTCAAGCATTAATTTCATTGTGCTTTTGCTCATTTTGAAGATTTTGACATTTTCACCTGAAGTGTACAATCAGGCTGAAAATGCATTTAAAGCAATAAAAAGTTCATTTTGGCTCTCACACCTAAACTAAATGTTGTAGACTCAAACTTTTTGCTGTCATTAGTATATTTTAGCAAAATGAAGATGATTCAAGCATTAATTTCATTGTGCTTTTGCTCATTTTGAAGATTTTGACATTTTCACCTGAAGTGTACAATCAGGCTGAAAATGCATTTAAAGCAATAAAAAGTTCATTTTGGCTCTCACACCTTAACTAAATGTTGTAGACTCAAACTTTTTGCTGTCATTAGTGTATGTTAGCAAAATGAAGATGATTCAAGCATTAATTTCATTGTGCTTTTGCTCATTTTGAAGATTTTGACATTTTCACCTGAAGTGTACAATCGGGCTGAAAATGCATTTAAAGCCATAAAAAGTTCATTTTGGCTGTCACACCTTAACTAAATGTTGTAGATTCAAACTTTTTGCTGTCATTAGTGTATTTTAGCAAAATGAAGATGATTCAAGCATTAATTTCATTGTGCTTTTGCTCATTTTGAAGATTTTGACATTTTCACCTGAAGTGTACAATTAGGGGCTGAAAACGCGTTTAAAGCCATAAAAAGTTCATTTTGGCTCTCACACCTTAACTAAATGTTGTAGACTCAAACTTTTTGCTGTCATTAGTGTATGTTAGCAAAATGAAGATGATTCAAGCATTAATTTCATTGTGCTTTTGCTCATTTTGAAGATTTTGACATTTTCACCTGAAGTGTACAATCAGGCTGAAAATGCATTTAAAGCAATAAAAAGTTCATTTTGGCTCTCACACCTAAACTAAATGTTGTAGACTCAAACTTTTTGCTGTCATTAGTATATTTTAGCAAAATGAAGATGATTCAAGCATTAATTTTATTGTGCTTTTGCTCATTTTGAAGATTTTGACATTTTCACCTGAAGTGTACAATCGGGCTGAAAATGCATTTAAAGCCATAAAAAGTTCATTTTGGCTCTCACACCTTAACTAAATGTTGTAGACTCAAACTTTTTGCTGTCATTAGTGTATGTTAGCAAAATGAAGATGATTCAAGCATTAATTTCATTGTGCTTTTGCTCATTTTGAAGATTTTGACATTTTCACCTGAAGTGTACAATCGGGCTGAAAATGCATTTAAAGCCATAAAAAGTTCATTTTGGCTCTCACACCTTAACTAAATGTTGTAGACTCAAACTTTTTGCTGTCATTAGTGTATGTTAGCAAAATGAAGATGATTCAAGCATTAATTTCATTGTGCTTTTGCTCATTTTGAAGATTTTGACATTTTCACCTGAAGTGTACAATCAGGCTGAAAATGCATTTAAAGCAATAAAAAGTTCATTTTGGCTCTCACACCTAAACGAAATGTTGTAGACTCAAACTTTTTGCTGTCATTAGTATATTTTAGCAAAATGAAGATGATTCAAGCATTAATTTTATTGTGCTTTTGCTCATTTTGAAGATTTTGACATTTTCACCTGAAGTGTACAATCGGGCTGAAAATGCATTTAAAGCCATAAAAAGTTCATTTTGGCTCTCACACCTTAACTAAATGTTGTAGACTCAAACTTTTTGCTGTCATTAGTGTATGTTAGCAAAATGAAGATGATTCAAGCATTAATTTCATTGTGCTTTTGCTCATTTTGAAGATTTTGACATTTTCACCTGAAGTGTACAATCAGGCTGAAAATGCATTTAAAGCAATAAAAAGTTCATTTTGGCTCTCACACCTAAACTAAATGTTGTAGACTCAAACTTTTTGCTGTCATTAGTATATTTTAGCAAAATGAAGATGATTCAAGCATTAATTTTATTGTGCTTTTGCTCATTTTGAAGATTTTGACATTTTCACCTGAAGTGTACAATCGGGCTGAAAATGCATTTAAAGCCATAAAAAGTTCATTTTGGCTCTCACACCTTAACTAAATGTTGTAGATTCAAACTTTTTGCTGTCATTAGTGTATTTTAGCAAAATGAAGATGATTCAAGCATTAATTTCATTGTGCTTTTGCCCATTTTTGAAGATTTTGACATTTTCACCTGAAGTGTACAATCGGGCTGAAAATGCATTTAAAGCCATAAAAAGTTCATTTTGGCTCTCACACCTTAACTAAATGTTGTAGACTCAAACTTTTTGCTGTCATTAGTGTATGTTAGCAAAATGAAGATGATTCAAGCATTAATTTCATTGTGCTTTTGCTCATTTTGAAGATTTTGACATTTTCACCTGAAGTGTACAATCAGGCTGAAAATGCATTTAAAGCAATAAAAAGTTCATTTTGGCTCTCACACCTTAACTAAATGTTGTAGATTCAAACTTTTTGCTGTCATTAGTGTATTTTAGCAAAATGAAGATGATTCAAGCATTAATTTTATTGTGCTTTTGCTCATTTTGAAGATTTTGACATTTTCACCTGAAGTGTACAATCGGGCTGAAAATGCATTTAAAGCCATAAAAAGTTCATTTTGGCTCTCACACCTTAACTAAATGTTGTAGACTCAAACTTTTTGCTGTCATTAGTGTATGTTAGCAAAATGAAGATGATTCAAGCATTAATTTCATTGTGCTTTTGCTCATTTTGAAGATTTTGACATTTTCACCTGAAGTGTACAATCGGGCTGAAAATGCATTTAAAGCCATAAAAAGTTCATTTTGGCTCTCACACCTTAACTCAATGTTGTAGACTCAAACTTTTTGCTGTCATTAGTATATGTTGGCAAAATGAAGATGATTCAAGCATTAATTTCATTGTGCTTTTGCTCATTTTGAAGATTTTGACATTTTCACCTGAAGTGTACAATCAGGGGCTGAAAACGCGTTTAAAGCAATAAAAAGTTCATTTTGGCTCTCACACCTTAACTAAATGTTGTAGACTCAAACTTTTTGCTGTCATTAGTGTATTTTAGCAAAATGAAGATGATTCAAGCATTAATTTCATTGTGCTTTTGCTCATTTTGAAGATTTTGACATTTTCACCTGAAGTGTACAATCGGGCTGAAAATGCATTTAAAGCCATAAAAAGTTCATTTTGGCTCTCACACCTTAACTAAATGTTGTAGACTCAAACTTTTTGCTGTCATTAGTGTATGTTAGCAAAATGAAGATGATTCAAGCATTTATTTCATTGTGCTTTTGCTCATTTTGAAGATTTTGACATTTTCACCTGAAGTGTACAATCGGGCTGAAAATGCATTTAAAGCCATAAAAAGTTCATTTTGGCTCTCACACCTTAACTAAATGTTGTAGACTCAAACTTTTTGCTGTCATTAGTGTATGTTAGCAAAATGAAGATGATTCAAGCATTAATTTCATTGTGCTTTTGCTCATTTTGAAGATTTTGACATTTTCACCTGAAGTGTACAATCGGGCTGAAAATGCATTTAAAGCCATAAAAAGTTCATTTTGGCTCTCACACCTTAACTAAATGTTGTAGACTCAAACTTTTTGCTGTCATTAGTGTATGTTAGCAAAATGAAGATGATTCAAGCATTAATTTCATTGTGCTTTTGCTCATTTTGAAGATTTTGACATTTTCACCTGAAGTGTACAATCAGGCTGAAAATGCATTTAAAGCAATAAAAAGTTCATTTTGGCTCTCACACCTAAACTAAATGTTGTAGACTCAAACTTTTTGCTGTCATTAGTATATTTTAGCAAAATGAAGATGATTCAAGCATTAATTTTATTGTGCTTTTGCTCATTTTGAAGATTTTGACATTTTCACCTGAAGTGTACAATCGGGCTGAAAATGCATTTAAAGCCATAAAAAGTTCATTTTGGCTCTCACACCTTAACTAAATGTTGTAGATTCAAACTTGTTGCTGTCATTAGTGTATTTTAGCAAAATGAAGATGATTCAAGCATTAATTTCATTGTGCTTTTGCCCATTTTTGAAGATTTTGACATTTTCACCTGAAGTGTACAATCGGGCTGAAAATGCATTTAAAGCCATAAAAAGTTCATTTTGGCTCTCACACCTTAACTAAATGTTGTAGACTCAAACTTTTTGCTGTCATTAGTGTATGTTAGCAAAATGAAGATGATTCAAGCATTAATTTCATTGTGCTTTTGCTCATTTTGAAGATTTTGACATTTTCACCTGAAGTGTACAATCAGGCTGAAAATGCATTTAAAGCAATAAAAAGTTCATTTTGGCTCTCACACCTTAACTAAATGTTGTAGATTCAAACTTTTTGCTGTCATTAGTGTATTTTAGCAAAATGAAGATGATTCAAGCATTAATTTTATTGTGCTTTTGCTCATTTTGAAGATTTTGACATTTTCACCTGAAGTGTACAATCGGGCTGAAAATAAATTTAAAGCCATAAAAAGTTCATTTTGGCTCTCACACCTTAACTAAATGTTGTAGACTCAAACTTTTTGCTGTCATTAGTGTATGTTAGCAAAATGAAGATGATTCAAGCATTAATTTCATTGTGCTTTTGCTCATTTTGAAGATTTTGACATTTTCACCTGAAGTGTACAATCAGGCTGAAAATGCATTTAAAGCAATAAAAAGTTCATTTTGGCTCTCACACCTAAACTAAATGTTGTAGACTCAAACTTTTTGCTGTCATTAGTATATTTTAGCAAAATGAAGATGATTCAAGCATTAATTTCATTGTGCTTTTGCTCATTTTGAAGATTTTGACATTTTCACCTGAAGTGTACAATCAGGCTGAAAATGCATTTAAAGCAATAAAAAGTTCATTTTGGCTCTCACACCTTAACTAAATGTTGTAGACTCAAACTTTTTGCTGTCATTAGTGTATGTTAGCAAAATGAAGATGATTCAAGCATTAATTTCATTGTGCTTTTGCTCTTTTTGAAGATTTTGACATTTTCACCTGAAGTGTACAATCGGGCTGAAAATGCATTTAAAGCCATAAAAAGTTCATTTTGGCTGTCACACCTTAACTAAATGTTGTAGATTCAAACTTTTTGCTGTCATTAGTGTATTTTAGCAAAATGAAGATGATTCAAGCATTAATTTCATTGTGCTTTTGCTCATTTTGAAGATTTTGACATTTTCACCTGAAGTGTACAATTAGGGGCTGAAAACGCGTTTAAAGCCATAAAAAGTTCATTTTGGCTCTCACACCTTAACTAAATGTTGTAGACTCAAACTTTTTGCTGTCATTAGTGTATGTTAGCAAAATGAAGATGATTCAAGCATTAATTTCATTGTGCTTTTGCTCATTTTGAAGATTTTGACATTTTCACCTGAAGTGTACAATCAGGCTGAAAATGCATTTAAAGCAATAAAAAGTTCATTTTGGCTCTCACACCTAAACTAAATGTTGTAGACTCAAACTTTTTGCTGTCATTAGTATATTTTAGCAAAATGAAGATGATTCAAGCATTAATTTTATTGTGCTTTTGCTCATTTTGAAGATTTTGACATTTTCACCTGAAGTGTACAATCGGGCTGAAAATGCATTTAAAGCCATAAAAAGTTCATTTTGGCTCTCACACCTTAACTAAATGTTGTAGACTCAAACTTTTTGCTGTCATTAGTGTATGTTAGCAAAATGAAGATGATTCAAGCATTAATTTCATTGTGCTTTTGCTCATTTTGAAGATTTTGACATTTTCACCTGAAGTGTACAATCGGGCTGAAAATGCATTTAAAGCCATAAAAAGTTCATTTTGGCTCTCACACCTTAACTAAATGTTGTAGACTCAAACTTTTTGCTGTCATTAGTGTATGTTAGCAAAATGAAGATGATTCAAGCATTAATTTCATTGTGCTTTTGCTCATTTTGAAGATTTTGACATTTTCACCTGAAGTGTACAATCAGGCTGAAAATGCATTTAAAGCAATAAAAAGTTCATTTTGGCTCTCACACCTAAACGAAATGTTGTAGACTCAAACTTTTTGCTGTCATTAGTATATTTTAGCAAAATGAAGATGATTCAAGCATTAATTTTATTGTGCTTTTGCTCATTTTGAAGATTTTGACATTTTCACCTGAAGTGTACAATCGGGCTGAAAATGCATTTAAAGCCATAAAAAGTTCATTTTGGCTCTCACACCTTAACTAAATGTTGTAGACTCAAACTTTTTGCTGTCATTAGTGTATGTTAGCAAAATGAAGATGATTCAAGCATTAATTTCATTGTGCTTTTGCTCATTTTGAAGATTTTGACATTTTCACCTGAAGTGTACAATCAGGCTGAAAATGCATTTAAAGCAATAAAAAGTTCATTTTGGCTCTCACACCTAAACTAAATGTTGTAGACTCAAACTTTTTGCTGTCATTAGTATATTTTAGCAAAATGAAGATGATTCAAGCATTAATTTTATTGTGCTTTTGCTCATTTTGAAGATTTTGACATTTTCACCTGAAGTGTACAATCGGGCTGAAAATGCATTTAAAGCCATAAAAAGTTCATTTTGGCTCTCACACCTTAACTAAATGTTGTAGACTCAAACTTTTTGCTGTCATTAGTGTATGTTAGCAAAATGAAGATGATTCAAGCATTAATTTCATTGTGCTTTTGCTCATTTTGAAGATTTTGACATTTTCACCTGAAGTGTACAATCGGGCTGAAAATGCATTTAAAGCCATAAAAAGTTCATTTTGGCTCTCACACCTTAACTAAATGTTGTAGACTCAAACTTTTTGCTGTCATTAGTGTATGTTAGCAAAATGAAGATGATTCAAGCATTAATTTCATTGTGCTTTTGCTCATTTTGAAGATTTTGACATTTTCACCTGAAGTGTACAATCAGGCTGAAAATGCATTTAAAGCAATAAAAAGTTCATTTTGGCTCTCACACCTAAACGAAATGTTGTAGACTCAAACTTTTTGCTGTCATTAGTATATTTTAGCAAAATGAAGATGATTCAAGCATTAATTTTATTGTGCTTTTGCTCATTTTGAAGATTTTGACATTTTCACCTGAAGTGTACAATCGGGCTGAAAATGCATTTAAAGCCATAAAAAGTTCATTTTGGCTCTCACACCTTAACTAAATGTTGTAGACTCAAACTTTTTGCTGTCATTAGTGTATGTTAGCAAAATGAAGATGATTCAAGCATTAATTTCATTGTGCTTTTGCTCATTTTGAAGATTTTGACATTTTCACCTGAAGTGTACAATCAGGCTGAAAATGCATTTAAAGCAATAAAAAGTTCATTTTGGCTCTCACACCTAAACTAAATGTTGTAGACTCAAACTTTTTGCTGTCATTAGTATATTTTAGCAAAATGAAGATGATTCAAGCATTAATTTTATTGTGCTTTTGCTCATTTTGAAGATTTTGACATTTTCACCTGAAGTGTACAATCGGGCTGAAAATGCATTTAAAGCCATAAAAAGTTCATTTTGGCTCTCACACCTTAACTAAATGTTGTAGATTCAAACTTTTTGCTGTCATTAGTGTATTTTAGCAAAATGAAGATGATTCAAGCATTAATTTCATTGTGCTTTTGCCCATTTTTGAAGATTTTGACATTTTCACCTGAAGTGTACAATCGGGCTGAAAATGCATTTAAAGCCATAAAAAGTTCATTTTGGCTCTCACACCTTAACTAAATGTTGTAGACTCAAACTTTTTGCTGTCATTAGTGTATGTTAGCAAAATGAAGATGATTCAAGCATTAATTTCATTGTGCTTTTGCTCATTTTGAAGATTTTGACATTTTCACCTGAAGTGTACAATCAGGCTGAAAATGCATTTAAAGCAATAAAAAGTTCATTTTGGCTCTCACACCTTAACTAAATGTTGTAGATTCAAACTTTTTGCTGTCATTAGTGTATTTTAGCAAAATGAAGATGATTCAAGCATTAATTTTATTGTGCTTTTGCTCATTTTGAAGATTTTGACATTTTCACCTGAAGTGTACAATCGGGCTGAAAATGCATTTAAAGCCATAAAAAGTTCATTTTGGCTCTCACACCTTAACTAAATGTTGTAGACTCAAACTTTTTGCTGTCATTAGTGTATGTTAGCAAAATGAAGATGATTCAAGCATTAATTTCATTGTGCTTTTGCTCATTTTGAAGATTTTGACATTTTCACCTGAAGTGTACAATCAGGCTGAAAATGCATTTAAAGCAATAAAAAGTTCATTTTGGCTCTCACACCTAAACTAAATGTTGTAGACTCAAACTTTTTGCTGTCATTAGTATATTTTAGCAAAATGAAGATGATTCAAGCATTAATTTTATTGTGCTTTTGCTCATTTTGAAGATTTTGACATTTTCACCTGAAGTGTACAATCGGGCTGAAAATGCATTTAAAGCCATAAAAAGTTCATTTTGGCTCTCACACCTTAACTAAATGTTGTAGATTCAAACTTTTTGCTGTCATTAGTGTATTTTAGCAAAATGAAGATGATTCAAGCATTAATTTCATTGTGCTTTTGCTCATTTTGAAGATTTTGACATTTTCACCTGAAGTGTACAATCGGGCTGAAAATGCATTTAAAGCCATAAAAAGTTCATTTTGGCTCTCACACCTTAACTAAATTTTGTAGACTCAAACTTTTTGCTGTCATTAGTGTATGTTAGCAAAATGAAGATGATTCAAGCATTAATTTCATTGTGCTTTTGCTCATTTTGAAGATTTTGACATTTTCACCTGAAGTGTACAATCAGGCTGAAAATGCATTTAAAGCAATAAAAAGTTCATTTTGGCTCTCACACCTAAACTAAATGTTGTAGACTCAAATTTTTTGCTGTCATTAGTATATTTTAGCAAAATGAAGATGATTCAAGCATTAATTTTATTGTGCTTTTGCTCATTTTGAAGATTTTGACATTTTCACCTGAAGTGTACAATCGGGCTGAAAATGCATTTAAAGCCATAAAAAGTTCATTTTGGCTCTCACACCTTAACTAAATGTTGTAGATTCAAACTTTTTGCTGTCATTAGTGTATTTTAGCAAAATGAAGATGATTCAAGCATTAATTTCATTGTGCTTTTGCTCATTTTGAAGATTTTGACATTTTCACCTGAAGTGTACAATCGGGCTGAAAATGCATTTAAAGCCATAAAAAGTTCATTTTGGCTCTCACACCTTAACTAAATGTTGTAGACTCAAACTTTTTGCTGTCATTAGTGTATGTTAGCAAAATGAAGATGATTCAAGCATTAATTTCATTGTGCTTTTGCTCATTTTGAAGATTTTGACATTTTCACCTGAAGTGTACAATCGGGCTGAAAATGCATTTAAAGCCATAAAAAGTTCATTTTGGCTCTCACACCTTAACTAAATGTTGTAGACTCAAACTTTTTGCTGTCATTAGTGTATGTTAGCAAAATGAAGATGATTCAAGCATTAATTTCATTGTGCTTTTGCTCATTTTGAAGATTTTGACATTTTCACCTGAAGTGTACAATCGGGCTGAAAATGCATTTAAAGCCATAAAAAGTTCATTTTGGCTCTCACACCTTAACTAAATGTTGTAGACTCAAACTTTTTGCTGTCATTAGTGTATTTTAGCAAAATGAAGATGATTCAAGCATTAATTTCATTGTGCTTTTGCTCATTTTGAAGATTTTGACATTTTCACCTGAAGTGTACAATTAGGGGCTGAAAACGCGTTTAAAGCAATAAAAAGTTCATTTTGGCTCTCACACCTTAACTAAATGTTGTAGACTCAAACTTTTTGCTGTCATTAGTGTATGTTAGCAAAATGAAGATGATTCAAGCATTAATTTCATTGTGCTTTTGCTCATTTTGAAGATTTTGACATTTTCACCTGAAGTGTACAATCAGGCTGAAAATGCATTTAAAGCAATAAAAAGTTCATTTTGGCTCTCACACCTAAACTAAATGTTGTAGACTCAAACTTTTTGCTGTCATTAGTATATTTTAGCAAAATGAAGATGATTCAAGCATTAATTTTATTGTGCTTTTGCTCATTTTGAAGATTTTGACATTTTCACCTGAAGTGTACAATCGGGCTGAAAATGCATTTAAAGCCATAAAAAGTTCATTTTGGCTCTCACACCTTAACTAAATGTTGTAGACTCAAACTTTTTGCTGTCATTAGTGTATGTTAGCAAAATGAAGATGATTCAAGCATTAATTTCATTGTGCTTTTGCTCATTTTGAAGATTTTGACATTTTCACCTGAAGTGTACAATCAGGCTGAAAATGCATTTAAAGCAATAAAAAGTTCATTTTGGCTCTCACACCTAAACTAAATGTTGTAGACTCAAACTTTTTGCTGTCATTAGTATATTTTAGCAAAATGAAGATGATTCAAGCATTAATTTTATTGTGCTTTTGCTCATTTTGAAGATTTTGACATTTTCACCTGAAGTGTACAATCGGGTTGAAAATGCATTTAAAGCCATAAAAAGTTCATTTTGGCTCTCACACCTTAACTAAATGTTGTAGATTCAAACTTTTTGCTGTCATTAGTGTATTTTAGCAAAATGAAGATGATTCAAGCATTAATTTCATTGTGCTTTTGCTCATTTTGAAGATTTTGACATTTTCACCTGAAGTGTACAATCGGGCTGAAAATGCATTTAAAGCCATAAAAAGTTCATTTTGGCTCTCACACCTTAACTAAATGTTGTAGACTCAAACTTTTTGCTGTCATTAGTGTATGTTAGCAAAATGAAGATGATTCAAGCATTAATTTCATTGTGCTTTTGCTCATTTTGAAGATTTTGACATTTTCACCTGAAGTGTACAATCGGGCTGAAAATGCATTTAAAGCCATAAAAAGTTCATTTTGGCTCTCACACCTTAACTAAATGTTGTAGACTCAAACTTTTTGCTGTCATTAGTGTATGTTAGCAAAATGAAGATGATTCAAGCATTAATTTCATTGTGCTTTTGCTCATTTTGAAGATTTTGACATTTTCACCTGAAGTGTACAATCAGGGGCTGAAAACGCATTTAAAGCAATAAAAAGTTCATTTTGGCTCTCACACCTTAACTAAATGTTGTAGACTCAAACTTTTTGCTGTCATTAGTGTATTTTAGCAAAATGAAGATGATTCAAGCATTAATTTCATTGTGCTTTTGCTCATTTTGAAGATTTTGACATTTTCACCTGAAGTGTACAATCGGGCTGAAAATAAATTTTAAAGCCATAAAAAGTTCATTTTGGCTCTCACACCTTAACTAAATGTTGTAGACTCAAACTTTTTGCTGTCATTAGTGTATGTTAGCAAAATGAAGATGATTCAAGCATTAATTTCATTGTGCTTTTGCTCATTTTGAAGATTTTGACATTTTCACCTGAAGTGTACAATCAGGCTGAAAATGCTTTTAAAGCAATAAAAAGTTCATTTTGGCTCTCACACCTAAACTAAATGTTGTAGACTCAAACTTTTTGCTGTCATTAGTATATTTTAGCAAAATGAAGATGATTCAAGCATTAATTTTATTGTGCTTTTGCTCATTTTGAAGATTTTGACATTTTCACCTGAAGTGTACAATCGGGCTGAAAATGCATTTAAAGCCATAAAAAGTTCATTTTGGCTCTCACACCTTAACTAAATGTTGTAGACTCAAACTTTTTGCTGTCATTAGTGTATGTTAGCAAAATGAAGATGATTCAAGCATTAATTTCATTGTGCTTTTGCTCATTTTGAAGATTTTGACATTTTCACCTGAAGTGTACAATCAGGCTGAAAATGCATTTAAAGCAATAAAAAGTTCATTTTGGCTCTCACACCTAAACTAAATGTTGTAGACTCAAACTATTTGCTGTCATTAGTATATTTTAGCAAAATGAAGATGATTCAAGCATTAATTTTATTGTGCTTTTGCTCATTTTGAAGATTTTGACATTTTCACCTGAAGTGTACAATCGGGCTGAAAATGCATTTAAAGCCATAAAAAGTTCATTTTGGCTCTCACACCTTAACTAAATGTTGTAGATTCAAACTTTTTGCTGTCATTAGTGTATTTTAGCAAAATGAAGATGATTCAAGCATTAATTTCATTGTGCTTTTGCTCATTTTGAAGATTTTGACATTTTCACCTGAAGTGTACAATCAGGCTGAAAATGCATTTAAAGCAATAAAAAGTTCATTTTGGCTCTCACACCTTAACTAAATGTTGTAGATTCAAACTTTTTGCTGTCATTAGTGTATTTTAGCAAAATGAAGATGATTCAAGCATTAATTTTATTGTGCTTTTGCTCATTTTGAAGATTTTGACATTTTCACCTGAAGTGTACAATCGGGCTGAAAATGCATTTAAAGCCATAAAAAGTTCATTTTGGCTCTCACACCTTAACTAAATTTTGTAGACTCAAACTTGTTGCTGTCATTAGTGTATGTTAGCAAAATGAAGATGATTCAAGCATTAATTTCATTGTGCTTTTGCTCATTTTGAAGATTTTGACATTTTCACCTGAAGTGTACAATTAGGGGCTGAAAACGCGTTTAAAGCAATAAAAAGTTCATTTTGGCTCTCACACCTTAACTAAATGTTGTAGACTCAAACTTTTTGCTGTCATTAGTGTATGTTAGCAAAATGAAGATGATTCAAGCATTAATTTCATTGTGCTTTTGCTCATTTTGAAGATTTTGACATTTTCACCTGAAGTGTACAATCAGGCTGAAAATGCATTTAAAGCAATAAAAAGTTCATTTTGGCTCTCACACCTAAACTAAATGTTGTAGACTCAAACTTTTTGCTGTCATTAGTATATTTTAGCAAAATGAAGATGATTCAAGCATTAATTTCATTGTGCTTTTGCTCATTTTGAAGATTTTGACATTTTCACCTGAAGTGTACAATCGGGCTGAAAATGCATTTAAAGCCATAAAAAGTTCATTTTGGCTCTCACACCTTAACTAAATGTTGTACACTCAAACTTTTTGCTGTCATTAGTGTATGTTAGCAAAATGAAGATGATTCAAGCATTAATTTCATTGTGCTTTTGCTCATTTTGAAGATTTTGACATTTTCACCTGAAGTGTACAATCAGGGGCTGAAAACGCGTTTAAAGCAATAAAAAGTTCATTTTGGCTCTCACACCTTAACTAAATGTTGTAGACTCAAACTTTTTGCTGTCATTAGTGTATTTTAGCAAAATGAAGATGATTCAAGCATTAATTTCATTGTGCTTTTGCTCATTTTGAAGATTTTGACATTTTCACCTGAAGTGTACAATCGGGCTGAAAATAAATTTTAAAGCCATAAAAAGTTCATTTTGGCTCTCACACCTTAACTAAATGTTGTAGACTCAAACTTTTTGCTGTCATTAGTGTATGTTAGCAAAATGAAGATGATTCAAGCATTAATTTCATTGTGCTTTTGCTCATTTTGAAGATTTTGACATTTTCACCTGAAGTGTACAATCAGGCTGAAAATGCTTTTAAAGCAATAAAAAGTTCATTTTGGCTCTCACACCTAAACTAAATGTTGTAGACTCAAACTTTTTGCTGTCATTAGTATATTTTAGCAAAATGAAGATGATTCAAGCATTAATTTTATTGTGCTTTTGCTCATTTTGAAGATTTTGACATTTTCACCTGAAGTGTACAATCGGGCTGAAAATGCATTTAAAGCCATAAAAAGTTCATTTTGGCTCTCACACCTTAACTAAATGTTGTAGACTCAAACTTTTTGCTGTCATTAGTGTATGTTAGCAAAATGAAGATGATTCAAGCATTAATTTCATTGTGCTTTTGCTCATTTTGAAGATTTTGACATTTTCACCTGAAGTGTACAATCAGGCTGAAAATGCATTTAAAGCAATAAAAAGTTCATTTTGGCTCTCACACCTAAACTAAATGTTGTAGACTCAAACTTTTTGCTGTCATTAGTATATTTTAGCAAAATGAAGATGATTCAAGCATTAATTTTATTGTGCTTTTGCTCATTTTGAAGATTTTGACATTTTCACCTGAAGTGTACAATCGGGCTGAAAATGCATTTAAAGCCATAAAAAGTTCATTTTGGCTCTCACACCTTAACTAAATGTTGTAGATTCAAACTTTTTGCTGTCATTAGTGTATTTTAGCAAAATGAAGATGATTCAAGCATTAATTTCATTGTGCTTTTGCTCATTTTGAAGATTTTGACATTTTCACCTGAAGTGTACAATCAGGCTGAAAATGCATTTAAAGCAATAAAAAGTTCATTTTGGCTCTCACACCTTAACTAAATGTTGTAGATTCAAACTTTTTGCTGTCATTAGTGTATTTTAGCAAAATGAAGATGATTCAAGCATTAATTTTATTGTGCTTTTGCTCATTTTGAAGATTTTGACATTTTCACCTGAAGTGTACAATCGGGCTGAAAATGCATTTAAAGCCATAAAAAGTTCATTTTGGCTCTCACACCTTAACTAAATTTTGTAGACTCAAACTTTTTGCTGTCATTAGTGTATGTTAGCAAAATGAAGATGATTCAAGCATTAATTTCATTGTGCTTTTGCTCATTTTGAAGATTTTGACATTTTCACCTGAAGTGTACAATCAGGCTGAAAATGCATTTAAAGCAATAAAAAGTTCATTTTGGCTCTCACACCTAAACTAAATGTTGTAGACTCAAATTTTTTGCTGTCATTAGTATATTTTAGCAAAATGAAGATGATTCAAGCATTAATTTTATTGTGCTTTTGCTCATTTTGAAGATTTTGACATTTTCACCTGAAGTGTACAATCGGGCTGAAAATGCATTTAAAGCCATAAAAAGTTAATTTTGGCTCTCACACCTTAACTAAATGTTGTAGATTCAAACTTTTTGCTGTCATTAGTGTATTTTAGCAAAATGAAGATGATTCAAGCATTAATTTCATTGTGCTTTTGCTCATTTTGAAGATTTTGACATTTTCACCTGAAGTGTACAATCGGGCTGAAAATGCATTTAAAGCCATAAAAAGTTCATTTTGGCTCTCACACCTTAACTAAATGTTGTAGACTCAAACTTTTTGCTGTCATTAGTGTATGTTAGCAAAATGAAGATGATTCAAGCATTAATTTCATTGTGCTTTTGCTCATTTTGAAGATTTTGACATTTTCACCTGAAGTGTACAATCGGGCTGAAAATGCATTTAAAGCCATAAAAAGTTCATTTTGGCTCTCACACCTTAACTAAATGTTGTAGACTCAAACTTTTTGCTGTCATTAGTGTATGTTAGCAAAATGAAGATGATTCAAGCATTAATTTCATTGTGCTTTTGCTCATTTTGAAGATTTTGACATTTTCACCTGAAGTGTACAATCGGGCTGAAAATGCATTTAAAGCCATAAAAAGTTCATTTTGGCTCTCACACCTTAACTAAATGTTGTAGACTCAAACTTTTTGCTGTCATTAGTGTATTTTAGCAAAATGAAGATGATTCAAGCATTAATTTCATTGTGCTTTTGCTCATTTTGAAGATTTTGACATTTTCACCTGAAGTGTACAATTAGGGGCTGAAAACGCGTTTAAAGCAATAAAAAGTTCATTTTGGCTCTCACACCTTAACTAAATGTTGTAGACTCAAACTTTTTGCTGTCATTAGTGTATGTTAGCAAAATGAAGATGATTCAAGCATTAATTTCATTGTGCTTTTGCTCATTTTGAAGATTTTGACATTTTCACCTGAAGTGTACAATCAGGCTGAAAATGCATTTAAAGCAATAAAAAGTTCATTTTGGCTCTCACACCTAAACTAAATGTTGTAGACTCAAACTTTTTGCTGTCATTAGTATATTTTAGCAAAATGAAGATGATTCAAGCATTAATTTTATTGTGCTTTTGCTCATTTTGAAGATTTTGACATTTTCACCTGAAGTGTACAATCGGGCTGAAAATGCATTTAAAGCCATAAAAAGTTCATTTTGGCTCTCACACCTTAACTAAATGTTGTAGACTCAAACTTTTTGCTGTCATTAGTGTATGTTAGCAAAATGAAGATGATTCAAGCATTAATTTCATTGTGCTTTTGCTCATTTTGAAGATTTTGACATTTTCACCTGAAGTGTACAATCAGGCTGAAAATGCATTTAAAGCAATAAAAAGTTCATTTTGGCTCTCACACCTAAACTAAATGTTGTAGACTCAAACTTTTTGCTGTCATTAGTATATTTTAGCAAAATGAAGATGATTCAAGCATTAATTTTATTGTGCTTTTGCTCATTTTGAAGATTTTGACATTTTCACCTGAAGTGTACAATCGGGTTGAAAATGCATTTAAAGCCATAAAAAGTTCATTTTGGCTCTCACACCTTAACTAAATGTTGTAGATTCAAACTTTTTGCTGTCATTAGTGTATTTTAGCAAAATGAAGATGATTCAAGCATTAATTTCATTGTGCTTTTGCTCATTTTGAAGATTTTGACATTTTCACCTGAAGTGTACAATCGGGCTGAAAATGCATTTAAAGCCATAAAAAGTTCATTTTGGCTCTCACACCTTAACTAAATGTTGTAGACTCAAACTTTTTGCTGTCATTAGTGTATGTTAGCAAAATGAAGATGATTCAAGCATTAATTTCATTGTGCTTTTGCTCATTTTGAAGATTTTGACATTTTCACCTGAAGTGTACAATCAGGGGCTGAAAACGCGTTTAAAGCAATAAAAAGTTCATTTTGGCTCTCACACCTTAACTAAATGTTGTAGACTCAAACTTGTTGCTGTCATTAGTGTATTTTAGCAAAATGAAGATGATTCAAGCATTAATTTCATTGTGCTTTTGCTCATTTTGAAGATTTTGACATTTTCACCTGAAGTGTACAATTAGGGGCTGAAAACGCGTTTAAAGCAATAAAAAGTTCATTTTGGCTCTCACACCTTAACTAAATGTTGTAGATTCAAACTTTTTGCTGTCATTAGTGTATTTTAGCAAAATGAAGATGATTCAAGCATTAATTTCATTGTGCTTTTGCTCATTTTGAAGATTTTGACATTTTCACCTGAAGTGTACAATCAGGCTGAAAATGCATTTAAAGCAATAAAAAGTTCATTTTGGCTCTCACACCTAAACTAAATGTTGTAGACTCAAACTATTTGCTGTCATTAGTATATTTTAGCAAAATGAAGATGATTCAAGCATTAATTTTATTGTGCTTTTGCTCATTTTGAAGATTTTGACATTTTCACCTGAAGTGTACAATCGGGCTGAAAATGCATTTAAAGCCATAAAAAGTTCATTTTGGCTCTCACACCTTAACTAAATGTTGTAGATTCAAACTTTTTGCTGTCATTAGTGTATTTTAGCAAAATGAAGATGATTCAAGCATTAATTTCATTGTGCTTTTGCTCATTTTGAAGATTTTGACATTTTCACCTGAAGTGTACAATCAGGCTGAAAATGCATTTAAAGCAATAAAAAGTTCATTTTGGCTCTCACACCTTAACTAAATGTTGTAGATTCAAACTTTTTGCTGTCATTAGTGTATTTTAGCAAAATGAAGATGATTCAAGCATTAATTTCATTGTGCTTTTGCTCATTTTGAAGATTTTGACATTTTCACCTGAAGTGTACAATCAGGCTGAAAATGCATTTAAAGCAATAAAAAGTTCATTTTGGCTCTCACACCTAAACTAAATGTTGTAGACTCAAACTTTTTGCTGTCATTAGTATATTTTAGCAAAATGAAGATGATTCAAGCATTAATTTCATTGTGCTTTTGCTCATTTTGAAGATTTTGACATTTTCACCTGAAGTGTACAATCGGGCTGAAAATGCATTTAAAGCCATAAAAAGTTCATTTTGGCTCTCACACCTTAACTAAATGTTGTACACTCAAACTTTTTGCTGTCATTAGTGTATGTTAGCAAAATGAAGATGATTCAAGCATTAATTTCATTGTGCTTTTGCTCATTTTGAAGATTTTGACATTTTCACCTGAAGTGTACAATCAGGGGCTGAAAACGCGTTTAAAGCAATAAAAAGTTCATTTTGGCTCTCACACCTTAACTAAATGTTGTAGACTCAAACTTTTTGCTGTCATTAGTGTATTTTAGCAAAATGAAGATGATTCAAGCATTAATTTCATTGTGCTTTTGCTCATTTTGAAGATTTTGACATTTTCACCTGAAGTGTACAATCGGGCTGAAAATAAATTTTAAAGCCATAAAAAGTTCATTTTGGCTCTCACACCTTAACTAAATGTTGTAGACTCAAACTTTTTGCTGTCATTAGTGTATGTTAGCAAAATGAAGATGATTCAAGCATTAATTTCATTGTGCTTTTGCTCATTTTGAAGATTTTGACATTTTCACCTGAAGTGTACAATCAGGCTGAAAATGCTTTTAAAGCAATAAAAAGTTCATTTTGGCTCTCACACCTAAACTAAATGTTGTAGACTCAAACTTTTTGCTGTCATTAGTATATTTTAGCAAAATGAAGATGATTCAAGCATTAATTTTATTGTGCTTTTGCTCATTTTGAAGATTTTGACATTTTCACCTGAAGTGTACAATCGGGCTGAAAATGCATTTAAAGCCATAAAAAGTTCATTTTGGCTCTCACACCTTAACTAAATGTTGTAGACTCAAACTTTTTGCTGTCATTAGTGTATGTTAGCAAAATGAAGATGATTCAAGCATTAATTTCATTGTGCTTTTGCTCATTTTGAAGATTTTGACATTTTCACCTGAAGTGTACAATCAGGCTGAAAATGCATTTAAAGCAATAAAAAGTTCATTTTGGCTCTCACACCTAAACTAAATGTTGTAGACTCAAACTTTTTGCTGTCATTAGTATATTTTAGCAAAATGAAGATGATTCAAGCATTAATTTTATTGTGCTTTTGCTCATTTTGAAGATTTTGACATTTTCACCTGAAGTGTACAATCGGGCTGAAAATGCATTTAAAGCCATAAAAAGTTCATTTTGGCTCTCACACCTTAACTAAATGTTGTAGATTCAAACTTTTTGCTGTCATTAGTGTATTTTAGCAAAATGAAGATGATTCAAGCATTAATTTCATTGTGCTTTTGCTCATTTTGAAGATTTTGACATTTTCACCTGAAGTGTACAATCAGGCTGAAAATGCATTTAAAGCAATAAAAAGTTCATTTTGGCTCTCACACCTTAACTAAATGTTGTAGATTCAAACTTTTTGCTGTCATTAGTGTATTTTAGCAAAATGAAGATGATTCAAGCATTAATTTTATTGTGCTTTTGCTCATTTTGAAGATTTTGACATTTTCACCTGAAGTGTACAATCGGGCTGAAAATGCATTTAAAGCCATAAAAAGTTCATTTTGGCTCTCACACCTTAACTAAATTTTGTAGACTCAAACTTTTTGCTGTCATTAGTGTATGTTAGCAAAATGAAGATGATTCAAGCATTAATTTCATTGTGCTTTTGCTCATTTTGAAGATTTTGACATTTTCACCTGAAGTGTACAATCAGGCTGAAAATGCATTTAAAGCAATAAAAAGTTCATTTTGGCTCTCACACCTAAACTAAATGTTGTAGACTCAAATTTTTTGCTGTCATTAGTATATTTTAGCAAAATGAAGATGATTCAAGCATTAATTTTATTGTGCTTTTGCTCATTTTGAAGATTTTGACATTTTCACCTGAAGTGTACAATCGGGCTGAAAATGCATTTAAAGCCATAAAAAGTTAATTTTGGCTCTCACACCTTAACTAAATGTTGTAGATTCAAACTTTTTGCTGTCATTAGTGTATTTTAGCAAAATGAAGATGATTCAAGCATTAATTTCATTGTGCTTTTGCTCATTTTGAAGATTTTGACATTTTCACCTGAAGTGTACAATCGGGCTGAAAATGCATTTAAAGCCATAAAAAGTTCATTTTGGCTCTCACACCTTAACTAAATGTTGTAGACTCAAACTTTTTGCTGTCATTAGTGTATGTTAGCAAAATGAAGATGATTCAAGCATTAATTTCATTGTGCTTTTGCTCATTTTGAAGATTTTGACATTTTCACCTGAAGTGTACAATCGGGCTGAAAATGCATTTAAAGCCATAAAAAGTTCATTTTGGCTCTCACACCTTAACTAAATGTTGTAGACTC
Organism: Leptonotus elevatus; assembly: GCF_054856555.1. Classification (NCBI taxonomy): domain Eukaryota; kingdom Metazoa; phylum Chordata; class Actinopteri; order Syngnathiformes; family Syngnathidae; genus Leptonotus; species Leptonotus elevatus. The sequence continues at coordinate 293,003 of NC_141250.1, forward strand.
AAACTTTTTGCTGTCATTAGTGTATGTTAGCAAAATGAAGATGATTCAAGCATTAATTTCATTGTGCTTTTGCTCATTTTGAAGATTTTGACATTTTCACCTGAAGTGTACAATCGGGCTGAAAATGCATTTAAAGCCATAAAAAGTTCATTTTGGCTCTCACACCTTAACTAAATGTTGTAGACTCAAACTTTTTGCTGTCATTAGTGTATTTTAGCAAAATGAAGATGATTCAAGCATTAATTTCATTGTGCTTTTGCTCATTTTGAAGATTTTGACATTTTCACCTGAAGTGTACAATTAGGGGCTGAAAACGCGTTTAAAGCAATAAAAAGTTCATTTTGGCTCTCACACCTTAACTAAATGTTGTAGACTCAAACTTTTTGCTGTCATTAGTGTATGTTAGCAAAATGAAGATGATTCAAGCATTAATTTCATTGTGCTTTTGCTCATTTTGAAGATTTTGACATTTTCACCTGAAGTGTACAATCAGGCTGAAAATGCATTTAAAGCAATAAAAAGTTCATTTTGGCTCTCACACCTAAACTAAATGTTGTAGACTCAAACTTTTTGCTGTCATTAGTATATTTTAGCAAAATGAAGATGATTCAAGCATTAATTTTATTGTGCTTTTGCTCATTTTGAAGATTTTGACATTTTCACCTGAAGTGTACAATCGGGCTGAAAATGCATTTAAAGCCATAAAAAGTTCATTTTGGCTCTCACACCTTAACTAAATGTTGTAGACTCAAACTTTTTGCTGTCATTAGTGTATGTTAGCAAAATGAAGATGATTCAAGCATTAATTTCATTGTGCTTTTGCTCATTTTGAAGATTTTGACATTTTCACCTGAAGTGTACAATCAGGCTGAAAATGCATTTAAAGCAATAAAAAGTTCATTTTGGCTCTCACACCTAAACTAAATGTTGTAGACTCAAACTTTTTGCTGTCATTAGTATATTTTAGCAAAATGAAGATGATTCAAGCATTAATTTTATTGTGCTTTTGCTCATTTTGAAGATTTTGACATTTTCACCTGAAGTGTACAATCGGGTTGAAAATGCATTTAAAGCCATAAAAAGTTCATTTTGGCTCTCACACCTTAACTAAATGTTGTAGATTCAAACTTTTTGCTGTCATTAGTGTATTTTAGCAAAATGAAGATGATTCAAGCATTAATTTCATTGTGCTTTTGCTCATTTTGAAGATTTTGACATTTTCACCTGAAGTGTACAATCGGGCTGAAAATGCATTTAAAGCCATAAAAAGTTCATTTTGGCTCTCACACCTTAACTAAATGTTGTAGACTCAAACTTTTTGCTGTCATTAGTGTATGTTAGCAAAATGAAGATGATTCAAGCATTAATTTCATTGTGCTTTTGCTCATTTTGAAGATTTTGACATTTTCACCTGAAGTGTACAATCAGGGGCTGAAAACGCGTTTAAAGCAATAAAAAGTTCATTTTGGCTCTCACACCTTAACTAAATGTTGTAGACTCAAACTTGTTGCTGTCATTAGTGTATTTTAGCAAAATGAAGATGATTCAAGCATTAATTTCATTGTGCTTTTGCTCATTTTGAAGATTTTGACATTTTCACCTGAAGTGTACAATTAGGGGCTGAAAACGCGTTTAAAGCAATAAAAAGTTCATTTTGGCTCTCACACCTTAACTAAATGTTGTAGACTCAAACTTTTTGCTGTCATTAGTGTATGTTAGCAAAATGAAGATGATTCAAGCATTAATTTCATTGTGCTTTTGCTCATTTTGAAGATTTTGACATTTTCACCTGAAGTGTACAATCGGGCTGAAAATGCATTTAAAGCCATAAAAAGTTCATTTTGGCTCTCACACCTTAACTAAATGTTGTAGACTCAAACTTTTTGCTGTCATTAGTGTATGTTAGCAAAATGAAGATGATTCAAGCATTAATTTCATTGTGCTTTTGCTCATTTTGAAGATTTTGACATTTTCACCTGAAGTGTACAATCAGGGGCTGAAAACGCGTTTAAAGCAATAAAAAGTTCATTTTGGCTCTCACACCTTAACTAAATGTTGTAGACTCAAACTTTTTGCTGTCATTAGTGTATTTTAGCAAAATGAAGATGATTCAAGCATTAATTTCATTGTGCTTTTGCTCATTTTGAAGATTTTGACATTTTCACCTGAAGTGTACAATCGGGCTGAAAATAAATTTTAAAGCCATAAAAAGTTCATTTTGGCTCTCACACCTTAACTAAATGTTGTAGACTCAAACTTTTTGCTGTCATTAGTGTATGTTAGCAAAATGAAGATGATTCAAGCATTAATTTCATTGTGCTTTTGCTCATTTTGAAGATTTTGACATTTTCACCTGAAGTGTACAATCAGGCTGAAAATGCTTTTAAAGCAATAAAAAGTTCATTTTGGCTCTCACACCTAAACTAAATGTTGTAGACTCAAACTTTTTGCTGTCATTAGTATATTTTAGCAAAATGAAGATGATTCAAGCATTAATTTTATTGTGCTTTTGCTCATTTTGAAGATTTTGACATTTTCACCTGAAGTGTACAATCGGGCTGAAAATGCATTTAAAGCCATAAAAAGTTCATTTTGGCTCTCACACCTTAACTAAATGTTGTAGACTCAAACTTTTTGCTGTCATTAGTGTATGTTAGCAAAATGAAGATGATTCAAGCATTAATTTCATTGTGCTTTTGCTCATTTTGAAGATTTTGACATTTTCACCTGAAGTGTACAATCAGGCTGAAAATGCATTTAAAGCAATAAAAAGTTCATTTTGGCTCTCACACCTAAACTAAATGTTGTAGACTCAAACTTTTTGCTGTCATTAGTATATTTTAGCAAAATGAAGATGATTCAAGCATTAATTTTATTGTGCTTTTGCTCATTTTGAAGATTTTGACATTTTCACCTGAAGTGTACAATCGGGCTGAAAATGCATTTAAAGCAATAAAAAGTTCATTTTGGCTCTCACACCTTAACTAAATGTTGTAGATTCAAACTTTTTGCTGTCATTAGTGTATTTTAGCAAAATGAAGATGATTCAAGCATTAATTTCATTGTGCTTTTGCTCATTTTGAAGATTTTGACATTTTCACCTGAAGTGTACAATCGGGCTGAAAATGCATTTAAAGCAATAAAAAGTTCATTTTTGCTCTCACACCTTAACTAAATGTTGTAGATTCAAACTTTTTGCTGTCATTAGTGTATTTTAGCAAAATGAAGATGATTCAAGCATTAATTTCATTGTGCTTTTGCTCATTTTGAAGATTTTGACATTTTCACCTGAAGTGTACAATCAGGCTGAAAATGCATTTAAAGCAATAAAAAGTTCATTTTGGCTCTCACACCTTAACTAAATGTTGTAGATTCAAACTTTTTGCTGTCATTAGTGTATTTTAGCAAAATGAAGATGATTCAAGCATTAATTTTATTGTGCTTTTGCTCATTTTGAAGATTTTGACATTTTCACCTGAAGTGTACAATCGGGCTGAAAATGCATTTAAAGCCATAAAAAGTTCATTTTGGCTCTCACACCTTAACTAAATTTTGTAGACTCAAACTTTTTGCTGTCATTAGTGTATGTTAGCAAAATGAAGATGATTCAAGCATTAATTTCATTGTGCTTTTGCTCATTTTGAAGATTTTGACATTTTCACCTGAAGTGTACAATCAGGCTGAAAATGCATTTAAAGCAATAAAAAGTTCATTTTGGCTCTCACACCTAAACTAAATGTTGTAGACTCAAACTTTTTGCTGTCATTAGTATATTTTAGCAAAATGAAGATGATTCAAGCATTAATTTTATTGTGCTTTTGCTCATTTTGAAGATTTTGACATTTTCACCTGAAGTGTACAATCGGGCTGAAAATGCATTTAAAGCCATAAAAAGTTAATTTTGGCTCTCACACCTTAACTAAATGTTGTAGATTCAAACTGTTTGCTGTCATTAGTGTATTTTAGCAAAATGAAGATGATTCAAGCATTAATTTCATTGTGCTTTTGCTCATTTTGAAGATTTTGACATTTTCACCTGAAGTGTACAATCGGGCTGAAAATGCATTTAAAGCCATAAAAAGTTCATTTTGGCTCTCACACCTTAACTAAATGTTGTAGACTCAAACTTTTTGCTGTCATTAGTGTATGTTAGCAAAATGAAGATGATTTAAGCATTAATTTCATTGTGCTTTTGCTCATTTTGAAGATTTTGACATTTTCACCTGAAGTGTACAATCGGGCTGAAAATGCATTTAAAGCCATAAAAAGTTCATTTTGGCTCTCACACCTTAACTAAATGTTGTAGATTCAAACTTTTTGCTGTCATTAGTGTATTTTAGCAAAATGAAGATGATTCAAGCATTAATTTTATTGTGCTTTTGCTCATTTTGAAGATTTTGACATTTTCACCTGAAGTGTACAATCGGGCTGAAAATGCATTTAAAGCCATAAAAAGTTCATTTTGGCTCTCACACCTTAACTAAATGTTGTAGACTCAAACTTTTTGCTGTCATTAGTGTATGTTAGCAAAATGAAGATGATTCAAGCATTAATTTCATTGTGCTTTTGCTCATTTTGAAGATTTTGACATTTTCACCTGAAGTGTACAATCGGGCTGAAAATGCATTTAAAGCCATAAAAAGTTCATTTTGGCTCTCACACCTTAACTAAATGTTGTAGACTCAAACTTTTTGCTGTCATTAGTGTATGTTAGCAAAATGAAGATGATTCAAGCATTAATTTCATTGTGCTTTTGCTCATTTTGAAGATTTTGACATTTTCACCTGAAGTGTACAATCAGGCTGAAAATGCATTTAAAGCAATAAAAAGTTCATTTTGGCTCTAACACCTTAACTAAATGTTGTAGATTCAAACTTTTTGCTGTCATTAGTGTATTTTAGCAAAATGAAGATGATTCAAGCATTAATTTTATTGTGCTTTTGCTCATTTTGAAGATTTTGACATTTTCACCTGAAGTGTACAATCGGGCTGAAAATGCATTTAAAGCCATAAAAAGTTCATTTTGGCTCTCACACCTTAACTAAATGTTGTAGACTCAAAATTGTTGCTGTCATTAGTGTATGTTAGCAAAATGAAGATGATTCAAGCATTAATTTCATTGTGCTTTTGCTCATTTTGAAGATTTTGACATTTTCACCTGAAGTGTACAATCGGGCTGAAAATGCATTTAAAGCAATAAAAAGTTCATTTTGGCTCTCACACCTTAACTAAATGTTGTAGACTCAAACTTTTTGCTGTCATTAGTATATTTTAGCAAAATGAAGATGATTCAAGCATTAATTTTATTGTGCTTTTGCTCATTTTGAAGATTTTGACATTTTCACCTGAAGTGTACAATCGGGCTGAAAATGCATTTAAAGCCATAAAAAGTTCATTTTGGCTCTCACACCTTAACTAAATGTTGTAGACTCAAACTTTTTGCTGTCATTAGTGTATGTTAGCAAAATGAAGATGATTCAAGCATTAATTTCATTGTGCTTTTGCTCAGTTTGAAGATTTTGACATTTTCACCTGAAGTGTACAATCAGGGGCTGAAAACGCGTTTAAAGCAATAAAAAGTTCATTTTGGCTCTCACACCTTAACTAAATGTTGTAGACTCAAACTTTTTGCTGTCATTAGTGTATTTTAGCAAAATGAAGATGATTTAAGCATTAATTTCATTGTGCTTTTGCTCATTTTGAAGATTTTGACATTTTCACCTGAAGTGTACAATCGGGCTGAAAATGCATTTAAAGCCATAAAAAGTTCATTTTGGCTCTCACACCTTAACTAAATGTTGTAGACTCAAACTTTTTGCTGTCATTAGTGTATGTTAGCAAAATGAAGATGATTCAAGCATTAATTTTATTGTGCTTTTGCTCATTTTGAAGATTTTGACATTTTCACCTGAAGTGTACAATCGGGCTGAAAATGCATTTAAAGCCATAAAAAGTTCATTTTGGCTCTCACACCTTAACTAAATGTTGTAGACTCAAACTTTTTGCTGTCATTAGTGTATGTTAGCAAAATGAAGATGATTCAAGCATTAATTTCATTGTGCTTTTGCTAATTTTGAAGATTTTGAAATTTTCACCTGAAGTGTACAATCGGGCTGAAAATGCATTTAAAGCCATAAAAAGTTCATTTTGGCTCTCACACCTTAACTCAATGTTGTAGACTCAAACTTTTTGCTGTCATTAGTGTATGTTAGCAAAATGAAGATGATTCAAGCATTAATTTCATTGTGCTTTTGCTCATTTTGAAGATTTTGACATTTTCACCTGAAGTGTACAATCAGGGGCTGAAAACGCGTTTAAAGCAATAAAAAGTTCATTTTGGCTCTCACACCTTAACTAAATGTTGTAGACTCAAACTTGTTGCTGTCATTAGTGTATTTTAGCAAAATGAAGATGATTCAAGCATTAATTTCATTGTGCTTTTGCTCATTTTGAAGATTTTGACATTTTCACCTGAAGTGTACAATCAGGGGCTGAAAACGCGTTTAAAGCAATAAAAAGTTCATTTTGGCTCTCACACCTTAACTAAATGTTGTAGACTCAAACTTTTTGCTGTCATTAGTGTATTTTAGCAAAATGAAGATGATTCAAGCATTAATTTCATTGTGCTTTTGCTCATTTTGAAGATTTTGACATTTTCACCTGAAGTGTACAATCGGGCTGAAAATGCATTTAAAGCCATAAAAAGTTCATTTTGGCTCTCACACCTTAACTAAATGTTGTAGATTCAAACTTTTTGCTGTCATTAGTGTATTTTAGCAAAATGAAGATGATTCAAGCATTAATTTCATTGTGCTTTTGCTCATTTTGAAGATTTTGACATTTTCACCTGAAGTGTACAATCGGGCTGAAAATTCATTTAAAGCCATAAAAAGTTTATTTTGGCTCTCACACCTTAACTAAATGTTGTAGACTCAAACTTTTTGCTGTCATTAGTGTATGTTAGCAAAATGAAGATGATTCAAGCATTAATTTCATTGTGCTTTTGCTCATTTTGAAGATTTTGACATTTTCACCTGAAGTGTACAATCAGGCTGAAAATGCATTTAAAGCAATAAAAAGTTCATTTTGGCTCTCACACCTTAACTAAATGTTGTAGATTCAAACTTTTTGCTGTCATTAGTGTATTTTAGCAAAATGAAGATGATTCAAGCATTAATTTTATTGTGCTTTTGCTCATTTTGAAGATTTTGACATTTTCACCTGAAGTGTACAATCGGGCTGAAAATGCATTTAAAGCCATAAAAAGTTCATTTTGGCTCTCACACCTTAACTAAATGTTGTAGACTCAAACTTTTTGCTGTCATTAGTGTATGTTAGCAAAATGAAGATGATTCAAGCATTAATTTCATTGTGCTTTTGCTCATTTTGAAGATTTTGACATTTTCACCTGAAGTGTACAATCAGGCTGAAAATGCATTTAAAGCAATAAAAAGTTCATTTTGGCTCTCACACCTAAACTAAATGTTGTAGATTCAAACTTTTTGCTGTCATTAGTGTATTTTAGCAAAATGAAGATGATTCAAGCATTAATTTCATTGTGCTTTTGCTCATTTTGAAGATTTTGACATTTTCACCTGAAGTGTACAATTAGGGGCTGAAAACGCGTTTAAAGCAATAAAAAGTTCATTTTGGCTCTCACACCTAAAGTAAATGTTGTAGACTCAAACTTTTTGCTGTCATTAGTATATTTTAGCAAAATGAAGATGATTCAAGCATTAATTTTATTGTGCTTTTGCTCATTTTGAAGATTTTGACATTTTCACCTGAAGTGTACAATCGGGCTGAAAATGCATTTAAAGCCATAAAAAGTTCATTTTGGCTCTCACACCTTAACTAAATGTTGTAGACTCAAACTTTTTGCTGTCATTAGTGTATGTTAGCAAAATGAAGATGATTCAAGCATTAATTTCATTGTGCTTTTGCTCATTTTGAAGATTTTGACATTTTCACCTGAAGTGTACAATCAGGCTGAAAATGCATTTAAAGCAATAAAAAGTTCATTTTGGCTCTCACACCTAAACTAAATGTTGTAGACTCAAACTTTTTGCTGTCATTAGTATATTTTAGCAAAATGAAGATGATTCAAGCATTAATTTTATTGTGCTTTTGCTCATTTTGAAGATTTTGACATTTTCACCTGAAGTGTACAATCGGGCTGAAAATGCATTTAAAGCCATAAAAAGTTCATTTTGGCTCTCACACCTTAACTAAATGTTGTAGACTCAAACTTTTTGCTGTCATTAGTGTATGTTAGCAAAATGAAGATGATTCAAGCATTAATTTCATTGTGCTTTTGCTCATTTTGAAGATTTTGACATTTTCACCTGAAGTGTACAATCAGGCTGAAAATGCATTTAAAGCAATAAAAAGTTCATTTTGGCTCTCACACCTTCACTAAATGTTGTAGATTCAAACTTTTTGCTGTCATTAGTGTATTTTAGCAAAATGAAGATGATTCAAGCATTAATTTCATTGTGCTTTTGCTCATTTTGAAGATTTTGACATTTTCACCTGAAGTGTACAATTAGGGGCTGAAAACGCGTTTAAAGCAATAAAAAGTTCATTTTGGCTCTCACACCTTAACTAAATGTTGTAGACTCAAACTTTTTGCTGTCATTAGTGTATGTTAGCAAAATGAAGATGATTCAAGCATTAATTTCATTGTGCTTTTGCTCAGTTTGAAGATTTTGACATTTTCACCTGAAGTGTACAATCAGGGGCTGAAAACGCGTTTAAAGCAATAAAAAGTTCATTTTGGCTCTCACACCTTAACTAAATGTTGTAGACTCAAACTTTTTGCTGTCATTAGTGTATTTTAGCAAAATGAAGATGATTTAAGCATTAATTTCATTGTGCTTTTGCTCATTTTGAAGATTTTGACATTTTCACCTGAAGTGTACAATCGGGCTGAAAATGCATTTAAAGCCATAAAAAGTTCATTTTGGCTCTCACACCTTAACTAAATGTTGTAGACTCAAACTTTTTGCTGTCATTAGTGTATGTTAGCAAAATGAAGATGATTCAAGCATTAATTTTATTGTGCTTTTGCTCATTTTGAAGATTTTGACATTTTCACCTGAAGTGTACAATCGGGCTGAAAATGCATTTAAAGCCATAAAAAGTTCATTTTGGCTCTCACACCTTAACTAAATGTTGTAGACTCAAACTTTTTGCTGTCATTAGTGTATGTTAGTAAAATGAAGATGATTCAAGCATTAATTTCATTGTGCTTTTGCTAATTTTGAAGATTTTGAAATTTTCACCTGAAGTGTACAATCGGGCTGAAAATGCATTTAAAGCCATAAAAAGTTCATTTTGGCTCTCACACCTTAACTCAATGTTGTAGACTCAAACTTTTTGCTGTCATTAGTGTATGTTAGCAAAATGAAGATGATTCAAGCATTAATTTCATTGTGCTTTTGCTCATTTTGAAGATTTTGACATTTTCACCTGAAGTGTACAATCAGGGGCTGAAAACGCGTTTAAAGCAATAAAAAGTTCATTTTGGCTCTCACACCTTAACTAAATGTTGTAGACTCAAACTTTTTGCTGTCATTAGTGTATTTTAGCAAAATGAAGATGATTCAAGCATTAATTTCATTGTGCTTTTGCTCATTTTGAAGATTTTGACATTTTCACCTGAAGTGTACAATCAGGGGCTGAAAACGCGTTTAAAGCAATAAAAAGTTCATTTTGGCTCTCACACCTTAACTAAATGTTGTAGACTCAAACTTTTTGCTGTCATTAGTGTATTTTAGCAAAATGAAGATGATTCAAGCATTAATTTCATTGTGCTTTTGCTCATTTTGAAGATTTTGACATTTTCACCTGAAGTGTACAATCGGGCTGAAAATGCATTTAAAGCCATAAAAAGTTCATTTTGGCTCTCACACCTTAACTAAATGTTGTAGATTCAAACTTTTTGCTGTCATTAGTGTATTTTAGCAAAATGAAGATGATTCAAGCATTAATTTCATTGTGCTTTTGCTCATTTTGAAGATTTTGACATTTTCACCTGAAGTGTACAATCGGGCTGAAAATTCATTTAAAGCCATAAAAAATTTATTTTGGCTCTCACACCTTAACTAAATGTTGTAGACTCAAACTTTTTGCTGTCATTAGTGTATGTTAGCAAAATGAAGATGATTCAAGCATTAATTTCATTGTGCTTTTGCTCATTTTGAAGATTTTGACATTTTCACCTGAAGTGTACAATCAGGCTGAAAATGCATTTAAAGCAATAAAAAGTTCATTTTGGCTCTCACACCTTAACTAAATGTTGTAGATTCAAACTTTTTGCTGTCATTAGTGTATTTTAGCAAAATGAAGATGATTCAAGCATTAATTTTATTGTGCTTTTGCTCATTTTGAAGATTTTGACATTTTCACCTGAAGTGTACAATCGGGCTGAAAATGCATTTAAAGCCATAAAAAGTTCATTTTGGCTCTCACACCTTAACTAAATGTTGTAGACTCAAACTTTTTGCTGTCATTAGTGTATGTTAGCAAAATGAAGATGATTCAAGCATTAATTTCATTGTGCTTTTGCTCATTTTGAAGATTTTGACATTTTCACCTGAAGTGTACAATCAGGCTGAAAATGCATTTAAAGCAATAAAAAGTTCATTTTGGCTCTCACACCTAAACTAAATGTTGTAGATTCAAACTTTTTGCTGTCATTAGTGTATTTTAGCAAAATGAAGATGATTCAAGCATTAATTTCATTGTGCTTTTGCTCATTTTGAAGATTTTGACATTTTCACCTGAAGTGTACAATTAGGGGCTGAAAACGCGTTTAAAGCAATAAAAAGTTCATTTTGGCTCTCACACCTAAACTAAATGTTGTAGACTCAAACTTTTTGCTGTCATTAGTATATTTTAGCAAAATGAAGATGATTCAAGCATTAATTTTATTGTGCTTTTGCTCATTTTGAAGATTTTGACATTTTCACCTGAAGTGTACAATCGGGCTGAAAATGCATTTAAAGCCATAAAAAGTTCATTTTGGCTCTCACACCTTAACTAAATGTTGTAGACTCAAACTTTTTGCTGTCATTAGTGTATGTTAGCAAAATGAAGATGATTCAAGCATTAATTTCATTGTGCTTTTGCTCATTTTGAAGATTTTGACATTTTCACCTGAAGTGTACAATCAGGCTGAAAATGCATTTAAAGCAATAAAAAGTTCATTTTGGCTCTCACACCTAAACTAAATGTTGTAGACTCAAACTTTTTGCTGTCATTAGTATATTTTAGCAAAATGAAGATGATTCAAGCATTAATTTTATTGTGCTTTTGCTCATTTTGAAGATTTTGACATTTTCACCTGAAGTGTACAATCAGGCTGAAAATGCATTTAAAGCAATAAAAAGTTCATTTTGGCTCTCACACCTTCACTAAATGTTGTAGATTCAAACTTTTTGCTGTCATTAGTGTATTTTAGCAAAATGAAGATGATTCAAGCATTAATTTCATTGTGCTTTTGCTCATTTTTAAGATTTTGACATTTTCACCTCAAGTGTACAATTAGGGGCTGAAAACGCGTTTAAAGCAATAAAAAGTTCATTTTGGCTCTCACACCTTAACTAAATGTTGTAGACTCAAACTTTTTGCTGTCATTAGTGTATGTTAGCAAAATGAAGATGATTCAAGCATTAATTTCATTGTGCTTTTGCTCATTTTGAAGATTTTGACATTTTCACCTGAAGTGTACAATCAGGGGCTGAAAATGCATTTAAAGCAATAAAAAGTTCATTTTGGCTCTCACACCTAAACTAAATGTTGTAGACTCAAACTTTTTGCTGTCATTAGTGTATTTTAGCAAAATGAAGATGATTCAAGCATTAATTTTATTGTGCTTTTGCTCATTTTGAAGATTTTGACATTTTCACCTGAAGTGTACAATCGGGCTGAAAATGCATTTAAAGCCATAAAAAGTTCATTTTGGCTCTCACACCTTAACTAAATGTTGTAGACTCAAACTTTTTGCTGTCATTAGTATATTTTAGCAAAATGAAGATGATTCAAGCATTAATTTTATTGTGCTTTTGCTAATTTTGAAGATTTTGACATTTTCACCTGAAGTGTACAATCGGGCTGAAAATGCATTTAAAGCAATAAAAAGTTCATTTTGGCTCTCACACCTAAACTAAATGTTGTAGACTCAAACTTTTTGCTGTCATTAGTATATTTTAGCAAAATGAAGATGATTCAAGCATTAATTTTATTGTGCTTTTGCTCATTTTGAAGATTTTGACATTTTCACCTGAAGTGTACAATCGGGCTGAAAATGCATTTAAAGCCATAAAAAGTTCATTTTGGCTCTCACACCTTAACTAAATGTTGTAGACTCAAACTTTTTGCTGTCATTAGTGTATGTTAGCAAAATGAAGATGATTCAAGCATTAATTTCATTGTGCTTTTGCTCAGTTTGAAGATTTTGACATTTTCACCTGAAGTGTACAATCAGGGGCTGAAAACGCGTTTAAAGCATTAAAAAGTTCATTTTGGCTCTCACACCTTAACTAAATGTTGTAGACTCAAACTTTTTGCTGTCATTAGTGTATGTTAGCAAAATGAAGATTATTCAAGCATTAATTTCATTGTGCTTTTGCTCATTTTGAAGATTTTGACATTTTCACCTGAAGTGTACAATCGGGCTGAAAATGCATTTAAAGCAATAAAAAGTTCATTTTGGCTCTCACACCTTAACAAAATGTTGTAGATTCAAACTTTTTGCTCTCATTAGTGTATTTTAGCAAAATGAAGATGATTCAAGCATTAATTTCATTGTGCTTTTGCTCATTTTGAAGATTTTGACATTTTCACCTGAAGTGTACAATTAGGGGCTGAAAACGCGTTTAAAGCAATAAAAAGTTCATTTTGGCTCTCACACCTTAACTAAATGTTGTAGACTCAAACTTTTTGCTGTCATTAGTGTATGTTAGCAAAATGAAGATGATTCAAGCATTAATTTCATTGTGCTTTTGCTCATTTTGAAGATTTTGACATTTTCACCTGAAGTGTACAATCAGGCTGAAAATGCATTTAAAGCAATAAAAAGTTCATTTTGGCTCTCACACCTAAACTAAATGTTGTAGACTCAAACTTTTTGCTGTCATTAGTATATTTTAGCAAAATGAAGATGATTCAAGCATTAATTTTATTGTGCTTTTGCTCATTTTGAAGATTTTGACATTTTCACCTGAAGTGTACAATCGGGCTGAAAATGCATTTAAAGCCATAAAAAGTTCATTTTGGCTCTCACACCTTAACTAAATGTTGTAGACTCAAACTTTTTGCTGTCATTAGTATATTTTAGCAAAATGAAGATGATTCAAGCATTAATTTTATTGTGCTTTTGCTAATTTTGAAGATTTTGACATTTTCACCTGAAGTATACAATCGGGCTGAAAATGCATTTAAAGCCATAAAAAGTTCATTTTGGCTCTCACACCTTAACTCAATGTTGTAGACTCAAACTTTTTGCTGTCATTAGTGTATGTTAGCAAAATGAAGATGATTCAAGCATTAATTTCATTGTGCTTTTGCTCATTTTGAAGATTTTGACATTTTCACCTGAAGTGTACAATCAGGGGCTGAAAACGCGTTTAAAGCAATAAAAAGTTCATTTTGGCTCTCACACCTTAACTAAATGTTGTAGACTCAAACTTTTTGCTGTCATTAGTGTATTTTAGCAAAATGAAGATGATTCAAGCATTAATTTCATTGTGCTTTTGCTCATTTTGAAGATTTTGACATTTTCACCTGAAGTGTACAATCGGGTTGAAAATGCATTTAAAGCCATAAAAAGTTCATTTTGGCTCTCACACCTTAACTAAATGTTGTAGATTCAAACTTTTTGCTGTCATTAGTGTATTTTAGCAAAATGAAGATGATTCAAGCATTAATTTCATTGTGCTTTTGCTCATTTTGAAGATTTTGACATTTTCACCTGAAGTGTACAATCAGGCTGAAAATGCATTTAAAGCCATAAAAAGTTCATTTTGGCTCTCACACCTAAACTAAATGTTGTAGACTCAAACTTTTTGCTGTCATTAGTATATTTTAGCAAAATGAAGATGATTCAAGCATTCATTTTATTGTGCTTTTGCTCATTTTGAAGATTTTGACATTTTCACCTGAAGTGTACAATCGGGTTGAAAATGCATTTAAAGCCATAAAAAGTTAATTTTGGCTCTCACACCTTAACTAAATGTTGTAGATTCAAACTTTTTGCTGTCATTAGTGTATTTTAGCAAAATGAAGATGATTCAAGCATTAATTTCATTGTGCTTTTGCTCATTTTGAAGATTTTGACATTTTCACCTGAAGTGTACAATCGGGCTGAAAATGCATTTAAAGCCATAAAAAGTTCATTTTGGCTCTCACACCTTAACTAAATGTTGTAGACTCAAACTTTTTGCTGTCATTAGTGTATGTTAGCAAAATGAAGATGATTCAAGCATTAATTTCATTGTGCTTTTGCTCATTTTGAAGATTTTGACATTTTCACCTGAAGTGTACAATCAGGCTGAAAATGCATTTAAAGCAATAAAAAGTTCATTTTGGCTCTAACACCTTAACTAAATGTTGTAGATTCAAACTTTTTGCTGTCATTAGTGTATTTTAGCAAAATGAAGATGATTCAAGCATTAATTTCATTGTGCTTTTGCTCATTTTGAAGATTTTGACATTTTCACCTGAAGTGTACAATTAGGGGCTGAAAACGCGTTTAAAGCAATAAAAAGTTCATTTTGGCTCTCACACCTTAACTAAATGTTGTAGACTCAAACTTTTTGCTTTCATTAGTGTATGTTAGCAAAATGAAGATGATTCAAGCATTAATTTCATTGTGCTTTTGCTCATTTTGAAGATTTTGACATTTTCACCTGAAGTGTACAATCAGGCTGAAAATGCATTTAAAGCAATAAAAAGTTCATTTTGGCTCTAACACCTTAACTAAATGTTGTAGATTCAAACTTTTTGCTGTCATTAGTGTATTTTAGCAAAATGAAGATGATTCAAGCATTAATTTCATTGTGCTTTTGCTCATTTTGAAGATTTTGACATTTTCACCTGAAGTGTACAATTAGGGGCTGAAAACGCGTTTAAAGCAATAAAAAGTTCATTTTGGCTCTCACACCTTAACTAAATGTTGTAGACTCAAACTTTTTGCTTTCATTAGTGTATGTTAGCAAAATGAAGATGATTCAAGCATTAATTTCATTGTGCTTTTGCTCATTTTGAAGATTTTGACATTTTCACCTGAAGTGTACAATCAGGCTGAAAATGCATTTAAAGCAATAAAAAGTTCATTTTGGCTCTCACACCTAAACTAATTGTTGTAGACTCAAACTTTTTGCTGTCATTAGTATATTTTAGCAAAATGAAGATGATTCAAGCATTAATTTCATTGTGCTTTTGCTCATTTTGAAGATTTTGACATTTTCACCTGAAGTGTACAATTAGGGGCTGAAAACGCGTTTAAAGCAATAAAAAGTTCATTTTGGCTCTCACACCTTAACTAAATGTTGTAGACTCAAACTTTTTGCTTTCATTAGTGTATGTTAGCAAAATGAAGATGATTCAAGCATTAATTTCATTGTGCTTTTGCTCATTTTGAAGATTTTGACATTTTCACCTGAAGTGTACAATCGGGCTGAAAATGCATTTAAAGCCATAAAAAGTTCATTTTGGCTCTCACACCTTAACTAAATGTTGTAGACTCAAACTTTTTGCTGTCATTAGTGTATGTTAGCAAAATGAAGATGATTCAAGCATTAATTTCATTGTGCTTTTGCTCATTTTGAAGATTTTGACATTTTCACCTGAAGTGTACAATCAGGCTGAAAATGCATTTAAAGCAATAAAAAGTTCATTTTGGCTCTCACACCTTAACTAAATGTTGTAGATTCAAACTTTTTGCTGTCATTAGTGTATTTTAGCAAAATGAAGATGATTCAAGCATTAATTTCATTGTGCTTTTGCTCATTTTGAAGATTTTGACATTTTCACCTGAAGTGTACAATTAGGGGCTGAAAACGCGTTTAAAGCAATAAAAAGTTCATTTTGGCTCTCACACCTTAACTAAATGTTGTAGACTCAAACTTTTTGCTGTCATTAGTGTATGTTAGCAAAATGAAGATGATTCAAGCATTAATTTCATTGTGCTTTTGCTCATTTTGAAGATTTTGACATTTTCACCTGAAGTGTACAATCAGGCTGAAAATGCATTTAAAGCAATAAAAAGTTCATTTTGGCTCTCACACCTTAACTAAATGTTGTAGACTCAAACTTTTTGCTGTCATTAGTGTATGTTAGCAAAATGAAGATGATTCAAGCATTAATTTCACTGTACTTTTGCTCATTTTGAAGATTTTGACATTTTCACCTGAAGTGTACAATCAGGGGCTGAAAATGCATTTAAAGCAATAAAAAGTTCATTTTGGCTCTCACACCTAAACTAAATGTTGTAGACTCAAACTTTTTGCTGTCATTAGTGTATTTTAGCAAAATGAAGATGATTCAAGCATTAATTTTATTGTGCTTTTGCTCATTTTGAAGATTTTGACATTTTCACCTGAAGTGTACAATCGGGCTGAAAATGCATTTAAAGCCATAAAAAGTTCATTTTGGCTCTCACACCTTAACTAAATGTTGTAGACTCAAACTTTTTGCTGTCATTAGTGTATGTTAGCAAAATGAAGATGATTCAAGCATTAATTTCATTGTGCTTTTGCTCATTTTGAAGATTTTGACATTTTCACCTGAAATGTACAATCGGGCTGAAAATGCATTTAAAGCCATAAAAAGTTCATTTTGGCTCTCACACCTTAACTAAATGTTGTAGATTCAAACTTTTTGCTGTCATTAGTGTATTTTAGCAAAATGAAGATGATTCAAGCATTAATTTCATTGTGCTTTTGCTCATTTTGAAGATTTTGACATTTTCACCTGAAGTGTACAATTAGGGGCTGAAAACGCGTTTAAAGCAATAAAAAGTTCATTTTGGCTCTCACACCTTAACTAAATGTTGTAGACTCAAACTTTTTGCTTTCATTAGTGTATGTTAGCAAAATGAAGATGATTCAAGCATTAATTTCATTGTGCTTTTGCTCATTTTGAAGATTTTGACATTTTCACCTGAAGTGTACAATCAGGCTGAAAATGCATTTAAAGCAATAAAAAGTTCATTTTGGCTCTCACACCTAAACTAATTGTTGTAGACTCAAACTTTTTGCTGTCATTAGTATATTTTAGCAAAATGAAGATGATTCAAGCATTAATTTCATTGTGCTTTTGCTCATTTTGAAGATTTTGACATTTTCACCTGAAGTGTACAATTAGGGGCTGAAAACGCGTTTAAAGCAATAAAAAGTTCATTTTGGCTCTCACACCTTAACTAAATGTTGTATACTCAAACTTTTTGCTTTCATTAGTGTATGTTAGCAAAATGAAGATGATTCAAGCATTAATTTCATTGTGCTTTTGCTCATTTTGAAGATTTTGACATTTTCACCTGAAGTGTACAATCGGGCTGAAAATGCATTTAAAGCCATAAAAAGTTCATTTTGGCTCTCACACCTTAACTAAATGTTGTAGACTCAAACTTTTTGCTGTCATTAGTGTATGTTAGCAAAATGAAGATGATTCAAGCATTAATTTCATTGTGCTTTTGCTCATTTTGAAGATTTTGACATTTTCACCTGAAGTGTACAATCAGGCTGAAAATGCATTTAAAGCAATAAAAAGTTCATTTTGGCTCTCACACCTAAACTAAATGTTGTAGACTCAAACTTTTTGCTGTCATTAGTATATTTTAGCAAAATGAAGATGATTCAAGCATTAATTTTATTGTGCTTTTGCTCATTTTGAAGATTTTGACATTTTCACCTGAAGTGTACAATCGGGCTGAAAATGCATTTAAAGCCATAAAAAGTTCATTTTGGCTCTCACACCTTAACTAAATGTTGTAGACTCAAACTTTTTGCTGTCATTAGTGTATGTTAGCAAAATGAAGATGATTCAAGCATTAATTTCATTGTGCTTTTGCTCATTTTGAAGATTTTGACATTTTCACCTGAAGTGTACAATCAGGCTGAAAATGCATTTAAAGCAATACAAAGTTCATTTTGGCTCTCACACCTTAACTAAATGTTGTAGATTCAAACTTTTTGCTGTCATTAGTGTATTTTAGCAAAATGAAGATGATTCAAGCATTAATTTCATTGTGCTTTTGCTCATTTTGAAGATTTTGACATTTTCAGCTGAAGTGTACAATCAGGGGCTGAAAATGCATTTAAAGCAATAAAAAGTTCATTTTGGCTCTCACACCTAAACTAAATGTTGTAGACTCAAACTTTTTGCTGTCATTAGTGTATTTTAGCAAAATGAAGATGATTCAAGCATTAATTTTATTGTGCTTTTGCTCATTTTGAAGATTTTGACATTTTCACCTGAAGTGTACAATCGGGCTGAAAATGCATTTAAAGCCATAAAAAGTTCATTTTGGCTCTCACACCTTAACTAAATGTTGTAGACTCAAACTTTTTGCTGTCATTAGTGTATGTTAGCAAAATGAAGATGATTCAAGCATTAATTTCATTGTGCTTTTGCTCATTTTGAAGATTTTGACATTTTCACCTGAAGTGTACAATCGGGCTGAAAATGCATTTAAAGCCATAAAAAGATCATTTTGGCTCTCACACCTTAACTAAATGTTGTAGACTCAAACTTTTTGCTGTCATTAGTGTATGTTAGCAAAATGAAGATGATTCAAGCATTAATTTCATTGTGCTTTTGCTCATTTTGAAGATTTTGACATTTTCACCTGAAGTGTACAATCAGGCTGAAAATGCATTTAAAGCAATAAAAAGTTCATTTTGGCTCTCACACCTAAACTAAATGTTGTAGACTCAAACTTTTTGCTGTCATTAGTATATTTTAGCAAAATGAAGATGATTCAAGCATTAATTTTATTGTGCTTTTGCTCATTTTGAAGATTTTGACATTTTCACCTGAAGTGTACAATCGGGCTGAAAATGCATTTAAAGCCATAAAAAGTTCATTTTGGCTCTCACACCTTAACTAAATGTTGTAGACTCAAACTTTTTGCTGTCATTAGTGTATGTTAGCAAAATGAAGATGATTCAAGCATTAATTTCATTGTGCTTTTGCTCATTTTGAAGATTTTGACATTTTCACCTGAAGTGTACAATCAGGCTGAAAATGCATTTAAAGCAATACAAAGTTCATTTTGGCTCTCACACCTTAACTAAATGTTGTAGATTCAAACTTTTTGCTGTCATTAGTGTATTTTAGCAAAATGAAGATGATTCAAGCATTAATTTCATTGTGCTTTTGCTCATTTTGAAGATTTTGACATTTTCAGCTGAAGTGTACAATCAGGGGCTGAAAATGCATTTAAAGCAATAAAAAGTTCATTTTGGCTCTCACACCTAAACTAAATGTTGTAGACTCAAACTTTTTGCTGTCATTAGTGTATTTTAGCAAAATGAAGATGATTCAAGCATTAATTTTATTGTGCTTTTGCTCATTTTGAAGATTTTGACATTTTCACCTGAAGTGTACAATCGGGCTGAAAATGCATTTAAAGCCATAAAAAGTTCATTTTGGCTCTCACACCTTAACTAAATGTTGTAGACTCAAACTTTTTGCTGTCATTAGTGTATGTTAGCAAAATGAAGATGATTCAAGCATTAATTTCATTGTGCTTTTGCTCATTTTGAAGATTTTGACATTTTCACCTGAAGTGTACAATCGGGCTGAAAATGCATTTAAAGCCATAAAAAGATCATTTTGGCTCTCACACCTTAACTAAATGTTGTAGACTCAAACTTTTTGCTGTCATTAGTGTATGTTAGCAAAATGAAGATGATTCAAGCATTAATTTCATTGTGCTTTTGCTCATTTTGAAGATTTTGACATTTTCACCTGAAGTGTACAATCAGGCTGAAAATGCATTTAAAGCAATAAAAAGTTCATTTTGGCTCTCACACCTAAACTAAATGTTGTAGACTCAAACTTTTTGCTGTCATTAGTATATTTTAGCAAAATGAAGATGATTCAAGCATTAATTTTATTGTGCTTTTGCTCATTTTGAAGATTTTGACATTTTCACCTGAAGTGTACAATCGGGTTGAAAATGCATTTAAAGCCATAAAAAGTTCATTTTGGCTCTCACACCTTAACTAAATGTTGTAGATTCAAACTTTTTGCTGTCATTAGTGTATTTTAGCAAAATGAAGATGATTCAAGCATTAATTTCATTGTGCTTTTGCTCATTTTGAAGATTTTGACATTTTCACCTGAAGTGTACAATCGGGCTGAAAACGCGTTTAAAGCAATAAAAAGTTCATTTTGGCTCTCACACCTTAACTAAATGTTGTAGACTCAAACTTTTTGCTGTCATTAGTGTATGTTAGCAAAATGAAGATGATTCAAGCATTAATTTCATTGTGCTTTTGCTCATTTTGAAGATTTTGACATTTTCACCTGAAGTGTACAATCGGGCTGAAAATGCATTTAAAGCCATAAAAAGTTCATTTTGGCTCTCACACCTTAACTAAATGTTGTAGACTCAAACTTTTTGCTGTCATTAGTGTATGTTAGCAAAATGAAGATGATTCAAGCATTAATTTCATTGTGCTTTTGCTCATTTTGAAGATTTTGACATTTTCACCTGAAGTGTACAATCGGGCTGAAAATGCATTTGAAGCCATAAAAAGTTCATTTTGGCTCTCACACCTTAACTAAATGTTGTAGACTCAAACTTTTTGCTGTCATTAGTGTATGTTAGCAAAATGAAGATGATTCAAGCATTAATTTCATTGTGCTTTTGCTCATTTTGAAGATTTTGACATTTTCACCTGAAGTGTACAATCAGGCTGAAAATGCATTTAAAGCAATAAAAAGTTCATTTTGGCTCTCACACCTTAACTAAATGTTGTAGATTCAAACTTGTTGCTGTCATTAGTGTATTTTAGCAAAATGAAGATGATTCAAGCATTAATTTCATTGTGCTTTTGCCCATTTTTGAAGATTTTGACATTTTCACCTGAAGTGTACAATCGGGCTGAAAATGCATTTAAAGCCATAAAAAGTTCATTTTGGCTCTCACACCTTAACTAAATGTTGTAGATTCAAACTTTTTGCTGTCATTAGTGTATTTTAGCAAAATGAAGATGATCCAAGCATTAATTTCATTGTGCTTTTGCTCATTTTGAAGATTTTGACATTTTCACCTGAAGTGTACAATCGGGCTGAAAATGCATTTAAAGCCATAAAAAGTTCATTTTGGCTCTCACACCTTAACTAAATGTTGTAGACTCAAACTTTTTGCTGTCATTAGTGTATGTTAGCAAAATGAAGATGATTCAAGCGTTAATTTCATTGTGCTTTTGCTCATTTTGAAGATTTTGACATTTTCACCTGAAGTGTACAATCAGGCTGAAAATGCATTTAAAGCAATAAAAAGTTCATTTTGGCTCTCACACCTTAACTAAATGTTGTAGACTCAAACTTTTTGCTGTCATTAGTGTATTTTAGCAAAATGAAGATGATTCAAGCATTAATTTCATTGTGCTTTTGCTCATTTTGAAGATTTTGACATTTTCACCTGAAGTGTACAATTAGGGGCTGAAAACGCGTTTAAAGCAATAAAAAGTTCATTTTGGCTCTCACACCTTAACTAAATGTTGTAGACTCAAACTTTTTGCTGTCATTAGTGTATGTTAGCAAAATGCAGATGATTCAAGCATTAATTTCATTGTGCTTTTGCTCATTTTGAAGATTTTGACATTTTCACCTGAAGTGTACAATCAGGCTGAAAATGCATTTAAAGCCATAAAAAGTTCATTTTGGCTCTCACACCTTAACTAAATGTTGTAGACTCAAACTTTTTGCTGTCATTAGTGTATGTTAGCAAAATGAAGATGATTCAAGCATTAATTTCATTGTGCTTTTGCTCATTTTGAAGATTTTGACATTTTCACCTGAAGTGTACAATCAGGCTGAAAATGCATTTAAAGCAATAAAAAGTTCATTTTGACTCTCACACCTAAACTAAATGTTGTAGACTCAAACTTTTTGCTGTCATTAGTGTATGTTAGCAAAATGAAGATGATTCAAGCATTAATTTCATTGTGCTTTTGCTCATTTTGAAGATTTTGACATTTTCACCTGAAGTGTACAATCAGGCTGAAAATGCATTTAAAGCCATAAAAAGTTCATTTTGGCTCTCACACCTTAACTAAATGTTGTAGACTCAAACTTTTTGCTGTCATTAGTGTATGTTAGCAAAATGAAGATGATTCAAGCATTAATTTCATTGTGCTTTTGCTCATTTTGAAGATTTTGACATTTTCACCTGAAGTGTACAATCAGGCTGAAAATGCATTTAAAGCAATAAAAAGTTCATTTTGGCTCTCACACCTTAACTAAATGTTGTAGATTCAAACTTTTTGCTGTCATTAGTGTATTTTAGCAAAATGAAGATGATTCAAGCATTAATTTCATTGTGCTTTTGCTCATTTTGAAGATTTTGACATTTTCACCTGAAGTGTACAATCGGGCTGAAAATGCATTTAAAGCCATAACAAGTTCATTTTGGCTCTCACACCTTAAATAAATGTTGTAGACTCAAACTTTTTGCTGTCATTAGTGTATGTTAGCAAAATGAAGATGATTCAAGCATTAATTTCATTGTGCTTTTGCTCATTTTGAAGATTTTGACATTTTCACCTGAAGTGTACAATCGGGCTGAAAATGCATTTAAAGCCATAAAAAGTTCATTTTGGCTCTCACACCTTAACTAAATGTTGTAGACTCAAACGTTTTGCTGTCATTAGTGTATGTTAGCAAAATGAAGATGATTCAAGCATTAATTTCATTGTGCTTTTGCTCATTTTGAAGATTTTGACATTTTCACCTGAAATGTACAATCAGGCTGAAAATGCATTTAAAGCAATAAAAAGTTCATTTTGGCTCTCACACCTAAACTAAATGTTGTAGACTCAAACTTTTTGCTGTCATTAGTATATTTTAGCAAAATGAAGATGATTCAAGCATTAATTTTATTGTGCTTTTGCTCATTTTGAAGATTTTGACATTTTCACCTGAAGTGTACAATCGGGTTGAAAATGCATTTAAAGCCATAAAAAGTTCATTTTGGCTCTCACACCTTAACTAAATGTTGTAGATTCAAACTTTTTGCTGTCATTAGTGTATTTTAGCAAAATGAAGATGATTCAAGCATTAATTTCATTGTGCTTTTGCTCATTTTGAAGATTTTGACATTTTCACCTGAAGTGTACAATCGGGCTGAAAATGCATTTAAAGCCATAAAAAGTTCATTTTGGCTCTCACACCTTAACTAAATGTTGTAGACTCAAACTTTTTGCTGTCATTAGTGTATGTTAGCAAAATGAAGATGATTCAAGCATTAATTTCATTGTGCTTTTGCTCATTTAGAAGATTTTGACATTTTTACCTGAAGTGTACAATCAGGCTGAAAATGCATTTAAAGCAATAAAAAGTTCATTTTGGCTCTCACACCTTAACTAAATGTTGTAGATTCAAACTTGTTGCTGTCATTAGTGTATTTTAGCAAAATGAAGATGATTCAAGCATTAATTTCATTGTGCTTTTGCTCATTTTGAAGATTTTGACATTTTCACCTGAAGTGTACAATTAGGGGCTGAAAACGCGTTTAAAGCAATAAAAAGTTCATTTTGGCTCTCACACCTTAACTAAATGTTGTAGACTCAAACTTTTTGCTGTCATTAGTGTATGTTAGCAAAATGAAGATGATTCAAGCATTAATTTCATTGTGCTTTTGCTCATTTTGAAGATTTTGACATTTTCACCTGAAGTGTACAATCAGGCTGAAAATGCATTTAAAGCAATAAAAAGTTCATTTTGGCTCTCACACCTTAACTAAATGTTGTAGATTCAAACTTTTTGCTGTCATTAGTGTATTTTAGCAAAATGAAGATGATTCAAGCATTAATTTTATTGTGCTTTTGCTCATTTTGAAGATTTTGACATTTTCACCTGAAGTGTACAATCGGGCTGAAAATGCATTTAAAGCCATAAAAAGTTCATTTTGGCTCTCACACCTTAACTAAATGTTGTAGACTCAAACTTTTTGCTGTCATTAGTGTATGTTAGCAAAATGAAGATGATTCAAGCATTAATTTCATTATGCTTTTGCTCATTTTGAAGATTTTGACATTTTCACCTGAAGTGTACAATCAGGCTGAAAATGCATTTAAAGCAATAAAAAGTTCATTTTGGCTCTCACACCTAAACTAAATGTTGTAGACTCAAACTTTTTGCTGTCATTAGTATATTTTAGCAAAATGAAGATGATTCAAGCATTAATTTTATTGTGCTTTTGCTCATTTTGAAGATTTTGACATTTTCACCTGAAGTGTACAATCGGGTTGAAAATGCATTTAAAGCCATAAAAAGTTCATTTTGGCTCTCACACCTTAACTAAATGTTGTAGATTCAAACTTTTTGCTGTCATTAGTGTATTTTAGCAAAATGAAGATGATTCAAGCATTAATTTCATTGTGCTTTTGCTCATTTTGAAGATTTTGACATTTTCACCTGAAGTGTACAATCGGGCTGAAAATGCATTTAAAGCCATAAAAAGTTCATTTTGGCTCTCACACCTTAACTAAATGTTGTAGACTCAAACTTTTTGCTGTCATTAGTGTATGTTAGCAAAATGAAGATGATTCAAGCATTAATTTCATTGTGCTTTTGCTCATTTTGAAGATTTTGACATTTTCACCTGAAGTGTACAATCAGGCTGAAAATGCATTTAAAGCAATAAAAAGTTCATTTTGGCTCTCACACCTTAACTAAATGTTGTAGATTCAAACTTTTTGCTGTCATTAGTGTATTTTAGCAAAATGAAGATGATTCAAGCATTAATTTCATTGTGCTTTTGCTCATTTTGAAGATTTTGACATTTTCACCTGAAGTGTACAATTAGGGGCTGAAAACGCGTTTAAAGCAATAAAAAGTTCATTTTGGCTCTCACACCTAAACTAAATGTTGTAGACTCAAACTTTTTGCTTTCATTAGTGTATGTTAGCAAAATGAAGATGATTCAAGCATTAATTTCATTGTGCTTTTGCTCATTTTGAAGATTTTGACATTTTCACCTGAAGTGTACAATCAGGCTGAAAATGCATTTAAAGCAATAAAAAGTTCATTTTGGCTCTCACACCTAAACTAAATGTTGTAGACTCAAACTTTTTGCTGTCATTAGTATATTTTAGCAAAATGAAGATGATTCAAGCATTAATTTTATTGTGCTTTTGCTCATTTTGAAGATTTTGACATTTTCACCTGAAGTGTACAATCGGGCTGAAAATGCATTTAAAGCCATAAAAAGTTCATTTTGGCTCTCACACCTTAACTAAATGTTGTAGACTCAAACTTTTTGCTGTCATTAGTGTATGTTAGCAAAATGAAGATGATTCAAGCATTAATTTCATTGTGCTTTTGCTCATTTTGAAGATTTTGACATTTTCACCTGAAGTGTACAATCAGGCTGAAAATGCATTTAAAGCAATAAAAAGTTCATTTTGGCTCTCACACCTTAACTAAATGTTGTAGACTCAAACTTTTTGCTGTCATTAGTGTATGTTAGCAAAATGAAGATGATTCAAGCATTAATTTCATTGTACTTTTGCTCATTTTGAAGATTTTGACATTTTCACCTGAAGTGTACAATCAGGGGCTGAAAATGCATTTAAAGCAATAAAAAGTTCATTTTGGCTCTCACACCTAAACTAAATGTTGTAGACTCAAACTTTTTGCTGTCATTAGTGTATTTTAGCAAAATGAAGATGATTCAAGCATTAATTTTATTGTGCTTTTGCTCATTTTGAAGATTTTGACATTTTCACCTGAAGTGTACAATCGGGCTGAAAATGCATTTAAAGCCATAAAAAGTTCATTTTGGCTCTCACACCTTAACTAAATGTTGTAGACTCAAACTTTTTGCTGTCATTAGTGTATTTTAG
This sequence comes from Leptonotus elevatus, assembly GCF_054856555.1. NCBI lineage: Eukaryota > Metazoa > Chordata > Actinopteri > Syngnathiformes > Syngnathidae > Leptonotus > Leptonotus elevatus. Next base: position 319,090 of record NC_141250.1, read on the forward strand.
CAAAATGAAGATGATTCAAGCATTAATTTCATTGTGCTTTTGCTCATTTTGAAGATTTTGACATTTTCACCTGAAGTGTACAATCAGGGGCTGAAAACGCGTTTAAAGCAATAAAAAGTTCATTTTGGCTCTCACACCTTAACTAAATGTTGTAGACTCAAACTTTTTGCTGTCATTAGTGTATTTTAGCAAAATGAAGATGATTCAAGCATTAATTTCATTGTGCTTTTGCTCATTTTGAAGATTTTGACATTTTCACCTGAAGTGTACAATCGGGCTGAAAATGCATTTAAAGCCATAAAAAGTTCATTTTGGCTCTCACACCTTAACTAAATGTTGTAGACTCAAACTTTTTGCTGTCATTAGTGTATGTTAGCAAAATGAAGATGATTCAAGCATTAATTTCATTGTGCTTTTGCTCATTTTGAAGATTTTGACATTTTCACCTGAAGTGTACAATCGGGCTGAAAATGCATTTAAAGCCATAAAAAGTTCATTTTGGCTCTCACACCTTAACTAAATGTTGTAGACTCAAACTTTTTGCTGTCATTAGTGTATGTTAGCAAAATGAAGATGATTCAAGCATTAATTTCATTGTGCTTTTGCTCATTTTGAAGATTTTGACATTTTCACCTGAAGTGTACAATCAGGCTGAAAATGCATTTAAAGCAATAAAAAGTTCATTTTGGCTCTCACACCTTAACTAAATGTTGTAGATTCAAACTTTTTGCTGTCATTAGTGTATTTTAGCAAGATGAAGATGATTCAAGCATTAATTTTATTGTGCTTTTGCTCATTTTGAAGATTTTGACATTTTCACCTGAAGTGTACAATCGGGCTGAAAATGCATTTAAAGCCGTAAAAAGTTCATTTTGGCTCTCACACCTTAACTAAATGTTGTAGACTCAAACTTTTTGCTGTCATTAGTGTATGTTAGCAAAATGAAGATGATTCAAGCATTAATTTCATTGTGCTTTTGCTCATTTTGAAGATTTTGACATTTTCACCTGAAGTGTACAATCAGGCTGAAAATGCATTTAAAGCAATAAAAAGTTCATTTTGGCTCTCACACCTAAACTAAATGTTGTAGACTCAAACTTTTTGCTGTCATTAGTATATTTTAGCAAAATGAAGATGATTCAAGCATTAATTTTATTGTGCTTTTGCTCATTTTGAAGATTTTGACATTTTCACCTGAAGTGTACAATCGGGTTGAAAATGCATTTAAAGCCATAAAAAGTTCATTTTGGCTCTCACACCTTAACTAAATGTTGTAGATTCAAACTTTTTGCTGTCATTAGTGTATTTTAGCAAAATGAAGATGATTTAAGCATTAATTTCATTGTGCTTTTGCTCATTTTGAAGATTTTGACATTTTCACCTGAAGTGTACAATCGGGCTGAAAATGCATTTAAAGCCATAAAAAGTTCATTTTGGCTCTCACACCTTAACTAAATGTTGTAGACTCAAACTTTTTGCTGTCATTAGTGTATGTTAGCAAAATGAAGATGATTCAAGCATTAATTTCATTGTGCTTTTGCTCATTTTGAAGATTTTGACATTTTCACCTGAAGTGTACAATCAGGCTGAAAATGCATTTAAAGCAATAAAAAGTTCATTTTGGCTCTCACACCTTAACTAAATGTTGTAGATTCAAACTTTTTGCTGTCATTAGTGTATTTTAGCAAAATGAAGATGATTCAAGCATTAATTTCATTGTGCTTTTGCTCATTTTGAAGATTTTGACATTTTCACCTGAAGTGTACAATTAGGGGCTGAAAACGCGTTTAAAGCAATAAAAAGTTCATTTTGGCTCTCACACCTTAACTAAATGTTGTAGACTCAAACTTTTTGCTGTCATTAGTGTATGTTAGCAAAATGAAGATGATTCAAGCATTAATTTCATTGTGCTTTTGCTCATTTTGAAGATTTTGACATTTTCACCTGAAGTGTACAATCAGGCTGAAAATGCATTTAAAGCCATAAAAAGTTCATTTTGGCTCTCACACCTTAACTAAATGTTGTAGACTCAAACTTTTTACTGTCATTAGTGTATGTTAGCAAAATGAAGATGATTCAAGCATTAATTTCATTGTGCTTTTGCTCATTTTGAAGATTTTGACATTTTCACCTGAAGTGTACAATTAGGGGCTGAAAACGCGTTTAAAGCAATAAAAAGTTCATTTTGGCTCTCACACCTTAACTAAATGTTGTAGACTCAAACTTTTTGCTGTCATTAGTGTATGTTAGCAAAATGAAGATGATTCAAGCATTAATTTCATTGTGCTTTTGCTCATTTTGAAGATTTTGACATTTTCACCTGAAGTGTACAATCAGGCTGAAAATGCATTTAAAGCAATAAAAAGTTCATTTTGGCTCTCACACCTAAACTAAATGTTGTAGACTCAAACTTTTTGCTGTCATTAGTATATTTTAGCAAAATGAAGATGATTCAAGCATTAATTTTATTGTGCTTTTGCTCATTTTGAAGATTTTGACATTTTCACCTGAAGTGTACAATCGGGCTGAAAATGCATTTAAAGCCATAAAAAGTTCATTTTGGCTCTCACACCTTAACTAAATGTTGTAGACTCAAACTTTTTGCTGTCATTAGTGTATGTTAGCAAAATGAAGATGATTCAAGCATTAATTTCATTGTGCTTTTGCTCATTTTGAAGATTTTGACATTTTCACCTGAAGTGTACAATCAGGCTGAAAATGCATTTAAAGCAATAAAAAGTTCATTTTGGCTCTCACACCTAAACTAAATGTTGTAGACTCAAACTTTTTGCTGTCATTAGTGTATGTTAGCAAAATGAAGATGATTCAAGCATTAATTTCATTGTGCTTTTGCTCATTTTGAAGATTTTGACATTTTCACCTGAAGTGTACAATCAGGCTGAAAATGCATTTAAAGCAATAAAAAGTTCATTTTGGCTCTCACACCTAAACTAAATGTTGTAGACTCAAACTTTTTGCTGTCATTAGTATATTTTAGCAAAATGAAGATGATTCAAGCATTAATTTTATTGTGCTTTTGCTCATTTTGAAGATTTTGACATTTTCACCTGAAGTGTACAATCGGGTTGAAAATGCATTTAAAGCCATAAAAAGTTCATTTTGGCTCTCACACCTTAACTAAATGTTGTAGATTCAAACTTTTTGCTGTCATTAGTGTATTTTAGCAAAATGAAGATGATTTAAGCATTAATTTCATTGTGCTTTTGCTCATTTTGAAGATTTTGACATTTTCACCTGAAGTGTACAATCGGGCTGAAAATGCATTTAAAGCCATAAAAAGTTCATTTTGGCTCTCACACCTTAACTAAATGTTGTAGACTCAAACTTTTTGCTGTCATTAGTGTATGTTAGCAAAATGAAGATGATTCAAGCATTAATTTCATTGTGCTTTTGCTCATTTTGAAGATTTTGACATTTTCACCTGAAGTGTACAATCAGGCTGAAAATGCATTTAAAGCAATAAAAAGTTCATTTTGGCTCTCACACCTTAACTAAATGTTGTAGATTCAAACTTTTTGCTGTCATTAGTGTATTTTAGCAAAATGAAGATGATTCAAGCATTAATTTCATTGTGCTTTTGCTCATTTTGAAGATTTTGACATTTTCACCTGAAGTGTACAATTAGGGGCTGAAAACGCGTTTAAAGCAATAAAAAGTTCATTTTGGCTCTCACACCTTAACTAAATGTTGTAGACTCAAACTTTTTGCTGTCATTAGTGTATGTTAGCAAAATGAAGATGATTCAAGCATTAATTTCATTGTGCTTTTGCTCATTTTGAAGATTTTGACATTTTCACCTGAAGTGTACAATCAGGCTGAAAATGCATTTAAAGCCATAAAAAGTTCATTTTGGCTCTCACACCTTAACTAAATGTTGTAGACTCAAACTTTTTACTGTCATTAGTGTATGTTAGCAAAATGAAGATGATTCAAGCATTAATTTCATTGTGCTTTTGCTCATTTTGAAGATTTTGACATTTTCACCTGAAGTGTACAATTAGGGGCTGAAAACGCGTTTAAAGCAATAAAAAGTTCATTTTGGCTCTCACACCTTAACTAAATGTTGTAGACTCAAACTTTTTGCTGTCATTAGTGTATGTTAGCAAAATGAAGATGATTCAAGCATTAATTTCATTGTGCTTTTGCTCATTTTGAAGATTTTGACATTTTCACCTGAAGTGTACAATCAGGCTGAAAATGCATTTAAAGCAATAAAAAGTTCATTTTGGCTCTCACACCTAAACTAAATGTTGTAGACTCAAACTTTTTGCTGTCATTAGTATATTTTAGCAAAATGAAGATGATTCAAGCATTAATTTTATTGTGCTTTTGCTCATTTTGAAGATTTTGACATTTTCACCTGAAGTGTACAATCGGGCTGAAAATGCATTTAAAGCCATAAAAAGTTCATTTTGGCTCTCACACCTTAACTAAATGTTGTAGACTCAAACTTTTTGCTGTCATTAGTGTATGTTAGCAAAATGAAGATGATTCAAGCATTAATTTCATTGTGCTTTTGCTCATTTTGAAGATTTTGACATTTTCACCTGAAGTGTACAATCAGGCTGAAAATGCATTTAAAGCAATAAAAAGTTCATTTTGGCTCTCACACCTAAACTAAATGTTGTAGACTCAAACTTTTTGCTGTCATTAGTGTATGTTAGCAAAATGAAGATGATTCAAGCATTAATTTCATTGTGCTTTTGCTCATTTTGAAGATTTTGACATTTTCACCTGAAGTGTACAATCAGGCTGAAAATGCATTTAAAGCAATAAAAAGTTCATTTTGGCTCTCACACCTAAACTAAATGTTGTAGACTCAAACTTTTTGCTGTCATTAGTATATTTTAGCAAAATGAAGATGATTCAAGCATTAATTTTATTGTGCTTTTGCTCATTTTGAAGATTTTGACATTTTCACCTGAAGTGTACAATCGGGCTGAAAATGCATTTAAAGCCATAAAAAGTTCATTTTGGCTCTCACACCTTAACTAAATGTTGTAGACTCAAACTTTTTGCTGTCATTAGTGTATGTTAGCAAAATGAAGATGATTCAAGCATTAATTTCATTGTGCTTTTGCTCATTTTGAAGATTTTGACATTTTCACCTGAAGTGTACAATCAGGCTGAAAATGCATTTAAAGCAATAAAAAGTTCATTTTGGCTCTCACACCTTAACTAAATGTTGTAGATTCAAACTTTTTGCTGTCATTAGTGTATTTTAGCAAAATGAAGATGATTCAAGCATTAATTTCATTGTGCTTTTGCTCATTTTGAAGATTTTGACATTTTCACCTGAAGTGTACAATTAGGGGCTGAAAACGCGTTTAAAGCAATAAAAAGTTCATTTTGGCTCTCACACCTTAACTAAATGTTGTAGACTCAAACTTTTTGCTGTCATTAGTGTATGTTAGCAAAATGAAGATGATTCAAGCATTAATTTCATTGTGCTTTTGCTCATTTTGAAGATTTTGACATTTTCACCTGAAGTGTACAATCAGGCTGAAAATGCATTTAAAGCAATAAAAAGTTCATTTTGGCTCTCACACCTAAACTAAATGTTGTAGACTCAAATTTTTTGCTGTCATTAGTGTATTTTAGCAAAATGAAGATGATTCAAGCATTAATTTTATTGTGCTTTTGCTCATTTTGAAGATTTTGACATTTTCACCTGAAGTGTACAATCGGGCTGAAAATGCATTTAAAGCCATAAAAAGTTAATTTTGGCTCTCACACCTTAACTAAATGTTGTAGACTCAAACTTTTTGCTGTCATTAGTGTATGTTAGCAAAATGAAGATGATTCAAGCATTAATTTCATTGTGCTTTTGCTCATTTTGAAGATTTTGACATTTTCACCTGAAGTGTACAATCAGGCTGAAAATGCATTTAAAGCAATAAAAAGTTCATTTTGACTCTCACACCTAAACTAAATGTTGTAGACTCAAACTTTTTGCTGTCATTAGTGTATGTTAGCAAAATGAAGATGATTCAAGCATTAATTTCATTGTGCTTTTGCTCATTTTGAAGATTTTGACATTTTCACCTGAAGTGTACAATCAGGCTGAAAATGCATTTAAAGCAATAAAAAGTTCATTTTGGCTCTCACACCTAAACTAAATGTTGTAGACTCAAACTTTTTGCTGTCATTAGTGTATGTTAGCAAAATGAAGATGATTCAAGCATTAATTTCATTGTGCTTTTGCTCATTTTGAAGATTTTGACATTTTCACCTGAAGTGTACAATCAGGCTGAAAATGCATTTAAAGCAATAAAAAGTTCATTTTGGCTCTCACACCTAAACTAAATGTTGTAGACTCAAACTTTTTGCTGTCATTAGTGTATTTTAGCAAAATGAAGATGATTCAAGCATTAATTTTATTGTGCTTTTGCTCATTTTGAAGATTTTGACATTTTCACCTGAAGTGTACAATTAGGGGCTGAAAACGCGTTTAAAGCAATAAAAAGTTCATTTTGGCTCTCACACCTTAACTAAATGTTGTAGACTCAAACTTTTTGCTGTCATTAGTGTATGTTAGCAAAATGAAGATGATTCAAGCATTAATTTCATTGTGCTTTTGCTCATTTTGAAGATTTTGACATTTTCACCTGAAGTGTACAATCAGGGGCTGAAAACGCGTTTAAAGCAATAAAAAGTTCATTTTGGCTCTCACACCTTAACTAAATGTTGTAGACTCAAACTTTTTGCTGTCATTAGTGTATTTTAGCAAAATGAAGATGATTCAAGCATTAATTTCATTGTGCTTTTGCTCATTTTGAAGATTTTGACATTTTCACCTGAAGTGTACAATCGGGCTGAAAATGCATTTAAAGCCATAAAAAGTTCATTTTGGCTCTCACACCTTAACTAAATGTTGTAGACTCAAACTTTTTGCTGTCATTAGTGTATGTTAGCAAAATGAAGATGATTCAAGCATTAATTTCATTGTGCTTTTGCTCATTTTGAAGATTTTGACATTTTCACCTGAAGTGTACAATCGGGCTGAAAATGCATTTAAAGCCATAAAAAGTTCATTTTGGCTCTCACACCTTAACTAAATGTTGTAGACTCAAACTTTTTGCTGTCATTAGTGTATGTTAGCAAAATGAAGATGATTCAAGCATTAATTTCATTGTGCTTTTGCTCATTTTGAAGATTTTGACATTTTCACCTGAAGTGTACAATCAGGCTGAAAATGCATTTAAAGCAATAAAAAGTTCATTTTGGCTCTCACACCTTAACTAAATGTTGTAGATTCAAACTTTTTGCTGTCATTAGTGTATTTTAGCAAGATGAAGATGATTCAAGCATTAATTTTATTGTGCTTTTGCTCATTTTGAAGATTTTGACATTTTCACCTGAAGTGTACAATCGGGCTGAAAATGCATTTAAAGCCATAAAAAGTTCATTTTGGCTCTCACACCTTAACTAAATGTTGTAGACTCAAACTTTTTGCTGTCATTAGTGTATGTTAGCAAAATGAAGATGATTCAAGCATTAATTTCATTGTGCTTTTGCTCATTTTGAAGATTTTGACATTTTCACCTGAAGTGTACAATCAGGCTGAAAATGCATTTAAAGCAATAAAAAGTTCATTTTGGCTCTCACACCTAAACTAAATGTTGTAGACTCAAACTTTTTGCTGTCATTAGTATATTTTAGCAAAATGAAGATGATTCAAGCATTAATTTTATTGTGCTTTTGCTCATTTTGAAGATTTTGACATTTTCACCTGAAGTGTACAATCGGGTTGAAAATGCATTTAAAGCCATAAAAAGTTCATTTTGGCTCTCACACCTTAACTAAATGTTGTAGATTCAAACTTTTTGCTGTCATTAGTGTATTTTAGCAAAATGAAGATGATTTAAGCATTAATTTCATTGTGCTTTTGCTCATTTTGAAGATTTTGACATTTTCACCTGAAGTGTACAATCGGGCTGAAAATGCATTTAAAGCCATAAAAAGTTCATTTTGGCTCTCACACCTTAACTAAATGTTGTAGACTCAAACTTTTTGCTGTCATTAGTGTATGTTAGCAAAATGAAGATGATTCAAGCATTAATTTCATTGTGCTTTTGCTCATTTTGAAGATTTTGACATTTTCACCTGAAGTGTACAATCAGGCTGAAAATGCATTTAAAGCAATAAAAAGTTCATTTTGGCTCTCACACCTTAACTAAATGTTGTAGATTCAAACTTTTTGCTGTCATTAGTGTATTTTAGCAAAATGAAGATGATTCAAGCATTAATTTCATTGTGTTTTTGCTCATTTTGAAGATTTTGACATTTTCACCTGAAGTGTACAATTAGGGGCTGAAAACGCGTTTAAAGCAATAAAAAGTTCATTTTGGCTCTCACACCTTAACTAAATGTTGTAGACTCAAACTTTTTGCTGTCATTAGTGTATGTTAGCAAAATGAAGATGATTCAAGCATTAATTTCATTGTGCTTTTGCTCATTTTGAAGATTTTGACATTTTCACCTGAAGTGTACAATCAGGCTGAAAATGAATTTAAAGCCATAAAAAGTTCATTTTGGCTCTCACACCTTAACTAAATGTTGTAGACTCAAACTTTTTGCTGTCATTAGTGTATGTTAGCAAAATGAAGATGATTCAAGCATTAATTTCATTGTGCTTTTGCTCATTTTGAAGATTTTGACATTTTCACCTGAAGTGTACAATCAGGCTGAAAATGCATTTAAAGCAATAAAAAGTTCATTTTGGCTCTCACACCTAAACTAAATGTTGTAGACTCAAACTTTTTGCTGTCATTAGTATATTTTAGCAAAATGAAGATGATTCAAGCATTAATTTTATTGTGCTTTTGCTCATTTTGAAGATTTTGACATTTTCACCTGAAGTGTACAATCGGGCTGAAAATGCATTTAAAGCCATAAAAAGTTCATTTTGGCTCTCACACCTTAACTAAATGTTGTAGACTCAAACTTTTTGCTGTCATTAGTGTATGTTAGCAAAATGAAGATGATTCAAGCATTAATTTCATTGTGCTTTTGCTCATTTTGAAGATTTTGACATTTTCACCTGAAGTGTACAATCAGGCTGAAAATGCATTTAAAGCAATAAAAAGTTCATTTTGGCTCTCACACCTAAACTAAATGTTGTAGACTCAAACTTTTTGCTGTCATTAGTGTATGTTAGCAAAATGAAGATGATTCAAGCATTAATTTCATTGTGCTTTTGCTCATTTTGAAGATTTTGACATTTTCACCTGAAGTGTACAATCAGGCTGAAAATGCATTTAAAGCAATAAAAAGTTCATTTTGGCTCTCACACCTAAACTAAATGTTGTAGACTCAAACTTTTTGCTGTCATTAGTATATTTTAGCAAAATGAAGATGATTCAAGCATTAATTTTATTGTGCTTTTGCTCATTTTGAAGATTTTGACATTTTCACCTGAAGTGTACAATCGGGCTGAAAATGCATTTAAAGCCATAAAAAGTTCATTTTGGCTCTCACACCTTAACTAAATGTTGTAGACTCAAACTTTTTGCTGTCATTAGTGTATGTTAGCAAAATGAAGATGATTCAAGCATTAATTTCATTGTGCTTTTGCTCATTTTGAAGATTTTGACATTTTCACCTGAAGTGTACAATCAGGCTGAAAATGCATTTAAAGCAATAAAAAGTTCATTTTGGCTCTCACACCTTAACTAAATGTTGTAGATTCAAACTTTTTGCTGTCATTAGTGTATTTTAGCAAAATGAAGATGATTCAAGCATTAATTTCATTGTGCTTTTGCTCATTTTGAAGATTTTGACATTTTCACCTGAAGTGTACAATTAGGGGCTGAAAACGCGTTTAAAGCAATAAAAAGTTCATTTTGGCTCTCACACCTTAACTAAATGTTGTAGACTCAAACTTTTTGCTGTCATTAGTGTATGTTAGCAAAATGAAGATGATTCAAGCATTAATTTCATTGTGCTTTTGCTCATTTTGAAGATTTTGACATTTTCACCTGAAGTGTACAATCAGGCTGAAAATGCATTTAAAGCAATAAAAAGTTCATTTTGGCTCTCACACCTAAACTAAATGTTGTAGACTCAAACTTTTTGCTGCCATTAGTGTATTTTAGCAAAATGAAGATGATTCAAGCATTAATTTTATTGTGCTTTTGCTCATTTTGAAGATTTTGACATTTTCACCTGAAGTGTACAATCGGGCTGAAAATGCATTTAAAGCCATAAAAAGTTAATTTTGGCTCTCACACCTTAACTAAATGTTGTAGACTCAAACTTTTTGCTGTCATTAGTGTATGTTAGCAAAATGAAGATGATTCAAGCATTAATTTCATTGTGCTTTTGCTCATTTTGAAGATTTTGACATTTTCACCTGAAGTGTACAATCAGGCTGAAAATGCATTTAAAGCAATAAAAAGTTCATTTTGACTCTCACACCTAAACTAAATGTTGTAGACTCAAACTTTTTGCTGTCATTAGTGTATGTTAGCAAAATGAAGATGATTCAAGCATTAATTTCATTGTGCTTTTGCTCATTTTGAAGATTTTGACATTTTCACCTGAAGTGTACAATCAGGCTGAAAATGCATTTAAAGCAATAAAAAGTTCATTTTGGCTCTCACACCTAAACTAAATGTTGTAGACTCAAACTTTTTGCTGTCATTAGTGTATGTTAGCAAAATGAAGATGATTCAAGCATTAATTTCATTGTGCTTTTGCTCATTTTGAAGATTTTGACATTTTCACCTGAAGTGTACAATCAGGCTGAAAATGCATTTAAAGCAATAAAAAGTTCATTTTGGCTCTCACACCTAAACTAAATGTTGTAGACTCAAACTTTTTGCTGTCATTAGTATATTTTAGCAAAATGAAGATGATTCAAGCATTAATTTTATTGTGCTTTTGCTCATTTTGAAGATTTTGACATTTTCACCTGAAGTGTACAATCGGGCTGAAAATGCATTTAAAGCCATAAAAAGTTCATTTTGGCTCTCACACCTTAACTAAATGTTGTAGATTCAAACTTTTTGCTGTCATTAGTGTATTTTAGCAAAATGAAGATGATTCAAGCATTAATTTCATTGTGCTTTTGCTCATTTTGAAGATTTTGACATTTTCACCTGAAGTGTACAATCGGGCTGAAAATGCATTTAAAGCCATAAAAAGTTCATTTTGGCTCTCACACCTTAACTAAATGTTGTAGACTCAAACTTTTTGCTGTCATTAGTGTATATTAGCAAAATGAAGATGATTCAAGCATTAATTTCATTGTGCTTTTGCTCATTTTGAAGATTTTGACATTTTCACCTGAAGTGTACAATCAGGCTGAAAATGCATTTAAAGCAATAAAAAGTTCATTTTGGCTCTCACACCTTAACTAAATGTTGTAGATTCAAACTTTTTGCTGTCATTAGTGTATTTTAGCAAAATGAAGATGATTCAAGCATTAATTTCATTGTGCTTTTGCTCATTTTGAAGATTTTGACATTTTCACCTGAAGTGTACAATTAGGGGCTGAAAACGCGTTTAAAGCAATAAAAAGTTCATTTTGGCTCTCACACCTTAACTAAATGTTGTAGACTCAAACTTTTTGCTGTCATTAGTGTATGTTAGCAAAATGAAGATGATTCAAGCATTAATTTCATTGTGCTTTTGCTCATTTTGAAGATTTTGACATTTTCACCTGAAGTGTACAATCAGGCTGAAAATGCATTTAAAGCAATAAAAAGTTCATTTTGGCTCTCACACCTAAACTAAATGTTGTAGACTCAAACTTTTTGCTGCCATTAGTGTATTTTAGCAAAATGAAGATGATTCAAGCATTAATTTTATTGTGCTTTTGCTCATTTTGAAGATTTTGACATTTTCACCTGAAGTGTACAATCGGGCTGAAAATGCATTTAAAGCCATAAAAAGTTCATTTTGGCTCTCACACCTTAACTAAATGTTGTAGACTCAAACTTTTTGCTGTCATTAGTGTATGTTAGCAAAATGAAGATGATTCAAGCATTAATTTCATTGTGCTTTTGCTCATTTTGAAGATTTTGACATTTTCACCTGAAGTGTACAATCAGGCTGAAAATGCATTTAAAGCAATAAAAAGTTCATTTTGACTCTCACACCTAAACTAAATGTTGTAGACTCAAACTTTTTGCTGTCATTAGTGTATGTTAGCAAAATGAAGATGATTCAAGCATTAATTTCATTGTGCTTTTGCTCATTTTGAAGATTTTGACATTTTCACCTGAAGTGTACAATCAGGCTGAAAATGCATTTAAAGCAATAAAAAGTTCATTTTGGCTCTCACACCTAAACTAAATGTTGTAGACTCAAACTTTTTGCTGTCATTAGTATATTTTAGCAAAATGAAGATGATTCAAGCATTAATTTCATTGTGCTTTTGCTCATTTTGAAGATTTTGACATTTTCACCTGAAGTGTACAATCAGGCTGAAAATGCATTTAAAGCAATAAAAAGTTCATTTTGGCTCTCACACCTAAACTAAATGTTGTAGACTCAAACTTTTTGCTGTCATTAGTATATTTTAGCAAAATGAAGATGATTCAAGCATTAATTTTATTGTGCTTTTGCTCATTTTGAAGATTTTGACATTTTCACCTGAAGTGTACAATCGGGCTGAAAATGCATTTAAAGCCATAAAAAGTTCATTTTGGCTCTCACACCTTAACTAAATGTTGTAGATTCAAACTTTTTGCTGTCATTAGTGTATTTTAGCAAAATGAAGATGATTCAAGCATTAATTTCATTGTGCTTTTGCTCATTTTGAAGATTTTGACATTTTCACCTGAAGTGTACAATCGGGCTGAAAATGCATTTAAAGCCATAAAAAGTTCATTTTGGCTCTCACACCTTAACTAAATGTTGTAGACTCAAACTTTTTGCTGTCATTAGTGTATGTTAGCAAAATGAAGATGATTCAAGCATTAATTTCATTGTGCTTTAACTCATTTTGAAGATTTTGACATTTTCACCTGAAGTGTACAATCAGGCTGAAAATGCATTTAAAGCAATAAAAAGTTCATTTTGGCTCTCACACCTTAACTAAATGTTGTAGATTCAAACTTTTTGCTGTCATTAGTGTATTTTAGCAAAATGAAGATGATTCAAGCATTAATTTCATTGTGCTTTTGCTCATTTTGAAGATTTTGACATTTTCACCTGAAGTGTACAATTAGGGGCTGAAAACGCGTTTAAAGCAATAAAAAGTTCATTTTGGCTCTCACACCTTAACTAAATGTTGTAGACTCAAACTTTTTGCTTTCATTAGTGTATGTTAGCAAAATGAAGATGATTCAAGCATTAATTTCATTGTGCTTTTGCTCATTTTGAAGATTTTGACATTTTCACCTGAAGTGTACAATCAGGCTGAAAATGCATTTAAAGCAATAAAAAGTTCATTTTGGCTCTCACACCTAAACTAAATGTTGTAGACTCAAACTTTTTGCTGCCATTAGTGTATTTTAGCAAAATGAAGATGATTCAAGCATTAATTTTATTGTGCTTTTGCTCATTTTGAAGATTTTGACATTTTCACCTGAAGTGTACAATCGGGCTGAAAATGCATTTAAAGCCATAAAAAGTTAATTTTGGCTCTCACACCTTAACTAAATGTTGTAGACTCAAACTTTTTGCTGTCATTAATGTATGTTAGCAAAATGAAGATGATTCAAGCATTAATTTCATTGTGCTTTTGCTCATTTTGAAGATTTTGACATTTTCACCTGAAGTGTACAATCAGGCTGAAAATGCATTTAAAGCAATAAAAAGTTCATTTTGACTCTCACACCTAAACTAAATGTTGTAGACTCAAACTTTTTGCTGTCATTAGTGTATGTTAGCAAAATGAAGATGATTCAAGCATTAATTTCATTGTGCTTTTGCTCATTTTGAAGATTTTGACATTTTCACCTGAAGTGTACAATCAGGCTGAAAATGCATTTAAAGCAATAAAAAGTTCATTTTGGCTCTCACACCTAAACTAAATGTTGTAGACTCAAACTTTTTGCTGTCATTAGTGTATGTTAGCAAAATGAAGATGATTCAAGCATTAATTTCATTGTGCTTTTGCTCATTTTGAAGATTTTGACATTTTCACCTGAAGTGTACAATCAGGCTGAAAATTTATTTAAAGCAATAAAAAGTTCATTTTGGCTCTCACACCTAAACTAAATGTTGTAGACTCAAACTTTTTGCTGTCATTAGTATATTTTAGCAAAATGAAGATGATTCAAGCATTAATTTTATTGTGCTTTTGCTCATTTTGAAGATTTTGACATTTTCACCTGAAGTGTACAATCGGGCTGAAAATGCATTTAAAGCCATAAAAAGTTCATTTTGGCTCTCACACCTTAACTAAATGTTGTAGATTCAAACTTTTTGCTGTCATTAGTGTATTTTAGCAAAATGAAGATGATTCAAGCATTAATTTCATTGTGCTTTTGCTCATTTTGAAGATTTTGACATTTTCACCTGAAGTGTACAATCGGGCTGAAAATGCATTTAAAGCCATAAAAAGTTCATTTTGGCTCTCACACCTTAACTAAATGTTGTAGACTCAAACTTTTTGCTGTCATTAGTGTATGTTAGCAAAATGAAGATGATTCAAGCATTAATTTCATTGTGCTTTTGCTCATTTTGAAGATTTTGACATTTTCACCTGAAGTGTACAATCAGGCTGAAAATGCATTTAAAGCAATAAAAAGTTCATTTTGGCTCTCACACCTTAACTAAATGTTGTAGATTCAAACTTTTTGCTGTCATTAGTGTATTTTAGCAAAATGAAGATGATTCAAGCATTAATTTCATTGTGCTTTTGCTCATTTTGAAGATTTTGACATTTTCACCTGAAGTGTACAATTAGGGGCTGAAAACGCGTTTAAAGCAATAAAAAGTTCATTTTGGCTCTCACACCTTAACTAAATGTTGTAGACTCAAACTTTTTGCTGTCATTAGTGTATGTTAGCAAAATGAAGATGATTCAAGCATTAATTTCATTGTGCTTTTGCTCATTTTGAAGACTTTGACATTTTCACCTGAAGTGTACAATCAGGCTGAAAATGCATTTAAAGCAATAAAAAGTTCATTTTGGCTCTCACACCTAAACTAAATGTTGTAGACTCAAACTTTTTGCTGCCATTAGTGTATTTTAGCAAAATGAAGATGATTCAAGCATTAATTTTATTGTGCTTTTGCTCATTTTGAAGATTTTGACATTTTCACCTGAAGTGTACAATCGGGCTGAAAATGCATTTAAAGCCATAAAAAGTTCATTTTGGCTCTCACACCTTAACTAAATGTTGTAGACTCAAACTTTTTGCTGTCATTAGTGTATGTTAGCAAAATGAAGATGATTCAAGCATTAATTTCATTGTGCTTTTGCTCATTTTGAAGATTTTGACATTTTCACCTGAAGTGTACAATCAGGCTGAAAATGCATTTAAAGCAATAAAAAGTTCATTTTGACTCTCACACCTAAACTAAATGTTGTAGACTCAAACTTTTTGCTGTCATTAGTGTATGTTAGCAAAATGAAGATGATTCAAGCATTAATTTCATTGTGCTTTTGCTCATTTTGAAGATTTTGACATTTTCACCTGAAGTGTACAATCAGGCTGAAAATGCATTTAAAGCAATAAAAAGTTCATTTTGGCTCTCACACCTAAACTAAATGTTGTAGACTCAAACTTTTTGCTGTCATTAGTATATTTTAGCAAAATGAAGATGATTCAAGCATTAATTTCATTGTGCTTTTGCTCATTTTGAAGATTTTGACATTTTCACCTGAAGTGTACAATCAGGCTGAAAATGCATTTAAAGCAATAAAAAGTTCATTTTGGCTCTCACACCTAAACTAAATGTTGTAGACTCAAACTTTTTGCTGTCATTAGTATATTTTAGCAAAATGAAGATGATTCAAGCATTAATTTTATTGTGCTTTTGCTAATTTTGAAGATTTTGACATTTTCACCTGAAGTGTACAATCGGGCTGAAAATGCATTTAAAGCAATAAAAAGTTCATTTTGGCTCTCACACCTTAACTAAATGTTGTAGACTCAAACTTTTTGCTGTCATTAGTGTATTTTAGCAAAATGAAGATGATTCAAGCATTAATTTCATTGTGCTTTTGCTCATTTTGAAGATTTTGACATTTTCACCTGAAGTGTACAATCGGGCTGAAAATGCATTTAAAGCCATAAAAAGTTCATTTTGGCTCTCACACCTTAACTAAATGTTGTAGACTCAAACTTTTTGCTGTCATTAGTGTATGTTAGCAAAATGAAGATGATTCAAGCATTAATTTTATTGTGCTTTTGCTCATTTTGAAGATTTTGACATTTTCACCTGAAGTGTACAATCGGGCTGAAAATGCATTTAAAGCCATAAAAAGTTCATTTTGGCTCTCACACCTTAACTAAATGTTGTAGACTCAAACTTTTTGCTGTCATTAGTGTATGTTAGCAAAATGAAGATGATTCAAGCATTAATTTCATTGTGCTTTTGCTCATTTTGAAGATTTTGACATTTTCACCTGAAGTGTACAATCAGGCTGAAAATGCATTTAAAGCAATAAAAAGTTCATTTTTACTCTCACACCTAAACTAAATGTTGTAGACTCAAACTTTTTGCTGTCATTAGTGTATGTTAGCAAAATGAAGATGATTCAAGCATTAATTTCATTGTGCTTTTGCTCATTTTGAAGATTTTGACATTTTCACCTGAAGTGTACAATCAGGCTGAAAATGCATTTAAAGCAATAAAAAGTTCATTTTGGCTCTCACACCTAAACTAAATGTTGTAGACTCAAACTTTTTGCTGTCATTAGTATATTTTAGCAAAATGAAGATGATTCAAGCATTAATTTCATTGTGCTTTTGCTCATTTTGAAGATTTTGACATTTTCACCTGAAGTGTACAATCAGGCTGAAAATGCATTTAAAGCAATAAAAAGTTCATTTTGGCTCTCACACCTAAACTAAATGTTGTAGACTCAAACTTTTTGCTGTCATTAGTATATTTTAGCAAAATGAAGATGATTCAAGCATTAATTTTATTGTGCTTTTGCTAATTTTGAAGATTTTGACATTTTCACCTGAAGTGTACAATCGGGCTGAAAATGCATTTAAAGCAATAAAAAGTTCATTTTGGCTCTCACACCTTAACTAAATGTTGTAGACTCAAACTTTTTGCTGTCATTAGTGTATTTTAGCAAAATGAAGATGATTCAAGCATTAATTTCATTGTGCTTTTGCTCATTTTGAAGATTTTGACATTTTCACCTGAAGTGTACAATCGGGCTGAAAATGCATTTAAAGCCATAAAAAGTTCATTTTGGCTCTCACACCTTAACTAAATGTTGTAGACTCAAACTTTTTGCTGTCATTAGTGTATGTTAGCAAAATGAAGATGATTCAAGCATTAATTTCATTGTGCTTTTGCTCATTTTGAAGATTTTGACATTTTCACCTGAAGTGTACAATCAGGCTGAAAATGCATTTAAAGCCATAAAAAGTTCATTTTGGCTCTCACACCTTAACTAAATGTTGTAGACTCAAACTTTTTGCTGTCATTAGTGTATGTTAGCAAAATGAAGATGATTCAAGCATTAATTTCATCGTGCTTTTGCTCATTTTGAAGATTTTGACATTTTCACCTGAAGTGTACAATCAGGCTGAAAATGCATTTAAAGCAATAAAAAGTTCATTTTGACTCTCACACCTAAACTAAATGTTGTAGACTCAAACTTTTTGCTGTCATTAGTGTATGTTAGCAAAATGAAGATGATTCAAGCATTAATTTCATTGTGCTTTTGCTCATTTTGAAGATTTTGACATTTTCACCTGAAGTGTACAATCAGGCTGAAAATGCATTTAAAGCAATAAAAAATTCATTTTGGCTCTCACACTTAAACTAAATGTTGTAGACTCAAACTTGTTGCTGTCATTAGTATATTTTAGCAAAATGAAGATGATTCAAGCATTAATTTTATTGTGCTTTTGCTAATTTTGAAGATTTTGACATTTTCACCTGAAGTGTACAATCGGGCTGAAAATGCATTTAAAGCAATAAAAAGTTCATTTTGGCTCTCACACCTAAACTAAATGTTGTAGACTCAAACTTTTTGCTGTCATTAGTATATTTTAGCAAAATGAAGATGATTCAAGCATTAATTTTATTGTGCTTTTGCTCATTTTGAAGATTTTGACATTTTCACCTGAAGTGTACAATCGGGCTGAAAATGCATTTAAAGCCATAAAAAGTTCATTTTGGCTCTCACACCTTAACTAAATGTTGTAGACTCAAACTTTTTGCTGTCATTAGTGTATGTTAGCAAAATGAAGATGATTCAAGCATTAATTTCATTGTGCTTTTGCTCAGTTTGAAGATTTTGACATTTTCACCTGAAGTGTACAATCGGTCTGAAAATGCATTTAAAGCCATAAAAAGTTCATTTTGGCTCTCACACCTTAACTAAATGTTGTAGACTCAAACTTTTTGCTGTCATTAGTGTATTTTAGCAAAATGAAGATGATTTAAGCATTAATTTCATTGTGCTTTTGCTCATTTTGAAGATTTTGACATTTTCACCTGAAGTGTACAATCAGGCTGAAAATGCATTTAAAGCAATAAAAAGTTCATTTTGGCTCTAACACCTTAACTAAATGTTGTAGATTCAAAGTTTTTGCTGTCATTAGTGTATTTTAGCAAAATGAAGATGATTCAAGCATTAATTTCATTGTGCTTTTGCTCATTTTGAAGATTTTGACATTTTCACCTGAAGTGTACAAGTAGGGGCTGAAAACGCGTTTAAAGCAATAAAAAGTTCATTTTGGCTCTCACACCTTAACTAAATGTTGTAGACTCAAACTTTTTGCTGTCATTAGTGTATGTTAGCAAAATGAAGATGATTCAAGCATTAATTTCATTGTGCTTTTGCTCATTTTGAAGATTTTGACATTTTCACCTGAAGTGTACAATCAGGCTGAAAATGCATTTAAAGCAATAAAAAGTTCATTTTGGCTCTCACACCTAAACTAAATGTTGTAGACTCAAACTTTTTGCTGTCATTAGTATATTTTAGCAAAATGAAGATGATTCAAGCATTAATTTTATTGTGCTTTTGCTCAGTTTGAAGATTTTGACATTTTCACCTGAAGTGTACAATCGGTCTGAAAATGCATTTAAAGCCATAAAAAGTTCATTTTGGCTCTCACACCTTAACTAAATGTTGTAGACTCAAACTTTTTGCTGTCATTAGTGTATTTTAGCAAAATGAAGATGATTTAAGCATTAATTTCATTGTGCTTTTGCTCATTTTGAAGATTTTGACATTTTCACCTGAAGTGTACAATCAGGCTGAAAATGCATTTAAAGCAATAAAAAGTTCATTTTGGCTCTAACACCTTAACTAAATGTTGTAGATTCAAAGTTTTTGCTGTCATTAGTGTATTTTAGCAAAATGAAGATGATTCAAGCATTAATTTCATTGTGCTTTTGCTCATTTTGAAGATTTTGACATTTTCACCTGAAGTGTACAAGTAGGGGCTGAAAACGCGTTTAAAGCAATAAAAAGTTCATTTTGGCTCTCACACCTTAACTAAATGTTGTAGACTCAAACTTTTTGCTGTCATTAGTGTATGTTAGCAAAATGAAGATGATTCAAGCATTAATTTCATTGTGCTTTTGCTCATTTTGAAGATTTTGACATTTTCACCTGAAGTGTACAATCAGGCTGAAAATGCATTTAAAGCAATAAAAAGTTCATTTTGGCTCTCACACCTAAACTAAATGTTGTAGACTCAAACTTTTTGCTGTCATTAGTATATTTTAGCAAAATGAAGATGATTCAAGCATTAATTTTATTGTGCTTTTGCTCATTTTGAAGATTTTGACATTTTCACCTGAAGTGTACAATCGGGCTGAAAATGCATTTAAAGCCATAAAAAGTTCATTTTGGCTCTCACACCTTAACTAAATGTTGTAGACTCAAACTTTTTGCTGTCATTAGTGTATGTTAGCAAAATGAAGATGATTCAAGCATTAATTTCATTGTGCTTTTGCTCATTTTGAAGATTTTGACATTTTCACCTGAAGTGTACAATCAGGCTGAAAATGCATTTAAAGCAATAAAAAGTTCATTTTGGCTCTCACACCTAAACTAAATGTTGTAGACTCAAACTTTTTGCTGTCATTAGTATATTTTAGCAAAATGAAGATGATTCGAGCATTAATTTTATTGTGCTTTTGCTCATTTTGAAGATTTTGACATTTTCACCTGAAGTGTACAATCGGGCTGAAAATGCATTTAAAGCCATAAAAAGTTCATTTTGGCTCTCACACCTTAACTAAATGTTGTAGACTCAAACTTTTTGCTGTCATTAGTGTATGTTAGCAAAATGAAGATGATTCAAGCATTAATTTCATTGTGCTTTTGCTCATTTTGAAGATTTTGACATTTTCACCTGAAGTGTACAATCAGGCTGAAAATGCATTTTAAGCAATAAAAAGTTCATTTTGGCTCTCACACCTTAACTAAATGTTGTAGATTCAAACTTTTTGCTGTCATTAGTGTATTTTAGCAAAATGAAGATGATTCAAGCATTAATTTCATTGTGCTTTTGCTCATTTTGAAGATTTTGACATTTTCACCTGAAGTGTACAATTAGGGGCTGAAAACGCGTTTAAAGCAATAAAAAGTTCATTTTGGCTCTCACACCTTAACTAAATGTTGTAGACTCAAACTTTTTGCTGTCATTAGTGTATGTTAGCAAAATGAAGATGATTCAAGCATTAATTTCATTGTGCTTTTGCTCATTTTGAAGATTTTGACATTTTCACCTGAAGTGTACAATCAGGCTGAAAATGCATTTAAAGCAATAAAAAGTTCATTTTGGCTCTCACACCTAAACTAAATGTTGTAGACTCAAACTTTTTGCTGTCATTAGTATATTTTAGCAAAATGAAGATGATTCAAGCATTAATTTTATTGTGCTTTTGCTCATTTTGAAGATTTTGACATTTTCACCTGAAGTGTACAATCGGGCTGAAAATGCATTTAAAGCCATAAAAAGTTCATTTTGGCTCTCACACCTTAACTAAATGTTGTAGACTCAAACTTTTTGCTGTCATTAGTGTATGTTAGCAAAATGAAGATGATTCAAGCATTAATTTCATTGTGCTTTTGCTCATTTTGAAGATTTTGACATTTTCACCTGAAGTGTACAATCAGGCTGAAAATGCATTTAAAGCAATAAAAAGTTCATTTTGGCTCTCACACCTAAACTAAATGTTGTAGACTCAAACTTTTTGCTGTCATTAGTATATTTTAGCAAAATGAAGATGATTCAAGCATTAATTTTATTGTGCTTTTGCTCATTTTGAAGATTTTGACATTTTCACCTGAAGTGTACAATCGGGCTGAAAATGCATTTAAAGCCATAAAAAGTTCATTTTGGCTCTCACACCTTAACTAAATGTTGTAGATTCAAACTTTTTGCTGTCATTAGTGTATTTTAGCAAAATGAAGATGATTCAAGCATTAATTTCATTGTGCTTTTGCTCATTTTGAAGATTTTGACATTTTCACCTGAAGTGTACAATCGGGCTGAAAATGCATTTAAAGCCATAAAAAGTTCATTTTGGCTCTCACACCTTAACTAAATGTTGTAGACTCAAACTTTTTGCTGTCATTAGTGTATGTTAGCAAAATGAAGATGATTCAAGCATTAATTTCATTGTGCTTTTGCTCATTTTGAAGATTTTGACATTTTCACCTGAAGTGTACAATCAGGCTGAAAATGCATTTAAAGCAATAAAAAGTTCATTTTGGCTCTCACACCTTAACTAAATGTTGTAGATTCAAACTTTTTGCTGTCATTAGTGTATTTTAGCAAGATGAAGATGATTCAAGCATTAATTTTATTGTGCTTTTGCTCATTTTGAAGATTTTGACATTTTCACCTGAAGTGTACAATCGGGCTGAAAATGCATTTAAAGCCATAAAAAGTTCATTTTGGCTCTCACACCTTAACTAAATGTTGTAGACTCAAACTTTTTGCTGTCATTAGTGTATGTTAGCAAAATGAAGATGATTCAAGCATTAATTTCATTGTGCTTTTGCTCATTTTGAAGATTTTGACATTTTCACCTGAAGTGTACAATCAGGCTGAAAATGCATTTAAAGCAATAAAAAGTTCATTTTGGCTCTCACACCTAAACTAAATGTTGTAGACTCAAACTTTTTGCTGTCATTAGTGTATTTTAGCAAAATGAAGATGATTCAAGCATTAATTTTATTGTGCTTTTGCTCATTTTGAAGATTTTGACATTTTCACCTGAAGTGTACAATCGGGCTGAAAATGCATTTAAAGCCATAAAAAGTTCATTTTGGCTCTCACACCTTAACTAAATGTTGTAGACTCAAACTTTTTGCTGTCATTAGTGTATGTTAGCAAAATGAAGATGATTCAAGCATTAATTTCATTGTGCTTTTGCTCATTTTGAAGATTTTGACATTTTCACCTGAAGTGTACAATCAGGCTGAAAATGCATTTAAAGCAATAAAAAGTTCATTTTGACTCTCACACCTAAACTAAATGTTGTAGACTCAAACTTTTTGCTGTCATTAGTGTATGTTAGCAAAATGAAGATGATTCAAGCATTAATTTCATTGTGCTTTTGCTCATTTTGAAGATTTTGACATTTTCACCTGAAGTGTACAATCAGGCTGAAAATGCATTTAAAGCAATAAAAAGTTCATTTTGGCTCTCACACCTAAACTAAATGTTGTAGACTCAAACTTTTTGCTGACTTTTAGTATATTTTAGCAAAATGAAGATGATTCAAGCATTAATTTTATTGTGCTTTTGCTCATTTTGAAGATTTTGACATTTTCACCTGAAGTGTACAATTAGGGGCTGAAAACGCGTTTAAAGCAATAAAAAGTTAATTTTGGCTCTCACACCTTAACTAAATGTTTTAGACTCAAACTTTTTGCTGTCATTAGTGTATGTTAGCAAAATGAAGATGATTCAAGCATTAATTTCATTGTGCTTTTGCTCATTTTGAAGATTTTGACATTTTCACCTGAAGTGTACAATCAGGCTGAAAATGCATTTAAAGCAATAAAAAGTTCATTTTGGCTCTCACACCTAAACTAAATGTTGTAGACTCAAACTTTTTGCTGTCATTAGTGTATTTTAGCAAAATGAAGATGATTCAAGCATTAATTTTATTGTGCTTTTGCTCATTTTGAAGATTTTGACATTTTCACCTGAAGTGTACAATCGGGCTGAAAATGCATTTAAAGCCATAAAAAGTTCATTTTGTGTCTCACACCTAAACTAAATGTTGTAGACTCAAACTTTTTGCTGTCATTAGTGTATGTTAGCAAAATGAAGATGATTCAAGCATTAATTTCATTGTGCTTTTGCTAATTTTGAAGATTTTGACATTTTCACCTGAAGTGTACAATCGGGCTGAAAATACATTTAAAGCAATAAAAAGTTCATTTTGGCTCTCACACCTAAACTAAATGTTGTAGACTCAAACTTTTTGCTGTCATTAGTATATTTTTGCAAAATGAAGATGATTCAAGCATTAATTTTATTGTGCTTTTGCTCATTTTGAAGATTTTGACATTTTCACCTGAAGTGTACAATCGGGCTGAAAATGCATTTAAAGCCATAAAAAGTTCATTTTGGCTCTCACACCTTAACTAAATGTTGTAGACTCAAACTTTTTGCTGTCATTAGTGTATTTTAGCAAAATGAAGATGATTTAAGCATTAATTTCATTGTGCTTTTGCTCATTTTGAAGATTTTGACATTTTCACCTGAAGTGTACAATCGGGCTGAAAATGCATTTAAAGCCATAAAAAGTTCATTTTGGCTCTCACACCTTAACTAAATGTTGTAGACTCAAACTTTTTGCTGTCATTAGTGTATGTTAGCAAAATGAAGATTATTCAAGCATTAATTTCATTGTGCTTTTGCTCATTTTGAAGATTTTGACATTTTCACCTGAAGTGTACAATCGGGCTGAAAATGCATTTAAAGCAATAAAAAGTTCATTTTGGCTCTCACACCTTAACTAAATGTTGTAGATTCAAACTTTTTGCTGTCATTAGTGTAGTTTAGCAAAATGAAGATGATTCAAGCATTAATTTCATTGTGCTTTTGCTCATTTTGAAGATTTTGACATTTTCACCTGAAGTGTACAATCAGGCTGAAAATGCATTTAAAGCAATAAAAAGTTCATTTTGGCTCTCACACCTTAACTAAATGTTGTAGACTCAAACTTTTTGCTGTCATTAGTATATTTTAGCAAAATGAAGATGATTCAAGCATTAATTTTATTGTGCTTTTGCTCATTTTGAAGATTTTGACATTTTCACCTGAAGTGTACAATCAGGCTGAAAATGCATTTAAAGCAATAAAAAGTTCATTTTGGCTCTCACACCTAAACTAAATGTTGTAGACTCAAACTTTTTGCTGTCATTAGTATATTTTAGCAAAATGAAGATGATTCAAGCATTAATTTTATTGTGCTTTTGCTCATTTTGAAGATTTTGACATTTTCAACTGAAGTGTACAATCGGGCTGAAAATGCATTTAAAGCCATAAAAAGTTCATTTTGGCTCTCACACCTTAACTAAATGTTGTAGACTCAAACTTTTTG
Organism: Leptonotus elevatus; assembly: GCF_054856555.1. Lineage (NCBI taxonomy): Eukaryota > Metazoa > Chordata > Actinopteri > Syngnathiformes > Syngnathidae > Leptonotus > Leptonotus elevatus. The sequence continues at coordinate 343,789 of NC_141250.1, forward strand.
CTGTCATTAGTGTATGTTAGCAAAATGAAGATGATTCAAGCATTAATTTCATTGTGCTTTTGCTCATTTTGAAGATTTTGACATTTTCACCTGAAGTGTACAATCGGGCTGAAAATGCATTTAAAGCCTAAAAAGTTCATTTTGGCTCTCACACCTTAACTAAATGTTGTAGACTCAAACTTTTTGCTGTCATTAGTGTATGTTAGCAAAATGAAGATGATTCAAGCAATAATTTCATTGTGCTTTTGCTCATTTTGAAGATTTTGACATTTTCACCTGAAGTGTACAATCAGGGGCTGAAAACGCGTTTAAAGCAATAAAAAGTTCATTTTGGCTCTCACACCTTAACTAAATGTTGTAGACTCAAACTTTTTGCTGTCATTAGTGTATTTTAGCAAAATGAAGATGATTCAAGCATTAATTTCATTGTGCTTTTGCTCATTTTGAAGATTTTGACATTTTCACCTGAAGTGTACAATCGGGCTGAAAATGCATTTAAAGCCATAAAAAGTTCATTTTGGCTCTCACACCTAAACTAAATGTTGTAGACTCAAACTTTTTGCTGTCATTAGTATATTTTAGCAAAATGAAGATGATTCAAGCATTAATTTCATTGTGCTTTTGCTCATTTTGAAGATTTTGACATTTTTACCTGAAGTGTACAATCAGGCTGAAAATGCTTTTAAAGCAATAAAAAGTTCATTTTGGCTCTCACACCTAAACTAAATGTTGTAGACTCAAACTTTTTGCTGTCATTAGTATATTTTAGCAAAATGAAGATGATTCAAGCATTAATTTTATTCTGCTTTTGCTAATTTTGAAGATTTTGACATTTTCACCTGAAGTGTACAATCGGGCTGAAAATGCATTTAAAGCCATAAAAAGTTCATTTTGGCTCTCACACCTTAACTAAATGTTGTAGACTCAAACTTTTTGCTGTCATTAGTGTATGTTAGCAAAATGAAGATGATTCAAGCATTAATTTCATTGTGCTTTTGCTCATTTTGAAGATTTTGACATTTTCACCTGAAGTGTACAATCAGGCTGAAAATGCATTTAAAGCAATAAAAAGTTCATTTTGGCTCTCACACCTAAACTAAATGTTGTAGACTCAAACTTTTTGCTGTCATTAGTATATTTTAGCAAAATGAAGATGATTCAAGCATTAATTTTATTGTGCTTTTGCTCATTTTGAAGATTTTGACATTTTCACCTGAAGTGTACAATCGGGCTGAAAATGCATTTAAAGCCATAAAAAGTTCATTTTGGCTCTCACACCTTAACTAAATGTTGTAGATTCAAACTTTTTGCTGTCATTATTGTATTTTAGCAAAATGAAGATGATTCAAGCATTAATTTCATTGTGCTTTTGCTCATTTTGAAGATTTTGACATTTTCACCTGAAGTGTACAATCAGGCTGAAAATGCATTTAAAGCAATAAAAAGTTCATTTTGGCTCTCACACCTTAACTAAATGTTGTAGACTCAAACTTTTTGCTGTCATTAGTGTATTTTAGCAAAATGAAGATGATTCAAGCATTAATTTCATTGTGCTTTTGCTCATTTTGAAGATTTTGACATTTTCACCTGAAGTGTACAATCGGGCTGAAAATGCATTTAAAGCCATAAAAAGTTCATTTTGGCTCTCACACCTTAACTAAATGTTGTAGACTCAAACTTTTTGCTGTCATTAGTGTATGTTAGCAAAATGAAGATTATTCAAGCATTAATTTCATTGTGCTTTTGCTCATTTTGAAGATTTTGACATTTTCACCTGAAGTGTACAATCGGGCTGAAAATGCATTTAAAGCAATAAAAAGTTCATTTTGGCTCTCACACCTTAACTAAATGTTGTAGATTCAAACTTTTTGCTGTCATTAGTGTATTTTAGCAAAATGAAGATGATTCAAGCATTAATTTCATTGTGCTTTTGCTCATTTGGAAGATTTTGACATTTTCACCTGAAGTGTACAATTAGGGGCTGAAAACGCGTTTAAAGCAATAAAAAGTTCATTTTGGCTCTCACACCTAAACTAAATGTTGTGGACTCAAAGTTTTTGCTGTATTTAGTGAATTTTAGCATCCTGAAGATGATTACAGCATGAATTTTTTAGTGCGCATGCTCATTTTGAAGATTTTGACAGTTTCACCTGAAGTGTACAATCGTGCTGAAAAAACATTTAAAGCAATAAAAAGTTAATTTTGGCTCTCACACCTTAACTAAATGTTGAAGACTCAAACTTTTTGCTGTCATTAGTATATTTTAGCAAAATGAAGATGATTCAAGCATTAATTTTATTGTGCTTTTGCTCATTTTGAAGATTTTGACATTTTCACCTGAAGTGTACAATCGGGCTGAAAATGCATTTAAAGCCATAAAAAGTTCATTTTGGCTCTCACACCTTAACTAAATGTTGTAGACTCAAACTTTTTGCTGTCATTAGTGTATGTTAGCAAAATGAAGATGATTCAAGCATTAATTTCATTGTGCTTTTGCTCATTTTGAAGATTTTGACATTTTCACCTGAAGTGTACAATCAGGGGCTGAAAACGCGTTTAAAGCAATAAAAAGTTTATTTTGGCTCTCACACCTTAACTAAATGTTGTAGACTCAAACTTTTTGCTGTCATTAGTGTATGTTAGCAAAATGAAGATGATTCAAGCATTAATTTCATTGTGCTTTTGCTCATTTTGAAGATTTTGATATTTTCACCTGAAGTGTACAATCGGGCTGAAAATGCATTTAAAGCCATAAAAAGTTCATTTTGGCTCTCACACCTTAACTAAATGTTGTAGACTCGAACTTTTTGCTGTCATTAGTGTATGTTAGCAAAATGAAGATGATTCAAGCAATAATTTCATTGTGCTTTTGCTCATTTTGAAGATTTTGACATTTTCACCTGAAGTGTACAATCGGGCTGAAAATGCATTTAAAGCAATAAAAAGTTCATTTTGGCTCTCACACCTTAACTAAATGTTGTAGACTCAAACTTTTTGCTGTCATTAGTGTATGTTAGCAAAATGAAGATGATTCAAGCATTAATTTCATTGTGCTTTTGCTCATTTTGAAGATTTTGACATTTTCACCTGAAGTGTACAATCGGGCTGAAAATGCATTTAAAGCAATAAAAAGTTCATTTTGGCTCTCACACCTTAACTAAATGTTGTAGATTCAAACTTTTTGCTGTCATTAGTGTATTTTAGCAAAATGAAGATGATTCAAGCATTAATTTTATTGTGCTTTTGCTAATTTTGAAGATTTTGACATTTTCACCTGAAGTGTACAATCGGGCTGAAAATGCATTTAAAAACCATAAAAAGTTCATTTTGGCTCTCACACCTTAACTAAATGTTGTAGACTCAAACTTTTTGATGTCATTAGTGTATGTTAGCAAAATGAAGATGATTCAAGCATTAATTTCATTGTGCTTTTGCTCATTTTGAAGATTTTGACATTTTCACCTGAAGTGTACAAAATTAGGCTGAAAATGCATTTAAAGCAATAAAAAGTTCATTTTGGCTCTCACACCTAAACTAAATGTTGTAGACTCAAACTTTTTGCTGTCATTAGTATATTTTAGCAAAATGAAGATGATTCAAGCATTAATTTTATTGTGCTTTTGCTCATTTTGAAGATTTTGACATTTTCACCTGAAGTGTACAATCGGGCTGAAAATGCATTTAAAGCCATAAAAAGTTCATTTTGGCTCTCACACCTTAACTAAATGTTGTAGATTCAAACTTTTTGCTGTCATTATTGTATTTTAGCAAAATGAAGATGATTCAAGCATTAATTTCATTGTGCTTTTGCTCATTTTGAAGATTTTGACATTTTCACCTGAAGTGTACAATCAGGCTGAAAATGCATTTAAAGCAATAAAAAGTTCATTTTGGCTCTCACACCTTAACTAAATGTTGTAGACTCAAACTTTTTGCTGTCATTAGTGTATTTTAGCAAAATGAAGATGATTCAAGCATTAATTTCATTGTGCTTTTGCTCATTTTGAAGATTTTGACATTTTCACCTGAAGTGTACAATCGGGCTGAAAATGCATTTAAAGCCATAAAAAGTTCATTTTGGCTCTCACACCTTAACTAAATGTTGTAGACTCAAACTTTTTGCTGTCATTAGTGTATGTTAGCAAAATGAAGATTATTCAAGCATTAATTTCATTGTGCTTTTGCTCATTTTGAAGATTTTGACATTTTCACCTGAAGTGTACAATCGGGCTGAAAATGCATTTAAAGCAATAAAAAGTTCATTTTGGCTCTCACACCTTAACTAAATGTTGTAGATTCAAACTTTTTGCTGTCATTAGTGTATTTTAGCAAAATGAAGATGATTCAAGCATTAATTTCATTGTGCTTTTGCTCATTTGGAAGATTTTGACATTTTCACCTGAAGTGTACAATTAGGGGCTGAAAACGCGTTTAAAGCAATAAAAAGTTCATTTTGGCTCTCACACCTAAACTAAATGTTGTGGACTCAAAGTTTTTGCTGTATTTAGTGAATTTTAGCATCCTGAAGATGATTACAGCATGAATTTTTTAGTGCGCATGCTCATTTTGAAGATTTTGACAGTTTCACCTGAAGTGTACAATCGTGCTGAAAAAACATTTAAAGCAATAAAAAGTTCATTTTGGCTCTCACACCTTAACTAAATGTTGAAGACTCAAACTTTTTGCTGTCATTAGTATATTTTAGCAAAATGAAGATGATTCAAGCATTAATTTTATTGTGCTTTTGCTCATTTTGAAGATTTTGACATTTTCACCTGAAGTGTACAATCGGGCTGAAAATGCATTTAAAGCCATAAAAAGTTCATTTTGGCTCTCACACCTTAACTAAATGTTGTAGACTCAAACTTTTTGCTGTCATTAGTGTATGTTAGCAAAATGAAGATGATTCAAGCATTAATTTCATTGTGCTTTTGCTCATTTTGAAGATTTTGACATTTTCACCTGAAGTGTACAATCAGGGGCTGAAAACGCGTTTAAAGCAATAAAAAGTTTATTTTGGCTCTCACACCTTAACTAAATGTTGTAGACTCAAACTTTTTGCTGTCATTAGTGTATGTTAGCAAAATGAAGATGATTCAAGCATTAATTTCATTGTGCTTTTGCTCATTTTGAAGATTTTGATATTTTCACCTGAAGTGTACAATCGGGCTGAAAATGCATTTAAAGCCATAAAAAGTTCATTTTGGCTCTCACACCTTAACTAAATGTTGTAGACTCGAACTTTTTGCTGTCATTAGTGTATGTTAGCAAAATGAAGATGATTCAAGCAATAATTTCATTGTGCTTTTGCTCATTTTGAAGATTTTGACATTTTCACCTGAAGTGTACAATCGGGCTGAAAATGCATTTAAAGCAATAAAAAGTTCATTTTGGCTCTCACACCTTAACTAAATGTTGTAGACTCAAACTTTTTGCTGTCATTAGTGTATGTTAGCAAAATGAAGATGATTCAAGCATTAATTTCATTGTGCTTTTGCTCATTTTGAAGATTTTGACATTTTCACCTGAAGTGTACAATCGGGCTGAAAATGCATTTAAAGCAATAAAAAGTTCATTTTGGCTCTCACACCTTAACTAAATGTTGTAGATTCAAACTTTTTGCTGTCATTAGTGTATTTTAGCAAAATGAAGATGATTCAAGCATTAATTTCATTGTGCTTTTGCTCATTTGGAAGATTTTGACATTTTCACCTGAAGTGTACAATTAGGGGCTGAAAACGCGTTTAAAGCAATAAAAAGTTCATTTTGGCTCTCACACCTAAACTAAATGTTGTGGACTCAAAGTTTTTGCTGTATTTAGTGAATTTTAGCATCCTGAAGATGATTACAGCATGAATTTTTTAGTGCGCATGCTCATTTTGAAGATTTTGACAGTTTCACCTGAAGTGTACAATCGTGCTGAAAAAACATTTAAAGCAATAAAAAGTTCATTTTGGCTCTCACACCTTAACTAAATGTTGAAGACTCAAACTTTTTGCTGTCATTAGTGTATTTTAGCAACTTGAAGATGATTCCAGCATTAATTTCATTGTGCTTTTGCTCATTTTGAAGATTTTGACAGTTTTACTTGAAGTGTAAAATCAGGGGCTGAAAACGCGTTTTAAGCAATAAAAAGTTAAACTTGGCTCTCACATCTAAACCAAACATTGTGTACTCAAAGTTTGCCCACCCAGGGCAGCGGCCATCTTGAAGAATTGATTAGTTTTTGTTTTTTTTCATTTTTGTTTTCTTTATTAACAAATAAAGCTTAAAGGTTCACAGAAACATTGAAACATACCACTGAGCGGTACAAAAACAAAACAGTGAAAACCAACAACATACACTCATGCAATGTGGTCAAAGTTAAAGGTCACCATGAGCCATAAAGCCTTTTAAGACTTACAAAATTGTAGTGAAGCACTATTGATTAGGTACGCCCAGGATTCTCACCCCCCGCCGCCTGCCCAGGGCCATCTTGGCCAACAATTTTTTTTTTCATATAACTTTATTAAACAATTTCAACAGAATACACAAACAAATTGTGAACACTACACACGTTATTTATACAGAAAAATAAATAAATAAATAAAAGCCAGGGGGGATATTTAAATAAGAACATTTTAAAAAGAGCATAAAGCCAAAGTTATCATTCTTGTTGACAGATCTCAATATAGTATTACAAAGGTTTCGAATGACTAACTTTTGATTTATGTAAGTGCAATTTTGCCAAAATGATTATAAAAGTTTATTAAAAAAATGTTTTTATTTTGTTCATTATCACTATTACAGAAACTAAACTGTATTTTTTTTCCAGAAAAGACAGAAATTAGGGTCAATATGATCAATAATAAAATGAGAAACATCTTTCCAGAATCTGTTGGTTTAAGGACAATACCAGAATAGGTGGACCAATGTTTCAGGTGACCTTTCACAGAATGAGCAATCAACGCAAATGTCCCTTACTTTATTTGTTAAAAGATATTTGTGAGACAGAGTAAACCATCAGCAAAACCAGACCAGTAAGAAACCACACATGGAGTTGTAGAAATATCTCTTTGAAACATAGAGCATAATTACAATTATTGTTTCTCACAGAAGTATTTAAACAAAATTTGCCTATGCCTTTGGGTCCAATTTAGGTAAAGAAACGTTTCTTCCTACCCCTCTCAACAGAAGCGAAATTCCTTAAGGAATAGCATCTATAACTGTAGCAAACTCCTTAGGAGTAACTGGAAGGTAACATTTGTTAAAAAATTCAAAAGTAAACCTTCATTATCGAGTAATTGGCTAACCAAAATTATGCTATTATTAAACCAATTTGGATATAATAAAGATCTAGATTCTTATGCAATATATGCCTTGACTAGGTACGCCCGGCATTGACCTGAAGGAAATTACCTGGAAGTAGCCTAAAATCAACAGGAAGTAATCTGATTTAAACAGGAAGTGATCCAGAAGTCCTCTGATTTCAACAGGAATTTTGTACTGTAGTATTCCACATTCATTCTGAATAGCAGATTCGACATTAGCACTTGATATTTGACATGAGCATAACCCCAGGATATACCCATTAGCCACTTCCTGGCTATTAGCATTAGCTTAGCATTCGCTTAGTATGCTAAGCTAACACATGTTATATGACATCAGCATGACCCCAGGATATACCCAATAGGGACATTAGCCACTTCATGGCTATTAGCATTAGCTTAGCATTTTAAGCTAACATGTGATATATGACATCAGCATGACCGCAGGATATACCTAGTAGGGGTCATTAGCCATTTACTGGCTATTAGCATTAGCTTAGCATGCTAAGCTTACATGTTATATAACATCAGCATGACCCCAAAATATACCCAGTAGGGGTCATTAGCCACTTCCTGGCTATTAGCATTAGCTTAGCATTAGCATTTTATGCTAAGCTAACACATATTATATGATATCAGCATGACCCCAGGATTTAATTTTGTTAATTTCATGTGTCGGACTGGACCGCAAGGGGGATTGAAGTGTATCTTCTGCCCAGATTTAGTCATGACTGTATAACATCCTCATTTCCTCAGTTGAGCTCTGTTCTGTGGCCGGATGTGTCCTTGAGTGTTATCGCGTATCTCTGTACGTCCGGCTTATCAGCTAACTTTGCTGAACTGTTTACTGGAAACTTTGTGGTACCGCCCTTCAAGATAGTATAAGAATGTTGTAAGTCCTCTGTAAACTTCGCACTTGTGAGCTGCTACAGCTATTGTCTATAACTCATTTGTGCCCGGAATATTCGGTAAAAATAAAAGCTTTAAAGGGAACTGTTCATCGTCTCCAGCCTGTATTCAGATAACCAACATTCTCACTACCCGAAATTAAACGAACACGCGGAGGAAAAAGCTTATCCTCCAACAATTGGTAACCCCGACGTGATTTCAGACTGAGGTGTTGGTCGACAGACAGAACATCTGGCGCCCAACAAATTGACAAGGTAAGAGGACATTTATCCTCCAAATTGATCTTCTGTCTGTTGGCTGAAATCGAGGTAGGAATTACGCCTTGAATTGGTATTCTAAAAATATAAATTGTGGCTGGATGAACAGTGAAATGTGCAATTGTAATTTTATTTTAGGAGAGGTTGTTTCGTTCTGTCAAGAATCCTAGAAACTAGAATTCCTCAAAATTGGAAGTGAAAAAAAATGAACAGGTTGTCTCCAAAAGGTAGAAAGGTAAGAGAGAATGCTAAGAAAGTTGTGGAAATGAAAGCGAGAGCAAGAATGATGGCGATGGGATGTGCGTTAAAGTTGTCCCGTTTGTCTGCCAAGGAAGAGAGTGTTGGTCTGGTACTGTCAACACCCAAAGTGCCCTCCGCGCTGCGGAATACGCAGCTAGAGGCCCTTTGAATGGGGAAGTGGAAAACAGGTCGTACATTGCTCAATTACAGAATCAAGTAGCAGAATTAAAGTGTCAAGTCCAGAATCTTTCAGGTGCCCACCCTGACTCCGTTCTGGACCGAACCAGAGGTCCTGAAGACCCCGAAGAATCTTCCGAAGGTCCAGCTTTTCCTCCTCATCGGCCTGTGACTCGTTCCCAAATCTTGCAGGCACCCATGTTAGCCAAAGATGACTCGTCCACTGGTAACTCTGCAATGTTTTACAAACCTTTCTCTCCCACTGATGTGAGTGTGTTGATGCAGAAACTTCCGCCTATGCAATCTGGGGGTGCCGATTGGCTTCAAGCAGTGCAGAGAGCAGTTACGGGACAAATGTTAACAGCAGGTGACATCCGTGTTCTTCTTACACAATCATGTCCGCTTTCACAGTTGAAGACAAAATTAATTTCACTCTCAATTGCTCTATTCCCCGTCACTTGATGCTTATTGGATTCAGTCTAACACATTTTTACCCACTTCCGTTTTGGAGCACCAGCTTCTGGATAGGCACCATGGACGTGAAACAACCAACAGCGATTTTGCTGGTTACCTTCTTGATTCCCTTCCCATCACTGTGGTCCATGGATCCCACTGATGTTGGTCTCTGCAACGTCTCACCTGTTGTGTTTCAGATGAAAGTAGGACAAATATATGTTCCCCAATACTCTGTAAAAGAGGCTGGGATGATTGGCATTTCGGAAACAATTGACGGCTTGCTCAAAGCAGGAGTGTTGTGTGAAATTCCCGGCTCTGATTATAACACGCCCATTTTACCCGTTGAGAAGAAAGACACTGGAAAGTTTCGCAAGGTCCATGACATGCGAGCGATTAATGCGGTCGTCTTAACTCCCACTTTGCCCGTCCCGAACCCTCACTCGGCATTGTCCCCAATTACATCCACCCACACTTATTTGACTTGCATTGACCTGGCTAATGCTTTCTTTTGCATTCCACTCCATCCTTCAATGAAGCAATTTTTTGCTTTCACTTGGAATGGTGTTTGCTACTCCTACAATCGCCTGCCTCAAGGCTTTGTCCTTTCACCTGGACTCTTCAACGACTGTCTTCGCCAGTTGCTGTCTCCACTTGAACTGCCCCCTGGTGTTCTCCTGGTGCAGTATGTGGATGACCTCTTGCTGGCAGCTCCATCTGAAATTTCTTGTCTTGAAGCCACCAGGTCTTTGCTTTCTAATTTGGCCTCTGTTGGAAGTGTTCCAAGTCCAAACTCCAGATTGCCTGATCACAGGTTTCCTTCCTCGGACGTCTGATCTCACGCCACGGAACAAGAATGTCTCCCACAAAGACGATATCCTCCATCACCCAAAAACAACAAATGTCAAAACCATGCTGGCCTTTCTTGGTCTTTGCAACTACTCCAGACATCATGTTCCAAACTTTGTTGAACTCACTCACCCACTCCGACAGATGGTCAATGAACAGGGTATGCGAAACCTTTCTAACACTCTTTGTTGGACCATGGAAGCAGACACTTCCTTCATCTCCTTGAAACAGCATCTTTCCACTGCTGCAGCTCTTGTGATTCCTGATTACAGTCGCATGTTCTAACTTGACGTGTCTGAAAAGCTCAGCAGTGTTTCTGCTGCCCTTTATCAGAAGGGGGAAGGAGGAAGTCGACAAGTTTGTCTGTATGCATCAACTCCATTGGAAAAATACGAGCAAAGACACCCAATTTGCGCTTCTTTCGCATCTGTTCTAGCCAGAGTGATTCAGAAAACATCTCACATTGTTCTCCATCACGCGCTGACTGTGCGAACATCACACAGTACAGTCCAGTACGTCACAAGTCAAGCTTTCACCATGACCGGAAGAAGACAGAGAAAAATTGAAGCAATTTTAACACATCCACATATTCTCTTTACTCATGAAGGAGTAAACATGGCTGAAGGTCTGCTCAAAGGAGAACCGCATTGTTGCATACAAAGAACTACGGAAGAAGACTCACTCCGCACTGAACTCTATGAGACACCTATTGACAACCCGGACTTGATCCTTTTCACAGATGGATGTTGCTTCAAAGGCATTGATGGCCTACAATCTGGACTTGCAGTAACCCAACCCACAGAAACAGGTTTTGAAGAAGTCCAAGCAGAAAGAATTTCAGGTTCTCAGTCAGCACAAAGAGCTGAAATTTTGGCATTGACAGCAGCTCTCAGATTGGCAGAAAACCAGTCAGTAAACATTTACACAGATTCGGCGTATGCACACATGACAGGTCATGTTGCATTAAAAGAATGGCAGCGAAACGATTTCCAAACTGCAACCGGTACACCCATTAAACATCAGGACGACATTCTCAAATGCGAAATGCTTTAATGCTCCCAACAGCGGTGGCAGTAATAAAATGCAAAGGTCACTCTCAAACTAATGATTTTGTATCGGCAGATCAAGCAGCAAAAAAGGTTGCGGGGTACCGACCTACACTCCAACTAACTGTAAGTGAGTCTGAATGTGACAATCCACAGGAGGTGACAGTAGAAACAGTTAAGTTGTGGCAGGAAAAAGCAAGTCCAGAAGAAAAGAGTGTGTGGAAGTCGAAAGGGGGTGTCAAAGATGAGGATGGCATATGGCGAAAAGAGGGTAAATGCATTCCATCTCAGAAACAATTGAACAATCAAATTTCTGAAGCCCATGGAACATGCCATGTAGGTGTGGAAGAAACACTGAGACGACTCCACTCCTGGTGGCATCCTTTCATGAGACAAAGGTGTTTGCAGTAGGTATAACAGTATACCTACAACAAAATCACCGCAGGGGGTACACGATCCGGACGTGGACGCCCCTGGACAGGTGATTTCAGTGGATTTCACTGACATGATTAAAACAGTGTCAGGTTACCGGTAGTCATAGTAGATTCCTTTTCAGGATGACCAGAGGCATATCCCTGCAAATCTGAAACAGCAAGCATAGTGATAAACTATTTGGTTAATCACTACATTCCAATGCATGGGTTTCCTAGAAAAATCAGATCAGACAATGGAACTCATTTCAAAAACAAACATCTCCAGGCTGTAGAAAAAATGTTAGGTTTGAAATATTATTTTGGGTCTGTATATCATCCACAATCGCAAGGATAGGTTGAGCACATGAAAAGGAACATCAAGGAAAAAAATAGCTAAGGCTTTAGCTTTATCCACGTTCAATTGGTTGCAAGCTCTTCCATTGGCATTAATGAACGTTCGAATGTCATTATATTCTTCTAAAGGTTGGACTCCATTCGAGTGTCACACTAACAGACCGTTTCCAGCACCCACAGCTCCATTGGCCATAAATTTCTCTCATTTGACAGAAAGACAACCAGACGCTCCCCTCGAAATGAAATTTGTGAATCTGTGTGGTTAAAAGTAATTAAACGAAAATGGTCTGGACCTAGGTGGACAGGTCCTTTCCAGGTCACTGAGCGGACAGCCACAGCAGTCCGTCTTGAAGGAAAGGGGGACACGTGGTTCCACATCTCGTCTACACGACCCGCCAGATCCGCCTCAGGCTCAGCGATCCCACCACCTGACGACGACCGGAAAACCACGTCTACTGGTCCAGTGTCAGCTGCCCCCTGTTGATGACATCATTCAACAAAGGTTGATTTCACGGTATACGGGCAGAATAACCCCGGTGAATCAGCCTGGGACCACGTAGTCTAAACCTAAGGTCCTGAAGAAGCCGACTGCGTCTTAATTCAACTCATCACTGTAGAGCGGGCACAAGACCCTCCTCCCGTCTCACCATGGCTTTCCCGCTCAGACTTGCAACAGCCTCTCTCCTGGTTTTGGTGTGTCTCTCCTGGTCGTCCAGCTCACCAACACGACGCTTTCGTCGATTCCTTCATGATCCTGCCCCGGCGGATATCTGGCACCCCATGGAAAGGGGACATCCCTTAACTATCAACATGTGGTACACATTTGCTTACTCCACTGCAAAAAAATTTAATGAATCAAATTGTTATGTATGCTCTTTAATGCCACATACTGCCAAACAACCTTCTCTCACTGCTAAAGGGATGTCTATAGAGGAAGCCAAATGTTTCGCATCCATGTCCCACTTAGGCTTCCAACACCATGGGATAGTTATTAATGGAACTGTTGCTCCTCCCTATCAACATGCTGTTGCTATTAAGAATGGAAGATGTAGTACGTTATTCTTTCTTGTGTTTCATTTCAACATGACAGGTCCACCATTGGCAGTGAAAGTGTTTTTTAACCACACTCATTATGTTCACGAACAATGTTATACCCAAGACATTGGCAATATTACTTTGCGCGCCTTAAATCTATGGTGTTACTTTTTATCTTGTGTTGCCTCGGATGCGTTATTCCTCTTTGGCGAGCTTCATTGTTGCGTGCTTTTGCTTCTTGTTCTACTGATAAGATGATGATGTCCAATCTTTCCACACAACCCTTTCTTAATGTTGCACCAGCTGTCTGCGACGATGACGCCGCTGGTACCTTTCTCTAATTTTGTTAATTTCATGTGTCGGACTCTTTCGAGTCCGAAAGGGGGATTGAAGTGTGTCTTCTGCCCAGATTTAGTCATGACTGTATAACATCCTCATTTCCTCAGTTGAGCTCTGTTCTGTGGCCGGATGTGTCCTTGAGTGTTATCGCGTAACTCTACACGTCCGGCTTATCAGTTAACTTTGTTGAACTGTTTACTGGAAACTTTGTGGTACCGCCCTTAAGAATGTTGTAAGTCCTCTGTAAACTTCGCACTTGTGAGCTGCTACAGCCATTGTCTGTAACTCATTTGTGCCCGGAATATTCGGTAAAAATAAAAGCTTTGAAGGAACTGTTCATCGTCTCCAGACTGTATTCAGATAACCAACATTCTCACTACCTGAAATTCAACGAACACGCGGAGGAAAAAGCTTATCCTCCAACACTGGCTATTAGCATTAGCAGTAGCATGCTAAGCGAATCAGACGCCTCCATCACCCTGTCCTCTGCATCCTCTGCTCTCACACCAACTACCTTCATGTCCTTTTTAACTACATCCATAAACCTCCTCTTTGGTCTTCCTTTAGACCTTCTGCCTGGCATTTGGAAACTCAGTATCCTTCTGCCAATATACTCACTATCTCTTCTCTGGACATGTCCAAATCAGTCTGGCCTCTCTGACTATCTCCAAAGCCTCTAACAAGTGCTGTCCCTCTGATTTACTCATTCCTGATTATATCCATCCTGGTCACTCCCAAAGAGAACCTCAGCATCTTCATCTCTGCTACCTCCAGCTCTCCCTCCTGTCTTTTCCTCAGTGGCACTGTCTCCAGACCAAACAACATTGCTGGTCTCACCACAGTTTTATAAACCTTTCCTTTCAATTTAGCTGAAACTCTTGTATCACACATCACACCTGACCCTTCCAGCCTGCCTGCACACGCTTCATCACTTATTTTCTACACCCTCCATTGCCCTGGATTGTTGACCCTAAATACTTAACCTCCTCCACCTTCTTGGTCTCTTCTCCCTGTAACCTCACTCTTCTACTTGGGTCCCTCCCATTCACACACAGATACTCCGTCTTGCTACAACTAACCTTCATTCCCCTCCTTTCCAGAGCAAACCTCCACACCTCTAGCTTCTCCTCCACCTGCTCTCACTACACATCACAATGCCATCTGCAAACATCATAGTCAATGGAGATTACTGTCTAACCTCATCTGTCATCCTGTCCATTACCATAGCAAACAAGAAGGGGCTCAGAGCTGATCCCTGATGTAGTCCCACCTCCACTTTGAACTCCTCCGTCACACCTACAGCACACCTCACCACTCTTTTATGGTCCTCATACATGTCCTGCACCACTTGAACATACTTATCTGCTACTCCACACTTCCTCATACAAAACCACAGTTCCTCTCTGGACATCGTAAGCTTTCTCCAGATCTACAAAGACACAATGCAGCTCCTTCTGACCTTTTCTGTACTTGTACTGGTATTCTTTTTTGGCATTAAACCATACTGCTGCTCACAAATGTTCACCTCTGCCCTCAGTCTAGCTTCAACTACTCTTTCCCATAGTTTCATTGTGTGGCTCATTAGCTTTATTCCTCTGTAGTTGCCACAACTCTGCACGTCTCCCTTGTTCTTAAAAATGGGCACCAGCACACTTCTTCTCCATTCCTCAGGCATCTTCAGAAATTACTGCTACCTCTCCTAGACACTTTCATACCTCCACAGGTATATCTTCAATGCCCTTCTCACTTTGTCCTTACTAATCTTTGCTGCTTCCTGGTCCACAACAGTCACTCCTACCTCCACTGTAGGTCACCCTATGTTCCTGCCTCTTCTGGAAGAAAGTATTCACCACAGCCATTTCCATTCTGTCCTTCTGCGTTCCTCTCCTGGATACCAAACTTGCCCATCACCACCAAACTTGCCCATCCCCTCCTCATCACCTCATTGAAGTCTGCACCAATGACAACTCTCTCACTTCTAGGGATGCTCTGCATCATTTCATCAAGGTCCAACCAAAAGTTTTCCTTCTCCTCCAGCTCACATCCTACGTGTGACGCATACCCACTAACAACATTGATCATTACACTTTAGATTCTTAGTTTCAGGCTCATCACTCTATCTGACACTCTTTTTACCTCCAGGATGTTCCTAACAAACGCGTCCTTCACAATAACTCCTACTCCATTTCTCTTCCTATTTACGCCATGATAGAATAACTTGAACCCTCCTCCTAAACTTCTAGCTTTGCTCCCTTTCCACCTGGTCTCCTGAACACACAATATGTCCACCTTCCTCCTCTGCATCATGTCAACCAACTCTCTATCTTTTCCTGTCATAGTTTCAATATTCAAAGTCCCTACTCAGTCCTAGACTCTTGGTGTTCCTTTTCTCTTTCCTCCTACGAACACACCTTCCTCCTCTCCTTCTTGGACCAACAGTAGTCCAGTTTCGACCGGCACCCTGTAGGTCAACAGCACCGATGGCGGTCGTTGTTAACCCGGGCCTTGACCGATCCGGTATAGAAGTCATATATTTGATTTGCATGTTTGATTTGGCCAAAGGTTGCCCTTCCTGACACAACCCTCTGTATTTATCTGGGCTTGGGACTGGCACAAGAAGACACTGGCTTGTGCCCCCTTGATATATGACATCAGCATGACCCTAGGATATACCCAGTAGCTACTTCCTGGCTAATAGCATTAGCTTAGCATTATCTTAGCATGCTAAGCTAACACGTGATATATTAGCATGATTTCAGTTGCCTTAGCATTATACATCCATCACCAACCCCCACACGACCCCGGGGTAGGGCTGGGGTTGGCGACGGACATCTTGGCCAATTGATTAGATACGCCCAGGATTCTACTACTACTATTACTACTACAAGTACTACTACTACTACTACAAGTTCTACTGATTCTACTACTACAAGTACAACTACTACAAGTACTACTACTTCTACTATAAGTACTACTACTTCTACTACAACTAACTACTACTTACAACTACAAGTACTATTGCTTCTACTACTACAATTACTTGCTACTGGTATAAGTACTACTACAAATACTACTACTAATTTTATTACTCCATGTAATACAAATACTACTACTTCTACTACAAATACTACTACTACTATTAATACTACTACAAGTACTTGCTGCTGCTACTACTACTACTACTAGTACTTGCTAGTACTACAGCTACTACTACAGCTATTACTACTATTACTACGACTACTACTACAAATACTACTGCTTCTACCACTACAAGTACTACTGCTTCTACTGTTACAAGTACTTGCTACTACTACATGTACTACTACTACAAGTATTACTACTACTGCTACTACAAGTAATGAGACACTAGGTACTGTATTAGCTACTGAGGAACTCGGGTCCCAGAAACAGGCACGAGCCTGAGACAGACGCAAAAGAGATGCGAAACGACCAAACAAGAAGCAAAACCCATCCTAAGGCTATAAGGCTAGTATCAAATCATGAGTAACTAGGGAAACAAAAACCTAAAAAGAGAAATTAAAGAAAAATAGAGAAAACGGGAAAAAGGCTTTTCGCTTTCTTAGATCCCAAAACCCGGCACTATACGGGCCATAATTATCTTAGAAAAGACAGGAAGATTGTCTCAGGCACGTGGAGGTCGAGGAAAATCTCCTCGCCTGGGGGTGCTTGTTTACGGGAAAAAGGAAAAAAATCTAAGTTTGGTTAGCGCAACACGGTGGTTGCTAGGTTCTAAGCTAACGCAGCTCCCTATAGAGTAACTAGCTTATCCCAAAAGTCATGCACTACCCGAGAATACCCGAGAAAGAAGGAAAAGGGAAGAAAAAAAATTCTGGGCATTATCGGCAGTGAAGGCAGGTGTAGGGGCTTAGATTGGGCTAGCCAGACTAAATAAAGTTTTAGAAAGAGTATTCCAACCGACTTTCAAAAGGCACTAAAAACGGGGAAGCTTTGAACTGATTTCACGCAGCATGTCATTCAGAAGTATCACAACACTTTAAGTGTATATAATCCTTGAATTACAGTTGCCAATCATTTCACGGTTTATCTAGTCTAATTCCACATATCGCTATCAGTGTTACGGGCTGGAATCGTACCCTTAATTGTTCCAGCAAGCGTCTGTAGCCAAATAGATTGTAAACCATAGTACGTTAACTTCTAGTTATTATTCGTTAGCAATCCTAGTTGTTCACTCCAGGCGATTCGGCAGATCCGGGTTGATTCACTACAGTGGTCATACCAAACATCAGGATTGTCATCAGCATCATTTTCTAGTAGCCAACAAAGCCTGCAAATTAACTTCGCTCATTGTGGTGTTAACTAGGGGTACATCAAGTTCATCTTTTGTCCAATGGGTGCAGCAGAGTATTGACCCCCGTTACGCACACCTAGTGCTTTTACTCATCACAGTGAGTTGGGTCCGTCGACGGTGTCAAGGTGTCAGTCGAGGGTCTCGCTTAGACCGCTGGATCGTGTCCGCCTGTGGCCCCCCTTTGTCAGTTTCGCGCATGCGCCGGTCTCGAGCGTCGTTTGGTTGCGAGTCCGGGCGTTTAAAACCGCAGTGACTTTTGATTTGATTTCGGTGGACCCACCTCAGTTGATTCCCCTGATGTCTTTTGTTCATCCAAATTTGGTAGTCAGCGGGTGACAGCTTGTCAACAGTTTTGTAGGGTCCTGCCCAACGGGGAAGACATTTTCAGGTGACGCCCCTCTGGGCTCGCGGTGTACTAGCATTCGGATGCACGAACAAATAGTACCACACTCGATCACCGATTTGAGACTGCGATGCTTTTCTGTCCTTCTACGCTTTCTTAAGTCGTCGTTGGGTGAACGTAAACATGGCCTGGAGGTGGGTCTGCAGGTCCTCCACGTACTGGGAGGCCGTGTACGCCGTAGCTAGGTTAAATTCTCCCAGCTGGTATGTCAGGTGCAGGGGAAGCGTAATTTGCCATCCGGTCATCATTTCAGAGGGGGACACCCCAATGGTGGCTCAAATCGTCAGAGTATCAGCAGGAGTCGGGTGTCCCAGTCCCAATGGTTAGAAGTCACAAAGTTTTTCAGCAAATTCACCACAGTGCGATTAGTCCGCTCTACCTGTCCTGATGACTGCGGGTGATGGCTAATGTGCAACCGGGCCTTGATTCCTAGCATTTGCCAAAGTTGTTGCATCACCTCAGCTGGTCTGAGTTGACCTGTGAGGGCAACCCAAAATAGGAGAACATGTGATTCATCAGCAGGCATGCGGTGGTGTGCGCCGTGTCGTTTGGAGCAGGCAGACGTTCTACCCACTTGGTGAACGCGCAAAAGACCAGGGATCCCACCCAGTTAATTTGGAGATCAGACCATGGGAAGTGTGACTCAGGTTTGCTGGCCAAAACTGGCAGCAAACCAGGCATCCTTTAATGTAGGTGGCCACGTCGTTATTTATGCGAGGCCAGTACACCATTTATTGTAGCACGGGGACGGTGGCCTTGAATCCGCAGTAGCCTGCATAAGGCGCGTCGTGGGGGTATGTTATAGCAAGAGCCCCCTTTGGCTCCGTGGAACCACCAACCGCAGACAGAAAACCTCTAACCAGGCGCACCCTTTGCAACATGGAGAGCAAGTCTTTCAAATCGCTGTCGTCACATAACGCGTCAGGCGAGACGGGGTTGTCAACAGGGTCGGTATGGTGTAGACTGATTTTGGACAGCGCTGGGTCGCCGGCTTGCTGGGTGACAAAATCGGAGGTCCGAACGGGCGGTACGCACACTACGGGTCCCGAAGTGGTCCGTGCGGGAGTTTCGTTGAGAAATGTTGAGAAATTATCTATTTTCAAGGCTAAATTAAAAACAAACCAATAATCAGCAGCAAAAAGCTCATTGATACTTTGAGGGGGTGGGGGTTATTTAGTTTTTCTTTCCCATGATATTATTTATCTCTCTTATGGCGTCCATTACAATTACAATATATGCCGATTGCCAGTTGTGTAAATTAGGTGATGACAGCCAATAGGTACTTTCCTTACTGGGGAGGTGGCAACACTTCTTTAATTAAATGTTTGTATGTGATATTTTAGAATTGGCCACCAGATGTCGCTGTGGAGAGGTGTTTTGAACATTCCAAAAGATCTATTCTTTTTCTGAAACAATTGTTCCAAATTATTTGATCATTTCAATGTTCCAAAATGTAGCTCGGTTATCAAACCCTGACATAAACAATGATCTCACACCGACTGGACAAAGACAACAGACTAAATACACCAACACTAATGAGAAACACCTGGGAAACACAATAGGGTGAGGGCACTGATTAGTCAAACAAACTGGGAAGGGGAAAGACACACAGATGGATGTAATCAGACATAACGAGACAGGGGAAACACACAGGAACACAGGACAAACACAACAAAGCCACCAAAATAAAACAAAACCCCAACTCCTACAAAACTGAAACACGACAAAAAGAGAGGTGAGCTTCGAAGAATAAAGCAGAATAAAAACAAAATTATTTTAACTTAAATTTGAAAATTCAATTAGAACTATTCACACAATATTGTGAACTTGAAGCTTATGTACATAAAAAATAAAACTTTTCGATTCTATTTCTGCTCATGTATCAATATAAAGACTCCAAATTGCTCTAAAGCCTAGTACATTGAACTTACGCCGCATCCTCAGACAGGTTCAATTGCATTATAGTTATTCGGACATGCATGCACTTATTTTCATACAACTATAGTCAGCGTTAGACCTGCCAATTGTGGTGTTCCCTGGTGGATACCAGTGGAGCTGCATTGGTCTGTGAGCACAGGACCATCAAGAGGTTGTACTGTTAGGTTGATGTCCTTCTACTTTCCTGTCTTGCCTTTGCCTCTCCATTAACCCTGTTGTCACTTTCATTTGCACCAAAGCAACTGAAATGGATTCACAATCACTTGCGCTTCCTAAATGGCCAGATTGATAATCCTAAAGTTTAACTCACTTGGTATCATACTGGGATGATTAAGTGTATTTTAGCAGTGTATTTTCTGTATGCAGAACTTTGGCCGCGTTACAGCAGGTGGAGATAAAGGGGAGCTTTAACGCATTGAACGGAGAGTCAGCGAGGTAAGCAAGATCTGACACCTGGCGTCCCTGGGTGGGCTACTATTGATCAAAGGGGATTAATTTTAGCCCACGGAAGAACCTGAGTAGGGTTTTGTAAAAGTTCTTCTTCCCGGAACTTTGCAAACTCGATTCATTGATAAATTTGGTAGTCGGATGAGCTTAAGTTTAACATAAGAATAGCTTCTGTGAGTAATAGTGTTTCCTGGAACAGAACTTTTGGGTACGAAGCCTAGGGTGGTGGAGTACAAAGAGCTAGTGTTGTTTTGTGTTATTATAGTGGAGACTAGCCCTTGTGTTTTTTAATAATCGGATGAGTGGTTGTTTGAACATGTTAGAGTGAGTGTACGTTTAAGTTACCGAGACCTACTGCTCTGGTCGGAGTAACAGCTTGTGGCAAGGCGAGCTTAGAATACGCCAGTATTGGGAGGAATGAGTCTAGGGGTTGCTGAGCTTCTTGAGCGGTAGTGTAGAAAGGACACTGGGTGTAGGAGTCCCATTACCGCTATGAAAGATACACATCACCACTGAGGACATCAACCGCAAAGATAGCTAGAGTAAGCACAGGTCTTTGGTAGTTGATTGTCTGTTGAGTAGAGAAGTGTCACCCCAGAAATGACACTGAGTAACCAAGAGTTATAGTACGTCCCTGACCCAAGCGCTACACGGGAGGCCTCAGAAGAAGTTAGCTCCGACCTACAACTTTAGTTAAGTCGTTGAGGCAGAGAGATGCCAATCGACGCCAGAGAGGCAGCAGGAACCTTCGGCCCCAGAGGAGCCGGAGGTGTCCGAGCCATTACCTCAAGGACAACATGCTGTACGAGTTCAACTCATACTTTATGGAAGGGGCATAGAAGAATGGCCCACAAGAAGAAAACAAGAGTTAGAAAAATGGAATCCATCCACAGAGGGTGAGATAAGCCATCCAGGAGGAAGGCATTTTCTACGCCGAGATCATCGGAAGACGGTGCACGCAAGCAGTCATAGTCAACTGCCCCAGGACGGAATACAGCAAACCAGGAGCAGAGGAATGGCTGTGGTGGTGGATAGATATATTGTAGGGACATAATGTGGTAATGTTAGTCAGCACGGGCCGTGACTGGGATCCGGTGGTAAAAATGTTAGCCACAATATCGAAGCCCCTCCGTGAGTCAACACCTTATCGTGGTGGAGGGGTTTGCGTGTCCCAATGAATCTGGGAGCTATGTTGTCCGGGGCTTCATGCCCCTGGTAGGGCCACCCATGGCAAACAGGTCCTAGGTGAGGGACCAGACAAAGCATGGCTCAAAGGACCCCAATGATGAATACAAACTTTGGATCTTCGTTTCCCTTGCCCGGACGCGGGTCACCGGGGCCCCCCTCTGGAGCTAGGCCTGGAGGTGGGGCTCGAAGGCGAGCGTCTGGTGGCCGGGCCTACACCCATGGGGCCCGGCCGGGCACAGCCCGAAAAGGCAACGTGGGTCCCCCTTCCCATGGGCTCACCACCGGTGGAAGGGGCCAAAGGGGTCGGGTGCGCAGTGAGTTGGGTGGCAGCCAAAGGCGGGGGCCTTGGCGGTCCGACCCTCGGCTACTGAAGCTAGTTCTGGGGACATGGAATGTCACCTCTCTGACAGGGAAGGAGCCCGAGCTGATGTGCGAGGCTGAGAAGTTCCGACTAGATATAGTCGGACTCACCTCCACACACGGCTTGGGTTCTGGTACCAATCTTCTCGAGAGGGGCTGGACCCTCTTCCACTCTGGAGTTGCCCACGGTGAGAGGCGCAGAGCAGGTGTGGGCATACTCATTGCCCCCCGGCTGGGCGCCTGTGCGTTGGGGTTTACCCCGGTGAACGAGAGGGTAGCCTCCCTCCGCCTACGGGTGGGGGGACGGGTCCTGACTGTTGTTTGTGCTTATGCACCGAACAACAGCTCAGAGTACCCACCCTTACTGGAGTCCTTGGAGGGTG
This sequence comes from Leptonotus elevatus, assembly GCF_054856555.1. Lineage (NCBI taxonomy): Eukaryota > Metazoa > Chordata > Actinopteri > Syngnathiformes > Syngnathidae > Leptonotus > Leptonotus elevatus. The sequence goes on from NC_141250.1 coordinate 366,217, forward strand.
TGCTGGAGAGCGCTCCCCCCGGGGACTCCCTCGTTCTGCTGGGGGACTTCAACGCTCACGTGGGTAATGACAGTGAGACCTGGAGGGGCGTGATTGGGAGGAACGGCCGCCCCGATCGAAACCCGAGCGGTGTTTTGTTGTTGGACTTCTGTGCTCGTCACGGACTGACCATAACGAACACCATGTTCAAGCACAAGGGTGTCCATATGTGCACTTGGCACCAGGACACCCAAGGCCGCAGTTCGATGATCGACTTTGTAGTCGTGTCATCGGATTTGCGGCCGTATGTGTTGGACACTCGGGTTAAGAGAGGGGCGGAGCTGTCAACTGATCACCACCTGGTGGTGTGTTGGCTCCGATGGCGGGGTAAGATGCTGGTCCGACCAGGCAGACCCAAACGTATTGTGAGGGTCTGCTGGGAACGTCTGGCAGAATCCCCTGTCAGAAAGAGTTTCAACGCCCACCTCCGGCAGAGCTTCTCCGTTGTCCCGGGGGAGGCGGGGGACGTTGAGTCCGAATGGACCATGTTCCGTGCTTCCATTGTTGAAGCGGCCGATCGGAGCTGTGGCCGTAACGGGGTTGGTGCCTGTCGGGGCGGCAATCCTCGAACCCGCTGGTGGACACCAGCGGTAAGGGATGCCGTCAAGCTGAAGAAGGAGTCCTATTGGGCCTTTTTGGCCTGTGGGACTCCGGAGGCTGCTGACAGGTACCGGCTGGCCAAGCGGAATGCGGCTTCGGTGGTCGCTGAGGCAAAAACTCGGACATGGGAGGAGTTCGGTGAGGCCATGGAGAACGACTTCCGGACGGCTTCGAGGAAATTCTGGTCCACCATCCGGCGTCTCAGGAGAGGAAAGCAGTGCGCCATTAACACTGTGTATAGTGGAGATGGGGTGCTGTTGACCTCGACTTGGGACGTCGTGAATCGGTGGGGAGAATACTTCGAAGACCTCCTCAATTCCACCAACACGCCTTCCTTTGAGGAAGCAGGGTCTGGGGACTCTGAGGTGGGCCCCCCTATCTCTGGGGTCGAAGTCACTGAAGTGGTTGGAAAGCTTCTCGGTGGCAGGGCCTCGGGGGTGGATGAGGTTCGCCCGGAGTTCCTAAAGGCTCTGGATGTAGTGGGGCTGTCGTGGTTGACACGTCTCTACAACATCGCGTGGACATCAGGGACAGTGCCTCTGGATTGGCAGACCGGGGTGGTGGTTCCTCTTTTTAAGAAGGGGGACCGGAGGGTGTGTTCCAACTTTAGAGGGATCACACTCCTCAGCCTCCCAGGTAAGGTCTATTCGGGGGTGCTGCAGAGGAGGATCCGTCGGGAAGTTGAATCTCGGATTCAGGAGGAGCAGTGTGGTTTTCGTCCCGGCCGTGGAACAGTGGACCAGCTCTACACCCTCAGCAGGATCCTTGAGGGTGCGTGGGAGTTCGCCCAACCAGTCCACATGTGCTTTGTGGACTTGGAGAAGGCGTTTGACCGTGTCCCTCGGGGAGTCCTGTGGGGGGTGCTTCGGGAGTATGGGGTACCGGGCCCCCTGATACGGGCTATTCGGTCCCTGTACGACCGATGTCAGAGTTTGGTCCGCATTGCCGGCAGTAAGTCGAATTCGTTTCCTGTGAGGGTCGGACTCCGCCAAGGTTGCCCTTTGTCACCGATTCCGTTCGTAATTTTTATGGACAGAATTTCTAGGCGCAGCCGGAGTGTCGAGGGGGTCCGGTTTGGTGGCCTCAACATTGCATCTCTGCTTTTTGCAGATGATGTGGTGCTGTTGGCTTCTTCAAGCCGTGATCTCCAGCTCTCGCTGGAGCGGTTTGCAGCCGAGTGTGAAGCGGTTGGGATGAGGATCAGCACCTCCAAATCCGAGACCATGGTCCTCAGTCGGAAAAGGGTGGAGTGCCCTCTGCGGGTCGGGGATGAGGTCCTGCCCCAAGTGGAGGAGTTCAAGTATCTTGGGGTCTTGTTCACGAGTGAGGGTAGGTTAGAGCGGGAGATCGACAGACGGATCGGTGCAGCGTCTGCAGTGATGCAGACGCTGTATCGGTCCGTTGTGGTGAAGAAGAAGCTGAGCCGAAAGGCAAAGCTCTCGATTTACCGGTCGATCTACGTTCCTGCCCTCACCTATGGTCACGAGCTGTGGGTCGTGACCGAAAGAACAGGATCCTGGATACAAGCGGCCGAAATGAGTTTCCTCCGCAGGGTAGCCGGGCACTCCCTTAGAGATAGGGTGAGAAGCTCGGTCATTCGGGAGGGACTCGGCGTCGAGCCGCTACTCCTCCACGTTGAGAGGAACCAGTTGAGGTGGCTGGGGCATCTGGTTCGGATGCCTCCTGGGCGCCTCCCTGGGGAGGTGTTCCGGGCATGTCCTACCGGCAGGAGGCCCCGGGGACGACCCAGGACACGCTGGAGAGACTACGTCTCACGGCTGGCTTGGGAACGCCTTGGGATCCCATCGGAGGAGCTGGATGAAGTGGCTAGGGAGAGGGAAGTCTGGGCTTCCCTGCTAAAGCTGCTGCCCCCGCGACCCGACCCCGGATAAGCGGAATTGAAGACGGAACGGAACGGAACAATATCGAAGGTAGAAGGTGCATTGTTGATCACAGGAGAAACAAGAGCAGCGCCGCGCTGGAGCGGATACGAACCGCTGTTTGACAGGATAGCTGACATAACGCGACAAAGAAGCCAAGAAACCCTCACAGTCAGTGAGGAGGAAGAAGATGAAGATTCTGGTGAGGAGCGAACACCAGAAGAGTTGGCAGAGGGATTGAGGCTTGGATGTGGGGTGACGAGATCTCCAGACGATGAATGGCAGGCAAGAGAAGAGTTAAGGCGGAGAACTCAGCTGCAGAAAATGAACCCCCTTCTCAGATCAGAAAAAAAGTGAATGCAGGTAACGGCATAACACTATGCCATTACTACAGGAGTACATGGGATATAGCAGGAGATGTCCTCCTTGTTCTCACAGGCTCAAAACTCCGGCCATATAACAGCAAGTTCTGCGCGGGCTTGAAGTTGGCTGCCGGAGCAGAGTATGAGAAAGAAAGAAAGAAAGGAGGTGCAGAAGCAAGCGCCGCAGGAGGGACACCCAGGCGTAGATCATCATTTTAGGGTCCCTAGTTGGGGGGGCATCAACTTTCTATATGATATTTCACTGCCCAGGCAACAAATGGACAGCTGAATTGAACCAAACTTCCTATTTGGCAATACTAACCCGAGCCTTGGAAAGGGCAATAGATGGTGCCATTGAACGAGGGTCTTCAAGAGTGGTCATAGATGTGAATGGGATAAGATCAGGTAAGATGTCATGGAAAATAGCTGAATCAGTGGCCGTGGGAACCTTTAAGCTACAAATAACCATTCCAATTACGCCACTACCTGGTGCGGAATTTGTGGTAGCGATACCCCGAGAACAATGAGGGGAGAGGGTGCATGAAGCCATGGAGAATGTGCTAAGACAAGTGTTGAGGAAAATAATATTTTTCTTCGCGTGTTCGTTTTTTTCCGGGTAGAGAGAATGTTGATTTTCTGAATACAGACTGGAGATCGGTGAACAGGTCCTTCGAAGGATTTATTTTACAGAATATTCCGGACACAAGCGAGTTTACAGACAAATGGCTGCATTCTTCTCGCAAGTGTGAAGTTACAGCGGACTCACAACATTCTTATACTATCTTGAAGGGGCGGTACCACAACGCCCCCTCCAAACAGCCCACCTAGACTTCACCGGACATGAGATAAGATTTTAAACACATCATTTATTACAGACACTTCAACCACAGACAATGGCCCATTGTTGTGGAAATTGATGAGATCCCAGTCATGACGATAAGACTTTAAAGTAAAGACATCATTGATTACAGACGCTCTTCCAACCACAGACAATGGCCCATTGTTGTGGAAATAGATGAGGTCCCCCAGTCATGACGACATTGCGATAACACTCACAAAGCTCTTACTGAGGAAATAAGGAAATTAAAACAGTTATGACTAAATTAAAACAGCAACCTGCCAAGGAAACAACAAGCCACAACCGATTCTCAGTGTGTACCAGGCTTCTGAAAAAATAGCCAAAGACATGAGAGTTGGATACGTGGAAACCAAGGATGGAAGGAAGGCGTTCCCTGCTGCAGGACAAACAGAATACCCGTACCCACCAATATGGCTGGATAAGCTGGATGAAGGAATGATACAGTAAGAACGACTTACAGGGAGGCGATTAACTTCTTGATGACCCCATCATATCATACCCTGATAGGTTGTATGAAATTGACAAGAAGCTTTAGGGAAGGCTTTACAACTGTTATGTATGATGTCCTGCTTCGACGACTAAAGCAAGCATCATATGACAAAGTAAATGTGGAGCTGAAAGCCTACAATGACTTGGCGGATCAGGACGGTACCGGAACGGTGCCAATCATCACACAACCTGCAGTTAACCAACCGTTTCAGTAGGTGACCCAGTTAGGAGCAACCACTCATGTCCCAGCTTCTTCACCAACACAGGAGGATCAAGATAAGAACATGCGAGTCTTCAAGGCTCTGAAGGCCATGGTTCACCCCAAAGATCCGAAGGAAACCATCAAAGAATACCTATATTCGAATTGACCCATGATTAAAGATGCTCCGGGAGGAGAAACAGCCAAAAAGATGTGGTTACAGCTTGTCAACTCCGACCCCGCTGGCCCCAATAAAACGCTCAGGGGGTCTACGAGAGGTGGGTAGATGACGAAGAAGAGGACGAGGATACCCACATCGCTCGGGCTAAAGAACAACTAAAACAAGGGGTCACATTACTGAACGTTTGGCACAAGCTGAAGCAAGTTGTGTCACCGAACGGGTACGTAAAAGTCCTACAGATGATCACCTCGGATATGGGAAACCAAGCCATCTTCGTGAAGATGGGCCCTGAGACCACAGTGGGCAAAATCGAAACCTCCATCAAGTAGTGGGACAGATTAAGCAGGCACTACAACGTGAGGCGGAGAGCAGCTCCAGCGGCTAATCGCCCTCGCCGGAATGAGCAACAACAGCAACCAGTACAGAAACAGCAGCCACAGCAGAAAACCTCATATTTAAAGCCACAAAAACAAAGATCAAATGGCAACACAGGACAAGCCTCCCAAGACAATGTTGGAAATCATTTCTTTGATTTCTGCGTGTTCAATAAATTCAAAGTTGAAATCTGTGAACAAGTTTGCCAGCTTTATTTCAGATTCTGAAAGTCACTTGTAGCTACTGCTCAATCATCGCAGCTCACCCACAAATGTGTTATTTTCAAAGTTCATGCATGCATATATACAGAAATGGTTCCCTCCCCCTCATTGACCATTTGGCCCCTTCTCAGCATGTGGTATTTCCTGTCACCACAATTCTTCACACAGAGCACAGCCCCCGAGGAAGAGACTGTGCCCCCCCTTTGATCTTGTCCTGTCAGCAGAGTGAGATACAATCTGGCCAACTCCTATTGAGTTATTTCAGTCCTTAACAAACATGAGGTAAACAATTGGCTTCCTAGATAAACTATTGACCTCTGTAGAGCTGGCTCCAGAGATTCCCGCATACCTGCTGTGTGGATTCCGACACCTCACTTCCTTAGGGGGAAAACAGACCACATTCTACCACAGTTGTATTTATCTAACTAAAATCTAAAACACTTTGAAGAATATATATGTAAAACAGAAAAACAATGTTAATAATCCTATCATTCCCTCATTTGAACTATTCTATAGTTCAACACATTAGATATTGTTTTTAAAGGAAAATGCCAGCGGCATCCTCATCCCCCTCATTCGAAGCAACAGGAGACATCCATTGATTAGCAACAGCTACCATCATATGAGACGACTTATTTTGTACATCCTGTTTCTCAATCGCAGTGGTAATAAGTCTTTGGCAAAGTGAACGAATACGTGGAATAAAACAACATCCACAAATCGTTATTAGCGCAGTGAAAACAGCCGCAGATATCAAAATTGAGGAAATCAAAGTTTTATAACGGCCAAACACATTCATCCAATTATCCCATACAGAAGTATCTACACCTGATTGCTCTTTCATTTTCTTATTGAGTGTTCGCAGCCCTTCAATTGCAATTGTCAGACTTCCATCTGGAGCAGTATTGTTAGGAATAAAAGTGCAACACTGATCTCCAAACATTGAGCAAACTCCGCCCTTTTCTGCCAGCAACATATCTAGTGCAATTCGATTTTGGAATGTCATCAAGGATGTGGCGGCTAACTGGCCGCGTACAGCCTCAAAGCCAGACTGAGTCCAATTTCCTAGCCTTTGTACATTATAATGTATATAATTAATTCTATCTACATTTTTGTTTATGGTGCACCACCAGCAAATTACAGATTCGAATCCTGAGAGTACTTGATCAGTTAATTTGTATTCATCTGGCACACCTCTTGGTACTCCAATTGCATCAATGTAGGTGGGAACATTCTGCTCTTGCCAAGAATGTCTTTTGGTCCTCTGAAAAGAAGGAGGTTTTGGTTCCCAATTATCAATCATTTGTAACAGGTTATCAATAGAGATGGGGTAGATTTGTACTGGCATGAGAAGGGTTATGAGGGCACAATATCCTTTTGTATTTAAAGGCAACTTATCAAATATTCTGTTGTCACCGCACCACCAGTATATGTCCGCTCTGGATTTCGGTTGGAACTTCTGTCCCACATCTACTATCGACACGCACTGAGTAATGTGATTTAATTTTCCCAATTGTTCTCCAGTGCCTGTCATTTTAATACATGTAAAATTACCATTTGCAACTGTGTTTGAAAATACTGGTTTAGTTTTCTGCCAATCGACGAGGGGATACACCTTATCCCATTTCGAGCATTTGACATTGGGGACAGCCTTATTCATTAGTTCCAATATACAGTGATCATCTATTTTAGCCGGAATGATTCTCAATAAAGGACGCGGACCTACACATACCACACAGTTGTCTTTATCAGAGGCTCGAGCCGCTTCATTCGCCAATAATAGCCAATTGTTACTGCCCCCGGAAAATCCTTTTGTAACCCGAAACCTCTCAACTATTCCCTCAGTTGGTACGATGACCGCCTTTACTCCGCTCTCCATTGTGTATTTAGTCATTTTTGGCTGTTCTAAATTACTCATTGTTTTATTTACGCATACTAAAATGGGGAAATATGGGTCATGTCCGGAGAACCAGGCCCACAACAAAAATCCAAAACAGGAGGCGTTATCAATTGTTGTGTTAGGCGACCGTAATTCCCCTTCTGGAAAAATAAAGTTCATATAGAGTCGCCCCCCCATATTACGCAATGTTATTCTTTTGCTAAAGAAGACTGCCTCCTCACTAGTTCCCGGACGCCAGTATCTTCCATCCTGTGTTGTTATCAGAGCATTCCAATCTCGTCGTACATGACCTGTCAAATACCACCAGTATTTTATCCAATCTTCCCCCTTAGTCTGTCTCCCCCTACCAAATCCCTTTAAGGATCTAATAGGAATTTTAACAGAAGTGTTTGTATTTGGAGCAACTGTCACAGCAATTGATTTATCATAAGTCCAGAATGTGACCCAGGGATTATATGTAGACTTAATACTTCGCTTAATACGATACGTTGTAATTGCGTTCAAAGTTGTGTCAAAAGGCTGACAAAAGTACCAAGTCATCATGAGAAGAAATGTCGCAGTACAGCAGAAGGATATGTTTTTCAGCTTTGAAGCCATCTCGTAATGGAGTTCTTTGAAGGTCTTTTTGAATGAAAAGAGTGTCGCAATAGTTCGTCTCTTCTTTTAAGAATTTGGGGTAGACTACCCAAATTCTTCCATTTGCCACCTGGGATTATTCTGCCCAAAATGTGACTGATCAAAGGAATGATTGCCCAAGAAAAGGCACTTGATCTTGATCTTCGTTCAATAAGATTGAATGATGTCCTCAAACGACAGCTCCTGAGCCGGAAACTGGATCATCAGTTGACGTGGCTCCTAGATCGGGACATCAGCTGACGTTGTTTTCCCAGTTGGAGGTGATGAGATTGATGATCATCAGTTGATAAGATAGCTGAGCCTGGCACGTCTCCGGCAGCCTTGTAGACCAGATGTGGAATGTCGTCTTCATCCTCCTTTCTGTGCAGTGAACTGCATAAGATTTCCTCTCCGTCCCCCCTGGGGCCGTTCTCCTGAGTGCAGAACATTTTCATTTAGTCTCTCATAAACTCACATAAATTTTATTTTGAGGAAAAACCCTGATAGTTTTTGTTAGTTGGGATTAGTAAATGTTATTTGATTAAGATCTGTAGGTCCTGCACTGTTGGAACAGGAAAAGATCTATTTTTGTGACATTGAAATAGAGCCCAGCCTTTGATTGAGGTGAATGACATTCGCTCATTCATTAATATAAGACAGAGCTTGTAAATATTTATTTTTCAAATAGGTTTTGTTCAATAATAGGTAATTTTTTTACCACGACTAAATTTATTCTAAATTTGCATAACTTTGCCTTTCATATCATATATTCTCTTCCCAGAATCCCATGATCGGCCGAATCCTGGCATGCTGGGAAAAACTCACATATATTCATATTATCTATACTCTTTTGCAAACACTGGGCTCCAAACATTACATTTTTCACATGTGATTCTGAGATAAAAGATATAATATAATATAATTACCTTCATTCGGCGAATATGCATTATTGTCCTTGCTTGCTTCAGACTTACTTTGCGATCGATTTCCTCTGGTAGATTTCTTCATATTCAAACTGTGGATTATCACTTTCAAACTCACCCTGTCAAATGGAGTGTAGGCGATACCCCACAACCTTTGTAATTTTGTTTTTAAGTTTGTTTTTCATTCTCTAACCCACAACCTTTTAATTTTGTATTGAATTTTCTAATTCATCTACATTGGTTAATATCTTAAACATGAACTGTCCTTCTGTTCATTCCTCCCTCATTTTGGCAAAGATCTACAGATCTTTACAAACACGCATTGCACTACAAAGGAAGACACATCAAAAAACCCCGTTAGCTCATAAAGAAGGACTGCCAGACCACAGCCCCCGCAAAAGACGTCGTAAAATTCATAACTCTCAAAATCAGATTGTGAGGCAACCGAGATAGCCGCAGGACACCGCAAATAATTAGCACAGACCAGATAAAAACTAAAACACTAAATGTGAAAACTTTGGAGACATGAAAAACAATACTACTAGATTTAAGCAAACTAAAAATGATTCAGAAACTGCTAATCAACCTCACCTCTTCTACAGATTAGTGGGGCTCGTAAAAACACAGCACAAAAAATATCTCTGGGATTTATAAATCACAGTGCTGAGAAAAAATAATAATCGAAAATGAATCATCAAATTATCAGTTATTTGTTGAATAACAATATCTCAGTATGATAAGATGCAAGTTTCAATATTATGTCCATAGAACATATACTTAGATAATACATATTTATAACATATACTACTGTGAAGACTTCTGGGAAGACTTCTACTTAATGCTGCACTTCGTATTCAACTTTAACTGCAGCTGGACGGAGCCCAGAAAAAAATTTCCCCACAGGGAAAACAAAAGTATATCGTATCGTATCAGTTAAATTCCCATTGTACCAATTCAGAAACTGATTATCCCAAGAAAATAGGCAGACATTTAGTAGGCCCTTCTCAACAATAAAATAGAGGAACTAAGATTGAAATAAAAAAAAAATTCCAATCCCTCATTCCAAATTCACATATGTCGTGTTCAATTTCCTGAAATACTTTGCTATAGATCACAGTTTCCCATCCAACACATTAAAAATGCCTTGCATACCACTCGTGTAGCATTTCTTCGAGCAAGATCACACCCCATTCGGACCTCCATCTTTTTTAGTCTTTGTCCAGTCCTCCAGCAGATGTCGCTGTGGGGAGGTTGCCATTTGCAACCTTCCAAAGGATGGATTCTTTTTGCCAATCGATTGTTCCAAACGATTCCAATGTTCCAGTTCTGCAGTCGCTACCGGCGCTTCCTTGTTCCACTTGGTGACAATTTCAGCTGCCACTTCAGCCTTCGTCGGAGCTGCCAAACCTCCTTGTGTGACGAGTCTAACATGCAGTCCTGCCGTAGCGTGTCTTTGAAGGCTCCTTTCTGTCCTTTTTCCCAGCCAGGTGAGGAGGCAGGCCCAACACGATGAGGACAACAGTAGTCTGCTTTTCTTGTTGTGATTTCTCTCAACGGCAGCCAATCGCTGCTTTGCTTTCTGACTCCTTGTGACATTTTACAATTGGCCAGCAGATGTCAGGACGGCGGTTGTTGTGTCAGCAATGTTCAAAGCAGGCATTTAGATTTCCTCTGGATGCAAAACAGCCATAGGGGAGAAGTCAATCCAAACGTTGGAAATTGCTGTCTGCAATGGCGGACTCGATGACACATAGTCTTTCTGAGAGCTCACCTGACCAAAAAATGCACACTCGTTGATGCAATGCATTAAAAATGCCAGATTGAGGATGTGGGATTATAGCAAGATATTTCACTTCCCGTTTTCTTATTATCTTATTTCAAACTTGTTCTTTTTAGAATGCCCCTCAAAAACAGCCACTAGAAATACTTGCAAATACAACGTATCCGTAGAGCTGGGCGCATCCCGTTTGCAGATAGTCATCAAACCCCATCCGCTTTGGAACTTAAACATCAGTTTCTGAAATGACACACTCAGAAAAAACAAATATTAAACATCATAATCATTATGTTGACTACAAAAACATTTATAACTTCTCATTCAACTATCCTAAATCCAGCCACAGCTGTACGGATATAGGGATAATTATTTTAACTCAACATAGCTCAATACAAAATGCTATCATTTTATCATTACTCTTTATTCATTTGTCCCGAAAAGAAAAAGTTAACCTGGCTCGTCTTTATCAAAAACAGTATAGCATAAAAGACTGTCAAATGCAGTCACTAAAAAATAAAAACACTAAATTAATATTTTTCTACAAGAACTTAGCAACAGCCTTAAAAAACTGTTACTTATTTTGTTTTATCATCCTTCTCTTATCTATGAAAGAGAAAAACTCACAATACGAGGACACATGACTAATCCCCCACTCACACTCAAACCCCCTCTTTTTCCATACAGAGGAGGAGAGAAAATTTCTTCATTTAGCATCCCTCAACATCGCAAAACCCATTTTACCACATTCCTTTTCATTACCTTATTCCATCTGCCATCATCTCACCAGTCTAAACTCACACAAAACCAACTTACAGTTAAGAATATTGAAGAAAATCAAACAAAACCTCCCAATATCCAAACACTTCCAATACACCCCCAACAGAGCAGCCCCCACCTTTTTTTTAGAAGCTAGGTCCAATTTAAAAGCACATGCTTTGTCCAATTTCACTTTCGGACTCTCCCTCATTTCCAAAATTTCGTTCAAGAGAGACTCCAATCGTGTCACAGAGGCGGTTACGCCAGCTGCCAAGCCGTCAGCCGCGGCCTGTAACGTAGACCGAAGCGGTCCAGAATTTTTATCATTACCACTATGCCATTCCACATCAAGATTACCGCTATTTACCGTCAACATCGGTGCCTGCAAATCCTGCAGCATCTGAGCCGCAGGCTTGTGCGGTGAGCCTGTAAACGGGTTAACAACATCAGACAAAACAGTAACGAGCGGCCCGCTGCTCGCCAGAGGTGCAACAATGTTAGCATCACAATTAGCCACATCCTTAGCACCCGCTTTTACCAACGCTCCTCTAGCAATTTTAACCGAACTGCCCATCGCCAACATTCTAGCATTCCTCATCATTTGATCCACATGTCTACAATTTCGTCGTACTTCTCTACCCCTCACTCAAATGCATACGCACACACTCTTTAGTCATTATAATAATAAACGGTGTTATTCTATCAATTCGTTGTCCACAAATCTTATAGCATTTAAACCGCAGTTCCATACGGTGATTTCAGTAAACGGGTTAACTTCGAACAAACCACCCGTAAACTGCTCCAACAATGCTGGAGTCATTTTAGCACCAAATTCAGCCTTTTTTCATTACCAACAAAGAAAATACAAACGTCTGACATACCATTTTGTCCAGCGAAAGCTTTTTATACAATCGATCCATAGTTCGTTTTTTCATTGTATATCGACGCTTTTTTCCTCACGGCGACTCACAAGTCCCGACTCTAAACCGGAAGCGCATTCAGGACAAACCATACTGTATCCGGGTCGAAATCGCCTCCATTTTGTTCATAGGCTATTTTACTTTCGGTTTCTTATCTTACGCAAGTAGTATTAATATTTATCAATGCAGTGACGTCTCACTTTACAATATGATAGTTCAAATAGGGTAAATTTATTCGACAACGTTTAAACAACCGTACAACAAGCAACACAGAAGCTCACAAAACACACAGCACGCACAACATATAACGTACACAGACAACGAATACACAATGAATCACGTGATCCAATTCCGCAGTGTCAAAACTGTCTCTCTTTTACTGCATATGTCATGCAAGGCGCTCGTTCAGCGCAAAACCAAAACAAAATCACACGTAATCTAGCGATCGCAAATACAACGTTTAAAACCCAATGTCCATTGCAATCGACCTGACTCCCCCAACTGTTCAATTTCAACAGCGCGCGCACTTTTAAAATAACTTATTACGTGAAAATGGACGTTCTTATACAGGCGACATGTCCTACCTGAAGGAACAATCCTGAACCAACCAAACTGCCAAGGGCAGGCGCGTCTACTATGATCTTCAGATTTACCAATGGATCTTCAAATATCCACGAAACCCCGTAACCTCTTTATCCTTATATTCAAAAAATAAATATCATAGTCTATCGAATCCTTCGCAACGCAAAAACAAAACTTACAAATTAATAAGACGTTGCTTCTTCCTGTTAACATGGCTCTGTCCCCAGCAGCCGCGCGCATTAACCGGTCCGGGCCAGCACGTTTGTCACCACATGCTCCACCCCACGTACGTGTTTATAGTTCAATGTCGCAGAAATTTTTAGAACGACATCAAACTACAATTTGTTCAAACAGATCTCATGTACAAATTTACACAATTTAGCAGACGAAAACAAGTTGCAACGATTTCAAACAGACAGAACTTCTCTAGTGGATCAACGTCTCCACTTACTGTAATTAATTATTTAGGCGCCTAGAAGTTCCATTCGTTCATCAATCACTGCAGCTCGAAATCCTCTTACCTCCTTTCAGCGTCGGGGTCACCAATTGTTGGAAATCATTTCTTTGATTTCTGCGTGTTCAATAAATTCAAAGTTGAAATCTGTGAACAAGTTTGCCAGCTTTATTTCAGATTCTGAAAGTCACTTGTAGCTACTGCTCAATCATCGCAGCTCACCCACAAATGTGTTATTTTCAAAGTTCATGCATGCATATATACAGAAATGGTTCCCTCCCCCTCATTGACCATTTGGCCCCTTCTCAGCATGTGGTATTTCCTGTCACCACAATTCTTCACACAGAGCACAGCCCCCGAGGAAGAGACTGTGCCCCCCCTTTGATCTTGTCCTGTCAGCAGAGTGAGATACAATCTGGCCAACTCCTATTGAGTTATTTCAGTCCTTAACAAACATGAGGTAAACAATTGGCTTCCTAGATAAACTATTGACCTCTGTAGAGCTGGCTCCAGAGATTCCCGCATACCTGCTGTGTGGATTCCGACACCTCACTTCCTTAGGGGGAAAACAGACCACATTCTACCACAGTTGTATTTATCTAACTAAAATCTAAAACACTTTGAAGAATACATATGTAAAACAGAAAAACAATGTTAATAATCCTATCAACAACCAGACCAGGAGAAGAAAAAAAACCTGGAGCATATGTGACGAAAGAAGAATATGACAAGATGACCCCAGAAGAAAGGAAGGCCCTTCAGGAGGCTCGTAAAGCTGCAGCCTCCGGGGAGCCCAGCCAATAATGACGGAGAAGGCGCAGGTCAACATAGAAGGGGTCCACCAAAGAGGAGACAATATCTACGCAAATGTGGGTAAAAGTCCCTATTCAGTAGACACGGGAGCAGAGGTGTCAATGACCCGCAAAGCCATGAGACAAAATGGACGAAGATGCCAGTTGGCATTGGGAAGGAATTGTGTGGGTCTTAGGATCCTACAACTTACTAACTTTAAGAGATGCTGAGGATATGAGGAAACCAAAGAACCAGCGAATGTCTACGAAGAAAAGACTGGAGAAGTTGAGAGCAAGATTGGTTCGATTGGCCCGACCAAGGTAACAAGAGTGGTATAAACCAGTGGATGTGCCCAGCTGTCAAAATCCAACAGATCCAGGAGAGTGACCTGTCCCCAGAGGGCAAAGAGAGGCTGACTAGAATTCTGGAAAAGGCTTTGGTAGCCCATTTCAAGAACGACTGTGGGGACTTGGGTCCGAGTTTTGTCCACACCATTGGCGGAGGAGTGCATCCCCCGGTAAGACAGTACCCTCTTAACCCAAGAGCAGTGGCTGAGATGGACGTGATAGTGAAGGAATTGTTAGCACTTGAAATCATCCGAGAAGAGCCTAACCCAATGACCGATTCAAGCCGTGAAAAAACCTGAAGCGGTGGGAGGAGGCTGGAGGCCAATGATTAACTTTAAAGCTCTTAACAGAATAATAATAGTTAACAAAGCAAGCCTCATTAACCCTCAGGCATCCTTAAAAACATTAAGAGTGGAAAAAGTACAAATCATGCATTGATTTGGCAAATGGATTTTTCTCTTTGAGACTTGCTAAAGCTTCCTAAGGGAAGATAGCATTCACCCACAAAGGAAAGCCATGCGTGTGGCAAAGACTACCACAGGGGTACAAGAACTCCCCCAACGTATTCCAATCAGCGGTTTTGCGGGTTTTGGAAGGGTTGGAAGTCACAATATACATCGACGATGTGTTCATCGCCAGTGACACGGAAGGAGGGGCACTTGGACTTGTTGCAAGTGGTGATTGAGAGGGTCTCATCAGCAGGACTCAAATTCAACCTGAAGAAATGTCAACTCGCCCACTTCCAAGTGGATTACTTGGGTTTCCAAGGAAATGAAGATTTGGAACTCTCGGAGGGATACAGACGATTGAACAGATTCTGCCGCAGACCTCTGAGAACGAGCTACAAAGGATACTTGGACTGTGCAACTATGTTCGAGATCATGTTCCCCGCTACCAAATATATGCAAGACCACTTTATGCACGTCTTTGAAAGAATCCTGAAGGAAATACAACCAATAATTGGCCTTGGTCAGCAGCTGACCAAGACAATTTGGAGAAACTGAAAGAAGCAGTACGAAACGCGGTGCGACTTGAACCAAGGAGCTTGACCAGGAGATTGGTTGCTGAAGTGTGTTGAGAAGAGGATGACGCTATGGTCGCGGTCGGGAATGAAGGAACAGGCTTGGTAGCTTTATGGACTTATACCCTGACTAGTGTGGAGAAGAAGTTTCCCCAAAAAGAAAAGGAGCTTACAGTTCTGGCAAAGTATTAAGGATATTTGAAAGACCTGGCTCAGGTGGAAGGAATTAAGGTTGTCACACAGAGTCAAGGAAGACCACCATCGAGAGCACATAAGCAACCAACGTTCAATGGGGAAGGTGGGAGGACATCTTACTGGACCCTGACCTAGAGATTGGGCCAGGAACAAGTTCATCAAATAAGCAAGTGATCCAAGAAGAACAGGAAAAAGGACCATGCGAGTGGATTCTTTATACTGATGGATCAAAAAAAGGTAAGGACCAGTATGCACACTGGGGTTACATCCTTAAGCAAAATGGAAAGGAGATTTGCCGACGCAGAGGTAGAGCAACTGGCAGTGCACAGGCTGAGGAAGCAACAGCAGTCTAAAACCGGGGGCGGTGAGAACCTAAAGGAATCCTTCTCGCAGCCGACTTGAAGCACTCCCGTCAACTCCTCAACTTTTGCCGCGTTACAGCAGGTGGAGATAAAGGGGAGCTTTAACCCATTGAACGGAGAGTCGGGCGAGGTAAGCGAGATCTGACAATGTATAATTATAAAAAATATAATTATTTTTTGTACTCAGATAGCAGACGAGGACAGTGTGGTGTCCCTGCAAAAAGTTTACTCCACAGTGTTTGCCCAAATCCAGAGGAAGTCAGCAAAAAAGAGTCACGATAAGGGGTGCGTGGATGTGGGTGGACCCAAAGGCGAGAAGAAACAGTAGGGAGTGAGCGAGTGGAGACTGGTTGCCATGACTGGACTGAGCGAGTGGAGACTGGCTGCCATGACTGAACTGAGCGAGTGGAGACTGGCTGCCATGACTGAACTGAGCGAGTGGAGACTGGCTGCCATGACTGGACTGAGCGGAACTTGAAAGAAATGAGGGCGACTGGACGATGACGAGGGTGATGTGACAAAGAAGACTTAACTACGACGTGGACTACTGGACTGAGAAGAAGATGACTAACATTGATGTGGACGACTGGACAGTAGTGATGGCAAACTCAAAACTGTGTTTCGGTACGTACCAGAACGCAGGCAAAACTTGTGATTCGAAACACTGTTCCGAGACCTGCTTCAGAATCACAATGTCACGTGACTGTTCTATTCCACGTTCTCCTTCTCTCACAGTAAATAAAGCAGAGTATATTTTTTCTGTGAGAAAAAAAATAATCACATTTTAAAAAAGCAAAGGAAAAAAGAAGGACAAAACAACGATCGCAGTCTAAACAGAGTAAACTCTACACTTGGAAGACAATAAATATATAACAACATAAAAAAATAAAATCACTACAAGTTTGCGCAACGATAGCAGAACTGTCAGAAGTGCCTATACCACTGAGCCATGCTTGTCCAGCTGTTTATCACTACATCGCTGGTGTCAGGTTGAATATGGCGCGCATTTTTTATCTCCTTTTAGACACATTGGCAATAAGCTCAACATGCAGAACCCGTGGTACAGCTCAAGTGATACAGTGGTCGTCTCCCATGCTGAACTTCGCAGGTTAGCTCCCCATCCCTAGCGTGATTATTTTTTTCTTCTTTTTTTTCTTAAATATTCTACTCTCTTCCAAGTGTGAAGTTTGCTCTGTTGAGTGGTCCTGAATATAGTTTTTTTACTGAGTACAATTAACTGTATTGGCGCATTGCAAGCAACGCATATGTGCATTCAGCCACCTACTGTAAAAGAGTGTGTAACACTCATGTCAAAACCTACAAAAAAGCTTACTAGTTGTCCTCTGCATCCCGTGTTCCATTAAACCTCCAACTGATTCAAAACGTCACGTGACCATATTGATCATGTCATCCTAAACATGCCCTAGCTGCTGATTCATCTTGCTAAATGATAAAATGTCAAAAGGCCAATGAGTGCTGGGGTTGGTTCAGTGGTATCGCACTTGTTCTGTGATGTGGTTAGACCTCTACGAAGGGGACCTGCTTCAATTCCAGGTCAATGCGCTATATTTTTGCAGGTCATTCTTTTCCTCTCTGCTTTGTCAAAACAGATGTCGTTGCAAAAAAGAAAGGGGAAAAAAGGCTCTGGGCGGTTTGCCTTCGGGATTCGAGTCCCTCCCAGGAGGCTACGTTTGTGTGGGGGTGTGCGTGTGTGTGTGTGTGCGTGTGCGTGTGCGTGTGGGGGGGGGGTGTGGGGGGGTGTGGGTGTGTGCGTGTGCGTGTGCGTGTGCGTGTGTGTGTGGTAGGTGTGCGTGTGTGCGGGCGGGCAAATAAATAAGCCTTTGAAATGTACAAGTTTTTGATTAAATGTGATGGTAATGTGGGTCAAAGCATTAAAGTCATGTTGAGAAATTATCTATTTTCAAGGCTAAAATAAAAACAAACCAATAATCAGCAGCAAAAAGCTCATTGATACTTTGAGGGGGTGGGGGTTATTTAATTTTTCTTTCCCATGATATTATTTATCTCTCTTATGACATCCATTACAATTACAATATATGCCGATTGCCAGTTGTGTAAATTAGGTGATGACAGCCAATAGGTACTTTCCTTACTGGGGAGGTGGCAACACTTAAATGTTTGTATGTGATATTTTAGAATTGGCCACCAGATGTCGCTGTGGAGAGGTGTTTTGAACATTCCAAAAGATCTATTCTTTTTCTGAAACAATTGTTCCAAATTATTTGATCATTTCAATGTTCCAAAATGTAGCTCTGTTATCAAAACCTGACATAAACAATGATCTCACACCGACTGGACAAAGACAACAGACTAAATACACCAACACTAATGAGAAACACAATAGGGTGAGGGCACTGATTAGTCAAACAAACTGGGAAGGGGAAAGACACACAGATGGATGTAATCAGACATAACGAGACAGGGGAAACACACAGGAACACAAGACACACAGCAAAGCCACCAAAATAAAACAAAACCCCAACTCCTACTAAACTGGAACACGACAAAAAGAGAGGTGAGTTTAGAAGATTAAAGCAGAATGAAAACAAACAATAAAATTATTTTAACTTAAATTTGAAAATGTCGCTATGGAAAGGTGTTTTCGAACATTCCAAAAGATCAATTATTTTTGTGAATCAATTTTTCCAACCGACTTGATCATTTCAATGTTCCAAAACGTAGCTCTGACATCAACACCTGACATCAACACCTGACATCAACACCTGACATCAACACCTGACATCAACACCTGACATCAACACCTGACATCAACACCTGACATCAACACCTGACATCAACACCTGACATCAACACCTGACATCAACAATGATCCCACACCGACTGGACAAAGACCACAGACTAAATACACCAACACTAATGAGAAACACCTGGGAAACACAATAGAGTGAGGGCACTGATTAGTCAAACACACTGGGAAGGGGAAAGACACACATGTGGATGTAATCAGACATAACGAGACAGGGGAAACACACAGGAACACAAGACACACAACAAAGCCACCAAAATAAAACAAAACCCCAACCCCTACAAAACTGAAACACAACAAAAAGAGAGGTGAGCTTAGAAGAATAAAGCAGACTCCAAATTGCTCTAAAGCCTAGTTAATTGAATTTACGACGCATCCTCAGACAGGTTAAATTGCATTATAGTTATTCGAACATGCATGCACTTGTTTTCATACAACTATAGTCAGCGTGACTTTTCTGAACTGAAATTCTACCTAAATATGATTGTGTTCTTATTCTTGGGATTTTAACATTCACATCTGTTGTCCTGATGAGCACATCTCCAGGAGTTTCTGAAATACTATTGACTCTTTTAATTTTGTGCAGTTTGTGGCTGGTCCATATGGAACACAGACTACAAATTTATTTTGGTATTTTTAAAGAGAGCCTGCTAAGTTATCAAAAGAAATCCGAGAAGCATTGTGACCATGTTGTAGTATCCTTGAGCAAGATACTGAATCCCCAGTTCCACCTGATACTTCGTCATCAGTTGGTGAGCGGGTATTCGAATGTAATGCGCTTTGAGCACCTTGTAAGGTGGAAAAGTGCTATATAAATGAAATACCATATGTGAAAAATTCCTTCAGTTTTTTACAGACAAAATTGTATTAACTGGAGCCGGTATAGCCTAGCCTTCCCATGACCTTTCTGTTCCTTTGCACTAGTTGTCTGTTTTTGTTCTATTTGAGCCAGTGTCCTTCTCATAATTGAAGAATATAATTAGTCATATGGAGCGTTCAGGTTCTCCCATTCCTCCTCGTTTATTTAACGAGGTATTTGACACCATTAGTCTACGTGTCCTTGAAAATATGAATTGTAGCCTTTTTACTGTACAGTACCAGGTGAATTTAAACATGCAGTAGAACAACCTTTACTGTTAAAAAAAAAAAAAAAAAAACTGGCCTCGACTCCTCTCTCTGCTGTAATTTTGGGCCTATTTCAAATCTTTCTTATATTTCTAAAATATTAGAGAAGGTTTTTTACTTTTAGTTGTTACCATTCCTGTAAGAAAATAGTACCACTGAACTTTTTCAGTCCTGGTTTAAAGCCCTCCATAGAACAGAATCTGCTGTCTTGAGAGTATCAAATTATATATTTTTATCAACAGAAGTTTGTTGTTTTGGCACTCCTAGATTTGTCTGCTGCATTTGATACTGTAGATCAATTCTTGGCCCTCTTATATTTATTTATTTGGAAAACGATCCGCGTGTTCGTAGATCAGAAATCAGACTGGAGATCGGTGAATCAGGTTTCCTTCGAAGGATTTATTTTGCAGAATATTCTGGACACAGCGGGTTTATAAAAGCACAAACTGCTCCTCGCTTGCGTGTTCTTTCAGCGGACTCCCAGTATTCTTATACTATCTTGAAAAAGTATTACAACGCCTCCTTCACCCCTCCACAGGATACAGCCCCTACTTCTTTAAGACCCCACCTTTTCTCCCAGTCCTGAGTTCAATACACATGACGACAGAAGGAAGCAGATTAGACTTTTATATTTTTACAGCATATCATTAAAACACATTGAGTTTAAACCCAGATACTGGCCCATTGATGTGGAACCAGACAAGGTCCTTTAAACATGAGCATAAATTGTGACAGCACAGACATATCCACAGATCAAACACAGCTTTACACAGGAAACCTTTTTAACACATTCTCTTCCTCAGATAAGAGGAAGACAGAATCTTCAAACGTTCCGTCACATTTAGTACACTCATCAAGCTTTACTGAGTAAGTTAATACAGTTATGACTACATCTAAACAGTAATAACTAAAATCAAAACAGTTATAATTAAATTGAAACACCAAAATGTCAACAGCTGCCCCTTGGTTCTATTTTTATGAAACATGGTATTTCATTTCATTTTTATGCTGATGATTGCAAGATCTATTTTCCCTTGGCACAGTCCAACAACTCACTGCCTCCCAAATGATATTAAATCCTGGCTTTCTTTTAATTTCCTGAGTTTGAACAAAGATAAGACAGAAGTGTTGTTGTTTGGACCAAGTTGTTGTCCCTCTCCGAATATAGACCTTGGTCCATAGGCACCTTTTTCTCAGGGACTGTGTTATTAATTTGGGGGTCAAGTTTGACTCAGATTTTAAATTTGAGAAACAGATTAGTTTTTTTGTACAGAAAAGTTTTTATCAGTTCCGCTAAATATTCAAAGTGAAGCCAATCTTATCAAGATCTGACTTGGATAAGTTAATTCATGCTTTTATTACAACTCGTTTAGATTACTGTAATGCTTTGGATGCAGGTATCAGTCAGACTGCTCTTGCCCGCCTGTAGCTTGTGCAAAATTTTGCTGCTCATCTGCTTAACCTGACCCGTAGGCACATTACCCCTATTTTAACATCTCTTTATTGGCTCCTTGCGCATTACAGGATACATTTTAAGAACTTGTTATTTGTCAGAGCTGCTTCACCCTTACTGCCCAACCCAATCCCTAAGATCTGCTGATCACTTGTTTTTGTCAGTTCCCAAAACAAGGCAGAAGCTTAGGGACAGAGGAGAGGGTTCATGATCGCTGCTCCCAAGCTGTGGAATCAACTACTGCTAAGTGTCAGACAGGCCTCCTCGCTCCCAGTTTTTAAATCACGCCTAAGAGCACATTATTTTTCTCTGGCCTTCAACTCAGTAGCTTATCTGGTATGATATTTATAACCGGCATACTGGCATGAACTTGTTTTTTATTGTATTTATTTCATTTTAAATGTTTTATTTTATTTTTCCTTTTAACTATTTGTTCTTGTTTTTTTTATACAACACTTTGGTTTCCCTTGTGGATCTTTTAAATGTTTTAAATAGTTGATTGATTGATGTACATGATGGGTCTTTGAATGTAAATCCCCTATATTTCTTTAGTAATCAAGGATAAATCATAGAAGCCACTAATATCTGCAGACAATGACCTTAATGCCCCACTAAGATATAAAGACTAGAAATGTGTGAAAACTGGAAACGTGTGTGTGTGTGTGTGTGTGTGTGTGTGTGTGTGTGTGTGCGTGCGTGCGTGCGTGCGTGCGTGCGTGTGTGTGGTATTGTTTTTGTTACATAGTGGGGCCAACATTTCGGGATTTCACAGAGTTGTGGGGCCCAACCGTCCATTTGGGGCCATTTTGCTGGGCCCCTCAAGTTTAGACCTCTTTTTGAGGGGAGCATTTTTTTGCCCATTTTCTGACATGCTACAAACTTGCGAGTCAAACCCTGAGAATGCAGTCATTACCAAACTTAAAGTGGTAGTTGAGAATGTCAGAAAATGTTGCCCAAATGGCCGCTTACAAGTTTGAAGATATCTGTGATGCTAATCGTCAACCTTGAACATGTTACTATCGTCAAATTGGACAAAAAAATGGTGGTACCTCTTAAGACTGACAATAATTTGACGATAGTGACATGTTCAAGGTTGACGATGTTTATTTATTTTAGCTTGTTTTTAAATTAAATTATATTTCTTTTTTCTTTCTTTCTTTTTTCTTTTTTTTAATTTCTTTATTTATTTTTACCGACAAAGGTTTTTCTTTATTTATTTTTACCGACAAAGGTTTACCAAAAGTTTTCTCTAAGTGTGTACTTTGCGTTTATGGAATTTAGGATGTTGATGATGGAGCCACTCTGTCGCCATCTCCTGGCCAGCATGAGAAATGCTCACGCTGACAACTTCCTATACGGCCCGTTTTTCAATTTGGGTCTCCTGCCATATCCTATTTTAGTTTCTGAAATAAAAATTGAAAATAAAACTGTAATTAGACTTATCCTTATCCATTCCAGACAGCCAAACGAGAAAATCAAGCTGTATTTCAATCTATTTTAAAACTAAAATCAAATAACGAGTCGTTTTCCTATTTTTAATATCTGTTTTCAAACAAATATCCAATGACCAAAAGAGACACGGACACGCAAAGAATGTGTTAGCGATAGCCTAATGATTTGAATGGGAGGGGGACAAGATTAGCTTTGGCTTCCTTCTGCCCCTTCTCGAACCGAACACTTGTATGAGCTTCTTTGTTTGCTTTTATTGTACTTGTTCGAGATAAAGATAAAAATCCAAAATCAAATCAAGAACAAATATGTCTATTTATATTTAGGTTTTTTGATATAACCTTTTTTCATGTTTTCGTTTTACCTGAGAATTTGTTATTTTTAGGTCAGATTCGGGTCATTTTGACTAGAGGTTATATTTGATTTAATATATATATATTTTTTAGGATTAGCATTAATTCATTGCTGTATTTACAATATTTTGTCTTAAATGTATTTTTCATAACATATTTTTTAATGTAATTTTTATTTTCTCATTTTGAAGTCACCAATTCGACCACACACACACGCACGCACACACACACCCACACACACTCACACAAAAAGGCTATTTTAAGAGCCATCCACACAGACTATGGAACAAAATTCCTGCATCACCTTATCCGCACCACAATTACTGTAGACCTGTTATGCACACAATGTTAATTCCTATGCAATATCATAATGAACACTGCCTGTGTTTATATTTTCTCCATGATACAGAGAATTCTATGTTATGTATCTTACTTCATGTATTACATTGTGAGGTGAAAACAAGCTGTTTATACACTGTCGATAAATGTTGAAATTAACCTGACTCCCCAGAACTTTGGACTTGACTATCAATCAAGACATAAGGTAAGGCACATAATTACATGCAGTATGTATTAATTGTACTATTTTTTATATATATATATATATATATATATATATATATATATATATATATATATATATATATATATATATATATATATATATATATATATATATATATATATATATATATATATATATATATATATATATATATATATATATATATATATATATATATATATAGTCATATATTTGATTCGCATGTTTGATTTGAGGCTGGTTAGCACGTGCTAACCGCCTCCCAGTGCAGAGGACGTGAGATCGAGTCCAGGCTTCGGCCTTCCTGGGTCGAGTTTACATGTTCTCCTGCTTGCGTGAGTTTTCTCCGGGTACTCCGGTTTCCTCCCACATTCCAAAGACATGCATGGCAGGTTAAATGAACACTCCAAATTTTCCATAGGTGTGATTGTGAGTGTGGATGGTTGTTGGTCTCTGTGTGCCCTGCGTTTGGCAGGCAACCAGTTCAGGGTGTATCCCGCCTACTGCCCGAAGTCAGCTGGGATAGGCTCCAGCGCATCCCGCGACCCTTGTGAGGACAAGCGGTTAAGAAAATGGAAGGATGGATGGTAAATATACACCCTGAACTAATAACGCTTAATATTGAGGCACTTACTTGCTAATGCACGCACTTATTGAGTTCCTCCACATATTGACTCTGTTCACAAGCATATCACGTTCCCCTTCATCTGACCATTAGCGTGGATTTTAAGCATAGAAGTGCCAAAACATACCTTGTGAAAATTAAACTGCACTAAAAAACTAGCCACCAGAGGGTGCTAGAACTACACAAATGGAAATTTGTAAATAAAGGGCGGAATCAG
Organism: Leptonotus elevatus; assembly: GCF_054856555.1. Taxonomy (NCBI): domain Eukaryota; kingdom Metazoa; phylum Chordata; class Actinopteri; order Syngnathiformes; family Syngnathidae; genus Leptonotus; species Leptonotus elevatus. The sequence continues at coordinate 390,620 of NC_141250.1, forward strand.
CCTGGGAGTGAATACCTTGTTTATACTACAGCCTTCCCTGCTTCGCAAACATGTTTTCGAGAGTGTCTGGGAGAGGGCTTGGACAGCCCGGTTTCTCACGCTCACAACTTTTTGCTAACGAATAAAAGACGGAGCGGCACACGGTCCGGACGGAGTCAGCTGTGGAACATGTACGATTGCCCAGCCGTTGTTGCCGCTCTCTTCACCCGGACCGTAGGCTCCCCGGTCTAGTGTCAAGGTAAGCGCTGATGATCATATTATGCTGCTGAACGTTGTAGTGTATTGATTGCTGTTTGCGGGGAATAAAAGGTACAATAATTCTAGCAAAGCAAGTTGTGATTATTGCTGTTTGCGGGGAATAAAAGGTACAATAATTCTAACAAATTGAGTTGTGATTGTTGCTGTTTGCGGGGAATGAAAGGTATAATCATTCTAGCACAGCGCAGGTGTTGATTACTGTTTGCGGGGAATAAAAGGTACAATAATTCTAGCAAAGCAAGTTGTGATTATTGCTGTTTGCGGGGAATAAAAGGTACAATAATTCTAGCAAATCGAGTTGTGATTGTTGCTGTTTGCGGGGAATGAAAGGTATAATCATTCTAGCACAGCGCAGGTGTTGATTACTGTTTGCGGGGGATAAAACGTACGATTATCCTAGCACAGTATAAATGTTGATTGCTGTTTGCGGGGAATAAAAGACACAGTTGCTCTAGCAAAGCATATCAAGTCTCTGTGTATTCATTGTTACCGCCGACCACTCACGATCCTGCATAAAAATAAAAGGTGAAGTAGTGTTTTCCACAAAACAAGCTGTTCACCGGATGTTAGGTCACATTATGTGCAAGTTACAACCAAGTCTCAAGTCGCAACTATCAAGTCTTAAGCAAGTCCCAAGTTAATGTGAAGTTAAATCAAGCAACTCAAGTTGCATCACCAAAAAAGCGGGTCAAAACATTACTTTGTTCAAGCAATTCAAGTCATCTCAGCACAACATATTGTATGGAGTGACGATCATATATTGTTGGGGTTTTTTCACTGATCAAGACACACAAAAAAACAAACATTTATTACTCTCTAAGATTAACTCAACATAAAGAACATATATCTTACATCTTTAAAATTCAATCTAAGAGTATGGAATACATGCATGCATAATTTAGAAGAATGCATGCACTTTTAATATCTGCATGAGTGTTTACAGCTACCAATGTATCTTACACTGGTGCTGTAATGATAAACATTGACAGGTTACGTATAATCATTATTCTCTTAAATGAGAGTCAAGTTAAATGTTATAATGCACAAAGACTTACATATTTTTATTACCCTAGCGATTTACAGCGAGTTAATTATAATCTCTCCAACTCAAGATTTCTGATGCATAGTTTTATACTCGTACACTGGTCTTGCTGTTCTCCGATAAATGAAAGTAACTCCAACAGGAACTCTCAAAATGAATCTAGTATTACACGTGTCATTTCCTTAATTTTTATTTTATTTTTTTGTGTTTGCGTGTGATTGTGGCAGGAGATTTGTCTAAGTGGAGTTGCCGTAGATTTCACGTGACAGAAGAAACTCCATCCCAAGCTGCTATTACGTAGCCACACGCCCTCCACTAAATAATTTATCCTGGATTCATACTGAACAAACATAAACATCGACACTGTGCGTCAGTCACTACTTTATTGAAATCAGTCATAATTGCTACATTTCGTGTCCAGTTAAATTCGTTTCAGACAACAGTCGTCGAAATTTCTCGGCATTGTTTAGCTTACCTTAGCTTGCTAGCCAAAACGCGATGTCTGTCCATTATCCGACCTAAAACTAACTTCACCTCGCGTTAATTTTGTCAAGTTGGCTTAGCAGACGTCAAGTCTGAACACAAAGTGTAGTGAATAGTGAATATCGTGGGAAAACGTGTGCAAGATGAACGTCACGTACGAAGAAGAGCTTTGTGGAGCACAACAGGAGAACGAACGACAACGTCAACTGCTGGACGCTGATTGCAAGCAGCCTCGAGTTGTGTTAAACACCGCAGGTTTGTCACTTGTGTCGGCAATACTTTTCAACAATATGTCTGTATTTATTTTTGAAAGGAATCTTCATCCGGCCACGGTGTGACGTGACGCTTACAGTTTTTCTCAGTCGCTTTGGTACATATCTGATCAGAATCGAATTTGTCAGAACTACTTGTTCAATTCACACCACTGTCACTTGTACACTACAAAAAGCAGTCTCGCTCTCGCTCTCGCTCTCTCTCTCTCTCAAGCTGTAAATGCTTGTGCAAATGGGTATGTACAATTTTCTGTTGTTTCCTACAATATCAGTTTCTTATGTCATGTTGATCAACATGTATTCTGAGTTGAAACTTGTCTCACACCATAACTCCACAACATGTTTGTATTAGTTCATCATAAAATATTTTACATGCAGTAAGTTGTTAGCATACGTCAAGCATATTTCTATACATTCCCAAAACATATTTCTATACATTCCCATTAGACTTTTCTTCTAGTAAAATCTGGACTTTTACTAATGAATGGACGTGTGAAAAATCAAGTCAATCAATGATCAACCTGTTTTCTGAAATTGATGTATTCATCCCTAATATTCAATGTTGTTGTTTTTGTTTGGTTTTACCATAAATTGAATAAATGAAAAGCTTACTGGCCAGCATCTTAGTAGCATACGCAGTGTCATACTGGATTATTTTTATTTTTTATGTCCGGAACAATCAGTGTTACAGAGGTTGCAGAGTTTTGTTAAGTGATTTCTGCAACGAAATACAGACGAACCGCAACATTTACCAGCTTTTATTCTTTCACTCATGTGGCCCATCTGAAAATCTTAAATATAAAACATAATACATAACACCAAAGTCTCAACAAACTGACTTTAATCAAACCATGTGTATCTTGTCCCATAGATGTCAGTGAAAGATACCTTTGCCCTGAGGGGCTGGAGCCAGAGTACCCTGGCATAAAAGAGGAGGTGGAGGACTTGGAGCCTCTTCCAGTTAAAGAAGAGCAGCTACAGTCTCCCAACATAAAAACAGAGGAGCAGCTGCTACCATGCATCAAAAAGGAGGAGGATTTCACAGAGTTGCTGTTGACTGGTGTCCATTTGAAGACTGAAGGTGAAGGTCATCATGAAGAAAACAAATGGGCGGAACCTCCATGCAGCAGCTCAAGACAACAAATGACAACAAAAGGTGATGAAGACCACTGTGGAGGATCACAAGCAGACAGCCCATTAGCTTCAACGTCAAATGGTGAAGACACGTCACTCTCTTCTCCCACTGATGACGAACAGTCTGATGGTGATGTGACATGTCACACTGACGGCAAACGTTGGAAATGTTCTCAGTGTGGAAAAACTTTTGGCTACAAGAATACATTGAAAAAACATATGATTGGCCACACTGGTGAGAAGCCTTTTGTCTGCTCAGTCTGTGGCCTAAAATTCTCTGAGAAGAAAACCTTAACATGTCACACAAGAACCCACACTGGTGAGAAACCTTTTGTCTGCTCAGTTTGTGGTCAAAAATTTGCTTGGAGTGCAATCTTGAAAAACCACGCAAGAACCCACACTGGTGAGAAGCCTTTTAGCTGCTCAGTTTGTGGTCGAAGTTTCTCTGAGAAAGGAAGCTTAAAAAGACACATAAGAACCCACACTGGTGATAAACCTTTTGCATGCTCAATTTGTGGCCAGAGTTTCTCTCAGAGGGGAAGCTTAAAAATACACACAAGAACCCACACTGGTGAGAAACCTTTTGCCTGCTCAATTTGTGGCCAGAGTTTCTCTGAGAAGGGAAGCTTGAAAATACACACAAGAACCCACACTGGTGAGAAACCCTTTGCCTGCTCAATTTGTGGCCAGAGTTTCTCTGAGAAGGGAAGCTTAACAAAACACACAAGAACCCACACTGGTGACAAACCTTTTGCATGCTCAATTTGTGGCCAGAGTTTCTCTCAGAAGGGAAACTTAAAACAACACACAATAATCCACACTGGTGACAAACCTTTTGCATGCTCAATTTGTGGCCAGAGTTTCTCTGAGAAAGGAAATTTAAAAATCCACACAAGAACCCACACTGGCAAGAAGCCTTTTAGCTGCTCAGTTTGTGGTCGAAGTTTCTCTGAGAAGAAAACCTTAACATGTCACACAAGAACCCACACTGGCGAGAAACCTTTTTCCTGCTCAGTTTGTGGTCAAAGATTCCCAAGTAAAGCTAACGCTAAGAGGCACGATTGTGCTGGTGAGAATAGCAGTGATTAATTAAACTTGATATGATCTCGTTTATGAATTTACATTTAAAATGGTGCAGAAATGTACTGCTGAATGAACAAATGATCTCTTTATTTGTATTGTGTATTGTATGTGTCTTGACTCACCCTATTTTGAAATTGAATTTGTATTTAAAATGTTACAACCTGACAAGGAGCTGCAGATTAAAATTATCTGATGGCTATAATCTGGCATGTTCACATGTAAATGCCCCATTCATATGCACCGTCCTTTCTTCTTCTTCATCTTTATTATTACATTTTCCATGTTGTCCTTTTTTTGTGTGTGAACTTCATATCCAATAAGTGAATGATGAATGATTGATTGAAATTGACTTTGGAGAAATGTTGATTATTTGTGGTGAGATGAAAAGGGGTAATTCTGAATAAAGTACTGCTCTTCAAATGCCTTTTTATCCATGATGATAACACACAACTGAAAAGGTGGCGCTTTCTAGGTGCCATGCACGTTGAGTGTGTGTGTATGTTTGTGATTATGTGTTACTACCCTGTGCTGTTAGACTAGCTCAGGGCCTCTTTGTAGTTAAAGTTTACCTCTAGGGACTGTTATGAGGGTGAAACCAAAATAAATATTTGTCTCATCGAATTAATACATATACACAACAAGCGGATGGTCAGATTACTAGTTTTGAAATCAGAAGTCAAGGATAATATTTTGTTCAGTTATTCATGAAAGGTGACAAATGATTTGCTTTCGTGGGCCACATAGAAAGATGTGGCGGTCCACATCTGGCCGCCGGGCCATGGTTTTACACCTGTATAGAGTCACCAGTGCACAAACCTTGCTTAAACTAGGGTTAAGGTTTCAAAGTAGGGTTTTAAACTAAGGACAAATAAGGGTTTTTAACTGGGATCAGGTTTTCAAATATAGGGTTTTAAACTAGAGTTGGGGTTCCCATGCGTCCTGGTAAACCTGGAAAATGTTGAGCCAATTTTCCAGTCATGAAAAATGAGAAAAATTTCCTAAAAAAGCTTTAGTTATCCTGGAAAATTATATTTCACTCCTCTGCCTTGTGGGTGAACTCAAACAGGTGAAAGAGACGTCTGTCTTTTTTTCAACTGCTGTTTTTCTGTTTCATCTCTGCTTTTAGCCAGCCTAATGTGACACTAGTGTCAACCAACCAATCAAATTGCATATTCCCGTTGAACAGTTCTGCTGTCTAGTGTTTCCATATGACTGTGTTGCTAGATCGAGTTACCGACCCATATTTATTTTCTAAAAACTAGTGACTTTCAGTTCAAGAGTGTTGCTGTAATCCTGTATAATGAGTCTGAGGTTTTACATCCCTCTCTCTGTTTTGTCTGTGCGCTCTGAAATGAACTTCAGTTTTCTGGTTTCAGTAGAACTGCAGCGACCATGACGATGGCTTTGAGCTAGCAACAGGTAACAGGTAGTCTTACCAGGTCAAGTTTGATTCAGTGTTTTAGAAATATTAGAATACTGTGTTTGTGCACAGAGAGCAGAGCTACAACTTTTAATGCATTTTTTAGCTAGTGTTACGTCCGTGTGCTAGTCAACCTGGTTGTGGCAGTGCTAGCATGGGGTATGGCCTCTCCCCATCCCCAGCAGATCAGTCAATTGGCTGTTTTCCATCGTCTTGATTAAATAATGTTGGAAAATCGTTCTTTGTTTTCCCGTGTTCATAATGTTGATTATCAAAATCAGACAATGAGATCGGTGAAATAAGAATTTATTTTCATAAGCTTATGGACACATGAGGTCGCAGCCAAAACACCGCCCTCATCTGTAACGCCCCTCCCACGAGCAAGTCACGTATCCTTCCGTGACTCTACAAACCCCTCCCCGTCTTCTTCCACCAATCCTCAGCCGTTCCTCTCCATCTCCGACAGTCACATGATACATCAATACACATCGCCAAAATGCTCCCCCTCAGTCACAAGATAAAGATTTACGTTGTTTTCAGAGCAAGAAGAGATGTCACTAAACCCCCCTCTCCTGCTCAACCGGTTGTAAAATACAAAGGAATCTAATTAACACATTTGCTTCACCCCCCCCACATCAACTTGAATTCTCACACAGAGACATACTGAGTAAATTAAAGCAGTTATGACCACTTCTAAATAGTAATATTATAAATCAAACAGTTATAATGAAATTAATGCACTTCAGTCCCTATCTTGAACTTGAAAAAGTTCAAAATAAACATTACCAGATATTTCAGTGGGATAAGCATATATATGATAGAGGCTTAACACGATGTGTTGTGGTTGTGTTCAAAAAATAATAATATGTCGCGATGCAGTCAGCAGGATGGAAATGCGCTCCCACTTAGAAGCCATCTGGAGATGGAGTTCGCAAATGTGACTCAATTGTTGTGGAATGATGCCCTGGATAGGGGCAGCTGATAATGGATCAGTAGACGTTGTTTTCCCGGTCGGGTCGTCAGGTGGTGAGACTAATGAGCTTGGGATGGATCCGGCGGGCCTTGTAGACCAGATGTGGAACGATGTCTCCCCCTCCTCTGTGCAGTGAACTGCACCAGATAACCTTTCCATCACCCCAGATGGGACCAGACCACCTGGGTGCAGAACATTTTCATTTAGTCACTTATAAACATACATATTCACTATTCTTTATTTTTGAAAGAGCATCTGGTAGTTTTTGTTAGTTGGGAGTTAGTAAATCTTATTTGTTTAAGTTCTGTAGGTCCTGTGCTGTTGGATCAGGAAAAGGTCTATTTGTGTGACATTGAAACAGAACCCAGCCTTTGACTGAGTTTAATGACATTCGCACATTCATTAATACAACAGAAAGAGCTTGTAAATATTTATTTTTGTCTGATCAAATTTTTCTAGGAAACCCATATGATGGTATGTAATGATTAATCGAATGTTTTACCACAATATTTACTGTTTTAGATTTGCATGAATGTGCCTTTGGCCATCCTGAAAGGAATCATTTTACCAGCAAACATCTATATTCTGACACTAGTTTTATCATGTCAGTGGAATCCATATATAATCTTACCCCAGAGCTGTCACGTCCGGCCGGACCGTGAACACCCTGGGGAGAGGCTCATATATATTCATACTATTATACCTTTTGCAAACACTGGGCTCCAAAAATTAAATTTTTCAATTGTTTCTGAGATAGAATATATAATATAATTACCTTCATTTGGCGATATGCTTCATTATTGTGTCCTCTTGGACTTACTTTGTTTCTGTCACAGCTGGATGACCTCCTGTGGACTTATCACATTCAGAATCACTTACAGTCAGTTGGAGTGTAGGCCGATACCCCGCAACCTTTTTTATTGTTTAATCTACTAATTTGTCTACATTAATTAATTTTTCAACATGAACTGTCATGTGTGCACACCCTCCTTTTGACAAAGATCCGCTCTGATCTTTTCAAACACGTCAAGATAGCGGCGGACAGATGTTGTTTTAAAGAGAGGAAAAACAGACCTTGTAGCTTGTAGATAAGAAGCTCCAGACAGACCTATCAGCAAGCCTCCACGCACAACATAGGGCAACTCCAATGGAGCCAGCAACTGCCAAAGACAGTCGTAAATAACAAAAGCCTTTAAATCAGGCGATTGTGATGTAAAAGAGAGAGAGCTTCAGGTCACTGCAATTAAAATGAGCACAAGCAGATACAATTTGAGACACTGGTATGTGAGGACTTTTGGGTCAGGGAAAATAGAGTTAAGACAGCCACATTAATCTATTTCAGGTTACGAATTACACGAAACTTACAAATATCTATCTTCTCAACGGGTAAAATAAGCGTATTATAATTAGAGCTGAAAATATCACAATACTCCTGCTTTGAGCAAACCGTCACTTGTTCCTAAAATGCTAATCAACCCCACCTCTTCTACAGAGTAGTGGGGCATGTAAAACACAACAGGGGAGACATTACAAAGATTAACATTAGTGGGATTCATGGTCAACAGTGATGTGAGAAAAATCAAAAAGTAACCAGCAAACACGCTGTTGTTTGTTGAATTCCCATGGTGCCAATTCAGAAACTGGTGCTCCAAAGAAAGTGGGCAACAATTTAGTAGACTAAACCCAATAAGCATCAAGTAACGGAAAATAGAGTAATTAAGATTGAAATAAATTTTACCAATGATCCTATTTCAAATTCACATATGTTGTTTTCAATTTCCTGAAATACCTTGCTATAGATCACATCTCCCTATCTGACACAGTAAAGTGCAATGCATTCAATCAGTTTACCATATCACAAGACCGGAGGTGACGCATCCCAGATGAGACCAGAGAGCTTTGAATCAACAACTGGAGTCAATTTTCAGTCCTGCCTAGTAGATGTCAGCAGCGGCGCATGTTTCAGGCAATGTTCAAAGCGGGCATTGAGATGTCACTGGAGGCAAACAGCCATGGCAGCAGTGATGAGCGGAGATATCTCTGTCTAAAAGATTGACTGAACAGTTATGCGCAACCAAAATAATGCAAACGAGTCACTGAGCATTGTGGAATGAGAGCACCATCATTATAGAAACTGTGCACCAGATAGAGGCAGATACTGTCGGTATGGCACAGGGGAATGTCCTTGCTGCGGCGTGAAGCTCTTTGACCTCTGCCACTCCACCCAGACGCTGGAGGTTGCTGTCTGCAATCGTGGGCCCGGTGACACATGTTGGACCCCCAGGGGAGCACCTCGACTAATGAATGCACCTGCTTGATCCAATGCACTTGAAAACGACAGACAGAGGGAGATGAGATCACAGCAAGAGAGTTTACTTCCTGCTTTTTCAAAAAATTTCAACTGTACCATAGCAAGTTTTAGGAATGCCCTTCAAAATGGCTGCTGGAAATACTTGCAAATGCAAAGTGGAAGCCGTAGGGGCGTATCCCATTTTCAGGTTGTAATTAGTGAGGGCCATAAAGTATCCCCATCTGCTTTGGAAGTTAGCATCAGATCTGGAATGGCACACTCAGAGAAAAAACAAATGTTAAATATTTTCCTTGCCTGTGAACCTAATTACCAGGGAGAAAAAAGGAAAAATAAACAGCAAAAAAAAAAAAGAATTTATTTTTTTTAACATTTATTATTTCTCATTCAACTACAAAAGCGGACCTAATCATACAAAAAAATACAGATATGACCTACTTCTAACATCTGTTCCTCAACAGCTTTTCTGCACTGCTTAAAGCCAATTGGCACCATCAGATGAGTCCCCACGCACACTCATTTACACAAAGTACTACAACCCCACTTTAATCCCCCAGGCCGGTGGTAAATCAAAAAAAAGGGAAAGAGAGGAAGAGATAAGATTTTACAGCCTCATATTTCACTTAAATTCTGTCCTTCAGACCCGATGACCTGATGACCTGAATCTCTGACAGCACGATATGAAACCCTGTTAACATGTTTACTACCAACTGTTTTAAATTTAGCCATAGCTGTACAGATGTAGGTGTAATTATGTTAACTCAATATAGCTTGATACAAAATGCTGTTATTCTCTTTTTTTATCTTTATTCACTTGCCTAGAAAAGAGAAAGTTAATAAGTTTATTTTCTGTATCAAAAGGAGTATAGTTTAAGGACTTTCTGTTCATCAGTAATCCGGTTCTAAAAGTTCAAGGGCAAGCTAGGATACTACTGTCAAAGTCTAATCTAATTTTTGCACCTACAAGAACTCATATTTTCCTGTAAATACTGTTTTTTTTTTTTTTAATAAATGTGCCGTATACTCCATTATGAGAACACATTGTACTCTAACTCCTATCTCTCATCCCCCCCCCCCCCCCATTGGAGACAATGGGGGAAAGAGAGAGAAAAAATTATTATCACCTTTCACAACATAAAAAACAGTTTTACCACATTCCCATTCGAAAAGCAAGCGCCATTATCACACCAGTCTTACCTTCTCAAGAACATCACCAAACATACAGTTAAAGACATTGAGGAGAAAAAATAAAATAAAAATATGCATACATACATTCTCATTCACAATCTCACTCCCAGTTAAATCTCAATCCACCAGGGTAGCCCCCACCTTTTTATATCTAGGTCTCATACAATTATTCAACAATTCTTTCTCAACTTCTCAAACTTTTGCAGGCACATACAAACGCACACATACACACACACTAACTAGAAAAATTCCCATAATAATCACACAATTGACCCTAGTCATTTTATAACAAAAAACATTCCCTTCAAGTCACACCTCTTCCATAAATGCTGCTCACACACGCACGCACACACATACATATCATGCATACTGCTGACACGGGGTCAAAACACACAGTATTACAGTCAAATTCACCTTCCATTTCTTATATTATTTGCACATTTATTATCATATGCAATACGTATAAACCATTATCATTAATTCAGTGACGTCTCACTTGTGGTACCACAGTTTAATAGGTTATATTTATCTCGCAACGTTACTCGTTACTCCCCTCAAAAAATAAACAAACTAATAAAAATAACCACAGACAAACATGAAATATCTCCGAAAAACACGGACACACTTAACAAAATACAGACAAACATGAAATACCTTCGAAGCGCATGGACACACTTCACAAAATAAAATGTGCCTTCGTTGATAAAAATAATAAAAAACACTTATATCCGGATCTATCGATTACTTGGTAGTGGCGTAATAAAGCCTCTACGTCAACCTGTGCCTCTTAAAATTCATAAAATAAATATCATGATCTATCGATTTCCTCACAGTGGCGAGACTCCCGTCTTATCACAAAAACAAATGAATCCGCTTGCTTCAACCTGCCCTCAAATCTCTTATTACTGCTGTATTTCAGCTGCGCATAGAACAACGTAACGCTACTCCCATGTACCTCAGGCGCGCAAACATCGTAACGTTACTCCCATGTCCTTCAACCACGACACACACTCGTCGTGTACAGTTCAACGTCGTAGTAAAAGCCAAACACAACGGAACGAACCAAACTCATAATTTAAACAATACTAATACACCTATTCACTTAGATCTCATGTACAATTCAGTTAAATTTATCAGACGAAAACCGTCGCAGCGTTCTCGACAGACAGGACTTCCCTACGTGGATACACGTCACCACTTACCGTAATTAATTAGTTAGGCGCCTAGAAGGTCCTGTCCGTCCAGAACCCAGCAACCGGTAAAGTAAGTAAATTAAAGTAGTTATGCCCACTTCTAAATTGTAATATTATAAATCAAACAGTTATAATTAAATTAATGCACTTCAATAACCAATGAAAAGTGAGACCTTACTATGTATTAGTGTTGTGACGTTCTCGAACGAGTCATTCGTTTGAACGTTTCTTTGGAGTGAATGATGAGAATCAATTCACAGCTGTGAAAAAGCCATTGCTTTGAGCCAATTTTCTATGGCATTTGGTATTGAACCAATTTGTTATGGCATTATGTAAACTCGTGTTAATATTTAAGCAATCTGCTTAAATGTACAAAATATAAGGTACAATTGTAGAAAATAGTTAAGGGAATATTTCACCCAGGGCGCAAATCTATCCAGAACCGCTTCTGCCAAATACAGGCCTCGTCCAGACGGAAGCCAAGCCGGCTTCGTTCTTTAAACAAATCTCGTACACATAGAAGCATTTCAAGACTTGCGTGTATCCAAAAGAAGACGCTGAGGACGTTTAACGGCTGTAATGTATATACCAAGTCTGGAGTGGCGCTGTAGCGCAGCCATAGGGAGTTAACGGAAAGCGCAGAAGAAGAATCAGCGAAGAAGACGAACACTTTTTATCTTTATTGCAAGCTACAGAACAAACATGGCTTTGCATGTATCGAACAACATGAAAAAGACGAACACAGGAGAAGTGACAATGGCGGGTGTTCAAGTACACCGCTTGTTGAACTTGAGAATAGAGAAGCAAAATATTTAGCTGCAAAAGCATAAGAAAGCTAAGGAGGCTGCGCAAAACGACTACGACACGGCTATCCGCCATTGTTGTTGACAGACTGACATTTGTGCGCGCAGTCACGCGAGAATTGGAGCATATGTCATTAAACTGCGACAATCCATCATCATCGAGCTGCGACCATTACGTCATCACTGAAGGAGTATCCTGCATATGGTGTCCAAATGGAAGCGTACGGGCGCGTTTTGAAATCTTTCCACTCTGGAGCCCGGTTCCAAAAGTGATGTTTTAAGCTCCGAAACCGCGCCATCGTGTCGACGAACGGTCTACACGGTAAGAAACTTGTGAGGATAGATTGAATCTGGGAGTTTGGGGGCCTGGGAGCGGCGGGGGCTGGTTTGTTGTGGGTTTGGGTCGTGGGGGGAGCCCCGTTCTGATCTGATCTCACTCTGCTTTATCTATCCTTCCTTCCTTTCCTCAATCTTTCTTTTGGTCTCTTGAGGTCTCCCTAATTTGTTGGAGTTAAGATGTTTCTGGTGTTCGTGAAAAATTCTGGTTGGTAACTCGGTGGGTAGTAGGTGATGTCTGGTCAGTGCTGGATTTCACTTTTCTTTCTTTTCCTTAATCCTTCCTTAGGTCTCCTGACAACTTCACGACTCTAGCTGGATTCTGAAGTATTCGGTTTAGGTGACCGGTATGGGATTTTTAATAGGTTTTATGTGAATTAATGAGCACACACTCACACACACGCACATATGCACACACACACCCGCACATACACATACTCGTGCACATACCAAAATAAAAGGAAAAAAATATACGTAATAATTGCTTGCTTATTGTCTTTATACACATTTTAACTTATTAATACGTATACATTGTGCTCGAAATAGGTCTCTATATATAAAAAAAAGAAAGGAAAAAGAGTTCACAAAATGGTTTTATTTTGAGATATACCGGATCTACCTTGATGCCGATGCTTGACTTCCTGTCGGGCTCGTGTAATTTCTTCAGCTTCATGAAAATCTGAAAAGTGTTCCGCATGCGGCGCCCCGAAAAAATAGAATGCTTGCGGAAACCTTCCGCAGTGCCGCATCCCTTCCGCACCGCATACGCACAGCAGCTGGTGTGAATTGACATGCAGACTCAAATGCTTTCTATTCTTTGTGGCGTTCCGCAGTCAGTGTGAATTGGGCGTAAGAGAAGGAAGTGTGCCTAACGGGTAAGGAGGGGAGGCAAATGACAGGTACACACAATTGGGTAGCTCATTGCCTACTGCTTCACTGAGCATACCTTTATTTATTTATTTATTCGTTTTTCAAATGTTTTTGAGCGGTACCGTTTCACATCACAGTCTATTATCTAGATATACGACTTAATCCGTTCATACATTTGCATCATTGCCAGCTATAGGCCTATATGCGCTCACATCACAGCATATATTGTGTGTTGAACTCGTTTTTCTAACCGTTTTAATAATGTTTTTATATTTATTAAAGTCAAGTGCGCTTCTCCCCCTCAGGACTGCATAAATGAAATTAATTAATGAGCTACCCCTGTAATATTATTGTGATTTCAAAGGACTACATTTAAATTTTAAGGGTTGACCTGACACCCGAGCAGCAACGTTCTCCTACGCAGCCTTTCTCTATGGGGAGCCACTGCGGTGTTGCACTTTTTTTCTAAAGACGTATTCAAATTTGCCATATGATCGCCAGGTGAAACTACTCTGTGTTGATATAACTACCTCAAATCAGCTGTCCTGGAATCAAAAACGCAGAGTTTCCTCTCTCAGTGTATGTCAACTCGCTGTTCAGGGTTAGTCTCGGTGTTTGTTGAACATGCTTTGTGAAATGGACCCCAGGTGACCTGGATGACTCTTTTACAGAAACACCATACAAAAACAATTGCTTTTGTTAAAAAAGAGAGATTTGGAAATTTAGAGAATAACCAGTCATACAAATCTTCCCAGAAGGCAATGACAACTATGCAATCATAAAATAAATGTTCAGTTGTTTCAATGTCTTCACCACAAAATACACAGTTGTTGTGGTCCAAAAACGCTTTCTTAAAAACTCAGAAGAAGGGTATACTTGATTAAGAATTATATAGTGAATTTCCTTAGCTTTTTTTAAGTACTTAGATCTCAAAATTCCAACAACTTTTTTTGAGAAAAATTGTAAGATTGAAATTACCAACCTTGTTTGATGCCTTTACTAATCGAGAATTGTGGACAAGTACTGTGTGGTAAAATGACTGTACTATTTGTATCCTTGTAAATTAATTTAATTACATTAATATTTTTTTCTCCAAAACCCAATAATTCTAATGTACTAAATATAAGTTCAGCTTTGTTCAGGTACTCTCTGGCAAAGTTGAGATGGGCAGCTTTGATCTTTTTTGTGAGCAGAGGCTTCTACCTCGCAAGCCTTTGTTGACAGTCTGCTGCTCAGATTTAATTATAACTGTTTGATTTTGGTTATAACTGTTTAGATTTAGTCATAACTGCTTTAATTTCCTCAGCAAAGCTTGATGAGTGTAATAATGTGACGGAACGTTTGAAGATTCTTCCTTCCTTTTCCCACGTAATTAGCCATCTGTTTTGGGGGAGAAAATGTGTTAAAAAGGATTCCTTTGTAAAGTTGTGTTTGCTTTGGGGGGGGTCAGGTTGTCTGGGGCCTACTGTGTTTCCGCCCGGTTGGCCATCTGTCGGTGTGCCAGGTTGTCTGACCTACTATATTTTCCACATCAATCGGTCATCTGTCAATGTGTATTGAGTTTTGTCTGTCTTGCGGGAGAGGGGCGGGGCTTAAGGGCAACAAAGGAAGAAGAGGAAGGGGAGGGTTTTTTGGGGGCTGCTATGCTGAAACTATAAGAACGACTACAAGTGGGAGGGGAGACACACACACAAGGGGAACGACAGCGTTTTGACTGTAACTTGTCTGTGTCCAGAAATTTCTGTAAAATAAATCCTTCGAAGGACCTGTTCACCGATCTCCAGTCTGATTTTACGAACACACGGAAAACATAAGGATCGTTTTCTAACATCTTCCATGAAAGCCTTGTCAATTTACTTTTCTTCTGATTGTTGAAGCATGCGCATGTGTCCCAGATGCTGCAAAAGAGGACTGCAAATCCCTCGATGTGATGCACAGGTTGGCTTTCATCTGAATTATAATTTGTCTTGTGGGTCTTGTTGATATTTTAGAAGGTCATCCACTTCTAGGCTGGATTGTAGTAATTTTCAGTGTTCTCTAGTTACAGATGAACTGCTTCACAGTGGAATGATAAAGCTCTTCTTTTTTTTTTTATGACTTTATAGCTTTCCCTAGACAGATGTGCTGTCACTACCCACTTCCTGAGGTCCCCTGAGATTTCTCTTCTTCTCAGCATGACTGATCTGTATGGGTTCACCTGGGTAAGAGTAAAGTGATGTGGTTTTGTCTCTGTTTCAGTCAGAGATGCACAATTTCTTCGCTAAACCTCTTTCATTTCATTGGTCCATTTTAGTGGTTAGTTTATCTACCAATTTGTCCTACCTGATCCTACTTGACTGCTTGTTTTAAGCAATGCAGCTCAGGGTTCACTTACTTTTGCACCTACATCAATGGACAAAAAACTATTTTTAATTTAGTTTTGACTATACAATTGATTTTTTTTAAAAGAACAATGCATTGAAATGCTAAACCTACACCTGTTATTTCTTATAAAATGTAACGGTTCAGATTGAACAACGAAATCAGGTTGAAACAATTGGAAAATCCAAATTGCTCAAGGAGTTCACAAACTTTTGAGCAGCACTGTAAATGAGTTAGAATCTTATAATCATTATTGAGTAGTGTTATAGGTGTTAAATTATCAATTAATTTATGGTCTTTTCCAGGTTTAGGGAGGCGTGTGATTATTCCTTGTTGCATTGTTTTTGGAAGAGTGAGGGATTTAGATATTTATTTTTACCATGTGAAAAAATATGTTTTTAAAGGTTCATTGTGCCGTTTAAAAAGGTAATATTAAAGCTTTTTCTACATTATGCATTAGGGGTGTTTCAATATCATACCTGCTACGATATTACCGACATAATCCGTAACATCATACGTATTTGTGTCCATTTGGACGTACACGCGTCGTTCACTGCTGCATAAAAAAAATGTCAGAGCGTGTGAGGCTGTGAGCAGCCAGTTCTGTTGCGTCTTCGGCAAAGTGGGAGTAGGCTACCTTTGTCGTGTGGCGGTTGTTTGGTTACAAGAGGTCAGATATGATGCAAAAAAATGCAATAGTTTGCAGATGGTGCAGGAAAACAGTTGTCGTTAAAGTAAAGAGGATGCGCAAGCTGAAGACACGCGAGGAGGTCATGGAAACAGCTTGAGTACTCTTGATTAGAAGCACACCTGAGGATAAAAAAAAAGCAGACAGTGGTTGGATAATATTACAGTGGTCGCGTATTGTTTGGCCAAGATAAACAATCCGCGGTGGTTATTTTACCGTGACTGGTAAACTCACCACATAGTTAATGTGACTTTGTGATGCTAACCGGTTGCTAAGCTAACGTGCTCTCGACGAGACTGCGTGTACGTTGCTATTGCTCAGTGGCCTAAACCTGCACATTTGTGTTATTCATACACGCTAGTAATAACGACAAACAATCACGGCATTTTCTCACTCCTCTGATTGACCAATTATAGACATTCACAGCAAAATAACGCTCACAGGAGGGATACCGGTTACGGCAAAATAACCACTGCCTAAACAATCACAGGGGGAAAAAAAAATTCAGCAATACACTTGCCTGCGATGTACAAAGCATGATGTCACAAACTGACCGCTTTATTTTTGCCTTTACAACTACGAGGATCAACCACAGGAGAAAATAATAGACTTTCTTGACTCATGCAATTTGCCACTGACTTCTGAAGGTTTGTGTTTTATTTGTATTTGCTAAGTAAAAGTGCTTAATGTGCTTTAAGCAGTTATCTTACAATTAGACCTCGCAGGGTAAACACTACCAGGCCTGTTTTTATTTCCATGTCATTCCATTACGGTTGCTATATTTGAAATTTGTTTACATTGGCTTAAATATTAAATTAAATATTGTGCTGCAATTAAAGTGCTATAATTCCAAAGCACCAATCACAAATCTAATGTTCAGTAATTATTACCAATATCGTCCCCGCAAATTTCTTTGAAATATTGTGATATCATTTTTAGGCCATGTCACTCACCCCTATCATGCATGCTCCACCAATGCCCAGATGAGTACGAAGAGCCCTGACTGTGTTAGTCTGACTGCACCTATCAGCTTTTATCTTTCCTTTATAGTAGAGTGTGCGGACCCTGCACACTCCACAGTTTCATTGGGGAGAGGAGGGGTGAAGGGTGACGTCATGCTCCGTGGAGTAGCAGACATGTGGCGTACACTTAAGATCATGCATGTACTCGCATGTGCACCATTAATGAGCCTGACACAGATGCTGCAGTTACGCTTTGGGCCAGAGGTGGCAGTCGCAAGTAACAAAGTGACAAACTGCACAAAGATCCTTTAATATGTTCCCAAAAATGCTTATAGAAATTGCTTGTTAAACTATCTGAACTAGGAGATTTATCTTATGCTAAGCATTTCATAGCTGTTTCCACTTCTGCCATACTAATCTCTGCCTCACATACATTTTTAAATTCCTCATCAATTCTATGGGTCCACCCCTTAATATACTCAAAGAAACCATCAGCATCTGCAGGTGAATAAGTGATTGAATACAGATTACTATTAAAAAAAAAAAAATGTCGGTACATTCTTGATCATTTATCAGTCATGTTTTTATTCCATTCTTGTCTCCTCCTTTCCAGTGTACAAAAGTATGCTGAGCTCCTCTCTCCTTCTTCCACCCATTTCGCTCTTGATCGAATATATGCTCCTTTGGCTTTTGAGATGTAAATGTTATCTAATGAAGATTGCAATAGTAAGATTTTTTGTCTATTATCTTCACTTATAGAGGGTTTATTGCAGATACTGGTAATTTCTTTGATTAACAGAGGTGGGTGCTTCAATTAATTTTGAGCGTCCGTCATTAGGTAATGGTCAACAGTCAGGCCATCATTGTGAATCCATCAATAAAGTATTTCAAGTTGAACAGCATTGTAATAATCAATCCCTCACTCACTCAGCTGAAAATCATATCCGTCATTGACGGACCGACGGATCTTTACCCACCAGCGTTGACAGACTGACAGAACTACACCAACTTCATATCAGGCTGGCATGGACCTGCATGTAATAGGTGTAACTGACATAGCACACTGCACAACACACCCTTCAAGTCATTGCGACACCAATCACTGTCATGGTTTCATTAAATAAAATTCCAAACATATTAAAAATAATACAAGCAAGAACATATCTAAGTAAAATTCAGGGTTTATAAATTATAATTGTGAAGAAGTAAGAGTTATTGTGCATTTTAGACATGGTTTCAATTGAAGTGCAGTGTGTTGTGACGAATGGAGATCACTGATTGGCTAATTAGCTAGAAAATGCAAATCATTCCAACAGGCGAGCTTCGCCGACCGATGACGTCAACGGCATTACACCTCATTAAATAAAATAAGAGTGATTAACAAAGATTTTGCCAGGTAACTATGCAAGATATGTTCTTGAATGTAAATCTGAATTGAATTGTGTCAATTAAAGCATATAAAGTAAAAGTGATATGCTATTATTTTAATTTGTTCATTGAATTCACGTGGAACCATTGTCTCTATGTAGTAAAGATAATGACAATTAACTGAACTTTGATTTGTGTTTTGATATATTTCGTAATGAAATAGAAAAAAAGGTCAAACTAGCCTTTTATTTGATTTTTTTACACTTTTAAATTTGTTCCCGAGTGCACCATGAATATTTTAAGCAAGATTGTGTCCATTTAATGAAATTCACTTAATGACACCGTGACTGTGGGTTACACTGAAAAACTGACCTCCCAACAATGTGCCTTATCCCGTCAACAATGTTCACACTTATTGTGCTGTCTGTTGTTTGACAGTCCCATATATATATATACAGACTAGGACTGTCAAACAATAAAAACAAATTAATCAGATTAATCTTATCCTAGAATTTTCATTAATCATAATTAATTGCTTAGTATAAAAGGCTTTTATATCAACATTTTTTTCCTGCCAAATTTGAAAAGCACTGGGTTATGTGTTAATTCTTTTGACATTTAAGGACATCTTCAACATGTTTTGATCCACTGCACACACTCATCCTCCTTTTTCTAATCAGGCAATTACTTGCATAATTTAAAATGGAAAATAATGATCCCAATATTTTGACATGAACAAATATTTTAAAGGTGATACGCAAACATTTATTAAATGCTTTACTTTAATGTATGTAGTTATGTTTATTGCTTAAACTGTGCTACCTTAAACATAGCCATCCACTGTCACGCTAAAGAATCATCTATGGTCAAAATTAATAGTGTTTGAAATTGTCAGTTTTTCATTGTGCGGCAAATGCACTGCAAAAAGGACAGTATAAAATTTAAGAAAAAAATATTGTAAAATAAGAAAATTATTACTTCAAATAAGCAAAATTATCTGCCAACAGAACAAGAATATTTTACTTAAATTTACCTGTAAGACAAATGAGCTTAGTAAATAAGATGCTTTTAGTATCATTATGCACATGTACAACGAAATTGTGGACGATTTCCCTTTGTCAGTGCAATAAGAAATGAGTAAAAACATGAGTTAAAAAAAATAAAAGTAGAATAATTAAAATAGCATATAATAAAATATATATATATATATATGTACAGTATAAACAATGTACACAGAGGTAGGAAAAATGGTAAATTACATGTTATTTGTATTGCACACACACATATTGCACATTTGCATGATGAATGGTATATTGCACATGATTGCACAGATTGCATACAGTCAGTGTTTTTGGGAGTTGAGGAGCGTTATGGCTTTGGGAAAAAAGCTGTTTTTGAGTCTGTTTGTATTTGACTTTATGTACCTGTAGCGCCTCCCAGAGGGCATAAGTTGCAACAGGTCAAAGCCAGGATGTGAACTGTCTTTGATAATCAAAGTGGCTCTGCTGAGGCAGCGGGATATGTAGAGGGCAGCCAATGATCCTCTCTGCTCTCCTGACCACCCTCTGCAGTCTCTCCTTGTTTGCAACGGTGCAGCTGCCGTACCATACTGTAATGCAGTAGGTCAGCTGGCTTTCAACAGATGAGCGGTAGAAAGTCCGCAGCAGGTCGGTGGAAAGGTTGTGCTTTCTGAGGACTCGCAGGAAGTGCAGCCTCTGCTGGGCCTTCTTGACGGTTAAAGTGATGTAATTTGACCAGGAGATGTCAGCGGAGAAGCCGATGCCGAGGAACCTGAAGGTGTTGATCCTCTCAACATGCTCGCCATTGATGTAAAGGGGGGCTGGGTCGGTGTTGTGCTCGATGATTATCTCCCTGGTTTTCCTGATGTTGAGATCGAGGTTATTCTCTGAAGACCAGGTTGCCAGCTTCAGGACCTCCTCCTCCCTGTAAGCAGCCTCATCACCCCTGGAGATAAATCCAACCACTGTAGTGTCATCGGCAAACTTAACAATGAGGTTGTTGTCGTGGGCCGAACTACAGTCATGGGTGTAGAGGCGTACAGGAGCGGACTCAGCACACAGCCCTGTGGGGAAACGAGTGGAGGAGGTGTGGGTGCCAAGTCTCACGGTCTGGGGTCGGTTTGTAAGAAAGTTCTTTATCCAAGCACACGTAAGAGGAGGGAGGCCGAGAGTGTCCAGTTTAGTACAGAGTTTGTCTGGGATTATTGTATTAAAAGCAGAACTGTAATCCACAAAGAGCATCCGAACGTAGCTCTGCTGCTGCTCCAGGTGGTTCAGTGCAGTGTGAAGAGCTACATCAATGGCGTCCTCTGTGGGTCTGTTTTCCCGGTAAGTGAATTAGTGGGGGTCGAAGTCCGGGGGGAGATGGTCTTTGATGTGCTGAAGAACTCGTCTCTCAAAGCACTTCATAATTACTGGAGTGAGGGCCACGGGTCGATTCAGACTGGTGATGAGAGACTTTGTGGGTATGGGGATAATTGTTGCTTATTTTAGGCAAGGCGGGATGACTGCCTGAGCCAGGGAGAGATTGAAGATCCTGGTAAAGGTAAATATAACAAAATGAACCATATTGCACTCATCTGTTTTCAGATTTTTCTATTAATCTTATTACTAGATTATGCAAGATCTTAAAATAAGAAAAACCTCTGAACCCCTTTGATGTTGGTTAGTTGTCATCTTAAAATGTGGGAAATGCTTGTTTCAAACCTCACAGTACTTAAAACTGGCTGTTAACACTCAATGCCAAGACTGCTTGATCAAATAAGATAATTAAGTAATAAGTATCTTAAAACAAGCAAAATGATCTTGCCTGACAATTTCATTTTAAGTAAAAATAACTTGTCAAATCAAAATAAGCAAATTTAGGTAAAAAATGTAAGAAATTATATCTTACTTAAGATTTAAGTTTTTGCAGTGTGGGAGGCAGTGCACTGCAACGTTTACTGTGGCTGGCAGACTGGCAGACGCACTGGCTGCCGGTGGCGCAGAACTTTACCTGAGTGGCAAGTGTTGGAAAACGATCCTTTAAGTTTTCCGCGTGTTCGTAATGTTGTTTTCAGAATCAGAGTTGAGATCGGTGAACAGTTCCTTCGAAGGTTTTATTTTATTCAGAAATTTCTGGACAGAGAACATTTTGTGACAAAACAGATAAACATTTCAGACGAAATTTCCAGCGGGATCTTCATCGTCGCAGACGGCTGGCGCAACATTAAGCAAGGGTTGTGTGAGAAGATTGGACATTATCATTAGAATAAGAAGCAGAAGCACGCATCAATAAAAAAATCCTTTAGCAGTGATGTGGCATTAAAGAACAATTTGATTCATTAAAAGAAGCGCGCATCAATAAAAAAATCCTTTAGCAGTGAGAGGAGGTTGTTTAGCAGTGATGTGGCATTAAAGAACAATTTGATTCATTAAAAGATTTTTCAGTGAAATAAGCATATGTGTATCACATGTTGATAGTTAAGAGCTGTCCCCCTTCCATGGGGTGCCAGGGAGTTTGTGGAGGATCAATACTTCGTTTAATACAATGTGTTGTGGTTATGTTCAAGAAAGAGTGTCGCGATGCAGCAGCAGATGGAGATGCGTTCCCACTTTGAAGCCATCTCGAGATGATGTTCTTTGTTGAATGAGAAAAAGGCGTCGTCAGCTTCTTTGAGGACCCCAGGGTAGACTGCCCGAGGTCCTAGGATTGGTCACCAGGATTATTTTGCCCGCAAATGTGACTCAATCTTTGTTGAATGATGTCCTCAATAGGGAAAACTGGACACTGGATCAGTAGACGTGGTTTTCCGGTCGGGTCGTCAGGTGGTCATCAGATGGTGGGATTGCTGAGATTGGGTTTTCCGGTGGTGGGATCGCTGAGCCTGAGGCGGATCCGGCGGGCCGTGTAGACGAGATGTGGAAGATTTGTCCCTTCCTCTGTGCAGGCAAACTGCACAAGATGTCCTCTCCGTCACCTTGTGGGGTCCAGTCCACCTGGGTGCAGACCGTTTTTGTTTAGTCACTTTTAAACATACATATTCACAATCATTTATTTTTGAAGGAGCATCTGGTTGTTTTTATGTTAGTTGTTTAAATTCTGTAGGTCCTGGAACGTGCGTCGCTTTTGGATCCGGAAAAGGTCTGTTTGTGTGACATTCAAACTGAATACAGCCTTTGGCTGAGTTTATTGACATTCGCATATTCATTAATACAACAGGAAACGCTTGTAGCCAATTCAAATTTGATGAGGCCAATGCTTTAGCCAATTTTCTTTAATATTTCTATTTTTCTTTAATCTGTGTGTTTGGGATTGGGGATAATACACTGAACCAAATGTGCTTTAATCCCAATGCCTTTTCTACAACTTGTAAATGTTTGTTTTTGAAATGGGTTCCATTGTCAGATCAAATTTTTTCTAGGAAACCCATGTGATGGTATGTAATGATTAATCAAATGTTTTACCACGATATTTACTGTTTTAAATTTGCATGGAATATGCCTCTAGCCATCCTGAAAAAGAATCCACTATTACCAGCAAATATCTGTATCCTGACACTGCTTTTATCATGTCAGTGAAATCCATAAAATAAAAAAAATCTTACCCCAGAGCTATCGCGTCCGGCCGGACCGTGAGCACCCTGGAGAGGTTTATATATATGCATACTATTATACCTTTTGCAAACACTGCAGTCCTGCAGTTCATTTTTAACAATTTGTCTCATGAAAGGATGCCACCAGGTGTGTAAATGTCTCAATGTTTCTTCCACACCTAAATGGCATATTCCATGGGCTCCAGAAATTAGATTTTTCAATTGTTTCTGAGATGGAATATATTTACCTTCATTCCGCCATATGCTTCATCTTTTTGTCTCCTCTTGGACTTACTTTGTTTCTGTCACAGCTTGATCACCTCTTGTGGATTTATCACATTCAGACTGTGGATTATCACATTCAGACTCACTGACAGTCAGTTGGAGTGCCGCAACCTTTTTTGCAGTTTGATCTGCTAATTCGTTTCCATTATTTTAATTCAACATGAACTGTCATGTGTGCATATTTTTCCAGTGGAGTTGATGCATACAGACAAACCTGTTGACTTCCTTATTTCTGATAATGATCAGCTCTGATCTTTTCAGACACGTCAAGATACAATCACCAAAGCTGTAGCAGTGGAAAGATGCTGTTTCAAGGAGATTACGAGTAGACCTGGTGGCTTCAGATAAGAAGTTCCGGACGGAGCTATCAGCAAGCACCAGGAACCACAGGGGGCGGCTCCAATG
This sequence comes from Leptonotus elevatus, assembly GCF_054856555.1. Taxonomy (NCBI): domain Eukaryota; kingdom Metazoa; phylum Chordata; class Actinopteri; order Syngnathiformes; family Syngnathidae; genus Leptonotus; species Leptonotus elevatus. The sequence continues at coordinate 414,646 of NC_141250.1, forward strand.
AAACCAGCAACTGGCAAAGACAGTCGTAAAAGACAAAAGCCTTTGAGGCAGGCGATTGTGATGTAAAAGAGATAAAAGCCTGAGCCAGGTCAATGCAATTGAAATGAGTGTGAGCTTTTGGAACTTGAGACCATGCAGAGTGAGGATTTTTGGGTCAGAAAAAAAAAATAGGAGTTAAGACGGCCACATTAATCTTTTTCAGGTCATAAATTACACGAAACTTTCAAATATCTTTCTTCTCAATGGGTAAAATAGGCGTGTTATAATCAGACAGGCATGTGATTTTTCCGCTAATTCGCGGAATTCCGCTTTTTTTATCTCCCCCCAAAAAAAAAAATCCGATTTCGTCTCTCTACAGCATTCCGTTTTAGTGTTTCCGCAACTGAAATGAAACCGATCTTGCGATTGGCGGAAGTCTCCGTGTTGACCAATAAGAGCGCTTGTTATAAAGGCATAGGAGTATGCCATTGTTTGTAGACCAATAAACGCGCTTGTTATAAAGGCATAGAGTATGCCATTGTTTGTTGAGCAATAAACGCGCTTGTTATAAAGGCATAGAGTATGCCATTGTTTGTTGACCAATAAACGCGCTTGTTATAAAGGTATAAGAGTATGCCGTTGTTCATTTCGCACACGTTTTTGCCGAGTGTTTAAAGAAAGATGTCCGTGATCGAACGCAAAGATGCTCCGCGAGTTAAGGAAATTGACAAACTCGTAAAAAACAAGTTTCGCTGGGACTGGTTAGAGAAGGATATATCGACAAATGTTGGAAAGAAGACTGTGACGAATTTGTTCAGTGACTTCATTCGGAAGATCGATCGTGCCGGGAAAGCGCTTTGCATTTGGTGCCGCGATACCATTGACTATGGCGGGAGAGGTTTCAAAGCTCTTGAAAGTCACGCAAAGAGCAAAAAACACGTAAAAGAACTCCAGTCAAGAACAACAAATTATTCCATCGCTGGAAGTTTTGGTGCCCAAACGAAAACTCCAAAACTTTATGGCCTCCATCCCTTATTGACATCACAATCGGGAGCGGTAATGGAGAGACGTGATCCACCCCAACAACCTGCACCAGTTGCTGATAGAGTCGTGAATTTTGAGGTAGGTGGTAAACTTTTCAAATTAATCGGAATCAAATTTTCGAAAATATTATAACGTAATAAAAATGGCCTTAACTATTTAACATGGTTAATCCACAAACTCAAATGAATGCTGCATGTTAGCACTTTCAGTTTTCAATATGTTGACTGTCTACAGTATGCAGTTAGTACAGAGATGATCGAAATGATTGTGTTTTTACCAGAGCTTGCTGCATGAGGTATTTTATGTTTTTGTTATGCATTATGTATTAAATTAAGAATGATTGATTAAATGATTTATTGCATGGTAAATATTATTTCCAATGGTTAAAGATAATTTATTATTTTGTAGCTAATTTGCAACGTTTTTTGTTACCATAATAAATACTCTGACATGTGAATGTGCATGCAAGTTTAGACTAAATCCTTTTTTATTTACTTTGGTCGCATGACATTTAGGATTATAATTCAAATAATTATTTAAATTATTTAATTGTTTACTGATTATTGTTGAATTTCTTTTATTCTTCAGGCAATGCTGTTGGGAGTGCTGGCCGAAAATTCTCTTCCGTTCACCATGGCCCCAAAGCTCATCACACTGTCAAAGGAACTGGCAAGGGATCCAAAAGCTCTGAATGGACTGTCCATGGATAGAACCAGTGCATCATACAAAATGAAGTATGGCCTTGCTCGCACTATGCTTGATGAGACTTTAACAAACTTAAGATCCTCCCACTTTTCAATGAACATTGACGAGTCCACCAGCAACAATCTACACCGTGTCCTGTGTGTACTCGTCAGCTATTTCTCCCCGTTGACAAAGTCTGTTGTGGTGGAACATTTAGCATCTTTGAGTGTTGTTAAAGTTGACAGCAAATCTCTCTTTGATGAACTCTCAGCCCTCATGACCAAGAACAATATTCCCTGGAGCAATTTGGTGTCTGTGTTGATGGACTCATGTGCAGTGATGCGGGGTTCCAAATCTGGAGTTGAGACGCGTTTGCGAGGGGGACCAGCACCACATCTCCTTGACATAGATGGGGATACCTGCCACCACATCCACAACGCCTCCAAGCATTTTTGCAAGCCATTTGAGTACAAGATTGAAGGACTCCATAATGATCTCTTCAATGATTTAAAGTGGTCAACCGATCTGAAGGAAGCTCTTCAAGAAATTTGCTTTCTTACAGGCATCACCTTCACCATGCCAGAGAGATTTGTCAGCCATCGATGGCTTTCAAACTATGATGTTTCAATGTCCACCTTACGCCTCATGGATGTCTTTACCATCTTCTACCATGCATTTCTTGGCAGAGAAGATAAAGAACTCTATCTCCCCACCATCATGGCCATCTACCACAAGAAGGATATTCCAAGAGAAGTCAAAGCCAAACTCAAAGACATACAATCAGCTTTAGGCAAAAAGCACATGACTGAGGAAGGAAGGAGGAGGAAGCAGAGGATCTATGAGAAGATATTCTTCACAAGATTGGATACGCTTCTCACCCTCAACCTGTACACAGCAGTTCTGCCCTTGCTGAAGAACTATGTGATCACCTTTGAGACGAAAACACCAATGATCCACAAGCTGAACGACAAGCAAGTGGCCTTCTTCAAGAAGTTCTTGTCCTGTTTCCTGAAGCCAGAGTCCATTCAAGGCTGTAAACTGACAGAAATTGAGCTGAACAACAAAGCCAACCAACTCAGAGAAAAGGATATTTTCTATGGTGGTGTCACCAGCAAATTGATGGATTCTTCCAACAAGTCGTCAGTTGTGTTCAAGTTCAAAGCCAAAGCCAAGGCAGCATATCTGGCATGTGGACTGTACCTTCAGAAAAAGTTGCCCATGAACAGCAAGCTTCTGAAAGCAGCCTCTGCCATTGACCCACTTGCCAGAGGACACAGCTTAACTTTAAACCTACTGAAGAAGCTGTCATCGTTGGTCACCAATGTCCTTGATGAGTCAGAGCTGGGGAACTATGATCTCGAGGTGAGAGAATACCAGTTGGACAGTGAGTTGCCAACACCTTTGGACTCAGAGGGGAAGGCAATTGCACTGGATCGTTGGTGGGCTCAAGTCTTTGCTGTTGGAAGATACCCAACCTTGGCCAAGATGGTGAAGGCTCTCATGAGTTGCTTCCATGGGCCTCAAGTAGAGGGGGCTTTCAGTGTCATGGGTGATGTCCTGAACCCCAGAGCATGCAGAATGGACATAGCCACATACAGTTCTATTCAGACTGTGAAATATGCCCTAAGAGCAAGAAAGACCACCTCTGTCAGCCATTTTGGCAGGAAAGACATTCTGATGGATCCTGTGCAGTCCAAACTGTGCCTAAATCTGAGGACATCCTCCAAAAGGTACAGGGAGGAGAAGGATGCAGAAGCAGCTATGTTGTCTGCAAAACGAACAGAACTTGCTGTGAAACAGGACACTCAAATGAGCAAGGCTGCCTCAAGAAGAACCATCAAAGCTGCACAGAAGCAGGCTAGAAAGACCCATTCCAAAGCAATGAAGTCTAGGAGGAAGTAGTGTTTGTGTCATGTGAATGGATTGTGCTCAAGAATGAACACTTGTATATTCCTGTAAATATGTTGAATGTTTTAATGAGCAAAAAATAGAAAAACATTATTTATGACATAAATAATTTTTGAATGTGACTGATTTTGAGTTGACTAAAACTGCAATTTTATATGGGATAGTTCAATATACATTGGAAATTTATGCTGTTGTTTTGTCTATTTCTTTGTCATCTGAGTGCATTGAAAGTACTTAAAATCACGGAAAACCCATGAGCTACGGGGGGCTTCGCCCCCCTGGCCCCCCCACCAGGGCGCTGCCCTGGACCTGCGGCCCCCAGACCCCCGGCTAAATTTTCAGATAATTTCACTTTGGTCAAATCACATGCCTGATCAGAGCCGAAAATTTCACACAACACTCCTGCTTTGAGCAAACCGTCAATTGTTCCTGAAATGGTAATCATCCCCACCCCTTCTACAGAGTAGTGGGGAACATATAGGTGAGAAGTTACAAAGACCAACAACCAACAGTAAAAATCTCACCTAAATTAACTGATTTAATTCATTTAAACTTTACTCCACTTCTGGATAGCATTTATAGTGACTTGGAGCGCTGGAATAATCTTCCTATTTCTCTAATAGGACGAATAGCCACTATTAAAATGAACTTTTTTCTCAATGATTCCATTTAAACCTACGGCTAACTGGTTCCAGTTGTTGGACTCAGCCGTTACAAATTTTTACTGGAATAAAAAAAAAGCAAAGATTAGTCTATCTACTCTTCAGAAAAATAAATCCAAAGGAGGTCTAGAGGCACCAAATTTTATGCACTACTATATAGCTAACCAGTTACAATATATTATTTTATGGGCACAACCCAACAGAGATACTAACTGTTGGCTGGAACTAGAACAGAAGGATTGTAATAACCTCAGACTTCTAGATTTACTCTTTATTACATCGATTAAGCGACATAACTGTTTTAAAAATCCAATGATTTCCGCCACCCTGACTGCCTGGTGGAAGGCACTAGAAATTACAAAAGCCCAAGTGGAGCCCTGTGGGCTTTCTCCCCTATGGCATAACCCCGACTTTCAAATTAACAACCAATCGTTTTATTTGGGTGTGTGGGAGCAGAAAGGAATTACACATCTCTTCTCAGATAATATGTTTATATCATATACATCCTTGCTCCAAAAATACAAAATAAAAAACTGATTTTTTTTACATTATTTGCAAGTTAAAAGTATGATAAAGAAACAAATTCCAACACTTCAGGGTACGTTCCAACCGCCTGTTTTAGCTTAAGATATTACCAAGCTTTCTCCGACAACAACAAAAAAACTCTCAAAAATATATAAGTTACTTTCATATACTGATAAAACGTCTTTACCCATCTCGAAATGGGAAACAGACTTGTCTATAGCTCCGGAATCTGACTTTTGGACTCAAGTTTGTGAAAACGTTTTTAAAATGACAAAACACACAAATTTACAACTTATCCAATATAAAATTATTCATAGAACATACATTACTCAATATATGATGAAGAAAATGGGACTCTCAGACTCCGACATTTGTCTCCAGTGTTTACAAAACACTACAGACACTTATTTTTATGCTTTATGGTTATGTACTCCGGTTATGTATTTCTGGACTAAAGTCTTAGAAAAACTTTCCGCTGTCTTGGACTGTGGGATACCGTTCTCTCCAAACTTGTGTTTGCTAAGTGACTTAACAACAACTGACTTACCACATAAATAATTTCAATCTACACTTGTAGCCCTTACTATCGCAAAAAAAACAATTCTTGTTAACTGGAAAAATAAACAAACAATGAATATCGACCAATGGTCTAACCTCCTCATAAATCACATCTTAATGGAAAAAATATCTGCCTCAAATAAAAACCAAATGTCAAAATTTATAGAAACATGGTATACGTATATAGAAATTTTTAACCTTAACCTGGTTACTTATTTCTGCCTGTTAGCGAGAGCCACCGCAGCGTGATAACTTACATTGATGTTTCTGTATTTGGCAATTTGTAACTAATGGTTGTGTTTTTATAGTCAGGAACCCAGCTGCTGCCAACAGGATCGAGCAGATTCGCCTCCAATGGGCACTAAGGGTTAATATTCGGATTCACTGCATGCCAGTGGGTTAATTCTATAGGTGCTGTCCCCCTCCCTGGCTGGGCGTGGGCGGGTCTGCCCCTCTGTTGGCTGCTGGGTGGCGGCTGCGTCTTAGCCGTTCCCTGGGTCTCTTGGGGGGTGCTGCGTTGCGGGGCTCTCCCTGGTGTCCAGGGCGGCGCCGCTCCGGCGCGGTCCGTCGCTCTGAGCCCGGCGACGCGGTTCGGGGCCTGTGGGCCGCCGGGGTGCCCCGTGGTTCCCTCTCCCCTCCCCCTTCCTCCCCCTTGCTGCCTCTCCCTCCTCGCCTCTCCCCGCCCGTCCTCCGCCTCCCTGTCCCTTCTCCATCGTCACCCTTCCTCCTCCTCTCCCCCTCTCTCTGCGGCCCTGCCGCTGCCCCTTGCCCTTCTTGTCGTCTCCTTCCCCCCTCCCCGGTACGCCTTCCTTCCCCTCCCCTGGGCCGGGGGCTCCATCCGTGGCCCGGGTCTCGGCGCTCCGGGGGCCGGGGGGGGTAGGTGGGGTTTGGTGTTGTGCCCCAGTATCCGGGGGGCGAGCACTATCGCCCCGCCAGGCTGGTCCCATATTCCCGCCGGGGGTTTGGTTTGGTTTGGTGGGCGGGTGCGCCTCCTGCCCCCGCCCGGTTGGAGGGGGGCCCCGCTGGTCGCTCCTCTTAATTCACTGCACTAGGTTTGCACAATACACTTTTATAGACATATAGGGCACATAACACACTTTGGGGGGGGGGGGGGGGGGTCTTCACCCTACAACTCCCCTCCAATTTTGCTGGGGGTGGGGGGAGTGTCTGGGGACTTGGGGACTTGGGGGCCTGGGGGCGGCTGGGGCTGGGTTGGGGTGGATGGGAGGCGGGGGGGTCGTGGGGGGAGCGGGGGCTGTGGACCGGTGGGGTGCCTGGCGGGCCTGCAGTGCCCCGTCCTGCTGCGTTGGGGGCGCGGGCCGTGTTGGGGTGGGGGGCGCTCCTGCTCCTGGGTTTGCTCTCCGGCCGGTAGCCTTGGCGGGGCCCGGGGGTCGTCCTTTGGCGCTGCCGCGGCCTGGGAGGCCCTGAGGTGTTGCGCTTGCTCTGTCCTGGCAGGGGTCGACATGCATGCCAGATCCACCACACCAGCATCTATCGAAACTCAAGACACAATCTGCTTCCTCCTCATTGAATCGGTGGAGACTGGTGTCTGTGGATCTCACTCTGCTTCGTTTGTCCTTCCTTTCTTTCCTCAGTCTCTCCTTTGGTCTCTTGAGGTCTCCCTGATTTTTTGGATTTGTTGGAATTTAAATGTTTCTGGGGTTGGTGAAGAATTCTGGTTGGTGGCCCGGTGGATGGTGTCTGGCCGGTGCTGGATTTCACTTTCCTTTGTTTTCTTTGGTCCCCTCGGGTCTCCTGACGGCTGTGTTAGGTTTAGGTGAACGGTATGGGATTTTTTCTAATAGGTTTTTGGTGAGCTAACGAATACACACACACTCGCACGCACGCATGCACGCACGCACGCACGCACGCACATACTCACCCACATACAAAAAAAAAAAAAAAGAGCAATGATGATGACATTACCGAATGAACAATACTGAGCTCTTTTAGAAAAAAAATAAAAATAAAATAAAAACAAAGACCAACATCATTGGGATTCATGGATCACAGTGATGTGGGGAAAAATCAAAAAGTAACCAGTAAAATCACTGTTGGTTGTTTCACTTTCATGGTTCCAATCCAGAAGCTGGTGCTCTAAAACGAAAGTGGGTAAAAATTTAGTAGACTGGATCCAATAAGCATCAAATGACGGGAAATAGAGCAATTAAGATTGAAATAAATTATGCCAATCATCCTATTTTAAATTCACATATGTTGTTTTCAATTTCCTGAAATGCCTTGCTATAGATCTCAACCCCTAATCTGTCATAGAACAGAGTGCAATGCATACAATCAGTTAACATATCATAAAATCTGAGGTTACGAACCCAAGGTGACCAGAGAGCTCAGAAGTGCTTAGCATTGAGCCAACAACTGGAGTCAATATCCACTCTTTCCCAGTAAATGTTGGCAGTGGCGGATGCCACAGGGCATTGTTCAACAAGCAGGCACTGGGAGGTGGCACTGGAGACAGATCAGCAGTAGGTGTTATCATCCGGAAATTCCAGGATAAGTTCATCAGAGCTGCATTTGATGAGAGGAGATCTCTGCCCAAAAGATTGACTGGACAGTTATGTGCAACCACAAAATAATGCAAACGAGTCTGTGAAAAAACATTGAACAGTCACTGAGCATGTGGATTCAGTGCCCCATCATTGTGGAAACTGTGCACCAGATAGAGACAGATACTGTTGGTTTGGCACAGGGGAATGTCATTGCTGCGGCGTGAAGTTCGTTGGCCTCTGCCTCACCACCCAGACGCTGGAGGTCGCTGTCTGCAATCGTGGGCCCAATGACACGTTGGGCCACCCAAGGGTGCGCCTTGACCAATGAATGTACCTGCTTGATACATTATGCACTCGGAATCGACAGAGGGAGATGAGATCACAGCAAGAGAGTTTACTTCCTGCTTTTTCAAAATTTTCAACTGCACCATAGCAAGTTTTGGGAATGCCCTTCAAAATGGCTGCTGGAAACACTTGCGAATGCAAAGTGGAAGCCGTAGGGGCGTATCCTGTTTTCAGATTGTAATCAGTGAGGGCCAGAAAGCAGCGGCCTTCCCATCTGCTTTGGAAGTTAGCATCAGATCTGGAATGGCACACTCAGAGAAAAAACAAAGGTTAAATAATTTTCTCGCCTGAGAGCCTAATTATCAGGGAGAAAAAATAAAAATAATAATAATAGTCAAAAACAAAACTTTATAATAAAATATCAAACTATAAAAGCAGACATAATTGTGTCAAAAAGAACACGGATATAGCCTGCTATTAACATTTGTCCCGTAACAGCTTTCTGCACTGCTTGAAGCCAATTGGCACCACCAGATTGCATGGGAGAAAAGTTTCTGCATACACACACTCATTTCAATAGTAGAGCAGCCTGAAAACCTGTTTTTCCACTTTCCCATTCGAAAGGCGAGTCCTCAGCGCCATTATCACAACATTCTTATCTTTCGCACCCACCCTCATTCGGAGACAATGAAGAAATTCCACTGTTTTTCCTTTTCTTTTTTTCTTTTTTAACAGACAACACTAGAGCACACGCCTTTTCCATTTCTCTCATAAACATCACCAAACATACAGTTGAAGACATTGAAGAGAAAAAATAAAATTATCCCTTCTCGCAACACTTCTCATCCACTCTCTCTCCCCCTCCCCCTTGGGGACAATCCACCAGTTCAGCCCCCCACCTTTTTTCGCAGTTCTCATCGAATTATTCAACAATTCTTTCTCTACTTCCCTATCTTTTGCAGGCACATACAAGCGCAGGCACATACAAGCGCACCCCCCCCCCCCCCCGCCCACACACACACACACGCACACACACACACACCTACGTAACAGGTATACACTAAACACTAACTAGAAAATTCCCATAACAACCACACAATTGACCCTGGTCATTTTATAACAAAGAATAGTCCCTCACTCACTTCCTTGAATGCTGCTCACACACGCACGCACACACATACCATGCATACTGTTGACCCCCCCCCCCCCCCCTCTCCGTTCTCTCATGGTTTGGAAGAACACGTAGGTCAAACCATACAGTATTGCAGTCAAATTAACCCTCCATTTCTATATTATTTACTTACTCCCTCATTTATTATTATATTCAAACTGTATTAACCATTATAATTAATACAGTGACGTCTCACTTGTGGTACCACAGTCCAATAGGTTATATTTATTCAACAACGTTGCTCATTACCCCTCCAAGAAATAAAATAATAATAACAAACATACAACACATAATATCTCAGAAATGCAAGGATTTACGATCCCTTAAGATTCCAAAACGTGGAACGAAATTGGAACGGGATTGCCATGTGGTTCCGTCGAATAAATATGTCCGGCACTCACGATTCCTTCACAGCGGCTGAAGCTTTAACTTCTTATCTCAGAGGTGCTAGACAAATCCCAAACGACAGCACCCGATCCTCAATTTAGTATCAAAAATGTTGGAATAATCCCAAACTACAACATCCGAGCCTCAATTTAGTATCAAAAATGTTGGACAAATCCCAAACGACAACATCCAATCCACAATTTAATAACAGAGGTGCTTGCCAATTTTCAATCAAAAGCACCCGATCCACAATTTAGTAACAAACCACTGCTTCAACCTGTCCTCCCACTTGCAGTCGCCATTACACTCCCAGCATCCCAAAAAGCCCCTCCCCTTCCTCTCCCTGCCCTGCTTCCCCCAAGCCTCCTCCCCTTGCTCTTCCTCTGAAACATTGCCCGGCCATTGTTTTATTTTCTACCCATAAATAGGAGGCATATGTTAAAATAGTTTGAATGTATGGCATCTTGTATCTGAGTATCAAGTATCTCGAGGTCAGGCTGAGTGTCCTCCTTTTTTTGGAAATGAAAATATGGTTACCCTAGGATACGTACACTCGCCTGCCGACACACAAATTTGGAATTGGTGTGTGTGTGTGTGTGTGTGTGTCAATTTGCGATTGCCTGCCTACCCAAACAGTTGCTGCCTTGCCCGCTGTGCAAGGGTATCTATGTTGACATAGATATGATATTTATGTATGCCGTTATTTATTTACTTGTTTTCTTCCCCGTTTGGCGATTCATGCAGCCAGCTCACTACGTTCTCCTCGTTGGATATCACGCGACCACCGTACTTGTCATGACGTAACAGTGAATAATTATCCGACTATTTATTGTGACGGTATTTAAATAGTTACAGAGTTTTATTTCCGGGTCATCTTCCGTGTGACCAAAAACGACAAGGATGGAGCATGTACAGCAGTGAAAGCTTTCTCCCTGCCGTTCACGCTCCATCCTCGTCACTTTGGGTAACCCGGAAGTACATCAACTCGTTTATAAAAATAAAAAAAAGCAATCTCTCTCACGTTATCTCGCAATCTTTTCGAGGGAACGCAAAGTTGTTGTTTTTTTACGAGGGAACGCAATCTTTGCAAGAGAACGCAAAGTTTTTTCCCTACTATGTTACCTTAGGGGCTTTGTACTAATCTCCTGTGATAACAGTGATATGTTTGACTCATTTTGACAATTGAACAGATGATTTTGCTTATTATTACACACTGAAATCCTGCTGACATGTTTTGGAGAGGACAGACATTAGACTGAAAAACAACTAATCCAGTTCAATCAGCAAGATCTATACATTTGGAAAATGTGGGTACATTGTGCTAACTGTAGGATAAATGTACACAACCACTGAGATCCACTGAGGCAATTGAGACATGTACTAAGGCATTGGCAATTTGATGAAAGCAATGAGAAATGCCATTTAGTTGGCACCAATTGTAAGGTGGTTTTGGGATTTGTCCGTGGTATTTTGAAAATGTCATCTCAGTTTCAAGAAATGTGCCAAACCTATGGAGAAAAACTGTTAACAGCCTTTTAACTACGTGACACAAACTTGATTTTATCACAGCAAGTCAAAATGTTCCTGAACAAAATTAAATCTATATATTTGTGTTGTGATTATTTAAAACAATGTAATTGTTTGGTGACCACCTGCCCCGAACCGGAATGCATAAGCACGCGAAAACATGAAGATTAACTTCCCCTGAGAGAAACTCCTGGAAAAGTAACTTCATCAAATTGCTCCATGTTGGTTTTCAAACATTTGTATTTATTTATTTATAATTTTCAGATATTTGATGTAAAGGGCAATTGGTCTAAAGCTTCCCGGGTTTGGACGGTCTTTAATTCCCTCCCTCCTAAACTTTATTATACTCTTCTGATCAAATGCTCTTTGACATTTTACTAAAGTACTATAATTTATCATCTGTAACAAATTTGCTGCCATTTTACTTTTCCTTAGATCTCGGCCAAGTTGGTCATTATTCTTCTCATCTTGTTGCTGAGTTTGAGATTAAAAGGGGGTGGGTATTGAGTCTTAAAAAATGGAAAGATGAAGATGAAGATAAAGTAGTGATGTTGGCCAAAACTTTTGTTCAAGTTCATTGTTCAGATAATATCACTGAAGAGGGGAAGAAGAAGATCATCCACCATAGCAGAACATCATGAAGCTCTACAGTTTTCTTCCCCTTTGGACTGAACTGCAGAATTTCTTCCAATAATTTTATCATTTCCCTTACCATTGCTTGATTTTATTGAGTTACATTCTGACCATTATGATTCCGCTTTAACATTCTGAAAGCTTTACTTGGACATTTAATTCATTTACTATATTCATTTGTGCACCATGAAACAATATCTCTTTTTAATTGACTCCTGTGCTGACTCCTGATTGCTTGACATAATTATAGAATAATATCATCCACATATTATGTTTGACAAATTCTAATTTGTGGGTTAAATTCTCATGAATAACTTTGACACCTGGGTAAGCAAATGGTATGCACTTTTGTGGTGATCTCAATGACCTGCAGTGTTTAAAAAAACAAAAACATATCATATTAATAATAAAGAGGTCAATGTGCCCCTTTTTCTACTTTGAGCACCAGCCCCTCCAAAGATCTCTGCATTCGCCCATCCATCATGTTTCACTGACCTTATACAATATTTGTCAAACCCAATTTCCCCATGAATATAAACAGTCCCGCTACAACTATTTTACTAAACCCATTTATTAATCTAACCCCTTTTCACTGTCCGTCTCAACAATATATATTTTTATTTAGCACATTATTGAAGCTCCCCATTTAGTCTCTTCCATATTTTAATAGCTGATAGAAATAATATTTTTTACTCACTGTATTTGACAAGTCAACATTTAGAAGAGTAGGAGAAATGGAGATGGTTGTTTATAACCAGGCCAGACCCTGCTTAACTTCTGAGATCGGACGAGATCGGGCGTTCTCAGGGTGGTATGGCCGTAAGCCGAGAGGAGGCCCACAGTTTACTCTTTTAAAGGTTACACTCGGCCAAAATTGGGGAGGAAAAAAACATTTTCACTGCATTTTCAGCTCTCAGCCTGGCGTACGGCTGTTACAAGCAGCTACTGTACTTGACGTCTTTTGTGAAAGTTTACTTTTGTGATGGAGGTGCAAAAGCTTACAGCACCTGGTATTCCTAGGCGGTCTCACATCCAAGTACTAACCAGGCACGATCCTGCCGAGCTCCCGAGATCGGGCATTCTCAGGGTAGTATGGCCGTAAACCGAGAGGAGGACCACAGTGGACTCTTTTATAGATTACACTCGGCCCAGCAAGGTCATTACCAGAGGGCAGGGGCATGCAGGGACCTTCGGAGGGGCAGGTGCTCAAAGTAATAAAAGGGGCACATGATAATGTGCCTGGCCTGCACTGTCCACTCACTTAGGGTTCGAACTTCGAACCCATGCCATCGAGCCGCTGTGTGTGGAGCAGGAAGCTGGGGGGGATGAAAAATTGATAGAGGGTGTGTGTATGTATGTGCGTGCGTGCATGTGAAAAAAAATCCATTGTAAAATTCTTAATTGAAATAATGGCTAAACAATAAATCACATATGACGAAACTGTTATTTTGCCAATGCCAATCACCCACAAAAACATTTATGGATGAATAATCAATTGTGAACAACAAATTCACATTAATACAAATTAAATGTAAAATGTACATGAAATTTACATTTTAAATAAGTCAAGTAGTGCTATTATGATTTTACTATTGTACATGTAGCGTAAAACATGTCTTATTTTACATTTAGCTTGATTCAGGTAAGAGCAAATGCCGTTTACTATTTGTCTGTGTAGATTGTCAATCTTTAGTTATCGCAACTGTACTCAACAATTAGCTGTAACATCTAGACAAGCTAGATTGTTCTTGAGAAAACGCTGTGATTATATTTTATTTGATTCTTTATTGTCCCACTAATTTCTGAAAACACTGCTACCTGTTTCTTAGGACCTCACTCTGGCCACAAATCCCACCAATGTAAAAAAAAAAAAAAACTAGCTGTAGGTTATAATAAAAATAAAGATCATGTAGCAATTTCCACAGATACTTTAAAGTATATTTTTATTCAGCTGTTATTGAGTACATGCCACAACACTTATCTAGCCTAAGAGAAAAAAGTTACAAACATCTACTGAAAGTGTTCCTTCTATTTTTCACATTGAGCAGATGTCTATTTTTTTTTACAAACTCGTGCTGCTCGCAATAGTAATGCCAGAGCTGCGCGCTCCTAGCGCTTGTCAGCCGTGTGAAAGTACAAGAAAACATGTAACTATAGTGTTTACATGATTAGCAGATAGCATAAATTCTGTCTGCCTTGTAAGATCCGTCTGCCTTGTTGAGTTGGAGATCTGACTTCAGGAAGAGGGTTGATAACATTTTTGACTCAGAGGTACAAATTCCGACATTTTCTGTGTACCATAAACGCATTAGTAGTTGTAGCATATGGGGGAGAAGAACATTTGTTTTACCGGAGATTTTTGCTGTGGCGAAAATGGATGGGAAGGATCATGGTCTTTATTAAGCTGAGGGGAACGTGAAGCAACCAACCTACCGACGGCAGGCGCAGCGGCTAGTGACCTGGCTTCGAATGTCTTCACATAAGAGCGCGTCTCGTACTATGATGTTATCTTCGAGGATCTCGTAACCAAAGATATCGTAATAATAATTTAATTTATGTAAATTATGTTGTTGAATTTTTGTTTTCACAGGCAACAAAATTACTTTCATACAACAAAAAAGAAGAAGAAAAAAAAGGACAAAGGGCATCAGTGCCAAAAGAACATGTGCCCGGGCACCCATAGCCCCCACCCCTCTGCACGTGCCTGCCAGAGGGACACATCAGGACCACTGCCTCGACCAGGTTTTCCTGGGGCTTCTCCCTGCCCAGGCATAGTCCATCATCTTTGTCAATAATTTCTGGCCTTTCGTATTGGTTTAGTTACCACTCCCCACCAACAGAGACGCCTCAGTACCTGGACCTTTATTGGACTCCTGTATCGTCATGCAACAGATGTCTTGTTCAGGGAGAGGTTAATCAGATAATTCTCTTGGGCGCTGCGTTGGCCAAGCAAGCTCATTCCCAGCCGGACAAGTCAGGACTGCTGCGGGCCTCCACTAACATTTCCTCTGGCTTCTCCCTGCCCGGGCAAAACATTTTCTGGCCGTCTGCCATTGCCATTGGACTCCTGTACCGTCATGCAACAAATGTAGTTTTCGGCGTATGGTTAATCATTCGCAATTCTCTAGGGCGCTGCGTTGGCCCAGGAAGGTCGTTATCAGCAGGACACGTCAGGACCATATGTCAGGACCACTGCGGGCCTCCACCAGTTTTCCTCTGGTTTCTTAATGCCCAGGAATAGTTCACCATCTTTCACATTTTCCGGCCTTTTGCCATTCCATCCCATTTGTATTGGGTCAGTTACCGCCCCAGTTCTCTTAGACCACACAGACGCTTCTGTATCTGGACACTTGCTGACACCATTTTCGGACTCCTGTACCTTCACGCAGCAGATGTCTTTCTCGGGGAGAGATTAATCAGTCGCAATTCTCTTATTCCTGCCCAGGCTTACTTCACCATCTTTCACAACATTTTCCGGCTTCTGCTATACCATGCCATTCGGAATGGGTTCGTTACTCTCTGAGACCACAGAGACGCCTCTTTATTTGGACACTTGGTGACACCTGAATGGGACTCCTGTACCAACACGCAACAGTTTTCTTTTTCAGGACTGACTTACAAAATACAGTTACACGATATGTTATCTAAAAAGACAGAGTTTATAATACAACAATTGAGATACAACAATTTTGAATATAATAACATTTTTTATAATTATTATTGCAACCTATACTCAGAAACTAACAAGCCTAACCCTGAGCATATTGAGGCATTCCTCTGTAGCTTAAATATACCTCAGTTAACTACTGAATATAAAGATATGTTAGATGCGCCACTTACTATAAACGAGCTGTACAGTGCTCTAGATAGTATGCCTAATGGCAAAGCACCTGGTTCGGATGGTTATCCGGCTATATTTTTTTAAGCACTTTTGGTTCATGCTTGCTCCATTATTCTTAAGAGTAGTAACAGAAATTAAAACTAATGATTACATACGTCCACACATGAATACAGCAGCAGAAAAAGACCACACCCTTCCATCAAGTTACCATCCGATTTCACAAATTAACACTGATATTAAAATTATCGCTAAGGCTTTCGCATCTAGACGAGAAACAGTAATCTCGACAATCGTTCATAGCGACCAAACAGGCTTTATTAAAGGTCGTCACTCTATTAATAATATTAGGAGGATCTTTAACCTTATTAGCATATCACAGCGGCATGATAAAAAGGCAGTTATTATATCGTTGGATGCAGAAAAAGCTTTCGACAAAGTTAACTGGTCCTTCCTCTTTGCTGTTTTAAATACATTTGGCTTTGGGAAGTCATTTATTCACTGGGTGTCAGTATTATATGATTCTCCTAAAGCTACAGTTACTACGAATGGGATTATATCTCAGAGTTTTACTCTACAGAGAGGCACAAAACAGGGATGCCCACTGTCCCCTCTATTATTTGCAATATTTATTGAGCCACTTGCATTAGCTATACGCCAGGAAAGAAGGATTCAAGGAATTCACTCTGGAGTAACAGAACACAAAATTAATCTATATGCCGATGATATTTTACTTTATTTAGAAAAGCCTGCTATTTCGTTAGGGGAAGTATTTAACTTAATAACTAAATTCTCACATTTATCAGATTATTCTATTGACTGGACAAAATCAACACTACTACCTATTACAGAAAATTCATGGAACCCTGCAAGCCAGGACCCACACTACTTATTTCCTATAGGTAATTTAAAATACTTAGGCATAAAAATCTCATCTAATTTAAATGATTTAATTCATTTAAACTTTACTCCACTTCTGGATAGCATTTATAGTGACTTGGAGCACTGGAATAATCTTCCCATTTCTCTAATAGGACGAATAGCCACCATTAAAATGAAAGTTTACCCAAAATATAAAAACAATTCTCAATGATTCCATTTAAACCTACGGCTAACTGGTTCCAGTTGTTGGACTCAGCCGTTACAAAATTTTACTGGAATATAAAAAAAAAAAAGCAAAGATTAGTCTATCTACTCTTCAGAAAAATAAATCCAAAGGAGGTCTAGAGGCACCAAATTTTATGCACTACTATATAGCTAACCAGCTACAATATATAATTTTATGGGCACAACCCAACAGAGATACTAACTGTTGGCTGGAACTAGAACAGAAGGATTGTAATAACATCAGACTTCTAAATTTACTCTTTATTACAACATCGATTAAGCGACATAATTGTTTTAAAACCCCAATGATTTCTGCCACCCTGACTGCCTGGTGGAAGGCACTAGAAATTACAAAAGCCCAAGTGGAGCCCTGCGGGCTTTCTCCCCTATGGCATAACCCCGACTTTCAACTTAACTCTTTGACTGCCCAAAACGTTTAATAACGTTTAGTAAAATCCAAATGAGTGCTGCCAAAGACGTTAAAAGACGTTCACTATGTTTTTTTTTTGTTTTTGTTTTTTTAAACTGGTGGAGGAAAGCCTTGGCAAGCTGTGCTGAAAGTATAAAGCAGGTCGAGTTAGTATAATGCCTATTTTTTGGCACTAGATGGCAGCGATGACTCTCTTTGGACAAGATCGGGTAGGCGTCAGTAGAAGACGTGAGGCGGAGCTAGAGTGTTGAGGGGAGAATGGCTGAAGAAGCGAAAATGCCGACCGGTTGCAAGCAGCTCACGCTTGAGCATTTTTTTCAAAGACGAAAAGCATCGACCAATGCTAAAGAGCACATTGATGATGATGATGGTGACTCCGAGGTTGACGCCGAAGTTGGAAGCGTTGACGCCGAAGTTGGAAGCGTAAAGCCTCACCGGCTAGCGATGTTAACGGCGGAAAACGAGCACTTCTGCACAGGCGGACGTTCAATCGGACGATGAAGAGTACCCCAAGTCCAATGCATATTCATCGGAGGAGTGGGTACAGTCTGACCACGGAGAAGACACTGGTTCTGGACTATGATGCCACCATGAATGGAGTGGATAAGATGGATCAGAACATCTCTTACCACCTGGTATAGGAACCAAACACACACTGCAGTATATACCTGCTACTGTGCACGCGAAGGGGCAATCGCAGTGAAACTAATCTGTGGTGCAAATCCTGCTGCGTCCCCTTGCACGCACAATATACACAATATACCTCACAAAAAGAAAAACTGTGTAGTTGAAACATCCACACAATTGTAAATAGTACCACAGTTGCACACATTTGTAAATAGTTTGCCAAATTGTTTTGTCAAGTTGTTACACTGTTGAATGTAAATAAACGTATTTTGCTATCAAAAAACACTTTTTCATTGTTGGTGGAAGTGTTTTACAGAAGTAAAGCACTGTTTAGATGTTTGTGGCATCATTCATGGAAAAAAAAAAGGTGTCAAATTCACGAGAGTGCATGAAATAATATCGTTTCACTAAAAGCTGGATTTCTCCGTATTTTGGTCCAAAACAGAGCATTTGTTTCCATAGTCCAAACACAAAATTTTCTGTGGACCTTGAAAGATCAGTCAAAATGCTTAAATCAGCTGGCACCCACACATCCTCTTTTCTGAAAATGCTTGGCAGTCAAAGAGTTAACAACCAATCATTTTATTTAGGTGTGTGGGAGCAGAAAGGAATTAGACATCTCCACCATCACTTCTCAGATAATATGTTTTTTATCATATACATCCTTGCTCCAAAAATACAAAATAAAAATTGGAAATTTTTTACATTATCTGCAAGTTAAAAGTATGATAAAGAAACAAATTCCAACACTTCAGGGTACGCTCCAACCGCCTGTTTTAGCTAAAGATATTACCAAGCTCCGACAACAACAAAAAAACTCTCAAAAATATATAAGTTACTTTCATATACTGATAAAACGTCTTTACCCATCTCGAAATGGGAAACAGACTTGTCTATAGCTCCGGAATCTGACTTTTGGATTCAAGTTTGTGAAAACGTTTTTAAAATGACAAACACACAAATATACAACTTATCCAATATAAAATTATTCATAGAACATACATTACTCAATATATGATGAAGAAAATGGGACTCTCAGACTCCGACTTTTGTCTCCAGTGTTTACAAAACACTACAGACACTTATTTTCATGCTTTATGGTTATGTACTCCGGTTATGTATTTCTGGACTAAAGTCTTAGAAAAACTTTCCGCTATCTTGGACTGTAGGATACCGTTCTCTCCAAACTTGTGTTTGCTAGGTGACTTAACAACAACTGACTTACCACATAAACAATTTCAATCTACACTTGTAGCCCTTACTATCGCAAAAAAACAATCCTTGTTAACTGGAAAAATAAACAAACTCTGAATATCGACCAATGGTCTAACCTCCTCATAAATCACATTTTAATGGAAAAAATATCTGCCTCAAATAAAAACCAAATATCAAAATTTATAGAAACATGGTCTACGTATATAGAATATTTTAACCTAAATCTGGTTACTTAATTCTGCCTGTTAGCGAGAGCCACCGCATCGCGATAACTTACATTGACGTTTCTGTATTTGGCAATTTGTAACTAATGGTTGTGTTTTTATAGTCAAGAACCCAGCTGCTGCCAACAGGATCGAGCAGATTCACCTCCAATGGGCACTAAGGGTTAATATTCGGATTCACTGCATGCCAGTGGGTTAATTCTCAGCCTCTTAACTCACTGCACTAGGTTTGCACACTTTCAGGGGGTGGGGTAGGGTGGAAACACCGCCTTTGCCCTACAACTCCCCTCCAATTTTAATGCACCACACAACTGTGTGTGTGTGTGTGGGGGGGCCATCGGTTGGGGCAGACCGCAGTATAGAGCAGTGCTGCGGTCCCCTGTCCGTGTCCCCGCCGCGCCCCCCCCCCCCTTATTTATTTTTTTAATGCACCACATACACTCACTGACATGCCTGGGGGTGGCTGGGCTGGGTTGGGGTGGATGGCGGGGGTGGATGGGGGCCGTGGGGGGAGCGGGGGCTGTGGACCGGTAGGGTGCCTGGCGGGCCTGCAGTGCCCCGTCCTGCTGCGTTGGGTTGGGGGCGCGGGCCGTGTTGGGGTGTGGGGCGCTCCTGCTCCTGGATTTGCTCTCCGGCCGGTGGCCCTGGCGAGGCCCATATGGCATAACCCCGACTTTCAATTTAATAACCATTACTTATATTTAGGTGTGTGGGAGCAGAAAGGAATTACACATCTCCACCATCTTTTCTCAGTTAATATGTTTATATCATATACATCCTTGTTAAAAGTATGATAAAGAAACAAATTCCAACACTTCGGGGTATGCTCCAACCGCCTGTTTTAGCTAAAGATATTATAAAGCTTTCTCCGACAACAACAAAAAAAACTCTCAAAATTATATACGTTACTTTCGTATACTGGTAAAATGTATTTACCCATCTCGAAATGGGAGACAGACTTGCTCCGGAATCTGACTTTTGGATTCAAGTTTGTGAAAACGTATTTAAAATGACAAAACACACAAATTTACAACTTATCCAATATAAAATTATTCATAGACATTAATATTCGGAATCACTGCATGCCAGTGGGTTAACTCTATAGGTGCTGTCCCCCCCTGGCTGAGCGTGGGTAGCTCTGCCCCTCTGTTGGGTTAGGGTTAGGCGGTGCGGTTCGGGGCGGGTGGGCCTCCGGGGTGCCCCGTGGTTCCCTCTCCCTTCCCCCTTCCTTCCTCTTGCCGCCTCTCCCTCCTCGCCCGTCCTCCGCCTCCCTGTCCCTTCTCTCTCATCACCCTTCCTCCTCCTCCCCCCTCTCTCTGCTGCCCTGCCGCCGCCGCCCCTTGCCCTTCTTGTCGTCTCCCCCTCCTGTCCCGTCCCCCTCCCCTGTCCGCCTTCCTCCCACTACCCTGGGCCGGAGGTTCCATCCATGGCCCGGGTTTCGGGCCTCTGGGGGCAGAGAGGACGGGTGGGGGTGTTGTTCCTGCCCCGCTCCGGTGAGCCTCCTGGCACCTTGGGCGGGCCCCAGTATCCGGGGTGGCTGGGGCTGGGTTGTGGTGGGTGAGTGGCGGGTGGGGGGCAGGGGGAGGGTGGAGCGGTGGCTGTGGGCCGGTGGGGTGCCTGGCGGACCTGCCGTGCCCCATTCTGCTGCGTTGGGCTGGGGCCGCGGGCCATGTTGGGGTGGGGGACGCTCCTGGTTCACGATTCTAGCTGGATTCTGAAGTATTCAGTTTAGGTGAACGATATGGGATTTTTAATAGGTTTTAGGTGAATTAATGAGTACACACTCACACGCACGCACACATGCACACACACACCCGCACATGCACATACAAAAACAAAAAGAGAGCATATGATGATGACATGTCGAATCGGTAAAATTACTGAATGAACAATACTGAGCTCTCTCAAGAAAAAAAAAATATTTCTTATTCAGGGAGCAGTTAATCAGATAATTCCCTTAGGCACTACATTGGCTCAGCAAGCTCGTTACTAGTGGGACATGTCAAGATTGCTGTGGGCCTGCCTCTACCACAGTTTCCTCTGGCTTCTCGCTGCCCAGGCATAGTTTACCATCTTTCACAACATTTTCTGACCATCTGATATTGCATCCTAATCGTAATGGGTTAGTCACCGCCCCGTTCTCTGAGCCCACAGAGACGCCTCTATATCTGGACGCTTGCTGGCACGTTTATTGGACTCCAGTACCATCATGCAATAGATGTCTTTTCCGGCGAGCGGTTAATCAGTCGCAATTCTCTAAGGCCCAGTATGGTCGTTACCAGAGGAACACGTCAGGACCACTGCGGGACGCCACCAGTTTTCCTCTGGCTTCTTCCTGCCCAGGAATAGTTTACCATCTTTCACATTTTCCGGCTTCTGCCATTCCATCCCATTCGCATTGGGTTCATTACCGCGCCAGTTCTCTGAGCCCACAGAGACGCCTCTGTATCTGGAGACTTGTTGGCACCTTTATCCTGTACCGTCACGCAACAGATGTCTTGGTCAGAGAGCGGTTAATCACATAATTATCTTGGGCGCTGCGTTGGCCAAGCAAGCTCGCTACCAGCAGGACACATCAGGAATGCTGCGGGCCTGGAGATAAGTCTGGAGAGTCATTTATTTCCAAAAAGTCTGCCCACTCTCTTCTTATAATTTTGTCAAACTCTGCGTCATTTAGCAGTGAGATGTTAAAACGCCATGTCGGGGGTGGTTTAAAGGTATAATCAACTTGTAGGGTAAGGAAGACTGGTGCATGGTCGCTAATAATAATAGGATGTATTTTTGTACCAATTTTATCAGCAATAGAATTATTTGCAAGAAAAAAAAACAATTCTTGAAAAAGACCGGTGCACAGCGGAAAAGAAGGTAAATTCCTTCTTAGTTTGGTTTTTAAGTCTCCAGCTGTCGACGAGGCCAAAATCATCCATATATTCCTCTATTACTTTAGTAGATTGTAATCGCCTTATACATGTTGTATTATTAGAACGATCTATTAATGGATTTAAGAATATGTTAAAGTCTTCAATAATAATAGTAGAGTTTGCTGCTAAATCAAACAGCTGTGAGAAAAATGTATGGAAAAAGGCCGGATCATCATTATTAGGGGCATATAAATTACCAAATGTATATATTTTATTAAATATAGTCACCTGAATAGTAATGTATCGGCCCTCTGGGTCTGTTACTGTATTATTTAGAGTAAAAAAGAAATCCTTATGTATGAGTATACAGACTCCTCTTTGTCTACTGTTATAAGGGGCAGAGTACACTTGACTAAAATTCTTGTCAATAAGTAATTTTTCTTCAGATTTTTGTAGGTGGGTTTCTTGTAGGAGACAAATATCTGCTTTTAATTTTAAGAGATGGTCTACAATTTATATCCCTTTTGCCTGTGAGCGAGTGCCACAAACATTCCAGGAGACCAGAATTAATTTATGCATACAAACAATATAAACTCAGTCCTGTGTATATATCTGTATAGGTTACTTGTTATTATTGGCATGTTATAGGATGGAATCAAATTGGTTAGGTGGTTTATGTGAAATAAGAGGTAACGTGTAAGTGAATATATCAGTGAAAAAATAGGGAAGGAGGTGAAAGTGAAGGAAATTGGCGGGGGATTAAACATGTAACAATACACCAGTAAATGGTAACCTAAGCGAGATTTTTTGTTTACATTTATTTTAGATATAGTTATGTATTAATATTATATTTGTAATATAGCCTATATATAATAAGTATTCATATTTTAGGTTTTATAACCACATATACAGTATATGTATACATTTAATAATCAAACAAAGTTCAGTTCCACCAATGCCAATTAGAACAGCCAGGGAGTGGAGTTGGGATTCCAGAATAGTTGGCCATCGATGTATAGCTTAGCAACGACTATCGTAGTCCGTTCACCCTCCTGCCTATTTTGTCTCATTATAGGAAACAGTACCTTTCGCCGCTCATTAATCCCTCTCGGGAATTGGTCATTCATTCCGAAAGAGGTCCCTTTAAGCTCCCGTCCTTTACTTTTAAGAATTGTTTTCTGTTTAAAATGCTCAAACTTAGCGATAATAGGACAGGGTTTGTTGCCCCTATGGGCTCCTAGCCGATGTACACGGTGAAAAGAGATATTATTTACCGTCTCCTGGGGAATTTTTAACGATGTCGTTATACATTTTTTCATCTCGGCCTCTAGATTGTTAGAGGTGTTCTTGGATATGCCTAAGAATATTAAATTCTCCCGCATGCTACGGGATTGGACATCCGGAACCGTTTCTTTTAGCGTTTTATTCTCCTTTTTAATCGTTTCCAACTCGGCTGAAACAGCGGCGAGTGAAGAGCGTAACTCGGCATTATCTCGTTGGAGGTCACTTTACCCTACCATCTGCAGGGCTATGTGTATGCAGTGTATGTCTTTATGTCATCAGTGTACGTCTATGTGTATTCAGTTAACTGGGTGTGTCTCACTAGGTACTGTATTAGCTACTGAGGAACTCGGGTCCCGAAAACAGGCACGGGCCTGAGACAGACGCAAAAGAGATGCGAAACTACCAAACAAGAAGCAAAACCTATCCTAAGGCTATAAGGCTAGTATTAAATCATGCGTAACTAGGGAAATGAAAACCTAGAAAGAAAAATTGAAAAAAAAGAGAGAAAACAGGGAAAAGGCTTTTCGTCTTCTTAAACCCCCAAAACTGTACTGCGGGCCATAATTCTCTTAGAAAGACAAGGAGGTTGTCTCAGGCACGTGGAGGTCGAGGAGAATCTCATCCCCTGGGTGTGCTAATTTACGGGAAAAATAAAAATAAATCTTAGGTTGGTTAGCGTAACACGGTGGTTGCTAAATGCAAAGCTAACGCAGCTCCCTATAGAGTAACTAGCCTATCCCAAAAGTCATGCACTACCCGAGAATACCCGAGAAAGGAGGAAAAGGGAAGAAGAAAAAAAATTCTGAGCATTATCGGCGGTACATCGAGACTAGGGAAAGGCAGACGTAGGGGCTAGCCAGACTAAAATAAAGCTTTGGGAAGAGTTTTCCAACCTACTTTCAAAAGGCACTAAGTACGGGGTAGCTTTTCATTGCGAGCTGAGACACTAAAAAACTGTTTTCACTCAGCATGTCATTCAAAAGTATCACAACACTTTAAGTGTACATAATCCTTGAATTACAGTTGCCAATCATTTCACGGTTTATCTAGTTTAATTCCACATAGCGCTATCGGTGTTACGGGCTAGGATCGTACCCTTAAGTGTTCCACCAAGCGTCGGTAGACAAATAGACTGTAAACCATAGTACGTTAACTTCTTGTCATTATTCGTTAGCAATCCTAGTTGTTCACACCAGGCGATTCGGCAGACCATTCCTGGTTGATTCACTACCGTAGTCATCAGCATCATTTCCTAGTAGCCAACAATGTCCTTTCATCCGGGGTAGCATTTGACGTATGCCATAAAGCAGTCAGCAAATTTGTAGCTTTTTGTGTGGCAGTGTTCCTACCATCCTCCTCAAATTTGCTTAGTGCCAGTAAAAATGATATAGGCCCTCTCAGGCCATGGCAAAGGTACCATTCAACTTATTTTAAGTCAAGTTAGGAGGGTTATGAAAATATTTTATTAAGGTTGAAAAGTTCCTTAGTGCTACTTCAAAGGGTAAGAAAAAAAAACAGGTGACATAAAAAAAGCCAGGTGTGAGCGTGGACACCCGTTTCCATCTAGACTACAAATCTTTATGCTCACACTTGATCTATGTTAAGGGATGTGTTTTCCGTCATCTACGCATCTTTGTTAGCGGCTAACAAGCTAAACTAAGCTAGGCCGAGAAACTTCAGTGTGCAACGAGATCAAATTTAAGCAACACGATGCTTCAACAAATTATGTTTTTGTCCAGTTAAGTAATAATGGACATCCTAAGTCGAAGTTTTTGTACGTTGGCTACAAATTCAGCAAATTTTGGTGAAGCGCATGCATTTGTCCTACCTGGAGTCTCGTTTCTGTGTTGACCGACACTTCACCTACTTTCTTTTGGAGGTTGGCAAGTAACTTTTGATGCATTACCGCCACCTTCTGAATTGGAGTGTGGGTCTGGATAATTCTATTTCACAACCACCTATTTAACCCTCTCTTCCCAAAAATCTAAATCTAAAACTTAACTCACAGGAACTTTTCCGTAAATGTCTTTAGGATTCAAAGCTACTTTCTGACCTTTGTCGTCTTGCCTATGACTATATTGCTTGCCTGATTATTTTTAACACGTGATTCAAATACATGCTCTGCCATAGTGATGGCCAAATAAAGCTGTCATTAATATACGAACGCGTACAAATGGACAAATTATGCTGTGTGCAGTACTTTGAAAATGGGTTAACTTCTTGAAGCTTCAGTTATAGTGCCCTCTCCTGGCGAAAAGAAAGACTGCACTGGATATAAAACAACTGCTTTGGAATGTTTTGATGCACGCACTCTTCTCTCTCTCTCTCTCACACACACACACACACACACACACACACACACACACACACACACACACTAAAATACAATGTATTTATTAATTTATTCATTCATTTTACAAATAAAGAGTGAAGAATGTGTGTATTGTGCAGGGGCGTGCAGTGACCTTCGGAGGGGCAGGTGCTCAAAAAAAAAAGGGGGGGGCACATGATAATGTGTCTGCACTGTCCACTCACTTAGGGTTCGAACTTCGAACCCATGCCACCACCGAACCTCTGTGCGTGGGGCAGGGAGCTGAGGGGGATTAAAATTGATAGAAGTTGTTTGTATGTATATACTGTATATGTGTGTGCGTGCATGTGAAAAAAAAATCCATTGTAAAATTCTTCATTGAAATAATGGCTAAACAATAAATCAACACATGACGAAGCTGTTATTTATCAGCAATGCCAATGACCGACAAAAAACTTGTTTTAACATTTGTGCATAAATAATCAATTATGAACAAATTTACATAAATAAAAATGATTATGTGAAATCTACATGAAATTTACATTTTAAATAAGTTATTATGATTTTACTATAGTGCATGTCGCGTAAAAGAATGTCTTACACTGTAACAAAAAACATCACATTTACTCAATTAAAATGAGGCAACAGATTACAATCAATATTAATTAAATTTCACGATGCTTCGTATTGAGTGTTAATTAAATGAGAACCTTAAATGATTATACATTTAATATGAGTAGCTTTGAATAGAAAACCCGTAAAGTAATTAATTAAAACCTAAACAAAAATATTGAGTTGATATGAAAAATATATACACTCTAAATGTGTAAATAGTACTAATGAAAAATAATTTAATTACTCATATCAATTATATATAATTGAGTAAAAATAATTTACATTAATTGATAAAAAAAAAAAAAAGTATCTATACAATTAATTAAATCTATAAAAAAAATTCTTATGTAATTATGTCCAAGAAAACACAGAATACAAATACCATGACAGTGAAAGTAAGTGTATATATATATATATATATATATATATATATATATATATATATATTATAATTATTATTATTATTTGGATACATTCCAAATTAGTGCTAACATTTAACACTATACAAACACTGCAAAAACACTGTAGAACAAAAATATAAACTGCAACTGTTCAAGCCAGAAGTTTGCTCTTGAGGGACTGTACTTTAAAGGTTTTGCGTCATCCAGTTCCATAAAAATTTTTGAGGAAAACCTCAAATGTGTACTTCAACTGAGTGGGGTAATCTAGATTAAACGCATAGGTCAAACCAAGGAGGACAGAACAAGCCCTGGCAACATCTCCAAATCCGGTGATGACTTCCACGGCTTCAACTCCTACAATGCCCTTTTTGCTTGTAGAAGCTCTGGTCACAGTAATGGCCATGATCAGATGGTTAAATTTCATGTTCTCAGTGTCCTGCAACATGAAATTGGAAGAGTCTTGAAATAAAACTGTCAGAAATATGTTACAAGCATATCACATTAGTGGAGATTTTATTTTTTATTTTTTTAATAAAGGGCCTCTTCTTTCAGCCATGTCGATGTCCAGATGGATGACAAATTAAAACAATATTCCAATATTAAGTTTATTTAAAGTCCTTATTCACTATTCACGGACTTGTACCAGCATATTCACATATCAGTCCCAACAATGACAGGGCTTAAAGTACCCCGCACCATGCCGGATTTCCAGCGTAAGAGCCACCGGCGCAATGACAAATCCAGCGAAGTAAACAGTTAACATGTGGCGAATATTTGACACATCTGGCAAAACACCGCCAATGCGGAGAAAAGGCCAACTTCAAAATAAACCTCCCCATACCAAGTAATATGTGTAGCGCAATGCCAATGAACGCTTTTATTTTCAAGTTTTTCCCGGAAGCGTTTTGGCAGTCGCGGCGCAACGAATGACTTGACTTGTCTTGCGGAACGTGTGTCTGCCGTACTTATTACCGGCGTAAACAATTGTGACCAAAGTCAATGAAACAACTTCGTACATAAATCACGTTCGATTGCCAATTAAGAGCACTAAACAAAGACTTAATTACGCTGGCATTGTATTGCACGGTGCCTTTTGCCAGTGTTTAGGGTGTCTACAGTGTGATAGAGTGAACAATATTATTGTACTCTTTGCGTGTTCAATAAATTGAAGTTGAGATTCTGGTGAAGAAGTCCCTTTGCAAAGGTAATTAAGCAGAAGCTTCTGATCACACAAATGAAGTCACCCAAGCAGTGATCTGTTCAAAAGTGTGTCTCCTCCTCCAGCACACAGCACATTTATTGAAAATCAGTGAATACAAGAAAATCCCTCTCCACTCCCTTCAGCAAGTTCCCATAGGTACAAAATCAGATTAGACTTGAACAGCAGTATATCAGCCTGTCCTTGGACTCTCTTTGACCGGACAGAGACTCGTACAAACTATACTCCCTTTAGATAATATAGAAAAGAAACCTGTTACCTTCCTCTTTCCCAGGCAAGAGAACAAAGGACTATAGATTGACTTAACATATGAATTAACTGTTGTCTTATTATTACACAGCTCTAACTAATATCCAAAACGGTTAAAATATAAATCGAAACAGAAAAACAATGTTAATAATCTAACAAGTATTAGCGTGCTAACGGTGCTAGCGGCTGAAGCTAGAGCCAATCTGACTACTTTTCAACGGCAGTATAATCGACATGGTGATTTGCACACTTTGATGTTGACAGCCGGACACAGTTGCCGTTCCTAGAGATCAGTTTAATAAACTGAGCCCACTCTATTGTGCAGTTGACGGTCGGCAAAATCACAACTGTGGTTCTGGCGTCACTTTGTCTCACAGACCAAAAACTACTCATCTCGGAATTTCATTTCATACAAAGTGCTGTACATGGAGTAAATATCAGTCAGGGAATAAAGACAGGTAAAACAAAAATAACACCAAATACATTGATAATTATGTTAAGTGGTGTTCAAAACAGCCAAAATAGTCTCCCCCTCCTTCATCCTTTCCTTGTGGGAAGAGTGAAATACAAAACTGATGTCAACAACTGGCTGGATAAATTATGGCAGCCTCCTAGTGGTGAAATGGGGAAGTACGTTTTCATTTTCTAGCAAACCTAGGTGAAATTATTGTTATAATTCAGAGCCATATTACCAACTTTTACCATATAAAAGTGGCTATTTTTCAAAAATATTCCTTGTTCCTAACACTAACCTTAAACCTCAAACATAAAAACATTATATAATGCCACTTAAATTAAAACGTCTGACTAAATAACCCAAAGATTAGTAAACTGGCAACCAACAAATCAATTTCATCAATTTAAATAAGCAAATCCAAAATTATAATTGCATTGTGAAATCAAAATCAACAGGAAAACATTTAAACTCAAAGTCCTTTTCCTACCAGTTGCGTCTCGCAATTCACCAAGAGTTGTGGTGATAAGTGTCATGTTTTGGGTTCTGTTTTCCTTGTGTGTCTCCCTTGGTCTTGTTTAAGTGTGATCCTGCCCTTCCTCGTGTGATCCAATCAGTGCCCTCAGCCACTTGTGTCTTGCCCCAGGTGTGTCTTGTTGTGTCGTTAGTGTCTGTGTATTTAGTCTGCTGTCTCCCCTCTGTGTCGGTTCATTGTTTTTCCCCCTGTGATGCTGTCCTTTTTTGCCTTGGATTTTCCCCCATTTCATGCTGCTCGTTTTGCCTTGTTGTTTTCCCCATGTTTTGTTTTTCCTTGCAATTTAGATCTCGCCTTTTGTTTTGTAGAAATTAAAATCCCTTTTTTGATTGAACCTCTGCCTCCTCGCCCTGTCTTCCCGCATTTGGGTCCCCAAGCTTCCCCTCCTTGACAGAATCTGTCAGAATCTGTCAGGGACCAAGGGAGACACACAAGGAAAACAGAACCCAAAACATGACAATAAGGGCTTGTTCGCAGGATAGCTGAGCTTCTTTTTTTGCTTGGACCTGAGTCAGTGCTGCCGTAAAATATTTCTTTGGAGGTTATTTATAGCTTCTTTGGCAAGTGTAGACATCTTTGGCTGATTTGGTTGGCCACTCTTCCACAGGTCGTTTCACCCCTTGTTCAAGGAACTTTTTGCCGGTTCTTATATTTTTCTTTGAGAAGTTATTAAGGTCATGAGGTAGCGTTTGTCTGATTCAACCAGGTAGCCAACTCCAAGGGCTTTGTTGTCTTCTTTTCTCATTTGATTGGGAAGAATGAGTACTCGATCTGACGATTCTGGATGTTCTGATGCATCTTGCTGCCTCCCACTTTGGCTTGACCGGACCCACAGCTTGAGGAAGAATCCGCTTGCTTTCAGGATTTCACACATGGGTTCACAGGCTTCTCCGATGCTGTCCCATTTCCACCAGCCTAAGAAGTCCTTGCCTGCAACTGTGCTTTTGGTTTCAGCTTGTTTTTTTTTTGGGATTTCTGGGGGCTTGGGGGCGGCTGTGGACCGGTGGGGTGCCTGGCGGGCCTGCAGTGCTGCGTTGGTTTGGGGGCGCGGGCCGTGTTGGGGTGGGGGGGGGGGGGGGTTGCGCTCCTGATCCTGCTCCTGGGTTTGCTCTCCGGCCGGTGGCCCTGGCGGGGCCCGGGGGTCGTCCTTTGGCGCTGCCGCGGCCTGGGGGGCCCTGAGGTGTTGCGCTTGCTCTGTCCTGGCAGGGGTCGACGGCTCCCCTCTTTGGTGGAGATTTTCATGCATGCCAGATCCACCACACCAGCATCTATCGAAACTCAGACACAATCTGCTTCTTCCTCAGGTCATTGAATCGGTGCAGGCTGGTGTCTGTGGATCTCTCTGCTTCGTCTGTCCTTCCTTCCTTTCCTCAGTCTCTCCTTTGGTCTCTTGAGGTCTCCCTGATTTGTTGGAATTTAGATGTTTCTGGGGTTGGTGAAGAACTCTGGTTGGTGGCCCGGTGGGTGGTGTCTGGTCGGTGCTGAATTTCACTTTCCTTTCTTTGGTCCTTCCTCGGGTCTCCTGACGGCGGTGTTCGGTTTAGGTGAACGGTATGGGATTTTTTTAAATAGGTTTTTGGTGAACTAACAAATACACACACACTCGCACGAACGCACGCACATACACAATCTCACCCACATACAAAATAATAAAAAAAGAGCAATAATGATGACATTACCGAATGAATAATACTGAGCTCTTAAAAAAGAAAGAAAAAGAAGAAGCAATTTCTTGATACTTTACTGCTGTAGTTCTCATCGATCGTGCATAAGGTGTCTTTCTTTTTTTTGTGCAGAGCCATGTCCACTTCTTCACAGAGGCTTGGATGTGCGCCACCAACTGTCTTTCCTAGTGGGCTCTCCCAAAGGACTAGATCTCCCATTACTCTTACTCTTTGAGGCGCGAGTCTTCCTTCGCGGTGGCTGATGAGAAACTCAATCTGCTCTGGTCTCTGAAGGTCTTCCAGGCTGGCGTCGGGGAAGAATTTCTTGAGTAGTCTTGATTACCCTATGGACTTTTGCAATTCCATTCAAACCATAGCAGATGAGTTCATGAACTCTCTCTGTGCCTCTAGGCGTTTTTATTCTCACTTTGAGCCAGTATCTATTGGTCTTTACCCTCATGGCCATGCCTCCGACTCCATGGACAACAAGCGTGATCTTTTCACTTTGTAGTTTCAGTCGTCTAGCAGCTTTGTGGGTGATATAGTTCGTATCTGATGCCAGGTCAATAAGAGTTCTTCTGATCGTGTGTGTTTGAGTCCATCACTCCAGGTTGGTTCTTTTCAGTGCAGCGTGATTTTTCAGCCATGTTGGTGAAAGCGTTCCTGCCATGTCTGGGGTGAGCTTGCATATTAATTTCTCTTGCTCTTTTGTGAATATTTGCCTTTGAGTGGTGGGTTTTCTCAGCTTCTCTCTTTTTTAACCCTCCTTGCAGACAAAGAAAGTAATGGTGGTCTAAGGAGCTTCCCTTTGTTGGAAAACGATCCTTTAGTTTTCCGCGTGTTCGTCCTATTCCGGGTAATGAGAATGTTGAATGATGAATACAGACTGGAGATCGGTGAACAGGTCCTTCGAAGGATTTATTCTACAGAAATTTCTGGACACAGACAAGTTTACAGACAAAACGCTGCAGTTCCTCTTGCCAGTGTGTCAATTCCTCCCAATTGCAGTCGTCTTATACTTTCAGCATAGCGGTCCCCCCAAACCCCTCCCCTCTCCCCTTTCTCACCAGCACTGCCCTTAAGCCCCACCCCTGCCCCCGCTCCCAAGACAGACAGCACTCAATACACATTGACAGATGGCCGATTGATGTGGAAATATAGGTCTCAGACAAAATGGCATCTTTACAGCAAATAAAACTTTACAAAGGAATCCTTTTTAACACATTTTGTTGCCCCAAACAGATGGCTAATTGCGTGTGAAAAGGAAGGAAGAATCTTCAAACATTCCCTCACATTATTACACTCATCAAGCTTTACTGAGGAAATTAAAGCAGTTATGACTAAATCTAAACAGTTATAACTAAAATCTAAACAGTTATAATTAAATTTGGGCAGAAGACTGTCAACACTTTCTTGCAGCCTTTATTCCTGTCAATACAGTCCTCGTCCTCTGCATGACATATGAGGCATCTTTTGCATGCTCCCAGCTTTTTAACAGCTTTTAGCTTCTCACCAGGCTTTAGTTCTTTGAACCGCTTGCAAAAGAAGATTTTGTCAGAGTGCCTTTTATCTCCACAAACAACACATCCTATTCTTCTCGTAGACTTTGTGGAGGCATACTTCTCCAGATAAATTGGCTTCTTTTCGGGGTTTTCACTCTAGTTTTTCTCAATTTTCAATTATTTCCAAGGCAATTGTTGGCTTGTTGCCGTACCTATTTTGAAGTACTCTGAATATGTCTTCAGCGTCGTGGTATGTTGACAGGCACAGGTCTCTGCATATTCTCTCATCCACGCTGTAGAGTTGAAACTTCTTGACTTCCACTGAGTCAGTTGGTTCTCCCTACTTTTGCAGGTTTTCCCAGTCTCTTCTCCATCTGTAGAAATCTCTCTTTGACCCAGTGAACTTGGGTAAACTCGTTGGCTTTATTTTTATCGCTGGTTGTGGAATTGCTGCAAGTTTAGGCTCTCTTCCTCTTTTCTCCTCTGCGACCCTTTTGTGCGATGAGGAACTCTGCCCTTTTGATTTCAAGGGTGTTCCCGAATGCTTTCAGGTCCTTTATTCTGCTTTCCAGGTGTGCTGTCTCATCAGGTGGGATCCATCTTTCCCATCATCGTTTGTATTGCTCACAACCTAAGCTTGCTGAATTCCTCTTGTAGTTCATGCTTGATCAAGCTATTTGCAGCTCTGCCCAGGTAATTAGCTTGCTTTGTGAATGCACCTTTAGCGAACGTCCTCTCTTGCTTCAGTTGCTTGACTGTTTTCCCGAGAATTTTCTTTGCCATGTTGAACACTTCCAGTCGATTTCTTCTACCTTTGTTGACAGGTTGACTTGAGCAGGCCGTTGATCCTTGTCTTCTTGTTATCAACTATCAAGTTATGTGTGTTACTTCACCACAACTCTGCCCAAACTTGAAAAACTGCCTGATGAATTGTTGAATGCAAAGGACAACTAGATTATTTGTGTTCTTTGGTTATTTATTTTCTTGAAGATGGAATGGTGAAACAGTTGAATAGAGTAAGTTGGAACAGGTTGGAATAGTTTGGAGCAGGTCAGAATAGTCGGAACAGGTGGGAATAGGTTGGAACAGGTCGGAATAGTTGGAACAGGTGGGAATAGGTTGATAACTTTTGAAATAAAAAGAAAAGGTATTATAAAGTATTTTTCCAAAGAGCTAATAAAGAATAGACATTATACAATGTACTTTTGATTTAACAGTTTTTAATGGTTCCTACACAAAATTCTGAATTTAACTAGCATCTCAAACAAAGGATTAGTTTAGTTATTTATAATTAACTTCAATCTCATTTTCAGTCCAACAAATCTATTTCTTAAATTTATATAAGCATAAGCATGTGATTGGCTGCCCGAAACCAGCTGGGATAGGCCATTGTGAGGAAAAGCGGTTAAGAAAATGGATGGATGGATGGAAATAAGCAAAACCAAAATTATCATTGCATTTTGAAATCAAAATCAACAGGTTCAAATGAAACAGGTACCTCAAAGCAAGCGTCGAACTTCCTGAATCACACTGCTTCAAAACTGTGCTTCGTAGCTTGAATCCTTCTGCAAGTATCACGTGACCATAAGTCACAGCGCGTATTGACGACCCGAAACGCTTTGGTGGCTGGTGGCCTGCTAAATTACGAACTGGAATTTATGCTGTCCTTTGACAGAAGGTGCCGTTAAGTTCAATGTTGGTTGGCTTCCTCTGGGTGATGAAGTGGTGCCGTCACTTCACTTTGGTACATGAGACGTGGTTTCATTTCCTCCCACCGGGAGATCAGAGTGAGAATCTTTTTTATTCATTTTTATTTTGTATGTGCGTGAGTATGTTCATGTGCGTGCATGTGTGCGTGAGTGTGAGTGTGTATTCATCAATTCACCTAAAACCTATTAAAAATCCCATACCGTTCACCTAAACCGAATACTTCAGAATCCAGCGAGAGTCGTGAGGTTGTCAGGAGACCCGAGGAAGGATCAAAGAAAAGAAAGGAAAGTGAAATCCAGCACCGACCAGACATCACCTACTACCCACCGGGTTACCAACCAGAATCTTTCACCAACCCCAAAAACATCTAAATTCCAACAAATTAGGAAGACCTCAAGAGACCAAAGGTAAGACTGAGGAAAGGAAGGAAGGATAGATGAAGCAGAGTTAGATCCACAGACATCAGCTTCCACCGATTCAACGACCAGAGGAATAAGCAGATTGTGTTTGAATTTCGATAGATGCTGGTGTGGTGGTTCTGGCATGCATGAAAACCTCCACCAAAGAGGGGAGCCATCGACCCTGGCCAGGACAGAGCAAACACAACCTCCCAGGGCCCCCCAGGCCTCAGCAGCGCTAAGGCACAACCCCCGGGCCCCGCAGGGGCCACCGGCCGGAGAGCAAACTCAGGAGCCAGGAGTGCCCCTTACCCCAACACGGTCCGCGCCCCTAGCCCAACACAGCAGAACGGGGCACGGCAGGCCGGCAAGGCACCCCACCTGCCCACAGCCCCCCCTCTGATATAAGATAACTCTGACATTTTTCAAAATATCTGCGGTCCCGGGGCGCAACAACTGTTGACGATCGAAGCCTGTGCACAGCCAGCCTAGGTCTGATAATCGAAGTCCACTTTTGATTGTGGCCGATTGGCCTTCGGTCGGCTCCTCGATATCGCGGATTGACGGCAATCAAGAACAGCAGCTCCCTGAGATGAGTAAAGGTCGCATGTCGTGAGTATTTTTGTGTTTGTGTAGCGCTGAGATAGGGGGTTGAAATTCCTACAGGTCGAATCTAAAATAGGGGGAAGTGAATGACTCGAGGTCATTGCGCGTTAAGAATTAAAACCCTGTGAATACAAGTCAATGGCAGGTAAATGAGAGACGGCGGAGTCTGATAAATTCCGTAGACAAAGGACGGCGAAGTCCTGTGTACACTTAAATTCCGTGAAATATTGTGTCTGTGTTTTGTCTCTGTGAGGTCTTGTGTGTGTCTGTATGTCATAATGTCTGAATGAGTAATACTTTTATAATGTGAGAGATATGAGTTGGAAATTAGATTGTGGTGTCGGAACGTTTGTGTAAATGTTGTTTGTAAATTGTCCCCCTCACTCAGTCTGTGTCTGTCTTGTGGGCTCGTGTGTGTGTGTGTGTTAGTCTGTCTGTGTGTTGTTGTCTGTAAAAGAAGTCTAGAAGGATTTAAATTGTGTAACCCTGCCCTCGGGGGAAATTTGTGTGAGAAAAATAAACAACAAACAACATTGCTGGTCTTACCACAGTTTAAATAAACCTTTCCTTTCATTTTAGCTGAAACTCTTCTGTCACACATCACACCTGACACGTTTCTCCACCCGTTCCAGTCTCCCTGCACACGCTTCATCACTTCTTTTCCACACTCTCCATTGCTCTAGACTGTTGACCCTGAATACCTAAACTCCTCCACCTTCTTGGTCTGTTCTCCCTGTAACCTCACTCTTCCACTTGGGTCCCTCCCATTCACACACAGATACTCCGTCTTGCTACGGCTAACCTTCATTCCCCTCCTTTCCAGGGTAAACCTCCATGCCTCTAGCTTCTCCTCCACCTGTTCCCTGCTCTCACTACAGATCACAATGTCATCTGCAAACATCATAGTCCATGGAAATTTCTGTCTAACCTTGTCTGTCATCCTGTCCATTACCATAGCGAACAAGAACGGGCTCAGAGCACACCTACAGCACACCTCACCCCTGTCTTACAGTCCTCATACATGTCCTGCACCACTTGAACATACTTCTCTGCCACTCTAGACTTCATCATACAAAACCACAGTTCCTACCTCTCTGGATGCAGCCTCTTCTGACCTTCTCTGTACTTCTCTATCAACATCCTCAAAGCAAATACTGCATCTGTGATACTCTTTTTTTGGCATGAAACCATACTGCTGCATAAGCTTTCTCCAGATCTACAAAGGCACAATGCAGCTCATTCTGACCTCTGTACTTCTCTATCAACATCCTCAAAGCAAATACTGCATCTGTGGTACTCTTTTTTTTGGCATGTGACCATATTGCTGCTCACAAATGTTCACCTCTGCCCTACTCTTTCCCATAGCTTCATTGTGTGGCTCATCAGCTTTATTCCTCTGTAGTTGCCACAACTCGGCACGTCTCCCTTGTTCTTAGAAATGGGCACCAGCACACTTTTCCTCCATTCCTCAGGCATCTTCTCACTATTTAAGATCCTGTTAAACAACCCAGTCAGAAATTCTACTGCTACCTCTCCTAGACACTTCCATACCTCCACAGGTATATCATCAGGACCGAGTGCCTTTCCACTCTTAATCCTCTTCAATGCCCTTCTCACTTCATCCTTACTTATCTTTGCTACTTCCTGGTCCACAATAGTCACCCCTTCTACGCTTCGTTCTCTCTCATTTTCCTCATTCTTTAACTCTTCAAAGTACTCTTTCCATCTTCCCATCACACTACTGGCATCTGTCAACACACTTCCATCCCTATCCTTTATTACCCTAACCTGTTGCACGTCCTTCCCATCTCTGTGTCTTTGCCTTGCCAACCTGTATAGATCAGTCTATCCCCTCCTTACTGTCCAACCTAGCATACAAGTCATCGTAAGCCCCTTGTTTGGCCTTTGCCACTTCTTCTTTCACCTTACGCTGCATTTCCCTGTACTCCTTTCTACTTTCTTCAGTCCTCTCAGTGTCCCACTTCTTCTTAGCTAACCTCTTTCTCTGGATGCACTTCTGCACTTCCTCATTCCACCACCAAGTCTCCTTTTCCTTCCAGATGACACACCAAAGACTGTCCTACGTGTCTCCCTGATCACATTTGCTGGAGTTGTCCAGTCATCTGGAAGCACTTCCTGACCATCCAGAGCCCGTCTCAACTCCCTCCTGAAAGTCATACAACACTCTTCCTTTTTCAGGTTCCACCATTTCGTCCTCTGCTCTGCCTTTGCCGCCCATCTTTCTCCCCACCAGAGTCATCCTACACACTACCATCCTATGCTTTCTGGCTACACCCTCACCTGCCACTACTTTGCAGTCGCTGATCTCCTGCAGAATACACCGTATTTACGACAGCCATTTCCATTCTTTTTGCAAAGTCAACCACCATCTGTTTTTCTGCGTATCTCTCCTGGATACCAAACTTGCCCATCACCTCCTCATCATCTCTATTTTCCTGCACCAACGTGTCCATTGAAATCTGCACCAATGACAACTCTCTCACTTCTAGGGATGCTCTGCATCATTTCATCAAGGTCCAACCAAAAGTTCTCCTCCTCCAGCTCACATCCTACCTGTGGCGCATACCCACTAGGGGTGTGGAAAATAATCGATATTAATGGATGCATCGATGCGCACATGCACGATGCGAGTGCGTCGGCTTATTCACTGGGTATCAATGTAATTGACGTGTGAAATCTAGATCCATCTTGATGCGTTGGCGGGTATCGGTAAAATTCGATGCAAGCGCCGTTTTATTCATTGTAAACGTCATCCTATCTGCTGTTCCCCAAAATCCCAGGGCGCAGTGAATGCACCATACAGAAGCCGTACACTAGTAAAACATCATGGACGTCCGAGCGAGCAGCAGCGAGGAAGATTATATATGTAAATAAATGTTTGGAAACACTACGGATTTGCAAAAAAAGACGGAAAGCTTGACAAAACGTCCGTCATTTGCAAAGAATGCCGCGTGAAGAAACCGTACAACGGCAGCACGACAAACATGCAGACCCACTGAAAAAGGATACACCACATCGCTAACAAGTGTACCGCCGCCTCCCCGTCTAGTTCCTCGTTGGACACCGGAGATGGACTAAGCAAATTAGGTCAGGATCAGAAAAGTTTCGCTTCTTATTTTGGGGGTCCTCTCGCAGCAAACTCTGACCGTGCAATAGCTATAACTAAAGCCATTGCTTACTTCATATGTAAAGACATGCAGCCTTATAGTGTGGTGGAAAATGAGGGCTTCAGACAGCTCGTGCACGTTTTGGAACCCAGGTATAAAATACCAGACAGGTCTGTCTTCACTGACAAACATATTTCCGATCTGTACAACAAAGTGAGAAGTGAGATTGTTGTGTCGCTGAACAGTGCACAAAGAGTCGCACTTACAGTGGATGGGTGGACGTCTTACGCCACTGACTCGTATATAACAGTGACGGCACACCACATTGACATGGAGTGGGAAATGCAAAACTTCGTTCTCCAGACCAGAGCTTTCCGGGAGTCCCACACCGGAGCAAATCTTGTAGAGTTACTGCGCGACGTTAGCCGCGAGTGGAAGATTGGTGACAAGAAGCCAGCGCTAGTCACGGATAATGCAACAAACATGATCCTGGCTGGGTCTGCTGCAGAAATGAAGCCACATGTGCGGTGCCTAGCACACACACTGAATTTGTCCTCGCAAACATTTAAAGTAGACCAGGTGAAACCTATCCTGGTGGAAATAAGGAGGGTCATGACATTTTTTTCACAAAAGTACTAAAGCTTCTGATGCTCTCCGTGATCAGCAGCACAGCTTGGGTCTGACACACCACAAGCTAATCCATGATGTTTCCACAAGGTGGAATAGTTCCCTTGAGATGTTGGAGTGTTTTGGGGAACAGAAGGATGCTGTTTAAGGAAAATCAAGCCAAGGGGAGAACCACTGCCTGCCCTCTCAGATGATGAGATGAAAATTATCCCAGAAATTGTGAAACTGATGTCCCCCCTGAAATTGGCAACCAAGTTCCTCAGTGAGGAAAATACCCTGACTCTCTCCATTGTTTCCCCACTACTGGCCAAACTACGGTCAGAATTTGGAGGAAACCACAGCGATCTAGCAGTCATTGGCAAGATGAAAGAAGATTTCAGGCAGGACTTTGAGTCCCGTTACAACTACATCCAAGATTTCCTCGACAATGCCTCAGCCCTTGACCCCCGCTTCAAAGATCTCCACTTCATGGATGCTGACAACACTGTAAAGGACGTGATATTCCTGAGGATAGCAGACCAAGTGGAGGATATGGTAAGAAATACAATATTAGCTGCAGTTAGTTTTACTCTTATTATTTTCTATCTCACTTAAGGGTTTTCTGTTTTAGTTCTAATTAGGTTACAGTATATGTATTTATTTATTTATTTACTTATGCTAGTTTTCAACACTTGTCCAAGTTGGCTTTTCTAGATGATGATGATGAGCCCTCTGCTCTGCTGATTGTCAGGCAAGGGCTGATGGTATGCTAGATGATGAGAGCCAGGCAGCTCAAGCAAAATAAGATGGGAGAGGCCACAGGGAGGAAGAAGAGGAAGACAATGAAAATTATGTGGAGGAGATGGAGGAAGATGAGAGGTTTGCTGTGGGACTTGGTTTTGTTATCTATAATAGTGCATTGATTTGAAAATAGGTGTGATGATGATATTGTATTGCAGTCATATGGTAGTTTAACTAATAACTAATTTAATATGCTGATATTAATGTAAACAAAAGGTCAGGTTCACGCAGCTGGCTGTGATTTTTTTTTTAGCACTACAAAGTGAGTTATGAGACTGTGCTAATGTTTATAATTTATGTTAATGTATCTGCACCCAGAGGGGGATGTGCATTATACTGTCTATTTGTTGTTGTTGTTTGTGTTTGTGATATTATTGTAGACATATTGCTGTGACTCATGTCTCTTTTGTCCTGTCTTGCTTTGCCTTGTCTACCCTAGATGATGAGCCAGAGCCTCCCAAGAAAAAGTCAGTCATGGACCAGTTGCTTGGAGGTTTCCTCGCTCCTACAGTACCAGAGAAGACTATAAGGGAGAAAGCTAAGGAGGAAATAACAAAATACAGGGGGAGGGATGGATTAGATGTCAATGGTGATGTGTTGCAGTGGTGGAAAGAACAAGTGGATCTTCCACTGCTTTCAAAATTGGCCAGGAGCTATTTGTCCATCCCTGCAACAAGTGTCCCCTCTGAACGAGTGCTCAGCCACAGCAGGTGACATTATAACAGCAGAGCGCAGTCGGCTTTCTCCTGAACATGTAGACCAACTAATCTTCTTGGAAAAAAAAAACTGAAGCAGCACCATATGAAATGCATCAGAAAGTGAGGTGTTGACAGTGAGTGGTATTTGCAGAAAGATGTTTTCATGTTCTTTTCTTTTTAATTCTTATGAACATTTGGTAATGAGACACTCAGTGAG
This sequence comes from Leptonotus elevatus, assembly GCF_054856555.1. Lineage (NCBI taxonomy): Eukaryota > Metazoa > Chordata > Actinopteri > Syngnathiformes > Syngnathidae > Leptonotus > Leptonotus elevatus. Next base: position 455,216 of record NC_141250.1, read on the forward strand.
AGTAGTCTGTGTTTACACTACAGCAGCAGCTGTGAGTTTCAAATGCCAAATTGTTTACATTTTATTTGCACAAAATCCAATTGTGGAAGGGTATAAGTTGTTTTGCACTTTCTGCTCCTTAATACTGTATTAGCCTACCTTACAGTGAGTTCATATAAGCAGTATGTTTTGCAGACAGGAATATGAACAAACATTGATTGTAAGTGTCACTTTAAGTTACTCATTGAGTGTTTTTAAGATGGCAAAAACAGCACTTTTGTTAAATCTACTGCCTATGAAGAATAAAGCCAAATCATTTTTGTAGTACTATACTGAATTTCCTATTTTTTTAATATATTTTTTTTAATTTTCTTAATTTTTCCTTTGCTTATTTGCATCATGTTGAATGGCATCGTATCACAACAAATTGCATCATATCGTATGGGATCGCATTGATTTGAACTAAATGATTATCGCATCGTATCGCGTCGTGAAGACGGTGAATCGTATCGCATCGTATCGCCAGAAAATTCCATGTATCGTTAAAGTATCGTATCGCTGGCAGTGCATCGAGATGCGTATCGAATAGTCCTCAGTGCTGAGATTCACACCCCTAATACCCACTAAGAACATTGATCATTACACCTTCGATTCCTATCTTCAGGCTCATCATTATCTGACACTCTTTTTACCTCCAGGACGTTCCTAACAAACTCCTCCTTCACGATAACTCCTACTCCATTTCTCTTCCTATCTACACCATGATAGAACAACTTGTACCCTGCTCCTAAACTTCTAGCTTTGCTCCCTTTCCACCTAGTCACCTGAACACATAGCATGTCCACCTTCCTCCTCTGCATCATGTCAACCAGCTCTCTACCTTTTCATGTCATCGTTCCAACATTCAAAGTCCCTACTCTCAGTCCTAGACTCTTGGCGTTCCTCTTCTTTTTCTTCCTACGAACACAACTTCCTCCTCTCCTTCGACCAACAGTAGTCCAGTTTCCACCGGCACCCTGTAGGTCAACAGCACCGATGGCAGTCGTTGTTAACTCGGGTCTCGACCCATCCGGTGTGGAAGTCATATATTTGATTTGCATGTTTGATTTGGGGCGACACGGTGGCTGACTGAATAGCACGTCCGCCTCCCAGTGCAGAGGACGTGAGATCGAGTCCGGGCTTCGGCCTTCTTGGGTGGAGTTTGAATGTTCTCCCTGTGCTTGCGTGGGTTTCCTCCGGGTACTAAGGTTTCCTCCCACATTTCAAAGACATGCATGGGCAAGTTAATTGAACACTCCAAATTGTCCATAGGTGTGATTGTGAGTGTGGATAATTGTTCGTCTCTGTGTGCCCTGCGATTGGCTGGCATCCAGTTCAGGGTGTACCCCGCCTACTGCCCGAAGCCAGCTGGGATAGGCTCCAGCGCTCCCCGCGACCCTTGTGAGAAAAAGCGGTTAAGAAAATGGATGGATGGCTGTTTGATTTGGCCAAAGTTTTACGTCGGATGCCCTCTGTATTTATCCGGGCTTGGGTTCGGCACAAGAAGACACTGACTGGCTTGTGCCACCTTGCGGCTACATTATGAATAAGTACTATTTGCTGCAATTGAAATGCTACACCCACACACACACCAGATGCATGTTTTTTTATCATTGTGAGTTTAGTACCGCCTTTTGTTCCGCCTTCTTAACTTGTGAATAAATGTGTAGAGCAAGGAGATGGAGGCAGGAAGTCCTTTGGTGCTGAGGGCATCCACTTCCTCCTTTCCGCAGAAAGACAAACTTGGGTGTGGTCCTTGATTCCTGTCTCACGGAGTTGCATCATTTGAGGAAGATTCTCAGCCTCCTATCTATCTATCTATCTATCTATCTATCTATCTATCTATCTATCTATGCTTTCAGTAACAGTTCGAAAACATCATATGGACATCAATCAATCAATCAATCTATAGCCTACATTCTTTTTAATTACACAAGGATTTTTTTTTGGTTACTTTTTGATTTTTTCCCCACATCACTGTGATCCATGAATCCCACTGATGTTGATCTTTGTAACGTCTCACCTATATGTTCCCCACTACTCTGTAGAAAAGGGGGGGGGGTGATTAGCATTTCAGGAACAATTGATGGTTTGCTCAAAGCAGGACTTTTGTGAAATTTTCGGCTCTGATTATAACACGCCTATTTTACCCGTTGAGAATAAAGATATTTGAAAGTTTCGTGTAATTTATGACCTGAAAAGGATTAATGTGGCCGTTTTAACTCCTATTTTTTTTTTCTGACCCAAAATCCTCACTCTGCATGGTCTCAAGTTGCAAAAGATCACACTCATTTCAATTGCTGTAGCTGGCTCTGCCGGAACTGCCCTCCTGCGGTGCCTGGTGTTTGCTAAATTGCCCCAATCTGATACTCCTTATGTATAGGCCACAAGGTCTCTGTTTTTCTTCTTTTTTTTTGAAGCTGCATCTGTTCACTGCTACGGCTTTGGTGATTCTATCTTTACGTGTCTGACAAAGGTCAAGCGGATCTTTGTCAGACAGAGGGAAGTCCACTGGAGGGTGTGCACACATGACAGTTCATGTTGAATTAAATGAATGTAAACGAATTAGCAGATCAAACAGAAAAAAAGGTTGCGGGGTATCGGCCTACACTCCAACTGACTGTAAGTGATTCTGAATGTGATAATCCACAGTATGAATGTGATAAGTCCACAGGAGGTCATCAAGCTGTGACAGAAACAAAGTAAGTCCAAGAGGAGACAATAATGAAGCATATTGCCAAATGAAGGTAAATATATTATATATTCCATCTCAGAAACAATTGAAAAATGTAATTTCTGGAGCCCAGTGTTTGTTCCGTTCCGTTCCGTCGTCAATTCCGCTTATCCGGGGTCGGGTCGCGGGGGCAGCAGCTTTAGCAGGGAAGCCCAGACTTCCCTCTCCCCAGCCACTTCAGCCAGCTCCTCCGATGGGATCCCAAGGCGTTCCCAGGCCAGCCGTGAGACGTAGTCTCTCCAGCGTGTCCTGGGTCGTCCCCGGGGCCTCCTGCCGGTAGGACATGCCCGGAACACCTCCCCAGGGAGGCGCCCAGGAGGCATCCGAACCAGATGCCCCAGCCACCTCAACTGGTTCCTCTCAACGTGGAGGAGTAGCGGCTCGACGCTGAGTCCCTCCCGAATGACCGAGCTTCTCACCCTATCTCTAAGGGAGAGCCCGGCTACCCTGCGGAGGAAACTCATTTCGGCCGCTTGTATCCGGGATCTCGTTCTTTCGGTCACGACCCACAGCTCGTGACCATAGGTGAGGACAGGAACGTAGATCGACCGGTAAATCGAGAGCTTTGCCTTTCGGCTCAGCTCCTTCTTCACCACAACGGACCGATACAGCGTCCGTATCACTGCAGACGCTGCACCGATCCGTCAGTCGATCTCCCGCTCTAACCTACCCTCACTCGTGAACAAGACCCCAAGATACTTGAACTCCTCCACTTGGGGCAGGACCTCATCCCCGACCCGCAGAGAGCACTCCACCCTTTTCCGACTGAGGACCATGGTCTCGGATTTGGAGGTGCTGATCCTCATCCCAATCGCTTCACACTCGGCTGCAAACCGCTCCAGCGAGAGCTGGAGATCACGGCTTGAAGAAGCCAGCAGCACCACATCATCTGCAATCCTCTCGAGAGGGGCTGGACCCTCTTCCACTCTGGAGTTGCCCACGGTGAGAGGCGCAGAGCAGGTGTGGGCATACTCATTGCCCCCCGGCTGGGCGCCTGTGCGTTGGGGTTTACCCCGGTGAACGAGAGGTTAGCCTCCCTCCGCCTACGGGTGGGGGGACGGGTCCTGACTGTTGTTTGTGCTTATGCACCGAACAACAGCTCAGAGTACCCACCCTTTCTGGAGTCCTTGGAGGGTGTGCTGGAGAGCGCTCCCCCCGGGGACTCCCTCGTTCTGCTGGGGGACTTCAATGCTCACGTGGGTAATGACAGTGAGACCTGGAGGGGCGTGATTGGGAGGAACGGCCCCCCCGATCGAAACCCGAGCGGTGTTTTGTTGTTGGACTTCTGTGCTCGTCACGGACTGACCATAACGAACACCATGTTCAAGCACAAGGGTGTCCACATGTGCACTTGGCACCAGGACACCCTAGGCCGCAGTTCGATGATCGACTTTGTAGTCGTGTCATCGGATTTGCGGCCGTATGTGTTGGACACTCGGGTTAAGAGAGGAGCGGAGCTGTCAACTGATCACCACCTGGTGGTGTGTTGGCTCCGATGGCGGGGTAAGATGCTGGTCCGACCAGGCAGGCCCAAACGTATTGTGAGGGTCTGCTGGGAACGTCTGGCAGAATCCCCTGTCAGAAAGAGTTTCAACGCCCACCTCCGGCAGAGCTTCTCCGTTGTCCCGGGGGAGGCGGGGGACGTTGAGTCCGAATGGACCATGTTCCGTGCTTCCATTGTTGAAGCGGCCGATCGGAGCTGTGGCCGTAAGGTGGTTGGTGCCTGTCGGGGCGGCAATCCTCGAACCCGCTGGTGGACACCAGCGGTAAGGGATGCCGTCAAGCTGAAGAAGGAGTCCTATTGGGCCTTTTTGGCCTGTGGGACTCCGGAGGCTACTGACAGGTACCGGCTGGCCAAGCGGAATGCGGCTTCGGTGGTCGCTGAGGCAAAAACTCGGACATGGGAGGAGTTCGGTGAGGCCATGGAGAACGACTTCTGGACGGCTTCGAGGAAATTCTGGTCCACCATCCGGCGTCTCAGGAGGGGAAAGCAGTGCGCCATTAACACTGTGTATAGTGGAGATGGGGTGCTGTTGACCTCGACTTGGGACGTCGTGAATCGGTGGGGAGAATACTTCGAAGACCTCCTCAATTCCACCAACACGCCTTTGAGGAATCAGGGTCTGGGGACTCTGAGGTGGGCCCCCCTATCTCTGGGGTCGAAGTCACTGAAGTGGTTGGAAAGCTTCTCGGTGGCAGGGCCTCGGGGGTGGATGAGGTTCGCCCGGAGTTCCTAAAGGCTCTGGATGTAGTGGGTCTGTCGTGGTTGACACGTCTCTACAACATCGCGTGGACATCAGGGACAGTGCCTCTGGATAGGCAGACCGGGGTGGTGGTTCCTCTTTTTAAGAAGGGGGACCGGAGGGTGTGTTCCAACTTTAGAGGGATCACACTCCTCAGCCTCCCAGGTAAGGTCTATTCGGGGGTGCTGCAGAGGAGGATCCGTCGGGAAGTTGAATCTCGGATTCAGGAGGAGCAGTGTGGTTTTCGTCCCGGCCGTGGAACAGTGGACCAGCTCTACACCCTCAGCAGGATCCTTGAGGGTGCGTGGGAGTTCGCCCAACCAGTCCACATGTGTTTTGTGGACTTGGAGAAGGCGTTTGACCGTGTCCCTCGGGGAGTCCTGTGGGGGGTGCTTCGGGAGTATGGGGTACCGGGCCCCCTGATACGGGCTATTCGGTCCCTGTACGACCGATGTCAGAGTTTGGTCCGCATTGCCGGCAGTAAGTCGAATTCGTGTGTTTGCCAGTGTTTGCAAAAGGTATAATAGTATGAATATATATGAGCCTCTCCCCAGGGTGTTCACGGTCCGGCCGGACGTGACAGCTCTGGGGTCTGGTGCTCTTTGATGAGTTCACTGACATGATAAAACCAGTGTCAGAATACAGATGTTTGCTGGTAAAATGATTCCTTTCAGGATGGCCAAAGGCCCATTCATGCAAATCTAAAACAGTAAATATTGTGGTAAAACATTTGATTAATCATTACATACCATCATATGGGTTTCCTAGAAAAAATTGATCAGACAATGGAACCCATTTGAAAAATAAATATTTACAAGCTGTAGAAAAGGCATTGGGATTTAAACACATTTGGTTCAGTTTATTATCCCCAATCCCAAGGATAGAATATTAAATATATAAATAGAAATATTAAAGAAAATTGGCTACAAGCTCTTTCTGTTGTATTAATGAATGTGCGAATGTCATTAAACTCAGTCAAAGGCTGTGTTCTGTTTCAATGTCACACAAACAGACCTTTTCCTGATCCAACAGCACGTTCCAGGACCTACAGAACTTAAACAACTAACATTTACTAACTCCCAACTAACAAAAAACAGCTAGATGCTCCTTCAAAAATAAATAATTGTGAATATGTAAAAGTGGCTAAATGAAAATGTTCTGCACCCAGGTGAACTGGACCCCACGGGGTGACGGAGAGGACATCTTGTGCAGTTCGCTGCACAGAGAGGAGGGGGACACGCTGTTCCACATCGTTACACATCTTGTCTACACGGCCCGCCGGATCCGTTCCAGGCTCAGCAATCTCACCACCTGATGACAACCCGACCGGGAAAACAACGTCTACTGATCCAGTGTCCAGCTGCCCCTATTGGGGACATCATTCCACAACGATTGAGTCACATTTGCAGGCAATCTACCCTGGGGTTCTGCAAGAAGCTGACAACGTTCTCATTCAACAAAGAACAAACCAGAGATGGCTTCAAAGTGGGAACGCATCTCCATCTGCTGCTGCATCGCGACACTCTTTTTTGGACATAACCACAACACATCGTGTTAAGCCTCACATATGCTTATTCCACTGAAAAATCTTTTAATGAATCAAATTGTTCTTTAATGCCACATGACTGTTAAATAACCTCCTCTCATTGCTAAAGGGATGTTTCATTGATGCGTGATTCTGCTTCTTATTCTAATGATAATGTCCAATCTCCCCACACGACCCTTGCTTAATGTTGCGCCAGCTGTTTGCGACGATGAAGATCCCGCTGGAATTTTTCTCTGAAATGTTTTTAATGTTTTTTCTGTTTTTTCGGACTCTTTTCAGTCCAAGTTAGGGATTGAAAACAATCTTCTGTTTCAATTTAATTATAACTGTTTAGATTTAGTCATAATGGTGTAAACTCAGTAAATGATTGATGAGTGAAGATTCGTCCTTCGACTTATCTGGGAAAAAGGAATGTGTAGGGAGGTTTCCTGTGTATATCTGAGGATGAGGGGTTTGGAGCCAGCGGGTCTCGCTCTGTTTACACATCAATGATTATCTGATCTCCTGTTTTCTATCTTGTGACTGCTTGGGGGCAGCAGAGAGGAGGGAGGGACAGCAGAGGAAGCGGAAGGGGAGGGGATTTTGGGATGAAGGAAGTATATTAACGTTTGGACGGGGGAGGAGCGTTACACACGAGGAAGAACAATGGCGGCGTTTGGCCCCTCTCTGTGTCATCAAAAGCTTTTGATAATAAAAACCTTCGAAGGAAACTGTTCACAGATCTCAACTCTGATTCTGAAAACAATTTTACGAACACGCAGAAACCTTAAAAGGATCGTTTTCTAACAATGTGCTTCGTGCAACTAATGGTGCCCATGTAGAAGTGTATTAAAAGAGGTAAAAAATTAACTTTAATAAACGCTGAATACAATAGAACAAATCTGAATAAAATTAACAAATAAATAAAATCTAATCAATTGCATTTTTTATAAATTTTTGAAATGGTAAAGAGACGTTATGGACACCCTGTATATTATTTGCTCTGAGAAACTCGAATGACTCGTAACTTGTGCCAGTAGGCTGAACTGATGTGATTAATTCTTTTTTGTGTGTATTGTGATATACGGGTTATTTTAAAGTTACGGTGAAGTATGAAGATCTAGTACTAGTAGTAAGTATTTCTCAAAACAAAAGCCACTATTCTGAACTGTTGTTGACAAAGTAATATATTATTTCTTGTGTTCTGCTGCTCACATACAGATATTTTATAGGTTGAAGTTAGAGTGAAGATTAAAGAATCAGTATAAGAGTAAGTATTTGTTCATATATTTTTTATAAAAGCAATACACGTAACTGTTGTTGAATGATTGATTCTTATGTTACAGTGAAGTGTGGAGAGTGTGCGCAATATTCAGAGAAAAACCAATTGTCTGAAATTATGTTGACAGCACATAATTGTTTCTTATAAGCAATACATGTACATTATTTTGTACTGTGTATTTTAAGCTATTTTGTGTAATATTTTATATTTTTGCAGTTGATAATATTGTATATTAGTTTCTCATGTGTTCTCTCTAATATGTTTTTTGTCTAAAATATTTATTTTGACAAATTTGTATTTTCTGCAAATTTTTTGGGGAATAATTATTTGTTGCATTTTTATATTTACAAATATCTAATTGTATTTTTCTCACTTTCTTTTGATCAAACTTCTTTTGCACCACAGCTAGCTAATATTTTTGACAAAACACATATAAAACAGTTTTGCTTTGACTCTTGTTAGATATATTATTTTTATTATTATTATTATTGTTGTTGTTGTTGTTATTGTTGTCATTATTGTTATTATTGTGAATGTGTATCAATGTTTTTAGGGTTAGATTCAGTTTCACCTTGCTTTCAATGTGTCCAGTTACAAGGTAGGGAAAAAACATCTTGTTGGATTCTCTGTGTTCATACCCTGTCAAACGGTTGAAAATGTTGGAATTAAATAAATGTTAAATTTGAATGTGTTCATCGTTAAATTTCTTTCTAGGTTCTGCCTCAATCAAAATACTACTACAATTACAGTTATAGTTACAATTTACCACTTCAACATATCCAACCTTTCATGTTGCATGAAACATGGCATGTAAACACTGCACTTTTGAAACACTGTATCAATAAATAAATTCGATATACACATTAAAAACATCAAACTTAGCGATCTACAGTCAGTAAACTAACATTCTTTGACATCCTTGTTGTCTACTAACATATGTCTTAATAATATATCACTGTTGACTAGTCCTGCGAGTCCGCGTCTGCCATGACTGAGTTTAGGCAAAATAAAATTATATCCGCTTATATGACGTAACATTTTCCGATTTGACTACAAAAACCACTAGCATTCTGTAGCAATCCTTGTGGGTAGGTGTGCGTAGTTTCCCATGGTCTGGACAGTCCATGAACGCAACACAGACGTTTGTTTTGGTAAGCTAAGCGCATCCGGAGCTGTTGTGTTTTGCCGTGGTTATGGCCGACAGTTACTTGCAAATTGTCATTAAAGGGTTGTTTGTTCGCTGCTTGGCCTGATTAGTTCACCGATGCTACAATACATGTACATTAAAAGAGGGTGAGTAATGACGAGCAATAATCATTTCATCTCTCCTAATTTTCATTCATGAAATCGGACAACACAACATACGGCCACATACAGACCTATTTAGCCTGAAAACGTAGGACAACTCAAATTTATCAGCCACTGCCGCACACTTACGTGTTGTGAGTCATTTTCGGCCCCTTTTACTTTGGCATCATTGTAGTTCTGTTTCCTGTGTTTTTCTTTGTCTTTGTTTTTTCCTTTCAGAGCTGGGCAGGGTCAGGTTGTGTTGGGCTCCTCACACAGATGCCTCCAATCTTCAATCACCCTCAGTACTTAAGCTCTGGTCTGACCTCCACTCCTCGCCAGAACGTCTTGTTGTATTCACGTCTGGATGTGTTGAGAGCCCAGCCACTGCCATGCCCAGCCATCTTTGGTTTGACACTATGTTTTCTACTTTGTTGAATAAAATTATGTTGTTACTTTGACGTTTGTGTCTGCTCCTGGGTCCTAAACCAGCCACACCCTTAACAGTACGTTCTGGCCCAAACATGGACCCAGCAGACGCGGACTCACTTCGACATGCCGTCCAAGCTCATGGAACGTTTCTCGGCAAACACAACGAGCTCCTTAAAGAAGTTCTTGATTGTCTCCGGGGCCTTACTGACCAATGTTGGTTTATTGGCCGCCAGTCAAAACTAGGGCCGCTCTTCCCCAGCCCAACCCCCCACTACCAGTCAAGGAGAGCATGTACCACCTACTGTGGCCCCCACCGCAACAAGAGAGCCATCCATCCCTCCACCAGAGCATTACATGGGGGAGGTAGGAGCTTGCAGCCAGTTCCTTCTTAATTGCTCGTTAGTCTTCGACCAACAGCCTAGCGCATTCGCTTCTGACTGTTCCAAATTGATTTATGTAATCAACCTGCTTAAAAGCAGAGCAGGGAAGTGGGCCAATTCCCTGTGGGTATCGAAATCACCAGTCCTAGAATCCTATGACTCTTTTACTGCTGAGATGCGCAAGGTCTTTGACCACCCTTTTCACAGCCAAGAATCGGGCAAGAGATTGATCTCCCTATGACAAGGCCTACAGTCTGCTACTGATTATTCCATCAAATTCCGAATATTGGCTTCGGAAAGCGGGCGGAATGAGGCGGGTTTCAAGATCATTTATGTTGCCGGCCTATCAGAGGACCTCAAAGACCAGCTATCTACTCGAGATGAGCCTGAATCGCTGGAACAACTCATCAGTCTCGTCATCAGGATAGACAACCGCCTAAGAGAAAGACGGCGAGCATCCAGGCGGCCTAATCCCTTCTTTCCCCGTGGTTTTCTTTGAGCCTCTGCATTTGCTGTCGGATCATTACATCCTCCAGAGCTCTCTCTGACCCAAGGGACGCAAGTTGGCTACAGCAGCTAACTCTCTGGTGAGTCAGACCACATCCTCCTGCTCACCTAAACGCATATCCCATCCTGCCACTATCTCGTTCGGCAACTCTTCAGTTTCCCTTAGAATCTTGATAGATTAAGGAGCAGATGATAACTTTATCGATCGTGATTTTGCTCAGTCCGCTAAATTTCTCATGTTTAGCCTTGGCTTCCCCAAACTGGTCAGTGCCATTGATGCCAGCTCACTTGGGACAGTAACCGACCAAACAACCACACTCTCCCTCACTATTTCAGGCAATCACTATGAGCACATTAAATTCCTTGTTCTTTCCTCCCCCTCATCGCCTATAGTTCATTGGGCTACCCTGGTTAAAGCTTCACAATCCTGTTGAGGGTCTTCTGCCCAGGTTTAGTTAGAGCTCAGGCCTGACTCCGTTAAAATTGAAGCAGTGACCAACTGGCAACAATTATGATGTCGGCGCCCAGGAGCTGCTGGCAGTTGTCTGCTCTCCAACAATGGAGGCATTGGCTGGAGGGAGCTGAGGTCCCATTCCTGGTACTCACAGACCACAAACACCTCACCTATTTGCAGTTAGCTAAACGCTTGAACCCCAGTCATGCTCGTTGGGCTCTTTTTTGGGGGGAAGATTCAACTTCTCACTCTCTTATTGACCAGGTGCCTGTAACACCAAACCAGATGCTCTCTCACGATTCCCCTCAGGAGAAGCAGGACTCAGAGAAAATCCTCCCGCCTTCCTGTTTTGTCAGGGCTGCAACATGGGACATCGAGAGGGTCGTACTGCAGGCCCAGGAACAACCCCCAAACCCTGGTGCAGGCCTTAAAGATCGGTTCTATGTGGGTAGTGCCCCTTGAGGGATGTACTGTTGTGAGTTGTTTTCGGCCCCCTTTTACTTTAGCATCATTGTAGTTCTGTTTCCTGTGTTTTGCTCTGTCTTTGTTTTTTCCTTTCAGGGCTGGGCGTGGTCAGGTTGTGTTGGGCTCCTCATATAGCTACCTCCACTCTTCAATCACCCTCAATACTTAAGCTCTGGTCTGACCTCCACTCCTCGCCAGAACGTCTCGTCGTATTCACGTCTGGATGTGTTAAGAGCCCAGCCGCTGCCACGCCCAGCAATCTTTGTTTGCTACTTTGTTGAATAAAATTCTGTTGTTACTTTGACGTTGGTGTCTGCTCCTGGGTCCTAGGCCAGCCACACTCTTAACACTTGCGTGTACACTCAGTTTGCAAAATGTGCGACACTAGGGCAGCCTAAAGTCATAACTCACAACGGCGAAATGTTGTTTTAAAACCAAGATCAAACAGATTAAAAATGGTAGACACTCGTTTCAAGGTCTCGAGACAAAATAACTCACCAAAATTACATGCACTTATGGCGCCAGGCTTTAGTTACAGTGGTGACGTTCCTGCTCCCCCTCCCTCTTTCTCTCCTTCCGCTACGTTTCAATGGGCATTTAAATCGCAGCCTTTCATGATTACATTATCGCGTTTTGTCAAACCGTGATTTAATTGCAAATGCAATTAATCGTTTAGCCTTACTAACAAGTATTTGTCAAAATTCACGCTCAGTTTGGAGATCAACCCACTGGGTTTCAGTGTGGTGAGTTGAGAATTCTGCAATGCGTTCTTTTAGCTTGTGAATTTCAAATGCGAAGCTATGCAAATGTTGTCCCTGCGCACGGGCAGTTTGTGTGCTCATATTGAGTTCCTGCGTCAATTTTGCAACTTTGTTTTCCAGGTCGATGCAGTCAGAATTCGGTGTCGAGGGAAATATGTTGAGCTGAGCTTCAGTCTGACTCTGAGTCGGGTCTCAATAGCCTGTAAACGTGTCTCAGTCTCATTGCGGGTTGGAGGCTAGGCAAGCAAGCAGGTTCGTTGAAGAATTGAAAGGCAGGTCCAGCTGGGGAAGAGAGTTCATCAAGACGGGAAAAGCCCTCACGGCCCAAGGATTGGAATTCAATCCCTCTGTAGTCTGATTTGCTGGCTGGCAGGGGCCCTTTTTGTTTCGGCTTCAAAGTGCCTTGTTCGGCCACACCCCAATCCTTCGCCTGGCAGAGACAACAGTGTGTTTTGCGCTGAGCCTGTCACGTCGCGATGGCCTCTGTGAGGGTAGCGTGTAGCAGCCACACAGCCAAGAAATTTGGGTCTGGCTTCTGCTACAGCAAGCAGCTGAGACAAAAGGAATGCATGCGGACAGGAGCGTTTGGTCAATAGGACGGGAGCCAAAACAGGGAAGAGGAAGATAGATGTGAACCCTGACTTTTTATAGGTAGTGTTGGAAATCATTTCTTTGATTTCTGCGTGTTCAAATAAAACTCAAAGTTGAAGTCTCGTGGAGAAGTTTGCCAGCTTTATTTCAGAATCTGAAAGCCACCTTAGAACCTGGCTCAAACAGCTCTGGTCCAAAAGTGTGCCCCCTCATTCCACACTCACACATTTATACAAAAAAAAACCTCCTTTCCTGCAAAGACAAGAGTCTTCGAGTCTAGACACCCCCCATTCATCCTGTCAGCAGAGTGAAATACAATTAGGTTATCTCACTCCAGTTCCTTTAGTCCACAACAGATGTGGGTAAACAATTGGCCCCCGGCGCCTCCTGGCACCAGGGATTCACGCAGACGGTCATTTGGTCAGACACCTCTCATTTTTACCTTACTTCAATTCCTGTTTTCTACTACAGATGGGGGTAAACCATTTGCCCCTGGCTCCCTTGATATGCAGTTCCCTACACCCCTGATTTGAATGGACACAGAAACCTTACTTCCTTAGGAAAAGAACAAAAGACTACAGATTAACTAACATATGGGGAACAGTTGTTACATCTCTAACTAATATCAAAAACAATTAGAAAAATATAAATTGAAACAGAAAAACAATGTTAATAATCTAACAGTAGCTATTGCTAGCATCCTCACCAGGGGTGCTGTCTGGCATCTCAGATTTCACCAGCGCAGCTGGTGGAAAATTAACAGCTTGGAGAGAATTTTGTGAAGAATTATCAGGTTGGATTTTTTATCCCATTTTTGACAAGCTGAAAAAGATGAATTCTTGTTTGTTTTTTTCATTTATTTTTAGCATACAGTAAGTACTGCAGGTAACAGTTTGTCCAACATAGCGTCTTTAAGAACTTTTAGAACTACCAAAGATAACATGGTATGGATGCAGATTACCACATAAAAGTACTCACGCTTTATTTTCAATTATTTCCTTAAAAAAAAGAAAGAGAAGAAGCTTGTCTTTTTGTCAGATATAGCTGGTATGGGAGGTTTATCCATCTCATCATCATCATCATTATGATTATTATTATTGGTACTGTGTTTTTGTTTTGTTTTGGATGGGGTTTAAACAAATTTGATCTATGCCAGCACTGCATGGTAAGCAGACTGGTTGTGTTCCATTAAACAAGTTCAGATTTCACTCTAACTACATGTTGGAACGGCATTGGACAAGATAATTTGTACTTATATTTTCCCATACTTTTATATTTAATATATTTAATAATAATATATAATATATATTTATTTAATATTTTTTTGTTTGTGATTTTCTAATGTAAAATAGGTACCTGGTTTAAACAAAGGTTGTTGTCCAAGTGATATAATCAATCCTTTTCTAACAAAAAAATAAACAAAACTAAGTCTGTAAGCTTAGTCAATGCGGCTGCACGGTAGATCTTGAGAGACTCCGTACACTGGTCTCGCTCTAAACGGGCAGTGTTGTCACTGTAATCTGATTACTTTCTTTCAATAACGAGCAATCTAACACGTTCATTTTTCCAAACCAGTAATCTGATTAAAGTTACTTTCCTAAGTGGCTGTGCGTTACAATTTTTTTATTACCTCATAATGTATGTAAAATTCAGAATTTTGTTGTCTATTTTGAAAATAATTTTGAGAAGAAAATGTTTCTCTTGCATTTGGGAGTGACGTCACATCGCATGTCACCTTTTCTCAGCGGAAGACGCAACGGCAGGTCACGTGTACCAAAATAAGAGTGCTAAACAGAAATGGCAACACTGGAACACACAACACACTTAGTTAAGCTGCCCCACACAGTGTCTTTCTTGTCATACCTCGCGAAAGTATGCCAGAGCAACAACAACAAAAAAGGCTAACTGCATGACTGTAGTTCAACTCTGGTTTGAAAAAGGTTATAGTAGTTACAGTTGCATCCAGCCTACATTGAAAAGTTTATAGTTAACAGTTTGTAACCAACCTGCAGGTGTAACGTGTTATACAACAAATTCTGTATTATAAAACCAGAGAAACAGAAACAAAGAAACATGTTCATGTTCATGCACTTTAATAAGTATTATTTAAGTAACCGGTTGTCATTCTTATGTTGAGGCAGCAAAGGGCGGAAATTGGTAAAGATAACTGATAAGTTACTTTTTAAATAACTTAATTACTTTGACAATAAAGTAATGTGTAAAGTAACTATATTTCTTTTTTGAGGAGATAATCAGTAATCACATTAGTTTTTCAAGTAATCTGTGACAACACTGTACACTGGTATCATGCCGGTCGCTAGTCTCTTTAAATTTCTGGTGATACCGATAGCACGAAAACATCTATCCATTCATCCAAAAGCAATGAAATACAGTGGAACCTCGGAGTTCGAACGTCTCAGAACTCATACAAATCGGACTTCGAACAAAAAATCTCAGTAAAAAATGCCTCGGAATTTGACCTCATACTCGGAGTTTGAACACCCAAGCAAACTAAGCAAAGCCGAACGTACCTTGATCGGGTAGCCAAGTGAAGCCGAGCGATGCTGAATGCTCACGTTGCGGTAGTGGAGACAAAGCGCTGCTCATTTCCAATCAGAGCGGGTAAATACTCCCGGAGGTGCTGCGTACATTCGCGAGTGCATTTAGATTTTTCCTTGACAATTTTCTTCGACATGGGTCCAAAGAAAGACAGCAATTCCAGTGGCAGAAAAGAAAAATGTGCAGTGCTACGAACCATAGTGGATTTAGGAAGGAGATTATTGCACCGACCGTGACTACTTACGTAAATACTGCACAAGGACACCCCTAGCTGTTCAACAACGTGCCTGATGCAAAACAGCGCACAAGGACCCCTTATTATGCCCAATGTAAAATACACTAACTCAGCACTAAACTAAAGCATGCATTAACACTGATGCCATCCCACCACAACATAAAAGGTAAGGTATTTTTTATTGTTTAAAATACTGTTTTTTACATAAACAGAAATTAAAATGCAAATTTTCTGTTTTTGGATCTTGGGAACAGATTAATTGCATTTACATTATTTCCTATGGGAAAAAATGTTTCAGAGGTTGAACAATTCAGACTTTGACCACTTCACAGGAACAAATTGTATTCAAATTCCGAGGTACCACTGTAGTATGGAAAGAGCGCCATAGAGTGTCACGATTGGGTTGTGTTTGTTGGACCCCAAAAGAAAGGAGCAGACCCAGCCAGGACCAAAGTCACTCAGTTTTAATGAACCAACAAAAAGCGAACAGCATGTGGACAAAAGGTTGCTCAACAAAAGGCGACGACGACAAAAAGGTTTACGTCGTGGGAAAAACAAGAAAACTCAAAATCACGCCGGAGGGCGGATAAAACAGAGAGGAGTGTAGCATACAAAGTTGATTAAAGAAAAACGCTACTAGTCTACTTACTAGTGGTG
Organism: Leptonotus elevatus; assembly: GCF_054856555.1. NCBI lineage: Eukaryota > Metazoa > Chordata > Actinopteri > Syngnathiformes > Syngnathidae > Leptonotus > Leptonotus elevatus. The sequence continues at coordinate 471,346 of NC_141250.1, forward strand.
TCCACAACACCAAGAAAGATTTCCGCTAGAAAGGTAGCAGTATCAAAACGTCAGGTATGGTGAGTAGCGTCACGGAGCAATAACCCGACACTCCTCTCTGTTGCTGCCAGGCTTTTATTTTGGCCTGATGACCTAATGGGCAGCAGGTGTGTCGGCAGGATCTGCCCTCCAGCTGTTTCCCCAGCAACTGCAAGGGAGAAATCAGAAACAGCTGAAAACCAAAACATAACATAGAGATAGCTGTTAGTCCATTAGCCCTACTGAGTCCAGTCTGTGGGCTACTATTGAACAGACAGGAGAGGCAATAGCACAGACAGTTGAGAGAAATACAATTGTTCAATGAAATAAAGAATGCAACAGACTAGTAGTCAATGGGTCGCAGCCTTGATGTAGTCATTTCAAGTTAATTTAATAATGTCTGTTCCAATAATTTTGCTTTTGAAAAGTGGGTAAGTTCAAACAAAAGGTGCCCTGTCCTGATTTGTTTAACACATCCATCATGAAATGAAAGCTGGAATTCTGAACTTTTGTCTGATATTCATCTTTTGTTCTGAAACCCAAATGTAATCAGTATACAACAAAACCAAAGGAATTGAAGCTTGCTGTTGCAATACTGTGGAGGTGGCAACTGTAATAGAGATCATAGCATTTCAACATTTGGTTGATCTGATTGTGTGTTTAACAATTGATATTAACACAGTCATTTAGCCTTGTAATTATCACTACATAAAAACAATGCAAAGTGAACTTACGTTTGCCTGCTAGCTGGCTCCAGACCCAAAAGAAGACATCGGTAGAACTTTTGAGGAATGACTGTGACATTCAGTGGGCTTTGCAGATATTGTGACTTTATCACAAAAGAGTTCAGCTTCATATTCAGTGGACAGGAGACAAGGAATATCAGATCCAAAGGAGTCAAGAGGATACTGGAAAGACAAATAGACATAAGCATACTTGATTGGTAATTTTTGTCTCCCAAGATATTTATTTATTTAACAACACTCATTTATACATTAAATATTAGCTGCCAGCCATCTTAACATTCAGACTCACGTTGCTATATTGTCTTTTGTGTGACCGTGAGGCAAACGTGTAACCTTTTGACTTTTTATTTATTTTATTTTTTTTACATACATTTTCATTAGAAATGCCTGTGCACTGAAACACTAATAAAACAATGATTTGTTGCATACTTGTGTGATATTTTATGCTTGAAGAAGTGGGCCACACACCCATTTTCCACAAGGAAAAAATCAGTAATTCACATGAGGCATTGCCATTCACATTGTGTGTTGCATTTTTATAATTGGGTTTTCAATTTTGCACTTCAGTCTGCTGGTAGTACAAATGCTGAGCTCTGTGTATCAATTGACTGCTATGTGTGTGTCATTCAAGAATGTGACTGTGTGTACCAAATGAGAACACAAGTTCCATTTTGTGAACAGGTAAGAGATTTAATGGCAAAGAGTCATCTTGAAAAGGGAGTGTCAGGTCTAACATTTTGTGTGTGAGCTTTTTAGGTTTGTGTGTACAATTTGAAGAAATGTGTTAGTGTTTTGAGAAACGTGTGTTACAAACTGTAAAAAAAAAGAATTTAAAAGTTAAATACAACTGAATTGTACTTGAGCAGTGATGCTTTTGTGTGCCACTTTAGGAAGACTGCATTCCGCACTTTGCTTTAGAATATGACTTAAGTAAAATGAAAAAGTAGTCCTCCAAACAATTTAATTATTTTTTAAATCACAGCATAAATGTCAAACTGACAACAAATCAAATAGGAATGAGCAAATTCAGAAAGCCCAACTTTAAAAGTTCAAATAAAAGAACAAATCCAATCTTTAAAAACAAACTAAAGTAAGCATGGAGGAGTTTGAGTGTTTAAACTGCTCAATAATACCCCACCCCAAGTTTGTTTTACCCATCGACTACAGTTGTGTCTTGAGATATGAGTTTAATTCATTCTATGACCACACTCTTATTTCAAAACAACTTTCCCCAATGCAGTGAATAGAGAGACAATTTCTGTGTTCTTGTCTGTATTTTCTCAGTTTCACAAAAAGGACTTCCATATAGGTGTGAACTTGTATTTCCCTCTCGTGTTTTTATTGTAAAATAGTTTAGCTCACTGTCTACGCCACGTTCCCAGTTTCATATATAGTCAGGGTAGAAGAATTGTACTTTTTACTACTGTACTGCATCTATCTGTTCAGAATTACTTGAGCATTAGGAATGTCTGTGTTTCTTTACTACATGTTTTTTCCCAGCCTTTTTTGTATTGCAGGCACTGAATTTTCAATTTGCATAAACACCAATTAAAATGAAGTTGGGACGTTGTGTAAAAGATAAATAAAAACAGAATCCAATGATTTGCAAACATTTTGCAACTTATATTCAATTTAACACACTACAGACACGTTATTTAATTTTCAAAGTTCGAACTAATGAACATTATTGGGGGTTTTTTTGCAAATGTTCTCTCATTTTGAATTTAATGAATGCAACACATTCCAAAAAGCTTGGACAGGGGCAACAAAAGACTAGGAAAGTTGTGGAGTATTCAAAATACTGTACATCTGTTTGGAATATTTCATATGTGAACAGGTAAATTGGGAACAGGCGAGTATCATGATTGGCTATAAAAGGGGCGTCCTCAAATGTTGTTCAGAAGAAGGATGAGGCAAGGTTCACCACTGTGAACAACTAGTGAGCAAACAGTCCAACAAAAGTACAATTGTTTCTCAACGTACAATTGCACGGTATTCAGGAATTTCATCATCTACTGTCCATAATACTATCAAGAAGCGAATTGAGAAATTTGGTGCCACTGCTTGAGCAGTCACCTTACTATGTTGGAGGTGTTTGTGCATCCCAATGATCCTAGGAACTAAGTTGTCTGGTGCTTTATGATCCTGGCAGGGTTACCCTTACCCATGACCAGACAAAACACAACTCAAAAGACGAAGATTAATAAAAATATTGGACAAAGTTTTCCCTTGCACGGAGGCAGGTCACCAAGGACTCCCCCCCTGCTTTCCTCCCCTGGAGCCAGGCCTGTATATGTCAGTGATTCTCAACCCTGGTCCTTGGGGACCCCTATCCAGCCTGTTTTCCATGTCTCCCTCAGCCAAGACTGGTGAGGATCGTTATCACAATATTGCTAAAATTTGTCCTATTTTGTCTGCTAGTGTCGCAGAGATTATAATTAATGCTTTTGTTACGTCTCGCCTCTACTACTGTAATGTATTAATTACTCGCTGGTCTTAAAAGTCTGCAGTTAGTACAAAATGCTGCAGCTAGACTTTTCACGGCGAAGAGAAAGTTCGATCGTATTACTCCGATACTAGCCAACTTGCATTGGCTTCCGGTCCACTTGAGATGTGATTTTGAGGTTTTGTTAAATAATATTAATATTTAATCAACCTATGTTGTTCAATTTAATAACCTTCACATGCCACATTGCAAGGGGGCAGTGCTACTTATTTTATGCCAAGTGGGCTCTGGAGGGAGAGCGAGTGTTGGGCTGTGGTGGTAACGGTGGTGGGAGCAGCGGAATAAAGTGGTCTGAACTTGAAACAAATGTGGAGTTCTTATTCCATCTAACATTGGTAGCAGAGGATGGTTAGCAACTACAGAGTTCCGCCACCATTTGAAGAAGGAAAACCCTACGAAAGCTGGAAAAATGAGGTCGGAATTTGGACAAGTCTCACCGACTTGGAGAAGAAAAAGCAAGCCCTCGCGGTGGCTTTGTCGCTATCAGGTAGGACGCGAGAAACCGATGAAAATTCCAGTAGACGAACTAAATGATGACACGGGAATGAACACTCTATTTGTGAAATTTGATGGGTTGTTCCTAAAAGAAGAAAAGGACAGAATATATGAGGCTTACTCCAATTTTGACCGGATTATGAAAGACGTAAATATGTCCATGGCGGACTATATAATAGAGTTTGAACAACGATATTCACGAATGCGGAAATACAACATGGAGTTACCTGATGCTGTTTTAGCTTTTAAGCTGTTGGACACAGCGTGTTTGGAAATGACAGACAGGCAGCTAGCTTTAACAGCATGCAGTGACTTAACATTTGCTAACATGAAGTCAGCGCTGAAGAGGATATTTGGCGTAAACGTGAGTGCTGTAACGGAAGGTATCATCCAGGAAACGGTATATGCTACGGAGCAGCAACGGAGAAAAAAAACAAAGCCTGGCAAAGGTCCCCTTGATAGAAAAACCCACAAAAAGGTACAAATCCATGTGTCAGAGTTGGAGGATCTTCAAATCCAGGTGCATCGTGAAGCCTCGGCAAATCCCTGTGAGGACATACTTGTGACAAAAGATGCTCATTTGATTAAGCTAAGTCAAGTGATATACAAAACTGGAGACAAAATGATGTGTTTGAAGAAGTTGAGGACAAGGGACAAAAGCGCAAATCCACACGATGGGTCTGCACAAGAGACAGTGACTGGATTAGTACCAAAAGCACGGCTAGTTGCAAGAGGATTTGAGGAGCTGCAAGTTACAGAGCTACAAAAAGACTCACCAACCTGTGCGTCTGAGTCACTGAGGCTTTTTGTAGCAGTGATTTGTCAAAGACATTGGGAACTTCATTCGATGGACATAAAGTCAGCCTTTTTACAGGGTATGAAACTGTCTAGAGACATTTTTGTCAAACCTCCTCCTGAAGCAAACAGTGTAGGGACACTTTGGAAATTAAAGAAGTGTGTGTATGGATTGGCAGATGTCTCTCTGTATTGGTACAACCGAGTAAAGAATATAATGATTGAGGCAGGAGGTATTATATCCAGTAGACCCAGCAGTTTTCTACTGGCAGGACAATGATAAGAATGTAACCGGTGTTCTAGCTTGTCATGTTGATGATTTCATTTGGCGTGGGTCTCAAATGTCTGAAATGACAGTCATGGCACATCTCAAAGCAAGGTTCAGCATTGGGCATGAAGCTCATGACAATTTTTCTTTTGTCGGTGTAGATTTTGTAACTTCTGACAAAAGAGTGAAAATACATCAATACACATACATTGCACACTTACAGCCTATACCTCTCACATCGTCACGAGCAGCTGAGCAAGCTTCACCTATTACTGAGGAAGAGGGATCAGCTCAGATCAAAGATATGGCAACTTTTATGGGTTGCTAGACAAAGCAGACCCGATGCCATGTTTGATGCCAGTAATCTGGCATCATATCTCAAATGTGCTACCATACAGACCATTCATGAAGCAAATAGTGTTGTGTCTAAAATCAAAACTAAGACAGTTGAGTTGAACTTTCAACACTTTGGAAAATATGATGCCTGAAATTAACTGAGAACTGAACTTTCCGTGAAGCTAAGTCGAACCGTGCAAACATGAATGTTTGTGGAACAGGAACAATTAGCGACTTGAGTGGTGGGATGCGTTGCTGTCATGAATTTCATCTCTCTGTGAAAGGAAGATTGTTATTGTGTTACACACTTGTTACAAATGCTTTTGAAATATTTCTGCAGACTGTGCATATTGGGTTAACACGTTTCGCCGACTTGCAAAATTTGTTTCTGTGTTTTGATTAGTATTATTATCACCTCCTTGAACCTACTAATCTTCTGATACTAGTTCAAGTGTTAACATGCATGTTGCTCGGTTACTCAGGAGTATTTTGTCTGACGTACATGTAACACTAGCAAATGCAATGTGTGAGTTTGTGAACAATCATTTGAAGGTACAAAGAAAAAAAAACGTAGTTTTGGGGGAAATTTTTTCTTTTTTTGTATTCAGTTGTTTTTGTATTGTGCCTCAATACCTTTTCAAAAGATGGTGGAAGCTGGATCAAGGGATAGAACGTTGCCTTGAAGGTCTTGTAACATCTGAAGAGAATATACAAGAGGAGCAGCACAACCGCACAACCCATCACCAAAGAACCAAGGAAGTAAACAACAGTTTGCCACCAAGGGATAGTGCCTGTTGAAAAGCAGATACACAAATGATTACTGTGCTTTTTTTTTTTAAATCTTGTCATGTATCATATCGTCGCGGCCAGAGGTGGGCGTTCCGTCAACATTGACGGAAAGTCCGTCATACCGTCAATGACGGACGCCAATTTTGTTGACAATTGGTGATTGAGGGCAAACTAAAAAAATTACGATTAAGCATTGACGGAAGGGTTTCTATCCGTCATCATCATCATCAATTTGTCAATGAGGGACACTCACTCAGTTGTGTCTTCAATGTCTCCCAAGCAAAGTTGGGAATAAACACTATGCAGTCAATTAGGTTATGCATTCAAGGTATGCAATAAATATGAAGCAATAAACCCACCTGCATTGTGTCACAGAGTTCCAGTCATTTCAACCAGACTCTCAAAATCATTGCTTTCACAACATGACAAATAAGATACATGGCTGGCATGTCATTGCGTTCCACAGTCAGGGTTGTATTAAGTGAAATGCATTAAATTGACACAATCTTGCTCAAAAGATTCATGGTGCATGCAGGAACAAACTTAAAGTAATAAAAAGCAGTGATTTTGATTAAAATGGTTAAGTATTAAGAGGTTTTTCTGTCATTTTGCATTTTATGCATGATGATGATGGTGACAATCACTGTGATTGGCTGTGTTAGACAGGAAATCCAAATCAGTTGTTAAGTTTTGTTTACCTCCCAGTAACCTGCCTGAGTAAAAAAAAAAATCCCTATTTCATAAAAAAATTATATAAAAATTTCAGTAAAGTTAATTGTCGTTATCTTATTCTTTACTATATGGAGACAAAGGTTTCACGTCAACATTAACGGTGGCCATTTGGCCTGTGGCCATCACGTGATTGTGTCAAGCCAAGCCAATTGAGTAGTTTTTTATTTTTACACTCCAATTAATTACGCTTTCTATTAACAGCAGCTGCAGTCTAGTTGAGATTTTTTAGCAAGTTATTTTATTTCTGTCTTTCAACAAATAGTGAATGTGCTGATTTTTGCTGAGAGCCCATATAAGGTAATCTGCCAAGAGAAGAAGAAAAAGACGACGACAAAGAAGTAGAAAAATAAGAAGAAAACAAAGACGAAGAAAATAACAAGGAAGAAAAAGTGACGTCAGTCATAGCGCTATTTTTTATTTTATGGATACGGTTACCAGCAAGAGAAACAGAAGTTTGTCACCTACTGATGAAAGTGCAGACTCCCTCCGTGACTGTGAAACCCAGTTAGGAGCTAAAATTCGTTAGTTGAAAAATATGTACGACAAAGGATGATTAAATTCTGTCACTATTTAAATAACATCACAATAAATAGTTGGATATTTATTCGCTGTGTGTCATGACAAGTATGTTGCTCACGTGATATGTAATGAGGAGGAAGTAGTGAGCTGGCTGCATGAATCACTAAAAAGAAAAAGAAAAAAACGCCATACCTAGCGCCCGGCCCGACAGATACTCTTGCACAACACGCAAGGCAGCAACCGTGTATGGTATTGCAATAATTATATTTAAAATTATGCTGCAAATGATCACAACCTGTACCCACTGAGCCATAGACGTCTATTAGACGTCTCGTCTAAGTTTAGACTGAAATTAGCCCGTCTATAATTGGTCTATATTTTAGCCCGAATCTAGACGACACAATTAATCAAGTAAATATTAAATAATAAAACAAAAAAATAACTGTAGGTTGTATAAATGATGGCAAAATGTTGGATTACTACGTTTTAAACAGTCACTGATTATTACAGTGTAGTTTATATTTAGAGTTGATTTAGACGTCTAAATCAAGTTATCATTTCAACTCTTTTTAGACCAAATCTGGACGATTGTATTAAATACATTGAATAATGTGTATTGACAAAACCAAGTAAATAAATAACTGCACAACTGGATCATCAATGTCAAACAAAATGCCAGATCGCACGATTTACGAATAAAGCAGCCAAATAGCTATATGGGCATTGAGCGTACGAGAATGTGCTGGACTGATTAGCGGGTCTATATAACGCTATGATACCTCCCCATCACTAGGAGGAGGCAACGTGCTTAAGCTTCCGGTCATTCTGAAGGAAGAAAAAAGTGCAAACAAGTCATTGGTTGTAAACTTCTCATCAGTCGACGCCTGTTGCTTCGAGAACAAAAAAACCCTTTCTCAAAGACATATAGAAGGTGAGTGCTCAAGCCTCAAGGCCACGTTATTGAGATGTTTAGTCGCAATGTTTGTTCATTTAATTGTTTTCATCCGTGACTGTTTGTAAGATAACTTATCCGCTAGCTTAGCTTGCAATTTCCAGCAATCATGGTGTTGTTTTTTTTCTTTTTCTTTTTTAATTAATAGAAAAGCGCTTCTGACACAAACGCTAAGGTTATAGGATGGAGGAGGTTAGGGAGTTAGCGTTTTATTTATTTTATGCTTGCTACAATTTTTTTTAAATGTTTGTAATAATTATGGCTTGTTAATCAGTTGTTTAAGATGCTACTTTTTTGAGAAATAATGTACATAATAAATTCATATACTATCTTCTCTGATTTCAAACCATAACCCCTTAGTCAAATTAGTGATTAGTTAATGCACATGTAAATCCCAGCCTTTCTAAATATTAATGTACGCATTATTGATAATTTCTAGTACCTTCTACAACACTCTGATGTGCAGCAGGAGGACAAAACACACAACTTATTAGCTAAACCGCCTATACAGCATACTGTACTATATCAAACGTGACTAATGTTGCAAGTATGATTTCTATTTTGTCTCCCAGCAGGTAATTAATGGGACACACACAAATCAGCACCTGTCAACGTGACAGGCAGGACACAAGGTACTGTATTTGTTAAGTATCCCAATCTTCGCAATGGTCACACTGTGAGTAAAAATATTAACAGTGAATATTGGCAGCACGACACACTTCATGTCTGCAACGCAGCCAGGACTCCACAAGGTAATATTTGTGCAACGGTGATCGCAAGAGTGATTCAGAAGTGTGTAATTGTTCATTCAACAAATATTTGCACTCCAGTGCAGAGAATTTTTATAATTTTTTTTAGAGCTGTCAAACGATTACATTTTTTATCAAATTAATCACATCTTAGAATTTTTATTATTCCCGATTAATCACTTAATAAAAAAGGCTTTTTTATCAATATTGTTTTCCCGCCAAATTTGAACAGCACAGGTTATGTGTTATTTCTTTTGACATGTAATGTTATGAGGACGTCTTCAACATTTTTTGATCCACTGCACATGCTCATCCTCCTCTCTTTCTAATCAATGAATTACTTGCATAATTTAAAATGGGGGGAAAATGACCTCAATGTTTTGACATGAACAAATATTCTAAATGTAATACGCAAACATTTATTAAATGCTTTACTTTAATGCATGTAATTATGTTTATTGCTGAAACAACCTGTGCTACCTTAAACGTACCCATCCGCTGTCACGCTATAGGATAATTTATGGTCAAAATTAATAGTGCGATTAATCTGCCTTAATTCATGATTAATGCGATATTTTTTGTGCTTAATTAATCAGTTAATGCTTTAACTTTGACAGCACAATTTTGTTTTACAATGTATGTATATCGAAGATCTGAAACCAAAAGCAGTGATATAAATGATGGCAGTATTTTTGCAGATGTCAGCAGCCGCCCCCCCCCCCCCCCCCCAAAAAAATAGCTGTGTAATAAAAATAAAATCAAAATCAAACAGTAAATGGAGATGACAAAGTTTCTGATGGTTTGGCAAAGGTGGAATTTAGATGTGTAATTTCACTTTTTGTTTTTTGTTTTACCCAATAGTGAACTCTGGCTCCAGTGTGATTTCAAGGAAAGTAGGTTTTTACTTGCTGTAACGATGAAACGGTTACGGATGTAACAGTTGCTTTGTTTTATGATCAACAGGGAATCAAATTGGAAGGCAAAGCACTTCGCAAGTTAAAAGTGTGTTGTGTTGTGTAATGAGTTTAACAGTGGTAACAGGTGACTTGTCAAGTATTGTACATATTTCAAAACCCCCAGATAAAAGAGCATCTGTCTCAAAAACTGTCCGGACTCCACAAGGTACAGATTGAATCACAGTAATCTTGGTTATCAAAGTAATCACAACCACCTTGTACTATCTTTGCATATTGATATTATATTGGTTGTTTGAATACACTTATGTTAATCCCCTGTCAATTAAAAGCATATATGAAATGTCTATATTTAATTGCAATCTTTAATAGTGATGTTGCATTTATTGCCACCCAGAAACATCCCGGACAGGCCGAAACAAATCTTTTGGACCATACCTTTATGTAAAAAAAATAAAAAATTATACTTGATATATACAACCAAATAAAACTACAACATATCCAAAAGCACACACAGAATGCCACATACTTTTTGTAATAAGGTAAAGACTTGTTGTAATTGGAAAATGTTCATTTATTTCATTTTTCAAGAACTAGGAAGAGGGTGTTCAACTGTGCCATGACGAAAAACAGAAAGGAGGTACTTTATAAGGATTAAAGTAATATATATATTTTTTTTTTAAGGTCATGTCCGTAGTAATTAAAAATTACTACTAATGTTTGTCTCATAGTTTCAGATGGTCGTTGAGTTAAAGAGCCTCAAGTCTTGGGGATAAATCAAAGCTCAGAGTGGACAGTTGCCCATGAAAACTCTGGAGACTTTTGACATGATGTCCTGGGAAATTAGAAATTGGTGTATTTTCTTTCTTCTGCGTTTTGGTTTATGCATCCCAGGCAGGTAGTGTCTGGATTTTATTTTATTTTTTTAGACTTTGAGCCATTTTTCCACCTCAATTTCAAAACAAAAGTTTATATTATATTGGTAATATTGTATTATTATTATTTTTATTTCATTGCAATATGTTTAAAAATGTGAGAAGTAATTAAAAATATGTTGTATATCACATTCAAATGTTTGTGATGGTTGGATAATGTTTGAAAAACAACATATTGATTGAGATTTAAGTAGGATAGTTTGGTCAATGTCAACACAAAGAGATGTATTTATATATTTATATCCATTAGTAAAATAAGCATGACATTAGTGTTACTGAAACCTAATTAAAAGTTCCAAAAACACTAATTGTCATCCTGGAACTACATCCAGGTAAGGATCACAGGTTAAATGTGGTCCCTTTTTTAGACAGCCTTGATTTAACAATAACATTTTGACAACTTTTATTTCCTTTAGTATTGGTTTGGTGTGAATAATGTTTAACAGACATCTATACGACGTCTAATGGTGTTTAAATTTGGTATAAAAGGTAAGTCTAACAAACGTCTAACTTTAGACGTCTAAAAAACTTTCATTCATTCATTTGTAGCCCGTTTTTAACCTAGATATCTAAGTACCATTTTGTGGTCGATTAGACAGGATAATGCTTAGTGGGTATTGGGTCACATTGTAAGAAGCAGCACAACAAGCATGATTAGAGTGTTGGTCACTTCAACCAGACTCTCAAAATTATAGAAAGACAGATGTTTGCCCTGCGATTGTTGCATCAGCGGCGGTATTCGCGTCGGTTGCTGCAGCCCAAGGCATATTAGCTAGTATGCTAGTAGGCTCTAGTTCGTGTCTTTTTTTGAGTTGCCTCTAAACTGCGGTGGCGCAGTGCTGCCACCTATCGGTTTGGCAGATTAGGATATGACAGGCTCCTTGTAAGAAAGCTGAGACATGTTGGTGTGATAAAGAAGGTATGAGAACTTTGACATACTAGTGAAATTGTAAGTAGAGCAGAGAAGACAGGTTAAATCGGGTAAGGATAATGCTGGTTCAATTAATGATGTATTGTATAACAGTTATGGTAGAAGGAAACAGTAAATATTGAGATTGTAAGTGTCTGCGTCAGATTAGATGAGATTAGGAAAAGAGAAGAGATGACAGTATTTTGTTGTTGTTTTGTTTTTGTTTTTATTCTAAACTGTACAGGAAGAGCTGTTAAACCTGCTTCCTGATTAAACACTATTGAAGTAAGATGCTGAATTAGAGATAAATTTGACTAGGAGTGCTGATTGAAAGTACTAAATTTATTAACTAGACACACATTATTAGATAATTTGGATTCTGAAGCAAGATGTTCTTGATGAAAATTGAAGTAATGAATGACAATACAATAACAGTGCTGTACACCCAAATTGTATATTCTGGTTTAAATTTACACTGGAAGGAAAAGATACATACATACATACATACTGTTGTGTATACGATTGTCACATTCCCCCCAAACCCCTCACAGCAGTAATGTCCATGTGGTAGGTCAACCCAAATAAAAGTAGGAGAAACGACAGAGTGTGTCAGAAATGGGCAGGAGGCTGTAATCAACACATCTCTGTTCATTTCTCCTCGCGAGCCTATATGTCTTGTCTTCCTTCCGTGTCTGTTTATTAAATGTTCTAGGTTGAATGAACCCAACAATTATTATTATTATTTACTGTTACAAAAACGGTAAAGAAAACTACCGGACAAATTAACAGTGTACCAACAAGCTCTCATGCACCGGCCGTTTTGTTGACGTCACGGAAACGATTGTGTGAAGTATTGTACAAAATGTTAACCCGTTATTTGGTTGTTTTTTTTACAAATTGATAGTCGAACGCTGCTAAAATGATCTCATCCATTTAGTTGGAAAGCCCACTGTGTAGCATGCCTTGCGTTCATTGGCTCATCAATGAAACCTTCGCTGATTGGTTGAAGCCCCGGTGACAGTGGCAAAAGTTGAACATGTTTCAACTTTCTAGTATCGCGTCGCGGGCCTACGCGTGCACGTCTAAGGGTACGAGCGGGAATTTTCACATGCACGAATGTCGCATGTCACCGAGCGACGTCGCCTACCGTGTGCAGAGCGCTGAAGTGACGTCATCGGCCAGCAGCGCTTGCCCGGAGGAATGATTTGCATTTTCTAGTTAAATAGCCAATCAATGATCTCCATTTGACACAACACACAGCAATTCAATTGAAACCATGTCTAATATGCACAATGACTCTTACTTCTTCACAATTATAATTTATAAACCCTGAATTTTACTTAGATATGTTCCTGCCTGTATTATTTTTAATTTGGATTTTTATTTCATTAAACCATGACAGTGATTGGTGTCAGAAACAATGACTTGAAGAGTGTGTTATACAGTGTGCTATATCTACAGGTAGATGTCAGTAACATCTAGTAAATGCAGTTCCATGCCAGCCTGACATAAAAAGTGGGCCTAGGTCCGTCAGTCTGCCAATGCTGGTGGACATTCCGTCAATATTGACAGAAAGTCCGTGAATGACGGATACCATTTTTCGCTGAGGGAATGACAAATGACGGATTGATGAGTACAATGCCGATCAACTTGAGATATTGATGGATTGACGATGATGGAAGGGTGTTTTGACTGTTGACAATTGCCAAATGACGGACGCTCGAAATTCATTGACGCCCCCACCTCTAGTCACTGCTATGTGAAAAACACTTATGTCCATTTACCCCCCCCCCCCCCTTTTTTTTGTTGTTGTTGATTTTTACATTTTGGGGGCGTCTGCATTCAGTTTCATCCCAAAAACATAAAAACAATTTTTTTTTTTTTTGTTAAAGCCAAAAATTGACATGTTTTTCACATAGCAGCGCCGATATGAATAATCATAGTGTTTATATGCTGTCAATTATATTTGCACAGTAGTTTTAAAATGAGAAGCAACATACACTCTAGTTTCACATTTTAATTCAGACTCCAGCTGCCATGACTCACGGACACTCACAGCAGCACAACGGTCCAAATGGCTAAAGACATACGCGCTGGTTAAAGAAACTTCGGAAATACAAGAAAGCAAACTCAACTCTATCAGGCCCTGGAGAGAGCGGTGGAAGCGAAGCTGACTGATTTAGTCACACGCTTGGGAGATGCCGCGTCCTGCATTGACAGCAGGGCGGAGTTGTGTGAAGAATTAGGACGGGATTATTTACCGTGGATTTTCGGTGATTTTTTTTCTCCCTTAATTTTGTTTTTGTGTCTTTTGTTTGTTTTCTTGTTCATGATGTTTAGCTTGGTTAAATATGCTGTCTCTGTTCTATGGCTTGTGTGCTTTTGCATACTGTTTTTTTATACTGTATACTTTATACTTACACTTTTTCATACTGTTTTACTTTGTTTATATGTTTGCAAATATTGTACAATAAAGATTCAAATCATTTAAATAAAAAAATACTTACCATAAGTCAGAATACAATGTGGTAAATTAAACTTGCTCCTCTTACTAGGATGGTCAGAACGTGATTGGACCCGAACACAGTACCATGTCCACGATTTCAGGGCTGGAACAGTTACCATGTTCGCACTGGTGTTCACAATTTGGGGTTGTAGGAGCTGAAAGACAGATAACAGCAGTTAAGTATCATTGTTATGCAGCTTCCAAAACTCCTGAGACCCATTCTATTCACTAAGTCATACACTGATACCTTTCCATAGGACAGCACAGATGCTGCTCCGTATCAAATTTAATACAATCACACTGTACTAGGTGAAATCACATTCTTTCTACATTCAGGGCAGCTACAATGAGTCTATGATAAGCTACTATCTGCTGCGTTTCGGTAATGGACACTTTTTACTAGGAATGGACGAGTACCGATACCAGGTATCGGTATCAGGCCATATTTCAAAGTATCGTACTCGCAAGGGCAATCGATAATGGTATCGGCTGTCGCGCTTGTGGCCGTTTTAGCATCAAGAATTAAATGTATGTAGGGCTGACAGCTGCCCGTTAAGCAATTCCTGTATGTTTACGTAACACAAACACACATATATGACAAAGATTAACATCCTTATAACTTCATTAATTCAAATATATTTTGCGTCATGCAATGTATTCTGGGAACTCTGTGGCGTTACCGTCATCATAGATTTGAATAGATATGACTAAATAAATTCTCAATTGTGCAGTTGTAGGTACACATCTGCTTTGAGGAAGCATTGGATGAAGAGATTGTTAATTAACACAATTACCTGATTCTTCTAAAATTGTTGTCCCATTTTCTTTTATCTCTATGGACAGAGATAAAGAACTGAGTAAATAATGAATATGGTCTGTAAATTTAAGATGTTTAATATCTACTTTGTATGGTGTGTAGTAAAAAAGTGATATTGCCTCATACTGTTATTACAGTTGCACCTTTTTCTTCATCATTAAACCTGTGGACCAGAGCAACGTCTTCAGAGTCGTGATGTTGAAGACGAGTTTAGCTCACTGTCCAAACAAGGCTGAAAAGGTACGAGCATCTTAAAAGAATATATCTGCGATATAAATACATCCCATTTACCATTTATTGTACATTTAAATTAGCATATATAATGTTATACGTTACAATGTTAATACAATTTCCACCTACATGAATAAAAGTTAATACAGTTTGTGTGGATTAGAGAAAAATTTAATATGGAGTTCCTACCTGCTTGTTCCCATTATGTTCCCAGTACACAATGTAGTAGTACAATTTTGGAAGCTTCTCCTTCATAGAGTAGTTTGAACTGGTCAGTGGATCGGAGATAGAAACATCAAGGTTGTTTTGCGCAGCAGCCAGTTCCACTTTGGATGGTGGACCCAGTGCAGCTGCAAGGTAGAAGACAAAGGAGATGTGAGAATGTGTGGCTTAAATTAAACACGTTGGCACAAATAAAGTCAAGACAAGGAACTGAGAAAATGGCCTTCAGTGAACTATAGAGGTGACACCGTGACAGTATCATGATGCTTTTTTTTTCTTTTTTTTTTAAAGAACTGGTGCTTTGACACAAAAGCAAGCAGCTGTTGAATAGCTGAAGGGAGATTGTTCAACAAGACTTAATAAAATCAATACAGAATTGAACTGTTTCTACAGTAAAAGGCTTTGTCATACAGTTTTATAATTGAGTATTGAGTGGACTAGTGTTCATTGGCAGTTGGCACTTCAGCCAAGCTTTACCTTAGAGTAAAGAGTAACTAGAACAAGAACAGAAGGATTGCAACAACCTCACACTTTCCGATTTACTCTTCCTATTTCTCTAATAGGATGAAAAGCCACCATTAAAATGAAAGTTTTACCCAAAATAAATAATTTCTTCTCAATTATTCCATTTAAACCTACGTCTAACTGGTTCCAGTTGTTGGACTCGGCCATTACAAAATTCTACTGAAATGAAAAAAATGCAAAGATTAGTCTGTCTACTCTTCAGAAAAGTAAATCCAAAGGTCTAG
This sequence comes from Leptonotus elevatus, assembly GCF_054856555.1. Lineage (NCBI taxonomy): Eukaryota > Metazoa > Chordata > Actinopteri > Syngnathiformes > Syngnathidae > Leptonotus > Leptonotus elevatus. The sequence continues at coordinate 487,535 of NC_141250.1, forward strand.
AGGCACCAAATTGTATGCACTACTATATAGCTAACCAGCTACAATATATCATTCTATGGGCACAACCCAACAGAGATACTAACTGTTGGCTGGAACTCGAACAGAAGGATTGTAATAACCAAAGATTTACTCTTTATTACAACATCGATTAAGCGACACAATCATTTTAAAAACCCAATGATTTCCTCCACCCTGACCGCCTGGTGTAAGGCACTAGAAATCACAACTGGAGCCCTGCGGGCTTTCTCCCATATGGCATAACACCCGACTTTCAACTTAACAATCAATCGTTTTATTTAGGTGTGGGAGCACAAAGGAATTACACAACTCCACCATCTTTTCTCAGATAATATGTTTATATCATATACAAACTTGCTCCAAAAATACAAAATAAAAAACAAGTTAGTTTTTTTTACATTATCTGCAAGTTAAAAATATGGTAAAGAAACAAATTCCAACACTACGGGTGGCGTCTGGGGATTTGGGGGCCGGCAGGGGCTGGGGTGGGGTGGGGGGTTCACTCCGGGCTCCTGGGTTTGCTTTCCGGCCGGGGGTTGTGCCCTGGCGTTGCCGCCACCTGAAAGGCCCTGAAGGGGGTTGTGCTTGTCGACGGCTCCCTTCTTTGGTGGAGGTTTTCATGCATGCCAGATCCACCACACCAGCATCTACCGAAATTCAAACACAATCTGCTTCTTCCTCTAGTTGCTGAATCGGTGGAGGCTGATGTCTGTGGATCTTACTCTGCTTCATCTATCCTCCCTTTCTTTCTTCAGTCTTTCCTTTGGTCTCTTGAGGTCTCCCTAATTTGTTGGAATTTAGATGTTTCTGTGGTTGGTAAAAAATTCTGGTTTGTAACCCTGTAGGTAGTAGGTGGTGTTTGGTCGGTGCTGGATCTCACTTTTCTTTCCTTTCTTTGATCCTTCCTCGGGTCTCCTGACAACTTCACGACTCTAGCGGGATTCTGAAGTCTTCGGTCTAGGTAAAGGGTATGGGATTTTTTAACAGGTTTCAGGTGAATTAATGAGCACAAACTTACATGCACGCACATATTCATGCACACACAAAAAAAGAGAAAGAGCAATGATGACATGTTGACAATACTGAGCTCTCTAAAAATAAAAAATAAAAAAAGAATAAAGAGTATGCCAGAGGTTCCAAATTGCCGGGCCACGGACTGTACTGTAGTGGATTTTGGCTGAGGCAGAACAGCGCTGCTCCTTGAAAAGTGTGCAAAGAAATGAATACAGGCCTATTGCATTGTACAAACTATTTAAATCTGTATCAATTCATGAATGTATTTAAATAAAATTTAACAGAACAAATTTTGAAAACGACTTCACATTTTTCATTTGTTTTGCATCATGCTGCTGCGTTTGGAATATTGCAGTGCTTGGCCATTTTGTTTTGCTGAGCGACGTGTATCGGCAATATTGTGCTTTTGCTGTTTTGTCTGTGATGATACAACGTCGAGGAGAATATAAACTTGAAAAGTGTGAAAGTCTATTTAATAAATTGAAGAACTCACAGAGAATAAAGATTATAAGAAAGATTATATACACCTGTGAGTATTGTTATGTTTCTCCGCCATTTGTGTTGAACTAAAGGTTAATAATAATAATGAAATGTTTCTAACACCAAAATGCTAATGTTGTGAAGTCAAAATATGGTATTTTGCTTTGTTTGTGAGCATGAACTTTAACTGATTTATTTAAAGCAAAGGTATGTGGTTTTAAATACACGTGTAATCTCTTTGTTTTATGTTTAGTGTGAGAGCGGCAATAAACAGCCAGTCAGCCAGAAGACTAATTTTTGAAGAACTGTTCACTATCTGCCAAACTGCTGTTACTATACAGTTCTATTCGAGTTTTTAAATATAAATCAAAGCAAAAAACTTGGAACATCTCGTATCATGAAAAAACTCAGATTGGGTCACTCGAATCTCGAGGCACCGCTATAATTATTACACTGTACAATATTGATTTTTAGTATATAGAAACTGAAACGATTTTCTAACGCTGTGAGAAGCATTATACACAAGCAGGGCCGGCACTCGCACAGTACGCAGAGTGAGTGGGGTACCATTGTTTGTGGAGGGGCACTATCGTCCGTGTGGAATTGTGACCTCATCGAGTGTGCACGTCATGCGTGAACGCTCCAAGAGGCACTTGACATGTCGCTGAAAAATTCGTCAGCAAAATTTTTTCATTACAAGAGAAACGCTCGTTCACCCCGGGCATCGATTGATCAAGCGACATACGCACATTGTCATTGAAATACTCAGTGATACAATCCAGTCATACTGCTGCCCTGAGCAGTAATTAGTGCCTTGTTCAAAAGAAAGTGGACACAAAGAACTCAAGACCTAACTTTGCAATATTCTATAACATGTTCTAATTTTCCTATAATTTCTCACCATGCTTCTCAGGGCAAAACTCTTTCCACACCCAGTCTGAGTGACTGAAATTGCCATTGCTACGCACACGCAACACATAGAGGCCCAAGTAGTTCAGGTTACACCCAGTAAGGTCACATGACTTGTAAGATGTCTCGTCACAGGCAGTAGACCAGTTGTTGGATTTTAACTTGTATTTCCTGTAAAGAAAAAAATAAAAATAAATGTTACCATACAATATTGGATGATGAGCATTCTGGCACCTGGTGAATAGCAGTTGCCATTGTTGTTGTTTTTTTAAAGTTAAATGTATTATACAGATTGTAATCTTTGTCATTCAACCTGTACTCTGCTGTATATTTTGTGATGCACACCATTTAGGGATTACATACATACAAGAAAGCAAGAAGAGATGTCAGAGTAAAGGGCAACAATGCACCTTTGAGTTACGCTTGGAGTGGGGTTGGTGTTATGCTCAAGGGTACTTCAAGAGTAGTCAGGAATAGGGATGCTCCGATCTGATACGTCGATCGGGTATCGGCCCAGATATTGGGGGAAAAAATTGAACTGGTATCTGTCAAAATGGTCCCGATCCACAGGGGCTTATCTCCTGGGCGCGTGCACGTTCACGTCTCCAATGACGAAGTGAAACGGGGAATGGTGAGGTAAATATTTCCTACAGCCAATGTCTGTCAAAATTGCACTGGGGGAACATCGGAAGCCATTTGGCAGAAAGGCGGGCTCCGCGTCGCCAGCTAGCGAGAAGCCGCCTCCTTGCCACCGGCTCGCTGCGGTCAGGGACCTTTGTGAGAAAGAGCGGGTGCTGGTTGATCTCACTGCCGGCCAAGCGGAGACCTCTGCGAAAAAGAGCAGGGGCTGGTTGGTCTCACCGCCGGCCAAGCGGGGACCTCCGCTCTTTCTCTCGCGAAGGTCCACCGCCGCCCGATCGGGCCTGCCTCGCTGCTGCCTGCTCGCGGAAGCCTTTCGGCATTGAGGCGGGCCCCGCTCCTCTGGCTCACGGAAGCAGCCCTCGCACCGCCGTCGGGGGACCTTCGCAAGAGAGAGCGGGGACTGGCTGGACTCACCGCCGGCCAAGCGGGGACCTCCGCTCTTTCTCTCGCGAAGGTCCACCGCCGCCCGATTGGGGCCTGCCTCCCTGCTGCCGCGAGTGGCGAGCCGCCAGGCTCCAAGGAAGGACGGCTGTGTGGGAACAACAACAGAGTTTGCCGAAGCGGGCGAGACAACGAATAATGTAATAAATGATGCCTGTTGTAATGGCATTTTGTAGATAAAAGTGGCATTTGGTGATCATAAACTATGAAGAGCAAAAAAGGATGTAGCCTATGCAGGGCATAGCCAAACTAGGCAGTCGCCTAGGGCAACATCTGGTGGAGGGGGCGCCAAATTGCAGGGCAAAAAAAAGGAGAAAAAATATTTTCCCCCCCCTCAGGTTTTCTAAAATAAAATATGTAAATGACTATTATTTTTGTTTTCGCATTTTTGTATTGCAGAATTGCGTTGTTTTATTGTGCTATTATAATATAGTTGATACTTTTATTTTGAAGGATACAGGAAAAGGTCTCATAAACCGGTAGGAACTGACGTCAGTAACCGACATACTGCAAGTGCCATTAGTAGCGTCTTCCAAATGCAGAGAAGACGTGTGCGCGCCACAGTAAATCATAGAAAACTGAAGTTTACAACTAATTCAGTGAATCATAGAAAACTGAAGTTTACAACTAGCCCACACATTCGTTTTAAAATCAGCCCATAAGAGTATCCATGTCATCTAATGTTGACTGTCTCATTGTCAATCAACTGTAACTCCAATCACCCTTTATAATATATATAGTAGCACTGAATGCCTGCCTTTGTTACTAAGGGTGTCACAGAGTTACAATAATTTAACTCTTTGACTGCCATAAACGTTATAAAACGTTTAGCATAAACCTAGGGAAGGGCGCCGAGGACGTTAAAAGACGTCCCCTATGTTTTTTTTTTTTTTTTCAAAAACGGGTGCAGGAAAGCCTTGGGCAGCTGTGCTGAAAGTATCAGGCATATCTGAATAGTAAAAGACTCGTTTTGGCCCCTAGAGGGCAGCGATGACTCTCTTTGCACAAGGTTGGATGGGCCGCCCACCGTGGGCGTCAGTAGAAGACGTGAGGCGGAGCTAGAGTGTTGAGGAGACAATGGCTGATGAAGCCACAATGGCTGACCAAGCAACCGGTTACAAGCAGCTCACGCTTGAGCATTTTTTTCAAAGACGGAAAGCATCAATCAATACTAAAAAGCGCATTGATGTCGACGATGATGATGACTCCGAGCTCTACGCCAAAGTTGGAAGCTTTGGCGTGACTGTTATGAACACGTAGTAAGCCTCACCGGCTAAGCGCGGCTAGCGCGGCTAGCGCTGCTAAGGCCGGAAAACGCGCACAATAGCCGGCCGGGTACTTCTACACAATCGGACATTCGATCGGGCGATGGAGAGTTGGCATCGACCAATGCAGATTGATGATGATGATGATGATGACTCCGAGCTCTACGCCAAAGTTGGAAGCTTTGGCGTGACTGTTATGAACACGTAGTAAGCCTCACCGGCTAAGCGCGGCTAGCGCGGCTAGCGCTGCTAAGGCCGGAAAACGCGCACAATAGCCGGCCGGGTACTTCTGCACAAGCGGACATTCGATCGGACGATGGAGAGTAGTCGAAAAGCATCGACCAATGCACATTGATGATGATGATGATGGTCACTCCCGAGGTTGACGCCGGAGTTGGAAGCATTGACGCGGCCGTTATTCTCGTCATAAAGCCTCACCGGCTAGCGCTGCTAACGCCGGAAAACGCGGAGCTGCACAAGCGGACATTCGATCGGACAATGAAGAGTACCCCGAGTCCAATGCATATTCATCGGAGGAGCGGGTACAGTCTGATCACGGAGAAGACACTGTTTCTGGACTACGATGCCACCATGAATGGAGTGGATAAAATGGATCAGAACATCTCCTACCACCCGGTATAGCAACTGAAGGACGCGAGGAAGCGAGACGTAACACCACCGTAACGTAACCGTAGCATGATCCTGATATTAGACTTGATGACACACTGCAGTATATACTTGCTATTCCCCGGAAAAAAACGGCCTGCAAGAAAGTGGCGCACGCGAAGAGGCAATCTGTTGTGCAAATGCTGTTGCGTCTCCTTGCACGCAGGAGAGTGTTACAAAAAGAAAAACTGTCGTTGAAACATCCACATATTTGTAAATAGCACCACAGTTGCACACATTTGTAAATAGTTTGCCAAATTGTTGTCAAATTGTTACACTGTTGAATGTAAATAAACGTATTTTGCTATCAAAAAACACTTTTTCATTCTTGGTGGTAGTGTTTTATAGAAGTAAAGCACTATTTAGGTGTTTATGGCATCATTCATGGACAAAAAGAAGTGTAAAATTCACTAGAATGCATGAAATAATATCGTTTCACTAAAAGCTTGATTTCTCCATATTTTGGTCCAAAACAGGCGAAATTGGGTCAAACTAACCATTTTCTATTGTTGATTACTAAAGAACGGAATAAGGTAGAAACAAACTTTTTTTTCTGATGAAAGATGAAAGTCCAATCTTTCATTTGGTAGTACGTGTGTTTCCATAGTCCAAACAGAACATTTTCTGTGGACCTTGAAAGATCAGTCAAAATGCTTAAATCGGCTGGCACTGGCGGCATCCCTTTTCTGAAAACGTCTGGCAGTCAAAGAGTTAATATCAAAAGTAGCAAAACTTTAGTCCCCGAATAGAAACAATAAACAATATAACTATATTAAACCTCTTCTGCACAAGAATAACACATAAACAAGGCAAAACACTAGTAACAGCAACAAAGCATGATGGGAAAGCCTCCTACGATTACCGTTGCTTTCCAAGTTAGCGCCAGCCAGTTCAGTAGTGCACCAGAAGTGGTGAGAACACATGTCCAAAAAAAAGTACTAATAAGAAGTACAGGGTTAGCTACCTTAATCTGTTTTAACTTCATTTGGTAAGTGTGTCTAGTGAAGTGTAAAATGTCGAATCCCATTTAATGTACATTTGCTTATTGGTTTCTTTTTGTCTTTTTTGCCCATTTTATGTTCAATTCATACTTGTCCAAATAAACAAACACCGCGCTCTTTGTAGTAAGAGCATTCAATTGTAATTTTTTTTCTATATAAATATTGAGGGAATGCTCATCTATTTTACATTGATACACAAACTGGAAAATTGTATATGTTCATTACAATGTGAACTAAAGTGGGCCAGTCTGAGCCCTGAAACTCCAGGGCTTAAAATGAGTCCCAATCCGTCCCTGCCCTGCAATGTGCTCACATACATTACATACACATTTCTGTTTGACGCATCAAATGAGTTTTTTTCTATGTACACTTGAGATGTCCTACTGTGCAAGTGGTCATTGAGCGCCTACTTGATTTTCTTTTGCTTCTCTCCACCATAGCAAGCACTGTTTTGTTTTTGTTTTTGCAAAACCTTTATGTAATTGAAAGATTAACAAACATGTGTTCATGTCTTTAAAAGACCAATTTAAACCACGCTCATGCAAGCACTTAAATGACCTAACTTTACTAATTTTGGCCTACTCTTGGCTTGATATAAGCCTCGTCTGTGAAACCGGACCGCTATCTTGTGTATCTAAACCAATTAACATGTCTCATTCATACACACAGCTCAAAATTGTAATGTAAAGCTCTACTCACGAGATATATTGTACAGAGAAAGAAACAACTTGACACTTTGAAGCAGCCTCACTTTCATCCCAGTCCCACTTCAGCATGTAATTGGTGTTCAAGGTAATGAAGTCTACATTCTGTGGCGGAGGCACCTCTTCACCCACTGAAACAAAAAAGACAAATAACCTCATAGCCCATATAATGCGCCTGTTGTCTTCTTATGACATGCTATGCAATAAAAGCCAAGACCAAGGGGCATGTTAGAGATTGTTTTTGCTGGTAATATATAAAGATGAAGTGTCTGTCATGACAGAGAATTTATGGATCTTGGATTAGAAGTTTATATCAAAGATAATGTTACTGTTCCAGCTCTGTACTGTACCAGCTCAGTGAGCTAGTGGTAGAGTGTCCAGACTGGGAGGTTGTGGGTTCAATCCCCGGCCGGGCCATACCAAAGACCAGACGCGTATTAAGCCCATTTTTGAAAGCGAACAAGTTCACCAAAGAGTTCAGTCATTACAGACTTCTTAGCTGAAGGTGATGAGGTGGATGATGTCCCTGGAGATGAAGATCCAGCTGTCATGTCAGCGAAATCCTCATTCTGCAGAAAAGGCAACTTTTGTAAATTAATATTCTGATAGGAAATTAAAAAAAAAATACATAGCTTATAGTAGGCTACAATACCTTCTCCTGTATTGCATTCATTTCTGTCAGAGGTCATTGAATATCCGCTCTCGTTCAGCATCTTCGATATGTGGCAGGGCTTTAAACCTTGGGTCCAGGGCAGTGCACTTGTGCAAAAAAACATAGCACAGAGTATCTCTCCTGCAGATTTGCCATGACTGCTAACTTGACCTCTTTCATTGTTCGGCTGTCTTCTTGTTTTGGTGCCATGGACAGTGACTTTCAAGGGGAGTATCATAGAGACTGAAGCTCTTGTTTCAGTACTCATCAATGTGATGGTTTTTATAGGTTTAAGTATTTCAATCAGTTCTTCTGCCACAGCAACTTCCTCATCATTGAGCGTGTAAATGTTTTTATTTTTGAGAGTTTTCTTAGTTAGTGCTGAATATATTGCTGCTTGCTGTTCTAGGTATCGTTCCAGCATGTCATAGCTGGAATTCCAGCGGGTGGGAACATCTTGAATGAGTGCATGTTGTTGAATATTAAGCATTTCTTGCTTGTTCTTCAGGATGTGGGCAGCTGTGGTGCTTTTGTGAAAAAATGTGACTACCTTTCTGACTTTCCCCTATAATCTGGATACTTGATTGATGGCTGTTGCTTTTTGGAATGCTAAATTTATTGTATGTGCAAAACAGCCAATCTGAGGACCCAGTCCTGCTTCTTTTACTGCGTTGATGATGTTCTTAGCATTGTCAGTAGTGACAGGTATTGTGGTCCCAGGTCTCTCCAGCTTCCAGTCTTGCACTGGCCTCCTTCAGGTGCTCCGCCAGGTTTGTGCTCGTGTGTTGATCATAAACAGCTCGCGTTTGCAAAACGTAACTCTCCATCTTCCACTCCAGTGTAATGTAATTCGCTGTGACAGTTAAATAGCTCTCTGCGGTGAGTGACACAGCGGTCACATTCGACAGCTCGTTGGCAACATCTGCCAGAAATTTAGGTAAGGTGAACTGATTTGCTCTCGTACATGGGATACGCAACGTGGGTTCAGATTCCCGGGGTGGACGCTCCCGGTTACACACTAATTACATGCTCTAGTTACGTTTTATAGTAGCTATAGGCTGGTACTTGATTTTTAAGTAACGGTAAATTAAAACACAAGAATGGGGACAAATCGTTTAAGATTCAGCACAAAACAATACTGAAGTCTAAGACGTGTTTTCACTATTTTTGTTAATTGTTCACTAAATATTGTAATTTGTTTTGTTTTTTATAACATATTCTTTATGTTTGCTGATAAATAAATGTTACATTATTTCAGGCTAATTGTCTTACCCAACTGTTCTTAACAAGTCATGATCATTTTATTATTATGCGCAAGTACAAATGACGAATTTTTAATTCTTACATGGTAAAATTGTGAAAATTGAGAGTATACCCACTTCTCCAGAGACCACTACACCACTGACACTGTTTTGCATATTTTAATATTATGAATATATCCCTACACTACATATTGCAGACCCTTTTGCCTCGCTCTCGAAGATATTGCGCTAGTATTGCTCGAAAGGCATTCACTGACATGCTCTAGACTGGTACTTTATTTACATTGTAAGTGTCCAGACTCCAGAAGAATGTTGGACTCGGAAGCGTCACCTGAGAGGCGGGGCGTTAGCGAAAGGTTAATTACTTCGAAGAGGAAAACTTTTACAGATAGTTTGGATTTGAACTACATGTCCTGCTTTACACCAGTCCTGGAACTTTTATGACATACCTCCTATCGAATTTACTTCCGTGTTGTTTCTGCCCGCGATTGACATTGTAGTTTATGTGCGTTTTGGATGCCGGCACATCTGGATAATTTAATATTTCTCAATAACTCAAAATGATGTGTCTCTTGAAATGTACATAAAATGCGGTAATCGTTATGTTTTCCTTAAGCCAAACATACTCGTGCCACTGTGAGTGTGATAGACGCAAACAAACAAACCAAAACTTACCATTACTTGCATGGATCCACGATAAACGAAAGAGCAGAGGGAACACGAAAAGGTCGAAAAACATGTTAAGGAATGTCATATTTCCGTTAGTTGTGCTCTTGAAGGTTCGAGGTGGGCTGAAACCCCTGTCAAAACACAACGTGCGATGCCTGGCCTGCACGATTGGCTCGCTAACCACTGATCTGTATATACTACTGGATAGTCGCTAGCCCATACACGCCCGTGCAAGCCGTTGAAGCCACAGAGCGGCCATCTTACTCCTCCCATCTGCGAGCAGACTACACTATACTGTATTGTATATGTATAGTTTATGCTATAAACTATACGTATACGTACAGATTAGACATATACAGCTCGTAGTCTCCTAGTATAGGGGCGGAGGTTTGTGGCGTGGTAGTCACTATTTTTTAACAAAGTATGTGCAGCTTTGAAGACCCCTTTTTCTGTTATCGCTCAGTTCCCCAATATTAGATGTGGCAGAGGCATCTTTTGTTGAATTACAGTTATATTTAATAATTAAAAAATATACTGTGCAAGTTTCCTCCTGTAGACATCATTAAGCTTTTTTTTTCATGTATTTAAGGCAAATTGTAACGTGTCTGAAGTCCTTTTGTTTATGTTTAACAAATTTAAAACGTCATAAATCATGCTGTTTCTACTAAGTACTGTCCAAATGTTCTCCAATTTCGATACTTTAAATGTATAGGATCGTATGCTGGGAAACGTTTCTTGGGAGGAGTAATACGGCGGCCTCGCAGCTTCAAAAGTCTTGAGTAGAGTATTCTGCATGTCAATGCGCGATTTGTGACCCCTGCACGATTATGTTACGCGCATGCGCAAGAAGATCGGCCGTCTTGGATCGCTAACTACGGCAGCCACGTAGGCCAACGCAAAATGAAACAGACATTGCGAAAGGTAGAGGACAAGTGCAAGTTTGTTTGTGTTTATTATTATTTTTACTTTAATCAAAGCAGTTCTGTACCCAAGCATATCTTGTACGAATATTTTTTTTTGACACATACTGTAATTATAGTTTTCTGTGAGAGTGGGTATAGTTTTTGTTTTTTGTCTTTAGAACAATGTGTGGCCATTATCATAGTGTAACACGTTGTTTGCAAACGTGTATTTTTTTCATTTACTTGCAATTGACTTATATTTATTTTGTGAATTATTACTTTTGGTTTTGTATTTATTTTAGTTGTACATGCTGAAGTGTTTTGTTGACTGTGCATGTCATTGTGACAGATAGAAAAACGACTAATGAAAATTATTGTAATTTTGTTTATTTATGTATTCATTTCTCAAAAATTATTGCATCGTTTCATTTGATATTTCGATGCACAGTCGGGTTTTATTTTGGTTACTTCCCGTGTTTTTGTCAGTTAGAGCTTTTATTTTGAAAGAATGGAGGATATACTGTCGTTGCTCCCCTGTGTTTTCAGATGGCGTCTGCCTACAAAGAGGTACGTGCGTGGGGAAAACGGGTTCCATTAAAAAGTTTATTTTTCTAATGTTTGTGTAATGTTAATGTTTTTCTAAAGTATAAAGATAAAGCACAAATTGTTTTATATGATGTTATTTGAAAGAATGTTAGACAACTGCTGTACTGTATTGACCTTTTGCACCTGACATCACAGCCCTCATGGGAAAGTCCCCTCGGGGATACTGGACGGCAAAAGAGTCACTTGGCTGTATTGTAACCATTGAATCTCATACAAAGTCTTTTATCTAATCGATTATCTTATAAAATGGTCATATCTTGCTTTGCAGTCGGTTGTACAGACAGACAAAAGAGTAAACCAAATGTTGCTTTTTATCGCATACCTACTAATGAAGACATAATACGTCGATTGATAGCAGTGAAGACAATCTTCTGTTTCAATTTAATTATAACTGTTTAGATTTTGTCATAACTGTGTTAACTCAGTAGAGCTTGATGAGTGAAGATTCTTCCTTCCTCTTATCTGGAAAAAGGAGTGTGTTGGGAGGTTTCCTGTGTTTTATCTGAGGATGTGTATGTTTAAGTGCTGTCAGAGTTTCTGCTCATCAGGTCATCGGGTCTAAGGTCTAAAGGACAGATCTGGGGTTGAACTAAAATATGATGCTGTCAAAGTCTTATTTGCTTTCTCCTGTCTCCCTTCTGGGGTTGAACTAAAATATGATGCTGTCAAAGTCTTATCTGCTTTCTCCTGTCTCCCTTCCATTATTCACAGGACTGGGGGATTAAGGGAGGGGGGAGCTGTATCCTGTCGGAGGCTTGTACTACTTTTTCAATATTGTATAAGAATGCTGTGAGTCCGCTGTAAAGACACACACGCTGAGGGAAATCACTGATTGAGTGAGCTCGGCTGTTTCTCAGAAATTTCTGATAATAAAACCGTCGAAGGAAAAACTGTTCACATGATCTCCACTCTAATTCTGAAAAAAAAATTACGAACACGCGGAAAACATAGATTGTTTTCTAACAGCAGCAATCAACGGAAAGGACTGGCAGCCCACAAAGTATTCATGGATTTGCAGCAATCATTTTTTGCGAGGTTAGTAGATAAATGTTGTAATTAGTAGATAAATGTTCATACATTTTACTAGTAAACGTACACTCTAACAAAGATTGTAACAGAGGTGTCGAATTGCGTGTTTCAAATCACATTAACGAGCCAGATAGTTAGCGTCCACTCAAACTGCACAAACACACAGCTTAGTTTTAAAATGCACCCTCTTCAAAACTATTGAGTGCATTTGACTGTTTAATAATGGGAGATTTCGTCTTTGTGCTTGGAGTTTTTCACTCTGGAGCCGGAATTACTGCATAGCTTGCCACTATGATGTTCCATGCTAGTAAACATAGTAACATAACATCATCACAGCGTTTCAATAAGAACGGACTGTGTAAAAATAAGTCAGTTAGCATGATAAACAAGTTTTACCTTTGCATTACGAGGTATATTGTCCCCTGGCGTGAACGTAGCATCTCGTTCCAGAGACTCAGCCAGTGACAAGCTTTTGAATCAGCCCCGGTGTAAGGAGAAGAGACAGCATTGACTACATAATGATATAGGTCGTGGGCTGTGAATTCCGGCTAAGTTGGCGATTTGGTTAACTTGGTAAAAACAGCAGGCAACAGAAGGTAAGGGGCTGTTTTCAAACTAGCGATCTCCAACTTAAGTAAATATCGCGCTCTATGAGTCCCGGCTAAATGTGCAACTTCGACTGATAGGCGAACTTCGGTTGAAGTAGTAGATTCCATGGCTCTATAGGCAATAATAACTTTTAATTTGTAAAATAGCAGTCGCTAAGTCATTAAGTCGCTCCATGTCACGTCCACTTCCATTCAACAATTATTTCCTTCCGCCGTCCGTCATAGGACAATCACGTGATCACATGACGTCGGTGCAAATGGTCAATAGTGTAATTGAGGAGTTTTGGGCGATGGAGAGTGTTAGAGTAGACAATATTAAGTATTGTACTCTTTGCGTGTTCAATTAACTGAATGGTGAGATTCTGTTGAAGAAGTTCCTTTGCAAAGGTAAATAATTACCAGAAGCTTCTGATCACACAAATGAAGTCACCCAAGCAGTGCTCTGTTCAAATGTGTGTCTTCTCTCCAGCCCACATCATTATTTATTCACAAAGAGGGTTCATAGAAAGTCAGCCCACAACACACCTGGTTACAACTGAATGAATACAAGAGAATCCGTTCCCATGGGTATAAATCAGATTAGAAAAAATACAATAATAATAAGCCTGACTCCCTTCCGACACAGCAGAATCCCGGCCCTCCCATTAGATAACGAATGAATGTTTGAACTCGTTGCCCTTCCTCATGAAAGTAACACAGACAAGAATACAATTCATTGAGCCTACACTGAGTCAACTAAATCCAAAATGGCTAAAATATAAATTAAAACTAAAAAACAATGTTAATAACTCATCATTCCCTCATTTGAGCTCTTGAGAGCTCAACACATTAAAACATTTTTTTTTTGTTCAATGGTTGTGTGGTAAAAATAATTATCCTTAAAACATCCCTTTAGCAAAAGAGGAGATAGTTTAACAATCATATGACATTAAAAAACAATTTGATACATTTAAAAGATTTTTAGTAAAATAAGCATAGCATATGTGAGGCTTAACATAAAATGTTGTTCATTAAAAAGTGTCGCAATGCATCGGCAGACGAATATGTGTTCTTTGAAGCCATCTTGTGATGAAGTTCTTTGAAGGTCTTTTTTTTAATGAAAAGAGTGTCGCAATAGTTCGTCTCTTCTTTAAGAATTTGGGGTAGACTACCCAAATTCTTCGATTTGTCACGGGATTATTCTGCCCGAAAAATGTGACTCTTCTTGGAATGATTGCCCAAGAAAAGGCACTTGACTTGATCCGTTGACTGATGTCCTCAAACGGTGTCAAATGATGTCGAAACGGCCGCTCCAGAACGATCACTGGGTCAGCTGACGTGGCTCCAGGTCGGAGGTGATAAGATTGATGATCATCAGTTGATGAGATAGCCGAGCCTGGCACGTCTCCTTTCCAGTTGTGGAATTTCTCCATCCTTCTTTCTGTCCAGCGAACTGCACAAGATTTCCTCTCCGACCCCCTGGGGCCGTTCTACTGAGTGCAGAAAATTTTCATTTTTAGTTTCTCATAAACTCACATAAATTTTATTTGGAGGAAAAAACCCTGATAGTTTTTGTTAGTTGGGATTAGTAAATGTTATTTGGTTAAGATCCGTAGGTCCTGTGCTGTTGGAACAGGAAAAGATCTATTTTTGTGACATTAAAATAGAGCCCAGCCTTTGATTGAGTTGAATGACATTCGCTCATTCATTAATATAAGACAGAGCTTATAAATATTTATTTTTCAAATAGGTTTTGTTCAATAATAGGTAATTTTTTACCATGACTAAATTTGTTCTAAATTTGCATAACTGTGCCTTTCATATCTCTTATTCTCTTCCCAGAATCCCATGACCGGCCGAATCCTGGCATGCTGGGAAAAACTCACATATATTCATATTATCTATACTCTTTTGCAAACACTGGGCTCCAAACATTACATTTTTCAAATGTGATTCCGAGATAAAAGATATAATATAATATAATTACCTTCATTCGGCGAATATGCATTATTGTCCTTGCTTGCTTCAGACTTACTTTGCGATCGATTTCCTCTGGTAGATTTCTTCATATTCAAACTGTGGATTATCACTTTCAAACTCATCCTGTCAATTGGAGTGTAGGCCGATACCCCACAACCTTTTTAATTTCGTTTTTAAGTTTGATTTTAATTTTCTAACTCGTCTACATTGGTTAAGTTCTTAAACATAAACTCCCTCATTTGACAAAGATCCACTGATTTTTTCAAACACGTCAAGATAAAGGGAGGACAAAATAGAGACCTCATAACTCAAAAAACGTCATAAATAACTCAACCCTCTAAATCAGGCTATGAGATAAACAAAAGAGCTACAAAACACTATAAAACTGAGCATAAACAAATACAACTTAAGACACTAATATATGATGACTTTGGGACCACAAAAAATAGAGGTAACCATATTACTCTAATCCTCCTAGAGTCCCGAAAATTATTTAAACTGCCAATCAACCTCACCTCTTTTACAGATTAGTGGGGCTGAGGATAAAATCACACAAAATTCACAAATATCTACCATTTCCTAGATTTAATCAAACTAAAAATTATCTTCAAACTTCTAATCTTTTACATATTAGCGGGGCTCATAAAAAACACAGCACACAAAATATTTCTGGGATTTATAAATCACAGTGCTGTTAAAAAAAAAAATCAAACTTAGCCATCAAACTCTTAGTTAGTCTTTTACTTGTTACTACTCATTTTATTCTATTATTTATTTTATACTATAGCTGCAGCTGGACGAAGTCCAAAAAAGTTCCTCACGGGGAAAATAAAAATATATCATATCATAACATATTAATCCCATTGTACCAATTCAGAAACTGATTCTCCCAAAAATATAGGCAAAAATTTAGTAGGCTATAGATTGAAATAAATTTTCTCAATCCCTCATTTCAAATTTACATATGTCGTTTTCAATTTCCTGAAATATCTTGCTATAGATCACAGTTCCCCACTCAACACATTAAAAATGCCCTGCATATCACTATGTAGCATATCTCTGAACAAGTATTCCCATTCCGACCACCAACTTTCTTTGTCCAGACCCCCAGCAAAAGGCAGGACGGCAGCTGTTGTCAATGTTCAATCCTGGCCAGCAGGGCGGCTGCTGTGGCAGCAATGTTCAGAGCAGGCATTTAGATTTCCTCCGGATGCAAAACAGCCATAGGGGAGAAGTCACTATAACGAGGCGTATACACAGTCACTGGGCATTGAGGAATTTGAACATCATGTTTTTCTTAGGCACAGGACGAGAAGACTGTTGCTCTGCGGCTTTTGACCTTTGATCTCTGCCACATCCATTCAGACGCTGTCTGCAATGTGGATCCGATGACACACAGTCTTTCTGAGAGCTCACCTGATCAAAAAATGCACACTCGTTGATACAATGCATTAAAAATGCCAGACTGAGGATATGGGATCATAGCAAGACAGTTCACTTCCTGCTTTCTCAAAAATGTTTCGTAAAAAAACACAGCCTCTTTATTCATTATTTTTTTTCTTTTTTTTTCTCAATACCCCTTCAAATAGCTACTAGCCATACAACGTATCAGCAGCTGGGGCGCATCAGTTTGTAATCAGTGAAGGCCATCAAACCCTCATCTGCCTTGGAACTCAAACATCAGTTTCTGAAATGACACACTCAGAAAAAAAACAAATATTAAAAATCATTATCAACATGTCAATTTCAAAAACATTCATAACTCCTTATTCAACTATCTTACTTCCAGCCACAGCTATACAGATGTAGGCATAATTATATCAACTCAACATAGCTCAAACAAAATGCCATTATTTTATCATTACTCTTTATTCATTTGTCCCGAAAAGGGAAAGTTAACAAATTAACCATCGTCATCAATCATTAAAGTGTAAAGATTTATTAGCTCAGTCACTAAAAAAAAATAAAAAATAAAAAATAAAACACTAATTTAATAGTCTTCTACAAAAACTCAACAATATCTTTCGAATGATGTTACTTATTTTATATTGTTTATCATTCCTCTCTTACCATTTTGACAAAGAAAAAGTCCCATTACGAGGACACATTATGCTCACAGCGCACAGCCCAGCCCCCACCGTTTTTTTTCTAACCTAGAAACGGGGGGGGGGGGGGGGGGGCGGGGGGAGAACTTAACATTATAAATCGCAAAACCTATTTTATCACATTCCCATTAATAAAGCAAACGCCACTATCACAACAGTCTCATCTCACACAAAACAACACCAAACTTAGTTAAAATATTGAAGAAAAACAAACAAAATCCCCATATGCACACTTCTCACTTACAAACCCCCACCTTTTTTTAGAAGGTAGGTCACACACTCAAATGCATACGCACACACTCTTCAGTCATTATAAAATAATAAACGGTGTTATTCTATCAATTCATTGTCTACAAATCTTATAGCATTCAAACCGCAGTTTTATACGGTGATTTCAGTAAACGGGTAACTTCGAACAAACCACCCGTAAACTGCTCCACAAATGCTGGAGTCATTTTAGCATCAAATTCAGCCTTTTTTCATTACCAACAAAAAAAAATACAAAATTCTGACATACCATTTTGTCCAGCGAAAGCTTTGTATACAATCGATCCATAGTTCGTTTTTTCATTGTTCATCGACGCTTTTATTTTTCGCTGAACCGGAAGCGCATTCAGGACAAACCATTCTATATCCGGGTCGAAATCGCCTCCATTTTGTTTATAGGCTATTTATACTTTCGGTTTCTATTTTACGCAAGTAGTATTAATATTTATCAATACAGTGACGTCTCACTTTTAGTATTAATAGTTCAATATGTTAACACATATGGCCACACACCAGACAGACATAAGAATTACGTGACCTCTCGTTTATACACAGCGGTTACCCAATCCCGCTGAGCCAAACTGTTCTCCATATATTGCAAAATTTCTGCAAGGCGCTCATTTTCAAAATAAATTGTCACGTACCATCGAATTCAACCGTAGAACAAAAGGTATTCATACGGTAATCCTGACCCCAAAACTACAAAAGTAGGAACGCCATAACTAAAATAAATCACGTAATCTCTCGATTGCAAATACAGTAAGATAAATCCAATTATTACTGTAATCAACCTGGACCCCTCAATACTGTTCAATTTCAAACAGGCGCTTTTTCAAAAAACATATTACGTGTAACTAGGACTTTTTCAATAAGAGCCATGAACAAATATGATACTCGTCCCCAATCCGGTCAAAACTGTTATATCATTAATATAAACAGAAACGCTCACCATAATCTTCGCGATCCTTAGTAAACAAGAAAGACTTGTTACGTCATCCGGCAAACCCTTTTATTCAATATATATTATGGTCTAAGGATTCTTCATAGCGTTGACGAGAAACAAAACAAATCAAAAAATTAACCGCTATTTCTTCCTGTACAAAAAAGCTTCATCTATTTGAGTCTGCATTACGTCACTTCTAAAATGCACCACTCCACGACGTGTTTAGTTCAATATCGTCGGAATTATCAACTCTCTAACGACATCAAACTATAACTTGTTCACACAGATCTCATTTAAAATTTAGACAATTTGGGAGACGAAAAACCAGTTGCAGCGGACCCAAACACAGACAGAACCTCTCTACGTGGATAACAGTCTCCACTTACCGTACTTTATTTATTTAGGCCTAGAAGTTCCGCCCGTCCTTGAACGCCGCATCTAGCTCCACGTCCGTTCGGTTCAACGGAGGAGACCATTCGTTATAATTCAGCGTCGGCGGTCACCATTTGTTAGAGTAGACAATATTAAGTATTGTACTCTTTGCGTGTTCAATTAACTGAATGGTGAGATTCTGTTGAAGAAGTTCCTTTGCAAAGGTAAATAATTACCAGAAGCTTCTGATCACACAAATGAAGTCACCCAAGCAGTGGTCTGTTCAAATGTGTGTCTTCTCTCCAGCCCACATCATTATTTATTCACAAAGAGGGTTCATAGAAAGTCAGCCCACAACACACCTGGTTACAACTGAATGAATACAAGAGAATCCGTTCCCATGGGTATAAATCAGATTAGAAAAAATACAATAAAAATAAGCCTGACTCCCTTCCGACACAGCAGAATCCCGGCCCTCCCATTAGATAACGAATGAATGTTTGAACTCGTTGCCCTTCCTCATGAAAATAACACAGACAAGAATACAATTCATTGAGCCTACACTGAGTCAACTAAATCCAAAACGGCTAAAATATAAATTAAAACTAAAAAACAATGTTAATAACTCATCAAGAGTAAGCGAGAGTGGCTCTTCCTATATGTGTATGTGTGTTAATTTGTCATCGTTAACTGCTTACTTTTTGTGCTAGGCATGTGATAAACGTAGGATCACGCAGCTTGTTGCCCAATTTTAGTTTTTTCTTTCACACTTGCAGGTATGTGTTTGTTGTTTATAATATAAAAGTTTAATGTGATTGTCAGTGTATACAGTTTTCATTTATTTTTATAACATTGTGATGTACATTGAGATGGCGTCTGCCTACAAAGAAGCATGTGATAAACGTGGGATCACGCAGCTTGTTGCCCAATTTTTGGTTTTTCTTTCATACTTGCAGGAGAAATAAATCCCAACTTCGGATCAAACTCTACGCCTGTTTATTTCGTGCACCAGAACACAACGCAGTGTGGTCGGACGTGCAAACCGCCCTGGCTACATCATGAGCGCAGAGAGGGGTGTAACCGAGCGAGCCTCGTTCAAGAAGAGAGTTATATGGTGTAGATGCCACGGACTTCCAACTTCCGATTTCCGAGTTTTACACATCAGCGCCGTTTCCGGCCACTGCTGGCCGCGTTTCAACAGTCGGGGCCCCACCCCTGCGCCCCCCAACCACGCGCTCCCGCTCATCGGCGCAAGGGCGTCTCGGCTATCTGAAATGCTTCGCACACACTCGCAGCCTCGCACCCGTTGACGGGAACGCGCAACCGAGGGGCACAAAGGCGGAAGCGCAAGTACTCGGACGCGGCCCACACGTTGCAAACTGGAAACGGAAACAAAGTTGATGGGTAAAAACCTGGAAGTCGGAAGTCCCGCTTCCTCCGTGGCATATAGTCCATAAGAGAAGACGTGCTTGAATCCTGTCCTGCTGTGTCTGGTTAATTTAGCAGGAAGACGCCAGAACACATCAACTCGAAACTATTTGTAGCCCGCCTTTTACCCAGCCTCCAGAAACGACAACAACATCTTAAGAGTTACAATAGCATAGGGGTTGAAACTGGGTGAGGGGTGCAAGGGGATATGGCCGGAAGACCTGCACGGTCAGCACATCCGCATTCCAGTTGCAATATTTGCAAAAGTGCAGTGTCTGAACAGAAGTGTCACACATGGAGTGGTGGAATACACTTCAAAATAAGAGTGTTACACCCTAATAATCAGGAAGTGGTGGTACAGCTTTGAAAATAAAAGCGTATGCATTCGGACCACGTTGTAAACGTGCATTAACTACGCTTACTAAGGGCACTTTTCCCCCATTTGTGACCATCAGGTAGCATAACTTCATATCACTGTCTTAATTCCGTAAAACAGTGATTAGAACGGAAAGTAACGTGATCATGTTTAAAACCCACCATTAATCAGTTACTGCACAGGACGGTATGTATGCACCTGCTCCTGAGATCACTATGAGTGTAACTTGTTTAAATTTATAATATATGTATTGTATATATTGTCGGACCCATAAAATTATAACATTTGGCTACTTCTACTGTATTGGCTGCTACATAAATGATTAAAAAACACATCATATAAAATAGCAATGTATTAAATCAACCATCAGTCTGCTAAATGCATTTGGCACTGCTTCTAATATATTCATTGTACTTGAGCATTAATTAAATGATTAAATATGAAAGATGAGCTACTTTATATAGGCCTACTGTATTTAGGTAATAGATTCCCCATGGTTAATGATAATAAAAACGGTGTTGTTTTTACTCAACTCTGTGTACTACTATTGTTCATTCAAAAAGACACATTCAAAAAGTGTAATGGTTAAAAATTTTATTTGCCATATGTATTTGACTGTACTTGTACACCATGTATCTCCCAATGTCGGCAATCTCTTTATAGAATCTGATGAAGTCATCAACTTAACTCATTCACTGCCATTGACGGCTATAGATGTCAAAAATTCATTTAAACTATTTATATTAGTTTAAAATGTTTCCCACTTTTGTTAACAAGAGTATGAAAACCTAGATCTTTTTTATTGTATTAGAACGGGTATAAAATGTGTGATTAATCGTGAGTTAACTAGTGAAGTCATGTGATTAATTACAATTAAATATGGTAATCGCCTGCCGCCCCTAATTTTTAATAATCTTTTCTTAAAAAAAAAGAAAAAGAAAAAAAGATTATTAAAACTTGGAAAAAAATAATTACAATTATTGTATTAATTAATTTATGTATTTATTAAAGAAGACTATGAAAAAATTAGGGGTGTCAGGTGATTAACATTTTTAATCGTAATTAATCGCATGACTTTACTAGTTAACTCACGATTAATCACAAATTTTATATCTGTTCTAAATGTAAAAAAAAATAAAAAAATCTAGGTTTTTATACTTGTTAACAAAAGTGGGAAAAAATGTAAACTAATAGAAATAGTTAAAATGAATTTATGACGTCTATAGCCGTCAATGGCAGTGAATGAGTTAAGAAAAAGTGGAAACATTAAAGTCCTCTTTATGTTCAAGTCAAGTTTATTTATGTAACAATATGATATATTGTTATCAGTTACGTCAAGACTGCCACGAGAGGCAGGTTGACGCCTGAGTGTGTAACAAGTGTTGATATGGAGACGCTGCATGTTGAATAAAGACCGACAGAGTTGAGCAAGAGCAAATAAGCTGGACGTGTTTTTATTATAAAGATCCACACTTTAACATGGTGGCAGCGGCAGACGACTTGGTCCGAGTTTTTTTGTGAGTCGTTTTTTAACTGGAGAAGACTGCAAGGTGCTGACTTGAGCAGAGGTTAGCATCGCAACGCAAGCTAACAGCATGGATGGGCTAAAAGCGCCACAGACGTTGTGTCTGGACTCCAGCAACTTGTCTAAAACATGGAAGACCAGGAGGGACGATTTTCAACTGTATGTCGGATTAACTGTGGCCGAGGATGACGAGAAAAAGTAAGTGAAGCTCTTGTTATCTGGTTGGAGAGAGTGGCAGAGAGCTGCTAGATACGCTAATGGGGACACAGCGCATGCTGAGTGGAAGTTGAAGGACATGATTGAGAAGTTCGACACCTACTGCAGTCCAACAGTGAATGAAACTGTGGAGAGATATCAATTCTTCACGAGGAACCAAGGCACCAGTGAGTCAATTGACAGCTATGTTACAGAATTGAAGCTACTGGCTAAAACATGTAACTTTGCCACTTTGAGAGACTCCCTCATACGAGACAGGATCGTTTGTGGCATAAACAACTCCAACATGCGGGAAAGACTACTGAGAGAAAGGGCCTTGACGTTGGATTCGTGCCTTCAGCACTGTAGAGCAGCAGAGCTGTCTCGGGAAAACTGCAGGGCTATAGCGGGACCAGTGGAGGAAGTTCACGCAATGCACGGAGTTTCCTGCCTGCAGCAAAGAGACAAAGACAACATGGTGGAGTGCAAGTTCTGCGGTAGGACACACGAGAGAAACAAATGAAAATGTCCAGCATTTGGCAATAAATGCAAAAAGTGTGGTAAAGACAACCACCTTGCGGCTAAATATAAAGCTGGACAGCGGAAGTCAAGAAAAAGACATCGGTTCACTGTGTAGCAAACTGTAAAAGTGAATATGAAGACATTTTGTGTGATTGAGATGTGACAGAAAGTGAAATTGTGAATACCATAGGCTCTAACATAGAAAAGGACACAAAACTGTTTGCAGGCATGCTCTTAGGAAAAAATTTGGTCAGATTCCAGATTGATTCCGGAGCTACATGTAATGTATTATCTCTTAAACCGTTAAACAGTG
Organism: Leptonotus elevatus; assembly: GCF_054856555.1. Lineage (NCBI taxonomy): Eukaryota > Metazoa > Chordata > Actinopteri > Syngnathiformes > Syngnathidae > Leptonotus > Leptonotus elevatus. Next base: position 510,408 of record NC_141250.1, read on the forward strand.
ATCTAAAACTTGATGAGTCAAAGTCTGTGCTAGTGCTGTACAATGGCTGTAAGGTGAATCCTCTGGGTAAATGTAAAGGGAAACTGAGGAACCAGAAATTGTATCGGTTAGAGTTCCTAGTAGTAGATGATGACTGCACTGTCCCACTGATAGGTAAAAAAGCCAGTGAAGCTATGAAATTGATCAAGGTAAACTATGAAAACATTATGGCCATTGACAGTATTGTGACAACAGAAAAAGAGACAAATGGACAATGGACATTTGAACCGACTTTGCAGATGTGTTCTCCGGAGATGGCTGTCTGGAAGAAGAGTACACATTGGAAGTGGACAAAAGTGTCAAACCGGTAAAACTGCCAAAGCGACGAGTGCTCGTCGCCATGTTGAAGCCGCTGAAAGAGGAGCTTCTATTATTCTATTAGCTATTATTGCACCAGTGGACTGTAGCACTGATTGGACACCTAAGACGTGCTCACGGAGACCCACAAACAGGACCAATGGACATTGAGACTGTAGATCCACTAAGCACCCAAAAAGGACCTATACAGCCTCAGACAGCCGCTCTGTCGAGTAGTGATAGGACAACGACAACAAGCAGTAGTAGGGTTGTTCGCATGCCTCAGCGCTTCAAGGACTTTACCATTTAATCTTGACACTTAGTGTGTTGGATGGGAAAAGTTGTTAAAAAAAAAAAAAGAAGGTAATATTTTGTTTTGTTTTGATGGAACAGCACTATTTTGTTTGAAATGTTGTAAACGTGTCAGGAAACTGGGGAAAAGTTGTTTTCCTTGTTATTATGTTTTGTGTGTGTGTTAATTCGGTAATAAGTGCAATATTTGTCAAAATAATAAAAAAGAAGCTTTCAAAAAGAGAAAGGATGTAACAATATGATATATTGTTATCAGTTACACCAATAGGGGGCGATCTTGTACCACGAGAGGCAGGTTGAAGCCTGAGTGTGTAACAAGTGTTGATGTGGGGACGCTGCATGTTGAATAAAGACCGACAGAGTTGAGCAAGAGCAAATAAGCTGGATGTGTTTTTACTATACATTTAGGGTGACAGCAGTCAATCAAAGTGCTTTACAAACAAAAACAATTGAAGTGCATACAACAAGGTTGAAATACATAAAATGACAGTGATAAATTTAACAAACATAGGTACAATAAGGTTAAAAAGAACTATAGTGCCATGGTTCGGGTGTGCTCATCCATAAAACGCCAGAGAAAAAAAGGTGGGTTTTTAAAGAGGATTTGAAAAGCCTCTAGGGCAGGGGTGGCCAAGTTTGGTCCTCGACAGCCACTACCAGCCTGTTTTCCATGTCTATCTCCTTCAGCGTGGCTGAATCTAATGATCAGCTCATCAGCAAGCTTTGCAGAAGCCTGATAACAATCCTGATTATGAATCAGGTGTGTTAGTGGAGAGAAACATGGAAAACAGGCTGTAGTAGATAGTGGCTCTCGAGGACCGAACTTGGCCACCCCTGCTCTAGGGTCTGGGAGGTTCTAATGGAAAAGGAGATACTATTCAAGAGTCTAGGGGCAGCTGCTGCAAAGGCCCTGTGACCTCTGGACTTGAGCCTGGTTTTAGAGACCTCCAGCATCAGCTGATCAGAGTACCTCAGAGATCTGATTGGGGAGTGGGGATGAAGGAGCTCAGACAGATAAAAAGGGGCAAGACCATTAAGAGCCTTAAAAACAATTAAAAGAAGTTTAAAATCAATACGAAAATGGACCAGGAGCCAATTGAAGGATGCTTGAACTTGTGTAATGTGATCATGCTTACATTTACCAGAAAGCAAACGAGCAGCGGCATTCTGGATAAGCTGGAGGCGATTAATAGAGACCTTATCCAATCCAATATAGAGGGTGCAAATCCCTCTATATTGTACTCTAGCCTTGAGGTAATAAAAACTTGGATGTTTTTTCCCAAATCCACCTTGGAAAAATAATAACCCTTTGTCTTGGCCAACAGTCGTAGTTGAAAAACTACTTTTGACACCAGCATTAATTTGGTAATTGTAAAATGACTGTCCAAAACTTTGTTAGTTGCTCTTTCATCAACACTAGTTCCCCGTCGCCCATGATGACAACCGTAGGCAGTTTTACTGGTGCCAAAAAAATATGTTGATATTTTTGGATCAGTGACATTGCTTTTTTTGCAGTCCTCTATTGCTTTCTGCACTACTCCTTTCTATGTAAAACAAACAAACAAAACGACCACAAAAAAATAGTTGACAATCACAATATGCCACAGCTTTTCCTATGTCTAATATAAAGGGCAACCTTTCTGGCGAAGACACTCAGCACCTACCTGATGTTGATCTACTTTTTCTTTTCTTCCTATGTTTTTCTTCTTCTTTTTCATGTTGGTCCTCTTCCTTAAAAAAAAAAATAAAAAAAAAATATATATATATATATATATATAATACCAATTTTTAAGTCAGGAGCATCAAAGTTATAACCCACTACCCTAGAACTGCCAAGGTCGTGGTGAGCGTTCATGTACGGACAGGACTTCTCACTCACACCCAGTCAAGGGAACACATCACCCCCTTTCTCGAACAGCTTCACTGGCTCCCCATACAGCACTGCATCCAGTACAAAGTTCTCTTACTGACATACAAGTCCTTCCATAACATGCCTCCTCCTCCATGCTGATCTCCTCTGACGCCACTGTCCCACCCGGTCCCTTCCTTTTTCCGACTCCACCCCCCTTACACCCATTATTTGCACAAAGCACCGTACATTGGGTGACAGAGCCTTCGCTGCTGCTGCTTCCACCCTTTGGAATGCACTACCACAATCCATTAGGAACACAGACTCACTAGAAAACTTCAAAACCCTCCTCAAAACATATCTCTTCAAACTGGTCTTTCCTTAATCTTGTATTATTTTACTATTGTTTCTGTTGTCACTTATATTCTCTGCTCTGTAAAGCGTCTTAGATTGTCCAAATAAGCGTAATATAAATGTGATAAATTATTATTATTATTATTATGATTATTATGTCGAGCTACACGCTTAACAGCTAGGAGATATGGCGAGCCTTGTGTCTGTCCCCCCCTGTTTTTTGATTTATTTATTTATTTTATTTTTTAATATTGGAGGTTATAATAATAAATTTTACCTTTGTGTGAATGCCACATGTGTAAGCTCTGAAATGTGCTTGGAATTATGTTTCTATCTGCTTCAGGAGGTGAGATATCAATTATTTAGTAGGCATTGACAATATTGTTGAATATCGAATTATTATTGTTATTGAATATACCGCAAGGTGGCACAAGCCAGTGTCTTCTTGTGCCTGTCCCAAGCCCGGATAATTGCAGAGGGTTGTGTCAGGAAGGGCATCCGACGTGAAAGTTTGGCCAAATCAAACATGCGAATCAAATATATGACTTCCATACCGGATCGGTCGAGGCCCGTGTTAACAACGACCACCATCGGTGCTGTTGACCTACAGGGTGCCGATGGAAACTGGACTACTGTTGGTCGAAGAAGGAGAGGAGGAAGGTGTGTTCGTAGAAAGAAAGCGAAGAGGAACACCAAGAGTCTAGGACTGAGAGTAGGGACTTTGAATGTTGGAACGGTGACAGGAAAAGGTAGAGAGCTGTATGACATGATGCAGAGGAGGAAGGTGGACATACTATGTGTTCAGGAGACCAGGTGGAAAGGGAGCAAAGTTAGACGTTTAGGAGCAGGGTACAAGTTGTTCTATCATGGTGTAGATAGGAAGAGAAATGGAGGAGGAGTTATCGTGAAGGATGACTTTGTTAGGAACGTCGTGGAGGTAAAAAGAGTGTCAGATAGAGTGATGAGCCTGAAGCCAGGAATCAAAGGTGTGATGATCAATGTTCTTAGTGGGTATGCACCACAGGTAGGATTTGAGCGGGAGGAGAAGGAGAACTTTTGGTTGGACCTTGATGAAATGATACAGAGCATCCCTAGAAGTGAGAGAGTTGTCATTGGTGCAGACTTCAATGGACACGGTGCAGGAAACAGGGGTGATGAGGAGGTGCTGGGCAAGTTTGGTATCCAGGAGAGGAACGCAGAAGGACAGATGGTGGTTGACTTTGCAAAAAGAATGGAAATAGCTGTTGTGGATACTTTCTTCCAGAAGAGGCAGGAACATAGAGTGACCTACAAGAGTGGAGGTAGGAGTGCACAGGTACACTACATCTTGTGTAGACGGTGTAATCTGCAGGAGATCAGCGACTGCAAAGTAGTGGTAGGTGAGAGTGTAGCCAGACAGCATAGGATTGTAGTGTGTAAGATTACTCTAGTGGTGAGGAAGACAAAGACGGCAAAAGCAGAGCAGCGGACGAAATGGTGGAAGCTGAAAAAGAAAGAGTGTTGTATGACTTTCAGGAAGGAGTTGAGACAGGCTCTGGATGGTCAGGAGGTGCTTCCAGATGTGATCAGGGAGACAGGTAGGACAGTCTTTAGTGTGTCATCTGGAAGGAAAAGGGATAAAGAGACTTGGTGGTGGAATGAGGAGGTGCAGAAGTGGATCCAGAGAAAGAGGTTAACTAAGAAGAAGTGGGACATTGAGAGGACTGAAGAAAGTAGAAAGGAATACAGGGAAATGCAACATAAGGTGAAAGTAGAAGTGGCAAAGGCCAAACAAGGGGCTTTTACGATGACTTGTATGCTAGGTTGGACAGTAAGGAGGGAGAGACTGATCTATACAGGTTGGCAAAGCAAAGAGACAGAGATGGACGTGTGTTGACAGATGCCAATAGTGTGATGGGAAGATGGAAAGAGTACTTTGAAGAGTTGATGAATGAGGAAAATGAGAGACAACGAAGCATAGAAGAGGTGACTGTTGTGGACCAGGGAGTAGCAAAGATTAAACGAAGTGAGAAGGGCATTGAATAGGATAAAGAGTGGAAAGGCACTCGGTCCTGATGATATACCTTTGTAGGTATGGAAGTGTCTAGGAGAGGTAGCAGTAGAATTTCTGACTGGGTTGTTCAACAGGATCTTAGATAGTGAAAAGATGCGTGAGGAATGGAGAAGTGTGCTGGTGCCCATTTTTAAGAACAAGGGAGACATGCAGAGTTGTGGCAACTACAGAGGAATAAAGCGGATGAGCCACACACGGAAGCTATGGGAAAGAGTAGTTGAAGCTAGACTGAGGGCAGAGGTGAACATTTGTGAGCAGCAGTATGGTTTCATGCCAAAAAAAAAGTACCACAGATTCAGTATTTGCATTGCATTGTGTCTTTGGAGATCTGGAGAAAGCTTATGACAGGGTGCCCAGAGAGGAACTGTAGTTTTGTATGAGGAAGTCTGGAGTGGCATAGAAGTATGTTCAAGTGGTGCAGGACTGTAAGACAGTGGTGAGGTGTACTGTAGGTGTGACGGAGTGGAAGTGGGACTACATCAGGGATCTGCTCTGAGGTCCTTCTTGTTCGCTATGGTAATAGCCTGGATGACAGACGAGGTTAGACAGTAATCTCCATGGACTTTGATGTTTTCTGTTTTCTGTAGTGAAAGCAAGGAACAGGTGGAGGAGAAGCCAGAGGTGTGGAAGTTTTCCCTAGAAAGGAGGGGAATGAAGGTTCGCCGTAGCAAGATGGAGTATCTTTGTGTGAATGGGAGGGCCCAAGTGGAAGAGTGAGGTCAACAGTCCAGAGCAATGGAGAGTGTGGAAAAGAAGTGAAGAAGCGTGTATAGGCAGGCTGGAACGGGTGGAGAAAAGTGTCAGGTGTGATGTATGATAGAAGAGTTTCAGCTAAAATGAAAGGAAAGGTTTATAAAACTGTGGTGAGACCAGCAATGTTGTTTGGTCTGGAGACAGTAACACTGAGGAAAAGACAGGAGGTAGAGCTGGAGGTGGCAGAGATGAAGATGCTGAGGTTCTCTTTGGGAGTGACGAGGATGGATAGAATCAGGAATGAGTACATCAGTGACAGCACATGTTACAGGCTTTGGAGATAAAGTCAGAGAGGCCAGACTTAGATGATTTGGACATGTCCAGAGGAGAGATAGTGAGTATATTGGCAGAAGGATGCTAAGTTTCCAAATGCCAGGCAGAAGATCTAGAGGAAGACCAAAGCGGAGGTCTATCGATGTAGTTAAAGAGGACATGAAGGAAGTTGGTGTGAAAGCAGAGGATGCAGAGGACAGGGTTAGATGAAGGCAACTGATTCGCTGTGGTGACCCCTGAAGGGAAAAGTCGAAAGGAAAAGAAGAATTGACAATATTGTTGAATATCCACTTTAAAAACTTTAAGTTTTTAGGGGTGATTCTAAAGTCACCTATTGGTTTAATAGGCATGTTTTGTCAGGCGATTTAGGCCTTAATGGGTTAAAATCAACATTGATATAAGAGTCTTAAAAAAATGGAAATATTGACTACATTAAAAACCAACCTCTGAAGTATTGTCCAACTGGTGCTTTTTAAGTCGGAATACATCGCAGAAATGATTTGAACGTCACTGTCCAGTGTGTGAATAATTTGCCATATCTGAAATGAGAATATATTTAAAGACAAATATATATAACACTTGTTGTAACAAGCACAAAGCGTTGATATTTTTTCTCTTTACCAACTTGCATGAATGGTCGGTTACATACCATACATGAGAGTAGTGTGGAAGTGTGGGGGGGCTGGGGGCAACACATTAGCAGCACCTGCTTTACTAGTTTTGCACACTATTTTGTCTTTAACAACACAGCTTCTGCTTGTCATTATGAACGTGAAGGGTTGAATCAAGGGATAAGCGAGTAGATGATAACATGGGTTGCCATATTCATGTATGACAGTGGTGTCCAAACTCGGTCCTCAAGGGCTGAAGTCCTGCAGGTTTTGGATGTTTCCCTGCTCCTGCTCCAATGAACAGGATCGTTAACAGGCTTATGCAGAGCTTGCTGATGAGCTTCAGGTGTGGTGGAGAAGAGAAACATCCAAAACCTGCAGGACTCCGGCCCTCAAGAACCAAGTTTGGACACCACTGCCATACATAAATATGGCAACCCACGTAATCACCTACTCGCTTATCCCTTGATAGGGGTCCTCCTACGTGCAACTTAAGTGGTTCGGTGATGTGCAAAAAAAAAAATGTCTGCCATTAAGTGCCGTGGCCCTGATGGGTCTGGCGAGAAGTTCAGTTCTAGCCCCAAGGGCTCTTATTAGCCCCCAATCGATCAGACTCTTGTCCGCCCCTGAATTGATCAGTGCTAGTTGGCTAGTTGACGTGGCACGGCAAACAAGTTTAACAGGGGTAAGCTTACGGGATGGCGGTTCGGAAGTCGTGGTCTGACTTACTGTGGCAGAGCTTTTGACTGGGCATGATGAGACGAGGTGACCCAGTTCTCCACAGTAGAAGCAGCGACCTTCCCGTCGTCTGCGCTGTCTCTCCTCCATGGTTAGTTGGGCGTTACCGAGTTGCATGGGCTCCTCTCCATGTGACGCTGAGGGCTGCTGTAGAGAAGCCCACTGTGGAGTAGGAGGGACGACCACACCCGGTGCTTGAGTCCGGGAAAATGCTTCGGTCCTCCTGGGTTTTACGCTCGCCCGTCAGGGGAAGTTCTCATGCCCGGTGGTCAGTCCGGATGGCAAGAGAGATGAGTGAGTCCAGATCGGGAGGGAGGTCCACTGGAACCAGCAGCTCCTGAATGGACATCGCTAGGCCTTTGAAGAAGGTGTCGTACAGGACAGTGGTGTTCCATCCACTCTCTGTTGCTAAGGTGTGGAACCGTATGGCGTAATCACTCACAGAGTCTTTGCCTTGTAGTATTCGGCTTAGCTCGAGTGCCTTCTCTCGGTCAGAGTTAGCAGGATCAAAAACAAACAAAAATCAGGTAAGTAGTTGCACGCTTGCGAATTGCATGCCCACTCCGCTGTGGCCCAGGCTTTGGCTCTCCCGGTGAGGTGGGAGATCATGAAGGCGACACATGAACGGTCTGTGGGAAAGGCCTGTGGCGAGTGTTCAAAGTGTATGTCGCAATCGATGAGAAAAGCTTTACAAAGTCCTGGTCCTCCTGAGAACCGCTCCGGGGGTGCCAGTCTCAATCCCGGTCCTGCAGATGGGATCGTCGGTGCCGTGGCATGGGGAGGAAGCTCTGACCCAGTGGAGGTGTGCGAGCAAGTCCCTTACTTGCCCTGTGATCTGGGTCAGCTGGGCAGCCACGGCGATGTGGAACTCCTCCTGGTGGTTGAGGCGGGCTTCCTAGACCTGGAGCTTGGCGGCCATCCGTTGCTTCTCTGCTGGGTCTATACTGGCCGATGTGTTCTGACACGAGGCAAAAGGAGGACTCAGATGCAGAGTAGGAAAAAAGGCCAAACAATGGCTAGTTTTATTTTCAACAAAAAACGCAGTGTCATGGCCCGATATGCAGCGTGTCTCCACCTCTGTCACTCACTTCTGCTTGTGTTTCCATCGCCCTCCTTAGATGACTGACTTCCCGACTCAGCTGCTCCATTCTACTAAGCAACGCTGAGGTATCCATATTGCCAAATACAACAGGTAGCAATTCATCCAAAAAGTGTGAAACAAGGAACATATTCACCACACTCGTTTAGAAGCCTCAGGCAGGCTTTGATGTTATTCATGTCCTTCTGCGGTCCTTTGTGTGCGACGCAGCATATGGTGGTATTCGGACGGTGTTCACCTCACACAAAAGCCGCTTGGACTCCTCAATCCACTCAGAGGAAAAATTGCTTGTTGTCAACAAAACAATTTCATCGTGGCTTAATGTCTTTATTTTAACTACTATAAAGTTTAGTAGCTCGTCTTCCACGATCACTTTCCCACTATCTTGTTTTATAAATAATAGATTTTGTGCGTGGGCAAAGAGAACCTCCAGCAGCAGATCCTCCAGCAGTAGCACGCACAGCTGCCGCCATCTTCAAGTCAACCTGACTATTTTTTGTGAATTTTAAATATTGCAATATCAATATTATTGCGATACTTAACATGTACCTAAATAAATAAATGACATCTGTATCATTCTAATGAGAGCAATACACTTTTTCGTGCAGAAAAATAAGCAGGCTCATTGTATTATCACCTAAATAAGTTATTTAGTGTTAGTAAAAGCCCTAGATTGCTGTTCTCCTATTGGATGCAGATGCACATTTAAAGTTGCATGATGCATCTGATTGGTCAAAGTCAGACAAACACATACAATTCCATATGAAGTTATTGCAACTCTTTGCTTTACACATATTGCATGTGCCATTTCAATATAAATTTTCAGCCCTACCATGTACATTCATAAAGGTACCATTGCTCCTTAGGTCAAACCTGATTTAAGATAATTTGTCTGTCTTAAAGGTGTGCACAGAAATGGCCATGTGAAGCTGTCACTGTAAGAATCGCACTATTTTTCATCCATCCATCTATTATCTGACTATTAAAAAATAAATGTTATCAAGAGCGCAGTTCTTTAGTATTGATCTGTCTTCGGTCGAAATTTCAATATGTTTCCCATTTCATTCACACTTCATATGTTTAACTGTAAATCAATGAAATATATGCTTAACTCTTTGACTGCCAGACGTTTTCAGAAAAGGGATGCTGTGAGTGCCAGCCGATTTAAGCATTTTGACTGATCTTTCAAGGTCCACAGAAAATTTTCTGTTTGGACTATGGAAACACACATACTACCAAATGAAAGATTGAACTCTCATCTTTCATCAGAAAAAATGGTTTGTTTCTACCTTATTCCGTTCTTTAGTAATCAACAATAGAAAATGGTTAGTTTCATTCAAATGCGCTTGTTTTGGACCAAAATACGGAGAAATCAAGCTTTTAGTGAAACGATATTATTTATCTAGTGAATTTTACACTTCTTTTTGTCCATGAATGATGTCACAAAGACCTAAATAGTGCTTTACTTCTATAAAACACTAGCACCAAGAATGAAAAAGTGTTTTTTGATAGCAAAATACATTTATTTACATTCAACAGTGTAACAATTTGACAACAATTTGGCAAACTATTTACAAATGTGTGCAACTGTGGTACTATTTACAATTATGTGGATGTTTCAACGACAGTTTTTCTTTTTGTGTAACACTCCCCTGCGTGCAAGGAGACGCAACAGGATTTGCACAACGGATTAGTTTCACTGCGATTGCCTCTTCGCGTGCAGAAGCTACACTTTCTTGCCGGCCGTTTTTTCCGGGGAATAGCAAGTATATACTGCAGTGTGTGTTGCCATCAAGTCTACTATCAGGATCATGCTACGGTTACGTTACGGTGGTGTTACGTCTGGCTTCCTCATGTCCTTCAGTTGCTATACCGGGTGGTAAGAGATGTTCTGATCCATCTTATCCACTCCATTCATGGTGGCATCGTAGTCCAGAACCAGTGTCTTCTCCGTGATCAGACTGTACCCGCTCCTCCGATGAATATGCATTGGACTCGGGGTACTCTCCATCGTCCGATCAAAAGTCGGCTTGTGCAGCTCCGCGTTTTCCGGCGTTAGCATCGCTAGCTGGTGAGGCTTTATGACGTGAGAATAACGGCCGCGTCAATGCTTCCAACTGTGGCGTCAACCTCGGGAGTCACCATCATCATCATCATCATCAATGTGCATTGGTCAATGCTTTTCGACTACTCTCCATCGTCCGATCGAATGTTCGCTTGTGCAGAAGTGCCCGGTCGGTTGTGCTGCGCGTTTTCCGGCGTTAGCATTGCTAGCCGGTGAGGCTTACTACGTGATCATAACGGTCGCGTCAACGCTTCCAACTTCGCCGTCAAACTCGGAGTCACCATCATCATCATCGTCGACATCAATGCGCTTTTTAGTATTGATCGATGCTTTCCGTCTTTGAAAAAAAATGCTCAAGCGTGAGCTGCTTGCAACTGGTCGCCATTGTTGCTTCATCAGCCATTGTCCCCTCAACACTCTAGCTCCGCCTCACGTCTTCTACTGACGCCCACCCAATCTTGTCCAAAGAGAGTCATCGCTGCCATCTAGGGGCCAAAACGAGTCATTATACTAACTAGATCTGCTTGATACTTTCAGCACAGCTGCCCAAGGCTTTCCTCCACCTGTTTCCAAAAAAAAACAAAAAAAACCATAGTGAACGTCTTTTAACGTCCTCGGCGCCCCTCCGTAGGTTTTTACTAAACGTTATATAACGTTTATAGCAGTCAAAGAGTTAATGGTTGAGTTGGCATGTTTTTACACAGTGGACCCCAGTGAAGTGTTAATTTTGACAATAAATTTTAATTTGGTTTTAGTTATAGTCTTTTGACTAAAATTAATTCACACACAAATATATATATATATATATATAGTGTGTGTTTCATCCCACCCCTGTGGCACAAAGTCACAGACGAAATTTTCTGTGACCCCGTGTGTCACCCAGCGACCACTGTTTGGACTCCGGCAGCGCACACTCAAACCCTCCGTGCTTCAACCCGTACCTGCTCCATCCTCCGAGCGTCCTGTCGCAGCGCGAGCTGGTTCAACGGCTGGTCTCCCTCGGGACGCAAGGCGCGCAGCGGATCTTGGGCTCAGCAGCTGGATTTGGGCTCGGCAGCTGAGACGCGCCGAGAATACAACTGCGGCTGAAGCCCCCGACCTCGTCTGAAAGCACCATTCACCTTGAGCCGAGCTGCATCGCCCCTCATCTGCCGGGAGCCCCGAGCTGCGTCGCACTTCATCGAACTGTTGAAAAAAAAAATAATCTTGACTTTTTTTTTTTTTCAATCGACCTTCCCTCCGCTAGCTTGATTCAACTCACTCCAGTAAGTTGCACGCCTCATAGCCAATTTGACATTTCGCTGGTGCAACTTCCATTTCAAATATCTCACAGATTTGGCAAGTCAAACCTTTCCTTTCTACCTCGTTAAACTCTTCCTTTTTTTTTTTTTAAATTAGCCTAATTGTATTATTTTCTTTTCACCGTATGATAGTTAGGTAGTGTTTTGATTCTGTATGTGTAACCGTAGTGAATAAATGCATGATCATGCTTGTGTTCGAGTGGATTAGTAATTATTTTATTAATACAAAGAGCCACGAACATTGAATGTGGCGACTTCAGATTATGGATAAATAAATTAGGATATCGTTATGTCTGATTACGTCCACCTGTGTGTCTTTCCCCTTCCCAGTGTGTTTGGCCAATCAGTGCCCTCAACCTATTGTGTTTCCCAGGTGATTCTCATTAGTGTTGGTGTATTTAGTCCAGTCACGGCTGCCAGTCTGCCCCCGTCTCCGTCCAGTCACGGCTGCCAGTCTGCCCCGTCTCCGTCCAGTCACGGCTGCCAGTCTGCCCCGTCTCCGTGCAGTCACGGCTGCCAGTCTGCCCCGTCTCCGTGCAGTCACGGCTGCCAGTCTGCCCCCGTCTCCATTTGTTTCAATAAAGTTTCTCCTTTTGTTCACAATTCCTGTCTCCCTGTGTCCCCTCGCCTTTGGGTCCACCCACATCCACGCACTCCTTATCACGACTATATATATATATATATATATATATATATATATATACATATACATTAGTGCTGTCAAAGTTAACGTGTTAACTGATTAATTAATCACAAACAATAATCATTAATTAATGCAGATTAATCACAGTATTAATTTTTACCATAGATTATCCTTTAGTGTGACAGTGGATGATAATTACATGCATTTAATAAATGTTTACGTATCACATTTAGAATATTTGTTGATCTCAAAATATTGGGGTATTTTTTTCCATTTTAAATTATGCAAGTAATTAACTGATTAGAAAAAGAGAAGGATGAGCGTGTGCAGTGGGTCCAAAAATGTTGACAACTTAACATTAAATGTCAAAAGAATTAATACATAACCAGAGCTCTTCAAATTTGGCAGAGAATTTTTTTTGATAAAAAGCCTTTATTAAGCGATTAATCGTGATTATTCAAAATTCTAAGATATGATTAATATATTACAACATTTTATCGTTTGACAGTTCTAATATATATATATATATATATATATATATATATATATATAGTAGCAATTATTTGGGGTGCCGTAATGGCGAACGAGAAATTTAGACGGTACTGAGGGGAGTTGTAATTTCCTCAGCAACCTCTGGGGGCACCACGTTGACTTTGCTTGTTTATAGGAGCAAAATAAACAATAAAAATCCTATTATCAAGTAGCATGGTCTGGGGACTGATAAGCAGTCTTATCGCTAGTTTGCTTGCTAAACAGGCTTTCAGGTCTCGGTAGGCGCTGAGGTATGTGTTTCCTGTGGGTTGTAAAATCGAAATCCAGTCCCTACTGGAGGGAAATTCAAAGAGTTTTTCCTTTTTGAACTGTCTCTGGTTGGTTTGAGAACGCACAGGGTTCCGAAACATTTTTTTCCCATAGGAAATCATGTAAATACAATGAATCCGTTCCCAAGCTCCAAAAACAGAACATTCCTATTTTAATTCCTATTTATGTAAAAAACATTTACACCTTGTACAGTATTTAAATAAAAAATACCTTACCTTTTTTATTGTGGTGTGATGGCCTAAGGGGATGAAAAATGCTAAATTAATGAATGCATGCTTTAGTTCAGTGCTGAGTTAGTGCATTTTACATTGGGCATATTGTTAGACTACCAAGGGGTCCTTGTGCGCTGTTTAGCGTCAGGCACGTTGTTGAACAGCTAAGGGGGGGTCTTTGTGCCAGTATTTACAGTAGTGATGGTAAACTGAAGCATCATGAAGCAATGAGGCCTTCCATCCAACTGGTTCGCTCCTGGGCCGAAGCATCATGAGGCTTAATTTGTTCTATTGCGCCTTCATGTGGAAAATAAATGTCATGACAGACAGAGTGATTAAAATGATACCATGGATTTGATGGGGTCAAAAGGGCAGGGAGTTGTGATGTGAATGAATGTGCATGTTACTTGAAATAATGATTGCTTTATTTTAGACATTGACATATAAACAAGGAACAAGACACACCTTTCATTAATTTTTATTGAGGAAAACTAGCATTTCCAAAGTTTTGGGCTTTAAACGGTTTCTTATTTTAGATAGGATTTCTCCTGCTTTTGAAAATAGTATTTCGCAAGGGACGGACGGATGAGGCCGGGGTACAGAGAAAGGTTATTGCTAGTTTGTAGAGGTTTAGGTAGACATGTCTGTGCAGCTCCCAGTAGTCCAGGGGGTTTGACATCCTGCTTATGTTGGGTTCCCCCAGGTAAGTGTGGACCTCCACAGTCGCATCTGCGGTCTCACTCTGGGTCCTCCTCTGCATGACTGTGTGGTCCAATCGCCGCCACAGTTTGTCACCTAAGACACAACAAACAGACTAACAGCCAACAGGCAGTTCTGGCTGCCCATCGTAGAGATGGGAGCAAAATAATGCCTTATCCCACAATAATGCACTGCTGCTCATTTCCTATTGCTTAATTAACAGCATTAGAATGTATCGAATATTACCTTGCTCCACAGGCTGGGAAGCTTCTGATGTGTCCGGTTGTGTTGATGAAGATGATGGGTTGGAGGAGGAGAAGGAGGAAGATGTCCTGTGGATCACTGTCGCACATTCAGCTGTGAGCCTCCTCTCAGCCTCTTGTGCTTTATTGGGGCTAAAGAAGCCTATCTTCTTGAACCTGCAAATGACAATGAGACTCATTGCAGTTGTGAACTGTTCAACAAGAGGCAGTTGCTCATTTGTTGGTACTAGTAGACAGATGAGAAAAACAGACAACTGATACAAACCTGGGATCCAGCAGTGTTGCCAGTGACATGATGCTCATGGCTTGGAGGTTGTAGAGCTTGTCCCTCAGTTGTTTTTTAAGACCCTCAGCCATTGCTTTGCTCTTCTCCATTTGTATGGTTCCCATGTCATCCTCCAAGGTGTGGTGCAGCATGGCCAAAAGTGGTATGACCTTGGACCCAGACACTCTCCTCTCCTCTGAGAGCTCTACGGTGGCATCATTAAATGGGGACGTACCTGCAGACTCTCAGAAATTAGCCTCAACTGGTGGGATGTGAGTGGGGTAATGTCATTGTGTAGGCCTACCAGGGCTGCTCCTATGGCTTTCCTGAGGTTGTACATGCGTTGCAGCATGTGGAAGGTGCTGTTCCAGCGTGTCTCCACCTTAAAATAAAAGGTCATTATTGTTTGAAAGGGGAGTGGAAGCAGTTATGGATGTCAACTTACCTCTTGAATGAGCTTCAGCACAGGCTCTGTAGGCTTCATTTGCTCCTGCACCTGTGTCAGCCTTGTCCATAAAAAATACAATAGGAAACAAAACATTATTCAAGTCATTCAGCATTAATTTGAATACTGCTGTGTAATAAAGGAATTCACCTTTGCAGTGGTACTACTTTTAAAGTAGCCAACTATCCTCCTACACTAAAGACGGATCTCAGACAGCTCAGTGTTTTCTGCCAGAGCCTTCTTCACCGTCAGATTTAATGTGTGCGCCACACAAATTGTGCAGATGAAGGTGTCTGGCACATGCACCATCTGTCACAAGTCAAGTTACTTTGGTGGAAATGCCCCATTGTGCCATGAGTGCCGATTTAACGGCAGCCATGTTCTCAGCTGTATGGCGGTCAGGGAAATGGCGCACACCTAACACAGCTGAGTGCAGAGAGGTGTGCTCATCAATGAAATGACAAGTGACTAGATAAGCTTCCTGAACCCTGTGTCCTCCACAAAACTGAAGGGCTGGCAATCTTCAATTACCATATTGATCAATGCCTCTTCCACTGCATTCTTATCCACTGCAGTTTAACAGAAACAGAGTAGGCTGTGGTTCTATTTGAGTTGTCTCCTTATTTTCATGCAGGGCCCTATAATGCCTCAACATAGATGAAGTGTTCTCTTGGTACCCAAGTTCTTTAGAACAAAGTTTACACTTCACCTTTTGAAATATCAGCAAGTAGAAGAAATACATTAAAACGAGGGATACACTGTGTTGTCACAATAATTTACAATATATTTTCACACTGATTATTATAATTTGTACCTTTTTAGGAGAGATCTGCTCAAAATGATCCCAGACAGGGGATGTTCTCTTCTTTTTCGTTGTGGACTGGACGGTGCGTCCATTGCAAAACGAATCCGATTGAATTGAGGTTTGAAGATGCGAGTTGGGTGTGTCAGTGTCACCTGTGAGCTCATTGTCGTCTCGGTGCGCCATTTTATTTCGAATCACCCGCGAAACTATGTGTTGGCGATGACGTAGGAAGCCCGTCTCGCGAGGCTTCGGACGTAGCAACGCGCGTTCCGAGGCTTCGGGCGTGCCCACAAGCGTAATCAACACATGCCTCGATGCGCGCTTTGCAGATTGTTTTCCGGTTTACTCGGCACACGCATCGGCGCCTCGGCATAGTAGGGCACATCACTAATTTACGGAAGTAGTTACAAAGGAGCGATAATCTCCTTCCTAAATCCATTATGGTTCGTAGCACTGTATGTTTTTCTTTTCTGCCACTGGCACTGTTGTTTTTTGAGCCCATGTCGAAGAAAATTGTTGTGGAAAAATCAAAATGCACTCGCAAATGTACGGAGCACCTCCGGAAGTATTCACCCGCTCTGACTGGAAATGAGCAGCGCTTCGCCTCCACTACCGCAACGTGAGCATTCGGCATCGCTCGGCTTCACTTGGCTACCCAATCAAGGTACGTTCGGCTTTGCTTGAATGTTTAAACTCTGAGAATGAGGTCAAACTCTGAGGCATTTTTTACTCAGAAGTCCGATTTGTACGAATTATATATATAACTAGAAAAATTTCCGCGGAAATTTTGAATGGGCCTGCTGACTCTTGCAAGGTGGAAAGACGCAATACTTGTAGCAATAGTAGTAGTAGTATAGTAGTAGCAAGTACTTGTAGTATTAGTAGTACTTGTAGTTGTAGTAATTTTAGTAGTAGTTAAATGACCAAGATGGCCGCCGACCCAGGTGGGTGAGGGGGAGAGAGTCCTTGGCGTACCTAATCAATTGGCCAAGATGGCCGCTGCCCTGGGCGAGCGGAGTGGCGAGAATCCTGGGCGTACCTAATCAATTGGCCAAGATGGCCGCCGCCCTGGGCGAGCGGAGGGGAGAGAATCCTTGGTGTACCTAATTAATTGGCCAAGATGGCCGCCGCCCTGGGTGGGCGGAGTGGCAAGAATCTAGGGTGTACCTAATTAATTGACCAGAATCCTGGGTGTACCTAATCAATTGGCCAAGCTTTTTATTTTTATGTATTTAAAAACATTTAAATGAGCTGAACAGTTTAAAATTTAAACCATTGAAATCGGTCAAGAAATGTGGTAGTTAACCATAATCAACATAAACTAAAAGTATCTTACTGCCCCTTTAAGAAACATGCACATTTACGCACACACATTTGATTTTAACTTGTTGGAGACATCACGCACACACATTCAACTGAAATGTCTGAGATACGCACACCTCGAACAAAAGCCTCTCACGACTTAACGGTTGAAGATGCAGATTCCAGAAATGGCTCGTTAGAACGGCAAGGGTTTGGGGAACGCGAACATGTTCTCAGTTTTTTAATGAAAAAATGATGATGAAAAATGACCAAATGAGAGCAGGTTGAAAACTTATGATTTATCGAAAATGAAGAGAGAAAGGTTGTGAGGACACATTTGCCATAGAAAGCCTTGTGTAAAATTTGCCAACTAATTCTTGCAAAATGGCTGCATCAAAAATGTGCTTGCTTTTTTGGCATATCATACCCAAGAATTCTTCATCAAATAAAATGTGCTCCACATGCAGATCCTTTTCTGTCCAAACAACAAAATAGGCTGATTCAAGTTTACACACCCCAAGTTGAGTTTGCACTTGGTAGAAATACTGGTGGTTTCGGTTAAGTGACAGTTTTCCTTCACTGTCCTTTAACAAAATGTGTCACTTTTGACACAAAATTGACATTTTACCTCAATTACACTAACACAACAACAATCACAAGAAAGAAAGCAATCGGGAGAGGCACCCAGGAATGGGACACTTGGATTAATAAAGAAACCTGTGTCTTGTACTTTGACATTTTCATGACATTTCCTATGCTCATCTATGAACATGTCGCTTGCAAATTTCTCATGATTAGATCCCCATGATTACAGTGTAAATTGAAAAAAAAAGGGGGCGGGGGTTGGGGTTCAAATGTGAAAACACTTGGCTACACCTTGAAACATCAATATGACATGCAGACAAGGATAGATGGATAACACAATAGCATTGCACTTACTTTGACTTTCACAATGCAACGGTTGTTGATGACTTGGTACTGTGTCTCCCTCACCCATCCACACACCATTTGTTTGTAGGCCTCCAAACCTTTGTAAGATTTAAGGTCTTCTGCTGTGCACGGGCTCAGCGAGAAAACCAGGTAGTTCACAATGTCGGGGTATGTAATTGAAGGAAGAATCGCCGGGTCGTCATGGATCCAAGAAGGAGGCCAACTCATATGGATCTGCACCACTGATAAGAAGTGTTTTTTATTTTTCCTGTTGTCCAAGTCCTTCCCTATATGCCTTAGCCTCTTTGGTGGGCTTTGCCGAGCTTTTCAGTTGTTTTGACATCGGTAAAGACGCGTCAAATGGCACAATTCTCCATTAGATTTCCTAAGCTTGTTTACGTATATCTCCAATATAGCCGTGCATCTGTCACGTGACGTCAGTGAAAACGCTCTATTGCAATAGCTAGCATTGTTAGCTAGCTATTAGCCAGCGGCTAAGAGAGGAAATCTGTTTGTTTGTAGCCCACGGTAAAGCGATAGAAATACTCACTTTTACACTGAACTAGCATACTGTACCTAGTTCGCGAACAGCCACGGTGGTGCTTTGACAAACTTTTTTTCAACACACGACACTGTCGCAAGAGTGAAGGCAGCTGTACCTTGCACTTTGTTATCCCAGGGTATTTGAAACTGTGTGTCGAAATTTATTTTAAAATGTAATTTAATTTAATAGTTTGACATTTTTAATTTGTTTGAATGTGTTTTGTTTTGTTCTCAAATCTCTATGGTATTACAGTATAGATTGATTTAATCAAATATATTTTTTTAAGTTGAATGACATTTTATTTAATACATTATGCCATTTTGTTGTAATCATTATTAATGTATTTAATGTATTGTTATTGTATATTTAAAATTGATTATTCTTTGTGTGATAGTAATTTAGTTCAATCATATATTCATTTAGCACTTAATTTTTTTTTTATTTCACTTCCAGTTTATCTTCATCTTATTTTGAGAATATTTATAAAAATATAATAGAATATAATATTTAAAAAATCATACATTACCATATCCTGTTCCATGTAAAGAAACATTGCTTGTTTGTTCATAATTTGTTTAGTTAATTATTCTTAGTTCGTACCATAACAATTCCATTACACAAGGATCTAAATGATAAACAATGTAAGTTAAATATTGGGGGTCATTTAATTTTTATTTGACACTCTAATAACATTATATAAGGTTTTACAGCAAAATATCAATAGATCATTATCATCATAATACTGCCATTGAAACAAGACAGCTTGACCATTTCTTTGAGTCATCCATATCATGTCTCAAGACACCATGTGTTGCTCTCTCATAATACCTGCATGTTTCAAGCCATCTTAAGATGTGCATGTCTTAAGACAAAGGAAATATGTCTTAAGACGTCTTGAAGACATTACATATTTTCAAGACACAAAAATCTGTTTGGGTGTCATCCCATGTGCTGCCTATGTCATGATACCATGTCTCAAGACATCTTAAGATCTGTATGGAAATATGATTTAAGATGTTTTAAGATATTAAGTGTCTTCAAGACACGAAAATCTGTTTGGGGGGCATCCCATGTGCTGCTCTGTCAAGGATTGGTGTTTTCAAATGTTTGTCTTAAGACGTCTTAATGTTCCAAAATGTCTTGAGATGTCTTGATTTTGCTTATTAAGACATCTTAGGACATCTTGAGACACGTTGATGGCTAAGTATGTTTGTGTGAATGCTCAGACACACAGAAAAATTGGAGGGAACGATGGACATAATCTCTCACAGTTACTGTTAATCTGCTTTTCTATTTATTTTTCTATTGAATCCTGTGTCAGTGACAAGCTTTCTGCGGAAGGTGGTCCACAATTCATCCAAGGACTTTACTGTCTTTACTCCACAGACTTGTCCTCTGCAATGACTTTGACTGAATTGTAAACTTCTTCAAGTCGTTCAGAGTTGTGCATGGCCCAGTAGAGAGGAGAGTTCGGGGTTGCCAACAGGTACTAGAGAGACATAACAGTTTGTGTTGAAGTTCAAAATGACATGCAGGCAGCTAGAGGTTACTTGCTCCATGCACTTAAAACAGCCCCCAATCACAAAACAAAAAAAACATACCGGAGGCAGTTTGTCTTTTGGACAAAGAAAATGGGAAATCCTTCTTCTATAAACAACAGCAATCGCCACAAGAGTTACTGCCATTGTCATGATGAGAAACGTGACTGCTGCCGGCACCCATACAGCTTCCGCTTTTGTGTCACATGCCAGAAAAAGAAGATGTGTTATTTATGTTTCTTACCATCCCTTACTAATTAATGTGTGTTGCCATACGCAAAACCAGGGGGGTATTTCATCAAGCCGGTTTAAGGAAAATTTCAAAGAACCCGGCTGATTTTTATCAGCGTTTTGTTCCATCACGGTGGTTTATGTGAATGCCCACTCAGTGAACATGGAAATTTATGCTGCAGACCTAACCTGCTGCGGAGCAGGTTAACTGTCAAGCTTAGTTTAGCTGTGTCAAAAAAACGTCAAAAGACTTCCGTAATGTGGATTTCTGCGCTTGTGTAGCACTTGAAATGGTATATTTTCTTTTGTATGACGTATTTGATTAATGACACTTATGCACATTTAGTTTATTATAAGATGTAATTTAGCACACTACCCTAAATGGCAGTGTTGAGCTTTGGTTTTGAAAGGATGGTTGGCTAAGTGTACCAGAGAAGATAAATCCCCCTTGGACGAAAAAAGAGACTGGACTTGAAAGCGAGAGAGCTTATATCTCACCACTTTCCCTGTTTACAAAATCAATTGCTTTAATTAAACAAATTCATATAGAAGTCCCACATCAAATGTAACTCAAGATGCCTTATTATTTTATGATATATTATTGCCATCATTATTAAGCGATCTACATAAAATGAGGTAAAAACAATATAGTCTCATAAAAAATGCCTTCTCACCCACATAGGGTTAGGGTTGTGCCCCCCCCCCCCCCCCTCGTTTTCCTCATTCAGTGTCCACCCGAGATTGCTGCTCAGCACCAGCTCTTCTGCTGTTGTGAATGTAGCAGGCGGAGGTCCCCTACCTGTGGCAGTGGCTTCAGTCTTTTTTTTTTTTTTTTCCAAAGTCTTTTTTTCTGGTGGCTACAATGGTGGGCAACATTTACAGCTCGACACCTATTAAGTGTTATAGGCTACTTGCCGACTTGTTGCCATGTTCCCTTTTGGCTGCTGAGATGGCTACTGTTGAGATGTAACAGTAAAGAATGAATATGTACGTAAATTCGAAGTGCTTTACATTAAATTGATAATTAATAACACGATTAATGTGAAATACACATCTAACATGAAACAATTGTAACTTATGCATTTAGTCTGTCAGCTTTTTTTTTTTTGCCAATGACATTTCCCTCACCTTATTGATAGCAGTAGTATTGCCTTTTTTTTTGTGATTTCAGTATTGAATTCCTCATACAGGCCCATCAATAACTTTTGTTCTGTTTGTGAGAAGTTTTGTTGTCTTTTGACATGATTGATCGCAATTTCGCCATCGACTCACCAGGAGTCTATTTCACAAAGCAGGTTTAATGAGAACTCTGGGTCAAGAAACCCTGAAATGTGGGAAACTCTACGTTTTCCGTTTCATAAAGGGAGGTAATTGAAACCAGAGGAAAAGAGGTAACTAGCTTGTTTCATAAAAATAGGTAATTTCAGCTCTCGGTCAGTAACCGTAGTAACATGTTCCATAAACGAAACCTGGTTGGTTGCAGGTTTTCTGCAATGAACCTCGAGGTTTTCTCTGTCCCCGCCTCCTTTCAGCCACATTTCCTCATTCATAAAGTCCGCTGTGGCGAGTTTTTGTGTAAATATGTCTTAAGTCTATAGCGTAAAATCCACTTTTGGCACGAACATGGCATGTTTTTGACAATGACCCTATTGATGAAGGTGCCACATTATTGCGCAGAGAATTAAATATTCGTCTTGAAATTTGTATCAGACCGCGCATAGATATGCTGGCATTTCCAGACAGTTATCTTTTTGAGCGGTTCACCCACATACACAATTTAATCCGTCCTTTTTATTTGCAACATTACCAGCCGTTGTAATGCGCTCACATCACAGCATATATTGTGTGTTGCACTCCGTTTTTTTCTTATAACCGTTTGAATGTTTTATATTTCATCTTAAGTCAAGTGCGCTTCTCCCCCGCAGGATTGCACCTAAATGAAATAAATTAACGAGTTACCATTCAACAGGTTTCCCCTGTAATATTATTGTGGTTGCAAAGGACTACATTTAAATTTACGCATTGACCTAACACCCGAGCAGCAATATTCTCCCACGCTGCTGCGATGTTGCACTTTTTTTCTAAAGACATGTTCAAGTTTCGCCATATGATCGCATTAAGATTTTCAGAGGGCGCCGCCGCGCACTGCGCTTCCCCGTTGCCATGGTGACTCGACAAATCGGGGCTCCATTGATGTGGACTTTTTAATTTAGTGATAACGCCAGGCGAAACAACTCTGCATTGATATAACTACCTCAAATCAGCTGTCCTGGAACCGAAAACGCAGAGTTTCCTATCTCAGGGCATGTCAATTCGCTGTTCGGGTTTAGTCTCAGTGTTTGTTGAACATGCTTTGTGAAATGGACCCCATAGCTTCTTATCTACCCCGGGAGCACTCACAAAGTCAGGCTATGCAAGCCTATCTTAGACGCGGTTGGATTGGGTAAGTGGAAAGACTTGGTGCTTTATTCGGAGATGGTGTTACTTCAAGCCTCGCTTTTTTGCACGAGCCTCGCTTTCTTAGCTGCGTTGATGGAATACCTCCCAGGTTTGGTGCTTTGTTTGTTGTTGAACTTGTTAAACTCGTGATAAAAATACAAATATAAACAGTATATCAGATGTTGTGTGATAGAAGGTATTGTTAAAATGTAAGATTAGAAAGTGGGTTATCATAAGTTTTAAATATTGATGATAACTATGGCTATGGATTAAATTGTGATTAGGGCTGTGCAATTATCCATCCAGCCATCCATCATCTACCGTTTATCGGGTCGCGGGGGCAGCAGCTATAGCAGGGAAGCCCAGACTTCCCTCTCCCCAGCCACTTCAGCCAGGTCCTCCGACGGGATCCCAAGGCGTTCCCAGGCCAGCCGAGAGACGTAGTCTCTCCAGCTTGTCCTGGGTCGTCCCCGGGGCCTCCTGCCGGTGTGACATGCCCGGAACACCTACCCAGGGAGGCGTCCAGGAGGCATCCGAACCAGATGCCCGAGCCACTTCAATTGGTTCCTCTCAACGCGGAGGAGTAGCGGCAGGACACTGAGTCCCTCCCGGAAGACCGAGCTTCTCACCCTATCTCTAAGGGAGAGCCCGGCTACCCTGCGGACAAAACTCATTTCGGCCGCTTGTATCCGGGATCTTGTTCTCGTGAACATAGGTTCAGGAACGTAGATTGACCGGTAAATCGAGAGCTTTGCCTTTCGGCTCAGCTCCTTCTTTACCACAACGGACCGATACAGCGTCTGCATCACTGCAGACGCTGCATCGATCCGCCTGTCGATCTCTCGCTCCATTCTGCCCTCACTCGTGAACAAGACCCCAAGATACTTTAACTCCTTCACTTGGGGCAGGATCTCATCCCCGACCCGGAGAGGGCACTCCACCCTTTTCCGACTGAGGACCATTGTCTCGGATTTGGAGGTGCTGATCTTCATCCCAACCGCTTCACACTCGGCTGCGAACCGCTCCAGTGAGAGTTGGAGATCACGGCTTGAAGAAGCCAGCAGCACCACATCATCTGCAAAAATCAGAGATGCAATGTTGAGGCCACCAAACCGGACCCCCTCAACGCCTCGGCTACGCCTAGAAATTCTGTCCATAAAAGTTATGAACAGAATCGGTGAAAAAGGGCAACCTTGGCGTTGTCATACCCTCACAGGAAACTAATTAGACTTACTGCCGGCAATGCGGACCAAACTCTGACATCGGTCGTACAGGGACCGAATAGCCCGTATCAGGGGGCTTGGTACCCCATACTCCCGAAGCACCCCCCACAGGACTCCCTGAGGGACACGGTCAAACGCCTTCTCCAAGTCCACAAAGCACATGTAGACTGGTTGTGCGAACTCCCACGCACGCTCGAGGACCCTGCCGAGGGTGTAGAGCTGGTCCACTGTTCCACGGCTGGGACGAAAACCACACTGCTCCTCCTGAATCCGAGTTTCGACTTCCCGACCGACCCTCCTCTCCAGCACCCCTGAATAGACCTTACCAAGGAGGCTGAGGAGTGTGATCCCTCTGTAGTTCGAACACACCCTCCAGTCCTTCTTAAAAAGGGGGACCACCACCCCGGTCTGGGCCAAAAATAAATAATCATTTGAATAATCGTGATTTCAATTATTGCCAAAATAATCATGATTTTTTTTCCATAATCGAGCAGCCCTAATTGTGATTAAAACGTGTATTTAAAAAAAAGGGTTGGGTCCTTCAAATTTGAGTTTTTCCAAGGTTTTATGGTTAATTCCAGGTAATTTATGAATGATTTATTGAGCTTGGATTATGTTGATTGATTTATGGATTTGGGTCACATTCCTGAATTTCTTTTTCTTTTTTGTGTTTTAAGGTTTTTCACCTGTTTGAAGTGACAACTTTCAAAATAAAAGAAGGAAAAGAAATAAAGCTGTCTATGAGTGAATTCCAAACTTCCTGAGCCAAGAAACCTATAGCGTAAATTTGGTCAATTAATTATTACATTTATTAATTGGAGGAGACTCAAGTTTTATATTTAAATTAATCTTGAGCTCGCCTTTTGGAGCACCACATCGATTTTTTAGATAGTTTTATCAGGATAACAGATAACCTCAGTAAATCAGTCATTAAAATGAAGGTTGCGATGAGTTTTGTTTCCCCACCATTAAAAGGGAGAAGAAAAACATTGGTGGGAAGGAAGCTGGTAGCCAGGGGTTCTGGCCTTCCAGCGTCGTCAGTGGAGGTGGAACCGTCTCTTAACTCCGACTTTGGTGTGTCCCCAGGACAAAAAGAAAGGAGTTCTTTTGTCTTTGATGAGGTTGCAAAAAATTAGCAATCGCTGAATGACACTTACCGCCGGTGGTGCTCTCACAAACTGTACTGCTGGACTGATTGGGCTTGCTGTTCACTTTTGCAATGATTTGAACCTGGAAACAATATTTTGTCCAGGGGTCCAGGTCATTTAGAAATTTTCGGTTTTGCAGTACACTGCTGATGCTGTTTGCCTGCAAATATAAAAAGAAAAAGAAAAAAAGTGTGTGTGTGTCTCTCTTAATTCAACAGCAAATGAAAGAGGGTAACATAAGGAAACAACCTTTCATACCAACATAAAATTCACGTTAAGACTACAGGACTTTTTAAATTCAGTTATATACACTGAACAAAAATATAAATGCAACACTTTTGTTTTCGCTCCCATTTTTCACGAGCTGGACTCAAAGATCTAAAACTTTCTGCACACATAAAATGCAATTTATTTCAAATATAGTTTGTAAATCTGTCTAAATTTGTGGTGGTGAGCATTTCTCGTGTCCACATATGTGTCATATCAAGATGTGCATGATTATTGCACAGGTGTTCTTTAATAAACTGGCCACATTAAAAGGCCACGTTTTATCACACAGCACAATCCCGCAGATACCACAAGTTTTGAGGGAGCGTGCAATTTGTATAATGACTGCAGGAAATGTCTACCAGAGCTGTTGCCCCTGAATTGAATGTTCATTTCTCTACTGTAAACTGTCGCCAAAGGTGGTTTGCAATGTATATAATGAAAAATAAGTGTGAATGTCGATGTTAGCTAAACTTACACTGAATTATATTTTAAATACAGCATTGCACAGCATTCAAATCAGGACTGGACTAGCATTAAAAATGCTCCCTGGCCTTTTAGTCTTGCTTGTCTGTTGTTGTTTTACAATACGGGTACCCCATGACTGCTTTAGCCTAGACCACGGGTGGGCAAACTCGGTCCTCGAGGGCTGGAGTTCTGCAGGTTTTGGAGCTCTTCCAACACAAGCTGATTCCAATCAACAGGATCATTTATCATGTTGGAGAATGGAAACATCCAAAACCTGCCGGACTGCAGGAGTTTACCCACCACTATCCTAGACTCACCGCTGTAAGCCAGCAGCAATGAAGACATGGAGATTAACCAAAAGTACAACTCACCGTTTCCCGGTGCTCAACCTTGAATGCAAAGCAGAGTAAAACGGGAGTTTGTACACAATTGTGTCACTCATAGTAGCAAATAAAGAGGGCAACTACCTATCAAAATATAGCAGTAACTGAAAATTAAATCACTAATGTGTGCCAACAATTTCTCAAGTAAACAGGTACTCGCTTTAGGTACATGCTCAACTCCTGGGGACAAAACTAGGGAATAAAAAGGGAACGCAAGGAAAGCGGGTTTGGGCACGCCACTACTGGACAATCTAACTGGCTTCCTAACTGACTGAACGCCAAAACAACAGCCACCTTTTTAACAATGCCAGCCTTTTTTTTCAGTGTTACTTTTACTTAGCGTGAGAAATTCAAGTAAAAGGTGGATTCAAGGATCTTTTGTCGCTGAATCTTCCGGCTGGATCATCTTAACAATTGGTTCTTGATCCCGTCAATCAATCTGCCTCAACGACGTCGTGCGAGCTCCTGCCTAGCTGCGCATGCACACTTCGAGTGTTGGTAGCATGTAACCACTGAGCTTCGGATTTAGCCATTCATCGTTGTAGCTCTACCGATATCACTGCATACTTTGAAAATGGCTGAGAGCCGCAAGAAGACATCCGTCTATGAAGTGATGAATGAGCAAGAGAGCTTGTAGGATGATCATCTGCATGCGCATAAAAAAAAGAAGACAAACAGACGTTTGGCTTCTACTTTTCAAGAAGATCCTTGAATACACCTTTAAGCGTGTGAATGTAACAATGGAGAGAAATACGCGAGTCCCATGGGCACAGATGGCAGTGGAGACAGAGGGGACACGTCCCCCTCAGTTTCATAAAGACCATGATCTGTCCCCTCCACTTTCAAAAGTTTTGCTAGATGCGCTCCGTAGAATATGAAGTAGAATATGAATTTATTTATTTATTTTCAATAAACTATCAACATCAACAGTTTGGGGTGAGTAGTCTACATAATTTACCAAATCAGTAAGTAGAAAACACTGTTGTTTACAGCAGTGTTTGCTCGTCCACCATGTTTTCCGCGCAGGCCATCTGCGTAGGTCTCTAGTAAAATCGGGCAATGCGGATGCCGCATGCAGGGCAAGGCTATTTTAGTTAACAAAAACAGACAAAAAAACTTTAAAAATAAAAATAAAAAACAATAAAAAAAACAAAAAGGCTTTTTTTAAAACGAAAACTAACTGAAGCTACATTTTATGTTTACAAAACGAACTATATTTATAGTGAAAATTAGGGATGAGCGAGTACACCACTATCTATATCTGTTCGACCATCTAAATTAGCTGTATCTGTGTTTGGAGTGGGCGTGGCATAAACCGGAAGTTGGCATGGTTTAACCGGAGGCTTAACAAAAATGGGTGGCGCTTACATCAATACCTTACTGAATTTTTTTGTACGAAATTGACAAAAAACACAAAAATTTAGTTTGAAATTGATACAGATTGATAAAAAGTTTCTATATTTTTGTTTATTTGAAAACAGCCCAATAAACATTCAAATCAATGCTTTTGATCATAAAAGAAGAAAAAAATGTCAAAAAAAGTTTTTATAAACTCAGAAAATTTATGTGTATGAATAAATATTTACATAACAGTCTGAGAATTGAGATTCACTTTTCTTTTCTTTTTTAAATCACAATAGTAAGGGAACTATTCAGAAGATGTTTTTTTTTAAATGACTCAGAATCTTTTGAAGTCTATGAATATTTATTTACAGAACAGTCTGAAAATTAACGTTCACAGTTCTATTTAATCACAATCGTAAAGAAACTACAGAACAAGTTGTTTATAAACTCGAGAAAATACTGCTGAATACAGTACATGGAGTAGGAAATAATGAACTATTATGTGAATGAACAAGAGTTGTCATAGCAATACAGATTTCATTTTCTATCATTTTTGGTTTTCAATGTTTTATTTCATTTTTACTATCTAACAGGTGTTAAGCTATGTGTGTAAAGCTTAACTGCAATATTTATATTTTTTTATGGACTGCAGTGGGGGGGGGATATATATTGATTCGTAGTGTGTTCAGTTGTGCATGTGTGTAAGTGCATTTACCAGCTAAATAAAAACGAACTTGACAGCCAGTGTGTGAGACTGACAACACGAACTAAGCTCTGCTTTGTCAAGAGCACTGCGGCTGCACAGCGTTCCAAATCAAGTTTCCCACATAACTTTGACAAACATACAAAACTAAATACGAGTGCAGCTGTAGAAAATTAGGGACCAATTAAGAGATGATTAATTACTGTCCACATGCCAGAAGGCGACGCCGTGCGAACAGATCCTCTCTCTTTTCATTCTCTCTGACTCTGCCTGTGTGCCGTGTGCCGCGGAGAGAAGGGAGGCCGACTTTCTTTCAGCACAGACATTAACGAATTTACCCGTGTTATAGTTTTATCCGGGAAAAATCAATTATCTGTACCGGATACTCGTGTTGTACGAATATAACCCTAGTAAAAATGTCCTTCGTTTTAGTCTTTGGTAATTAATTTAATGCATGAGCCTTTGGGGATGATTGGGGAAGTCTAATCAAGGTACCATAATCCAGGTGGTTGATGGTTCCTGTTCTGTGGAGTCCAATTTACATTCCTAACTGCAAATCTAGTGAGCAACTCCATAAAAAAGGAGGAAGGTGGGGGGAGGGGGGGGTGTATGGCAGGTAATAATCGTTACATCTGCATTTCTGGGATCCACCTCCAAAACCTGACAGTCTCTCCTTAAGCTAGATAAGCCTTGTGACATGTACTCAATGATAGCTGAATTGAAATATAATTTAACCTAGAGCTGCGAGCAGCTATAAAAGGCCCTCACAGCCCTGGCCATTCTGGGGTACTTGCACATTGGGGTACTGGCATACTGAAATTATATATATATATTTTTTTATTGGCACAATAACATGTTAAGACCCTCAATATCAGTGTTCTCTTTTGTTGGCAAACAATGTGTTGCTATAGCAACAGCATATCATGATAAATAACAAAATTTGCATTTCAACATCATGAAGGACTAAACACTCTTCTAGGCAAATATGGTGTTGATCCGGTGTTGATCAAAGACCAAAACATAATTTCTTATTGCCAGAAGGTGGCATGACCACTAAGATGAAAAATAAGTTCATAGATGTATTCAGGCCTGCACTGTCATCAAATATATGACATTTTGAGAAGATATTATCATCTACAGCAGCGTTTATTGTCACGGTGAATCATCAGAATTTGTGGCACAGTAATGGCCACGCCCTCTGCCTAAAAGTCACAATATTCAGTCTGAGGCATTGTCAACATCTTAAGGCTTTTCTCCTTTTTTTTTTCTTAAGAAAAAAAAATCTTAAGGCTTTTCTGACAAATTTTTAAATGGATCCGTCAAACGGGCTTGGCGTAGCATATAAAAATGTTTAATAAGGAAAAATACATTTATTGTTACCATTGGGTGGCGCCATGTTGCGGCAACTTCATAATATCCCATTTTTCGCCGGACCCGAAAAGTGTGCAAAGTTTTCGTACATGTTTAGGTCCCAAAAAATGTGATGGTTTTCGGAGAAGAATAAAGAAGAATTTCTACAAAAACAATAGGGACCTCACAGCGGTCGCTGCTCGGACCCCAATAAACTCTACAGAAACAATAGGGACCTCCCAGCACAGCGGTCACTGCTCTTGCCTTAATAATTTCTAAAGATACAATAGGGACTTTGCAGCTCAAGCCCTAACTAGAGCTGCGAGCAGCTGTAAAGGGCCCTCGCAATCCAGGCCACTTTAGGTTACTTGCACTTTGGGGTACACTGGCACAATGGAATTAAATTATGTTTAAAATGGCACAATAACCTTTACATATGTCGTTTGGTGCCTGGCCTGATGTGTACTCAAAATGTCATTTTTTTACGCAAGTTTAGAACACCCAAATCAACATACTTTTTCCTAGCACACAACATGTAGCCACAATGAAATACATTCATTCAACATTCAGCGAAATAAAAACGTTTGCTTTTCATCAGCAACATCATCTGACACACCCACAGATTCAAGTCAATCGGATAAAATCTTTGGGATCTTTAACACATTCAAACCCAAAAACGTAAAAATATTTTTTTTAATACTTAGTCCTACAGGCCCAAAAACATATGTATAGGTTTTTTTATATATAATTTTTTTTTATTCTAGAGCATACAGAAGGCTTTAATACAGGTTCTGACAAGAATAAGTCGCTTAAAGCAATGCTAGTTATTACAAAAAACGACCAGCAGGTGGCAGCAAAGTATAAGAGAACAGCCAGGGCCATGTTGCAACAAGCTCTTTTTCCTCAGTGTTTTCAACAGGTTTGTGAATAATGATAACACTTACTATATTCTAATGCTAATTGCTGCGAAACAAAAACAGATGAAAGAAGAGACTATAATCTTTCTTTGGGTAGGTTCTATGTTTTTATAGCAATAGACGTTGCTAAATCTGTCAAAATCCCTGCCGGGAGCGAAAGGGGTTGCTTCAGGGAAAATGGCTGGGAGTGAATGAGTTAAATGTGACCTCTATAATTTAAAAGTAAATCCAAATTGGCAGACTTCCAGTTGGGTTAAACATATGGCTGCAAGAGGCTTTTTTGTCTTGGGATGTTGCATATGCCTCCAACTTTTGGTAGATTTAAGTGAAGCATACAAGTGGGGCTGCTTTTTTTTATTTTTAGGGGGCATTATTCAGCCCTTTTTAAAAAAAATGTTTTAGCTCACAATAAACTATTAAAATAATGATTACTGTGCCAAGCCTGATGTGTGTGCAAAGTTATCAGTTTTCGTGCACACTTGACTTATTTTTGTTTTTCGCCAAACAATGCATTGCTATGGCAACAGAATTTCACAGCACGCACTATGGTAAAAAATAAGTTCGTAGGTCTCTTCAGTCTTTAACTGTCATCAAATATGTGACATTTTGAGAAGATAGGACTGTACGGGTTAAGTTACAGCACGTTCTAATGTCGCAGTGGATCAAAAGATTTTGCAGCACCTTATTGGCTACGCCCTGTGCCGAAAAGTCAAAAATATTTGGTCTGAGGCATGATCAACATCTTAAACCCTTCTTACACTGCACACGCCCAGTGTGAAAGGTCGCGCTGCCGCTCAAAAAGTTGCCGCCGCCGCTGTGGTGGCCAGCGTACCCATATTTTGAAGTGCTGAATTGACAGCTCATGTGTTTAGACAAGAAGTAGTCTGCATATTCACAAAACGTATCTTTCAGATTTGCAAAAATAAAGCCCTATCTTTTGTCTACACAAGAAGGGAGAGTAGATAGATCAGGACAGGGCATCGTTTAGATCATGGCTCAGCGGGAATTCGACATGTTGAATTGCTTTCACACTGCATTCATCAGGGTGCAGCACGCCATCAGCAAACCCATTCATTGTGTATGTGGCGAGGTGCGAGGATGACGGAACGTTGCAATGAGGCACTGTGCGGCGCGGCAAGAGAACGTCTGCCGCAACGGTAAGGAGCTTCAAGTTGAAAATAATTTTACTTGAGAGCGGCGGCGCCGTGATGTCAGACAAGCGCCTTGGAGAGAGGTTTGCGGTGTCGTCACTGTCATCTGATTGGCCAACAGCAAGCAACTTCATGAAATAGACTGCAGCACCCAAATGGCCAAGGCCTCTGCCTAAAAGTCACAATATTCAGTCTGAGGCATGGGCAACAAGATTTTTCTGACAAATTTTGAACTGGAAAAAGGACCTGGTGTAGCATATAAAAATGGAAAAAAAATGGGAAAAAAACATTTCCTGTCACCACCAGGTGGGCAATATTTCTAACCGAATATTGTCGTAGAGATACCTTTAGGTCATGACCATTAACATACATGTGAAGTTTGGGATTTTTGGAGCCTGTACAGGGAGTTTCAAGCATTCCCTCTTTTAAAGCAAAGGAAATATGAAACACATTTGATGCCCCGCGCCCGCCCCCGTCATATAGTATTTTGAAAACCTCTCACATAAATTCAACTACGACCCGCCACGCGGCATCTGCATTGACCACATTTTCCGCACTGCGCACGTAGACAGTGGACTACCAGGGAATCGCCCAGGGCTTTGCTGCTGCAAACCCGAATAGATGCTATGTTCCCGGTGCACGCCTCCCTCTGAGTCTGGTGCTCATAACGCCAACATCGACCTCAGCAGGGGCAAGCCGCGCTCAGTATGAAGGCAGCAAAACATGTACTCGCAGGCGTACACGAGTCAAGCAAACCCTACGACAGTGGAGGGAGTGGATCGTGGTCTTTATGGAACCGAGGGGGACACGTCACCCCCGTCCCCAGTGCCATCTGCGCCTGTGCCCCACACACAAGATTATCTTCCACCAGTGGTTAAGAATACAGTCCTCCGAGGGAAAGCTCTCGCGTGGTCACACGTACGTGACTTCACACACACGAAGACGACCAGGCGCCGATGGTTGACTGTTTTGGGATGGAACAGGAGACGGGAGCAGTATAAGGTATTAATGTCTGACTCTGAAAGGAAATAATTAAAAGTCTTAAATTTGTGTTATGTGTGCACGGAGTTCCGGAGACGTTTTCCTTCCAGCCAAGCTTCGGGGCAAATGTTGCTGTGCCAACGCGCATTTCTAATTGGTGGGCTGGTTCACGCTTGTTCTTGGTTGGCTGCTGGCCTGTGTTGGGACCGCGGGGGAGAAGGGGTGGGGTTGGGGGGTATGGTGGCGGCGAAGGCAGAAGAGAGTTGTGGCTGTATGTATTTGAATGTGGAGATGAAACAAGAACGTGAATAAAAAGAGATAAAATTTAACGCCAGACTGCAGTGTGACCTCCAGTCTCCTGTAGTTCATTTCGTACCCCGTTTCGACTCCACCCTTTTGGCGATGTGCAGCGACCGGGCGCTGTCTGTAGAAACGACTCAAACTCCGGCGTAACTCTGTAAATGGCATCACCTAAGTCAAGACATGCTTACAAGCCACAATTAAAACTGCAAGCTATCAGTTACGCGACTACAAAGTCGATCCTCGAACTGTGGCCCAGGGTGTCCTGGTGCAGAGTGCACATATGGACACCCCTATGTTTGAACATTGTCTTCATTATGGACAATCTGTGATTAGCACAGAAGCCCAATAACAGAACACCACTCGGGTTGTAATCGGGGGAGGGGGGTGGGGGGTGGTGGCTTTCCTCCCGATCACGTCCCTCCAGGTCTCACTGTCATTTCCCACATGAGCGTTGAAGTCCCACAGCAGAATGAGGGAGTCACCAGGGAGAGCGCTCTCCATCACACCCTCCAAGGACTCCAAAAAGAGTGGGTACTCTGAGCTGCTGTTTAGTGCATATGCACAAACAACAGTCAGGACCCGTAGTCTTGACTACCGGGGTATAACCCAACGTACAGGCGCCAAGCCGGGGGGGCAATAAGTATGCCCACACCTGCTCTGCGCCTCTTACCGTGGGCAACTCCAGAGTGGAAAAGAGTCCAACCCCTCTCAAGAGGATTGGTACCAGCGCCCAAGCCGTGTGTGGAGGAGAGTCCAACTATAGCTAGTCAGAATTTCTCTGCCTCACACACCAGGTCGGGCTCCTTCCCCACCAGAGAGGTGACATTCAATGTCTGAAGAGCTAGCTTCTGTAAAAGGAATTTGCATTGTTTATTACTGTTGCCATATTTTGAAAATGGAATTATTTTTGTACCATATGACATATTACATGCTAAGTGAATTGGAAAAAACAAAGCAAACTGTCAGATATGAAGTGTAAAATGATGATGAAAAATTGCATGCATG
Source organism: Leptonotus elevatus (assembly GCF_054856555.1). NCBI lineage: Eukaryota > Metazoa > Chordata > Actinopteri > Syngnathiformes > Syngnathidae > Leptonotus > Leptonotus elevatus. The sequence continues at coordinate 544,533 of NC_141250.1, forward strand.
GTTAAACAATGGCTCAAAATACTAAGTCTATTGATCTCACCTTTTCATTCTGGCCATATTTCCAGTAGGTGACGCTGTAGGTGGCAGTGGGATAAACAGTCCTGAGGTTTGAGATTGCAAACGTGGGATCTTTAATTGAAATTTCAATTGTAGTCCCATTGGAAATGAGCGACACATGGGGCGAACCAATCATAGCTAAAGGGAAAAAGGAAATATGGCCATTCCAACATGTTAGTAGTATTTGAGCAGGATGTTTTGTTTTTTCGAAATTCAATGGTGCCTTGACCTATTAGTTTGAGAGTCATCCATGAACAAGCTCCTAAGTTCGTCTTCCTTTTAAATAAAACAGTGTTGTAGACCTTTCGGACCCTGTTATGTGGTTCTTTTAATACAATTAGATATTTGTTAAGGCCCAAGCAGTGACCGCTGTATCTATAGAAATAATAATATTAATAACTAGAGCTGTGAGCAGTTATAAAGGGCCCTCGCTGCCCGGGCCACTTTGGAGTACTTGCATGTTGGGGTACGGGCACATTGGAATTTGAATTATTTGAAAATGGCACAAAAAACATTTACATATGGATTGTTTATGGAGTGCCTTGCCCAAGGACACAACGACACATGGCTTAGGGAGAGCGGGGATCAAACAGCCGACCCTTGGTTACTGAACGACCGTCTCTGCACCCTTGGGATTTTTTGGAGCATGTACCGGGGAGTTATTACGTATTTTGTCTTTCATAGCAAAGGAAATATGTAACATAAAATATGATGGCCCGCCCCATCATATAATATTTAGAAAAATCAAGATTCCCCCCCCCCCCCCCCCCCCCCCGTTGATAGCCTATGTCTTGATATGGTCCAGGCCAAGATTGAAGTCAATTGGATCAAATGTGAATGAGAAATGAGCAAGAGTATGCCCCATGTAAATGTTCGAAAATTGGCAAAAATCGGACATTCAAAAATTCGTAGCCACTTCCTGTTCATTTAAGCATATGGGTCCAAGAGACTTTTTTGTAGGTTTTGGGCTCCCTCAAATAGCAAAAATGTTTCCTAAATCTTGCTTAATCGTACAACCGGGACTGCTTCGTTAAGAAATTTCTAGGGGGCACTAGTAAGTCATTTTTGTAAAAATCGCCCAATACACGACAAAATATCGCTCATTTTGCTAGGCCAGATGTGTGTGCCAAGTTTAATGACTTTCTATGCATGTTTAGGCCCTCAAATTTGGCGTTGTTTTCTTGGTGAACAGTACCTTGCCACACCCACAGCGATTCGCGAACTCCTCGAAGCTGCTCGGGCCCTAATAATAATACATCAGAGTTATATAGTGCTTTTCTAGACACTCAAAGACACTTTACAGTGGATCCATTATTTGTGGACTCACACATTCACACTCTGGCGGCGGTAAACTACTTTAGAAGCCACAGCTGCCCTGGGGCAGGCTGACGGAAGCGTGGCTTCCAGTGTGCGCCTATGGCTTATCCGACCACCACCAAACATTTGCACCATTCATACACCAGTGTGAGTAGCACTGGAGGCAATGTGTGTGAAGTGTCCAAGGACACGACACGTGATTACTCCTGAGCCACGGCCGCCACAAAGGTAAAGCTTTATTGTGCCATTTTCTAAAAAAAATTCTAATTCCAATGGGTCAGTACCCCATCGTGCAAGTACCCAAAAGTTGCCCGGGCTGCGAGGGCCTTTTATAGCTGCTCTAGTTAGGGCCCGAGCTGCGACTACTGCGAGGTCCCTATTGTTTTTGTTTAAATTATTATTATTATTAGGGCCAAGCAGCGACCTCTGCAATGTCCCTATTGTATCTGTAGAAATTCTTATTATTATTATTCTTATCGTCTGAAAAAAAAAAAAAATTGGGGGGGACCTAAGCATTTACGAAAACTCACCAAACTGCACACTCTTTGGACCTGGCGAAAAATTTGATATTATGAAGTTGACATTACAACACTGCTCTATAGCACTCCCTACCATGGAAAAATATAAACCAATCCCAGGACGTTTGACCGAGGGCACAGAATGACTTCATGTATTTATTCCTTTATTATGTCCTTTATGGACAGTAAAAGCAATATTGCGCTATGAGTAAAACTAACTATGATATGTACTTTAAAATCGGGGCAACTGATTGCCAAAAAATAAAACACGCTGATTTTTAAGAGTCTTAACACTGACCAAAACTCATTGAGCTTTGCACACTCATCACACCTGACAAAAAAAAAATCCATAATATGTGAAGGTTTATTATGCCATTTTCAAATAAATTCTGCTTCGAAAGTGCCACTACCCAAACGTGTCAGTACCCCAATGTGCAAGTACCCCAAAGTGACCCGGGCTGCGACGGCCCTTTATAGCTGCCCGAAGCTCTAGTTATTATTATTATTATTGTATGTAGGATGTACTTATCCATTAATATAATTTTATCTAAAACCCATGTGAGTTTAACAATAATTATTTATAACAATTTAATTTGCACATCCTACAGTCAAGAACCTTGTTGTTTCATTGCCTTTTTCATTCATACCACGAGTCAAAAGATTTACTTCAAATGCATGTCATGTACCCAGTATTTTCTAAAAATAATGAATAAAAAAAAAATCACTCACTATCACTTTCGAAGGTAATCTGTTTACTTTCCACCCAAGAAGAATGCTCTGCCCCTTGCTGTGCCCGCACTCTGGATGTATAACTTCCATACCGACTGAGGATGTTAAGGCTGCTGAAGTCACATTCAAGGGTTGATATGTTGACACAACCCACGTGGCACGTTCGGACAGAGTTACTGTGGAGAAAACACAATACTGTTATTAAAACTGTTCTGGTTCAGTTTGATGTGATTGTAGAGGCCAGGGATATGTTCTTATATGCCAGTAGGGGTCAGAGGTGTCTGTATGTCTGCGAAGCTGTGTGTGTGGGTGTGTCACACAAAGGTAGAGTAATTAATTAATCAATCAATGTCACCTGCGTTCCTCAAAATGTGTGCTTGTTGGTACAGGAAAAGAAGAGGCAGGGTGCTGTTATTTTCTGTTGACTGCTAGATCAACTGCTAGATTTGCCACTATATTGACCACTAGATTTTACGATCATGTTGTCCCATTCTGCAAGTTTACCTTCAGTAATTGTACATTAGAAAGTATACTATTGAAAGAGTCAAATGAACACCTACAAACTGTTAAGGCCTCAAGTTTCCATCCTGGAATCAGCGTGTCAGACGGAGCCCTGTCTTCCTATCTCAGTGACTACATTTGGATTGGATAGTCACAACAATTGTCAACAGAAAAACAAGCTTCATAGCCAACACTTCTGATCATTGTTAAATTTGTGCAACCAATGGACCACTCAGTCACTTTGGATGATTAACCGTGAGTAAATTTGAATAAAGTGATGGAGCGCAGCAGTACTCATGGTATGTTGAACTCAGTTTATTCATCTGTGATGTTTATTTTTTTCTTTAGAGAGCTAAGTAGAGCTAAGTATTGTTCATTCGGTAATCTTACCGATTCGACATGTCATCATCATTGCTCTTTTTTTTTTTCACATGGATTCCACAATCCAAGCTTGCTTCAAACACAAATGAAACTGGGAACAATGAAAGCGTCAAGAGGAAAATCATTGTCACTGAAAAGGCCTCATTTAAAACGGAAAGACTTCAAACGGAACGCCAAGCAAGAGTTAATAAGATGAAAGGTGTCATCATTGCTTAAAAGGAGCTTATGGAGGATGATGAGTGTTTTTCAAGTGCAAAAACAACTGGACGTTTTGATCTTATTGCATGGTGAGACAATTTCACTACATGGGTCACTGATGGAACTTGTACCTGAAGAGGAAAAGGATAAGCAACAAGTGTGGTTTGCAATTATCAATACATACAACCAATGATTCCTCGAGGATGTGAAATGCTGGCTCACTGAAATAAAGAGATCAATTACAAGAAATGCAACAAGTGACAATATCTAGAAACTACCAAATAACAATGAGTTTGAAAATTGACCGCAAACCTTATGGCATGAAACAGGATGGCATGCCTCAACAAACGGATCCTGCGATGCAAGACGATATTTAACCAAATTACAGCATTTCAAATGTTGGAGGCCAAAAACATGGATCAAAATCTGGAACGACAACAACTTTAAACTCTTCTATTGCCTCTTCTCGTGTGTAGCAGAGGCTGAAATAGCTGCTCTTCTCACTTGTCAAAAACTACTCAAACAAAAACAAGAGTTGGACCAACAATAAGAGGAAATAAAGAAAATGAAAGAGAGATTTGATATTGAAGTGGAAATCGCAGCTGCTCAAGCTAGGATGCATGTCCTAAGAACTTCAGGAAGTAGTTTGAAAGGCAGCAAATGGAATCCTATGAAGCAAGGGGGTTCACACTGCTCTTAATCCTAAAGTTGATTAATTTGTCCCTGGTGGCCAAGGTCATTATGACAGTCGAATAACTTCAAAGTCTCATCTAACAAATACTAATACAAAGAAAACCACTAATGGTGTTGCAAATCAAGTAGACCATCAGAGCTTGCCTCAATACCCAATGATTCCTACTGTCAATGTTTCAACTTCCCGGCATGCAGTCAACCCATATGCTTGGGTGCCAGTCACTGGCAATGGTAACAACTTGGTATTCATCATGGCAAGGCAAAATGAAATCTCTGTTCTGCAGGCACAAAAACACAGCATATCTCATTTGCCCAAAAGAGTGATCCAGGTGTTTGATGGAGATCCTCTGCATTATCACGCCTTTATAAGAGCCTTTGAACACAATTTAGAAGAAAGGACAGATTATGCTGGAGACTGTCTGCACTTCATTGCACAGTACACAAGAGGAGAACCACAAGCACTTGTTCAAAGCTGTCAACAAATGCCTGCAGACAGAGGATATCAATGAGCTAAAGCGTTGTTGGAAGAACATTTTGGGAATGAGCAAAAGATTGCTTCAGCCTATTTGGACAAGGCACTCTCATGGCCTGTGGTTAAGGCAGAAGATGCCAAATCACTTCAAGCATATAGTTGATCTTTTTAATAGGATGCTGCAATGCAATGGATGACATACAATACATGTCTGAATTTAACATGCCTTCAAACATGCTGATGGTGATTAAGAAGTTGCCATACAGATTGAGAGATAAATGGAGGTCAGTAGCTTGTCATATTCAAGAGACCTATCAACAAGAGCTACTTTTCCTGAAATTGTCAATATTATTGAGCAGCAAGTAGAGATTGCAGCAGACCCTGTATTTGGCAAAATACAGGATACGCCAAAAATAATGCAAATTAAAGGCAGCAACAAAGGTAACTATCAACATCGTATACAAAATCAAGGAAGCATCTTTGCTACTACAATAGCTTCAGTTGATGAAAAGGCCAATGTGAAGAAGGAAGGAGTCTTACTGGACAAAGGATCCTGCCTATACTGCAAGGGTGAACATGCATTGGAGTTGTGTTCTCTACTGGGAAAGAGGATGCATGTAGAAATATTACTTTTCTGAAAGAGCATGAAGTCTGCTTTGGCTGTCACATTAGCAAGGACTGCAGGAGACGACTGCCATGCAAAATGTGTGGAGCTAAACATCAAAGCATTCTTCACATTCACCAAAAGAACAAGGACCAAGACAAAGACCAAACAAATGTAGAAAATATAAATATACCAGTGGGCAGCTTTTTGGTGGCGGTGCAAAGTAGTGGTCTCACTGGGGCCGGTGATTATGACTGCAAGTTCTCTATTGTGCCAGTCAAGGTTAAGTCTAAAAAAGGACAAAAATAATCTTGCGCACTATGGGCCATGAGAAGCTTGTGGGAAGTTGCATTGTACCAAATCTGGAGGTAGCTGGCCTGGAAAGTGACCTCTACCTAGACTTGCTACATATCTTTACACAGAAGAAAATGCCTGTGTGCAGGAATAACATACCTCTGGAACAGGATCTAATCAGATGGCCATATTTACGAGGAGTACACCTACCAGAAATTGATGCCGAAATAGAGCTTTTAATCGGCTTGAAAGCACCTGGAGCACTGGAACCATTGTAGGTAATTCCGAGTGAAGATGGTGGGCCGTATGCTGTTCAGATATTGTTGGGATGGACTGTTAATGGACCAATGTCTTGTGAAACAGACTTGGAGCAATCACACATCACTGTTAATCGCATATCTGTGGTAAAATTAAATGAACTGTGAAAGCAACAGTTTCAACTAGACTTCCCTGAATGTGAACAGTGAGAGCAATTGGGTCCTTCCAGAGAAAATTGCCAGTTTATGGAAATGATGAAAAGCACTGTTGCGCTGGTGAATGGTCATTACACCATTGGTTTGCCTTTGAAGAAAATAAATGTGCACATGGCTGACAACCGGACGTTAGCAGACCAACACGCCTTCAATCTCAAGAGAAGGTTCCAGAGAAATGCGTTCCATGCAGATTACATTGCTTTCATGCTCAACATTATTTTTTGTGGTCATGCTGAAAATGTGCCTGCAGATGGGGTGGCATGTAGCCCTGGCAAAACTTGGTACATCCCACACACCATGGTGTGTACCATCCGCAAAAGAAGAAACTCAGAGTGGTGTTTGATTGTGCTGCATCATTCCAAGGAATGTCATTGAACACCCAGCAGCTGCAAGGACCTGATCTTACCAGCTCATTAATTGGAGTCATAACTAGATTCAGGAAGGAGCCCATTGTTTTGATAGCAGATATTGATGCCATGTATCACCAGGTACATGTGCCACGTGAAGACTGTAACCTGCTAAGAGTTCTCTGGTGGCCCGACGGGAACTTATCTCAACATATGGAGGAATATAGGATGTGCGTCCATCTCTTCCGGGCAACTTCTTCGCCAAGCTGTGCGAACTTTGCTTTGAGAAAGTGTACCAAAGACAAAAGCCATCTGTTCAGTCAGCAAGTGGTGGACACCATTATGCACAACTTCTATGTAGATGACTGTCTTGTCTCAGTGCACACTGAAGCTGAAGCTATTGCCCTCTATCGTGACCTTTGAGCCATCTGTGCCAAAGGTGGCTTTCAGCTAAAGAAGTGGATAATTGTTAAATTAATGTATCTTAATTATCCCATATTTAGTCTTTTATTTATTGTAAAGTATTTATTCAACATTGTGAATTTACTCAACAATGTGACCTCTGAACTGTGCGAGTTGGAATCGACTGCAGTCACAAGCCTCATCACATCACAAGACAGGAAATGTGCGGTCACAAAGCTTCAACAAATGTGCCCACGTCACAAGACAAATGGCTGGATGGTTGAGAAGCTTTTAGTGTTAAGGAATGTTTGAAATGTTTGCATTTTTGCCTGTGTAATGATTTTTTGTAAATGATTGTCACATTGCTGCTACGTCCTTCCCCAAACCCCTCAGAGCAGTAATGTCCATGTGATAGGTAAACCCAATAAAAGTAAGAAACAAACGTGATGGTACAGTTGATTATGGTATAATTAGAGCAACTGTACAAAGATAAGATAAATTAGTGGATGAATTCAGAGTGTGATTCGAGAGAAAGTGTTTAGAGCAAGTAGGGGTGTTGTTGATGATAGACAGGTAGAAGGTGTATATCAGCAGCATTGAAAAAATGCATTGTTGAGTGGAATAAAACATAAAGGAAAGGAAACAGAAACATTCTGGTTTGGAGAAGAAGAAAAGGTAGTAAGTTATTCCAGAAACAGAGGAAGAGGTCAAAGTAAAGAAGAAGTTATGAACACAATAGGAAGACCTGTAATCAGTTCACAAGAAATGAAGATGTTTGATGGAAATGTAATATTAGAGGACATTGGGCTAGAAACTGCCCTCAAAAGTACAATAAAGATAGTTCAAAATGATTATAGGATTTGAAAACAACAACAGATAACTGGTAAAGGACGACTGTGTTAGTGATGTAGCCTATAGGTAAAATGTTATTTTTATGGAAAATTGATCATGTTAAAAACTAATGAATTGATTAAGAAATTAAAAGAAAAAAGAATGAAGGTAATGAAGTTTAGCATGGACAGACAAAAGGGAGGGCCTCTGCTTCTTCCTTATCAGCCTGATCTTGAGAGACTGTGACTCTCCTCCTCCACTTTCTGGGGACAAGAATTTAGCAATAGTCCACCTCCTATGAAAGGCTTATGATAGAAATACATAATGACAGCACTGTATATTATTAGATACATAGATAACGCAAATCTGGTTTGTTAAATACAAGTTTAGAGAAATCTGAAACTTTGCTTTGGAGTAAGTAATGATGATTTTCGGCTTTGACTATTGTAAAGTATTTATAGAGGCACCATTGGGCAAATTGCCAAATGGGGATGGCCTTTTTACTCAAATGACAGACGCTTTTATGTGAAATTGCAATTACTTCCTAAAAGAAAAAGCGATTACGTACTCGATAAGATTATGGACTATTTACTATTACTTTGACAGGTAGTGAATTAAACGCTTATTGACTAAATTTGAAAACACTTAGTAGGAGTTAAATGTTTTAAAAGTTTTATGACTGTGATGTTTGCATGTATTAGCAGTTGATTGTGACTCATGCAGATTCTAATTGGAACAACATGAAATTAAAGTAAGAGACCTGAAGTAAAGGAGTGGAATTTGATTACTCCAAGTTTAGATGAGTCTATAAATTATGCTAGACATGCTTAGAGTGTAGTGAGAAATAGAAAATAAAAAAATGTGGGAAAGAAAGAGACAGAGGAAACCTTGAGGTTCATTGTGAAAAACCTGCAACCAACTAGGTTTGGAACATGTTACTAGGGTAACTGACGGAGAGCTTAAATTACCTCTTTTTGTGAAACAGGCTTAAATTACCTCGTTTCCTCTGGTTTCAGTTACCTCCCTTTCTGAAACGAAAGACGCAGTTTCCCACATTTCAAGGTCTCTTGACCCAGGGTTCTCACTAAACCTGCTTTGTGAAATAGACCCCATGAAGAGCTGTTTAACCTGCTTCCTGTTTAATTCTGGATACATATTCTGATGTTGGTTTAATGACACATGTAAGTAAGTGGAAATCAGAGCGAAGAAGTGAATATTACCTATGCTAAAGACTATTTATTGAAGTAAGATGCTGAAGTAGAGCTGAATTAGATAAGTGATTAAGGACCTGCTAAAGGCAGAAGTGCTGATTGAAAGTACTAAATTTACCAAAAGACACGTTATTAAATAATTTGGAGTGAAGATGTCCTTGATGAAAATTTAAGTAATGAATAACAGTACTGTACAACCAAATTGTATATTCTGGTTTAAATTTACACTAGAAGGAAGATTATTTATATATATATATATATATATATATATATATATATATATATATATTAAAAAAATGGAGAACATTGAAAATAAGGTTATATTACACTTTTGTGCAACAAGGGTGTGATATTTAGGTTATGTTTTAACTGTAAAGTGGTTATTAGGGACAAGAAAGAAGCAATCTTGTCAGCCCTAAGATTTGAAACAAAACACTAAATGATATCCATAACCCAAGAGTGGTATTGTGACCTGTTGTGAGCTTCTGTTGTTTTTTATTATGCCATTTTAAAATTAAATAACACCCACGAGTTGATTTTGGGGCTGCGCAATTACCTCGTGAGTTAGGTGGATAATTATGCTTAGATTATATTGCCACTCCTGAAATTGAATTGAGACACCGATGACAAAGACAATGTCTGACAAATTTTGATGGATAGATGAATGTGAAAAATGCAGTTTATAAATTAAATTGATCAATGGTAGCATTGGCTTTACCAAACTATTAGAAAGCCATTTGAGCAGACAGTTGGATTGCTAATATGGTTCCAACTTTAGTTTTGTTTAGAAAACATGAAGGTAGAACTTAAGCCAGTATTATATATTCATTGTTTACAAAATGATTGATATGCATTGTGGCTTACATATAACTTTGGAAAGATGTATTATATTCAACTTAGCTATATGTTTGTAAACAAAGCAAGATGTAATATAATACAATTGGTTTTGAAAAATGCCTGACTGTGAGCAGACCTCAAAATTCTGCCCCTCCAAGACATGTAAACTACAGTGTTCTTTCGCAAATTAGGGCCCGAGCAGAAACGGCTACGAGGCCCCTATTGTTTTTGTAATTATGCAGTTGTTTTTTTAAATCTTGCTGATTTTGTGTAATTTTTAAGAAAAAAGGATGTTAACCCAGTGATACACGAGGGAACACTAGTGCACCAATTAGAAAAATTAAAACCTTCTGTAAAATTAAGGTGTTTTTAATAATTAATTATATGTAGTGAAAGTTTGTTTAAGTGGATCATAACTGAGTTATGAGCCATGACTGTTTCAACAGGGGGGATATGGTAAACATGGTAACAACACTTTACTACATGTAATTTTTCGATGTTTAAAAATAAAAAAAGATATGTTTGCAGAAGTTTTGTTATATATGGATTTGATGTTTCCAGTATTCTACAATTTTTGTTAGTGTGTATTGATTTTCTTGAATTGAACAAAAGTAAGAAAATGTGAATATTACCAAGTACTGATAACATTTTAAAATGAGTTGAAATTGTTCCAGGAAAACACCTTATGGCCATTATTATTATGGCAAAAGCATTGTGTAAATATATCATCTCTATATGGCATACTAGTTATTTGGAGTAACGAATGAAAGTCATTTTGCAAGTCACATTGTCAGGAAAAAAAAAGAAGAGGAATAAATACATGACCAAGGCATGGAGATTATGGTCAGATAGTTTGGAAAATTGTAAAAGGAACAGAGCAGTTTAGTCTGTTTGAAATTTTGTGTGGTAAACTATTTAATTTGCCTATAGTAAATAACCTGTTAAGTCGAGTAGATGAAAGGAATTGATTTAAGTAACTGAGAAGATTGAAGTGAAAATGTTTAATCAAATGCCAGACGACTCTCTGCCTCTGCAGGAAGGCCAACCTCCCATCAAGGATTGTGACTGGGTTTTGATCAAAGGTCCAGCCCAAGGCAGGAAGGTCCTTGTAAGTGTTGTTGATGACCCCGAAGGCTGTGAAGATCGCTTAAAGACCCTCCTGATTCACCTATCGCACGGCACAACAGGTACCATTGACTGACAGCTTGTCTGGTTGCGGAGAGAAGCCTGACCGAATCAAGGTCAGAAAAGGGGAAAACAAGCAGCTTGTCCAGCTGTGGAGAAAAGTCAGTGAAGAGGATGGGAGCACATTCAGTCTGCTCCCCAACCGCTGTGAAATCATTAGAGCAACACATTGATTGCACTTGAAGAACAACACTTTGGATTATATTGTTGTGATGATTGTTTCACTAATATGGTTTTCATGATTGAAGGGAAAATATGTTATGCTCTATGATAGTAATATTTTGCCTATTTAACAAATACATGGTATTGGTATGTTTTAAATGATCCTACTGTTGAAAACCTAACTGAAGTAATTGATAGGTGATATGAAAATTTGAGCAAATATGTGATAAAAAGGGGGGAAATGTTAGATTAATGTATCTTAATTACCCCATATTTAGCCTTTTATTAATTGTAAAGCAGTTATTCAACATTGTGAATTTACTCAACAATGTGACCTCTGAACTGTGCGAGTTGGAATCGACTGCAGTCACAAGCCTCATCACATCACAAGACAGGAAATGTGCAGTCACAAAGCTTTAACAAAAGACAGGAAATGTGCCCACATAAGGCAAATGGCCAGATGGTTGAGCTTTTAGTGTTAAGGAATGTTTGCATTGTTGCCTGTGTAATGACTTTTTGTAAATGATTGTCACATTGCTGCTACGTGCTTTCCCAAACTCCTCAGAGCAGTAATGTCCATGTGATAGGTAAACCCAATAAAAGAAGGAGAAATTACAGGGTGTGTCAGAATGGGCAGGAGGTTGTGATCTGCATATTTCTATTAATTCTCCTGGCCAGTAATAAGAATATATATATATGTCTTGTCTTCCTTCCGTGTCTGTTTATTAAATGTTCTCGGTTAAATGAACCAGACAATAAGCAAGAGCAGAAATGTGTTGTTAGCAATCCCTGAAGAGGAGAGGGCAGTGGATGCAAAAGAGATGGATTTGGACCAGGGCATATTTCCTGTTGAGAGAGTACATGATGTGCAATGGTGTATATAGTATGATTTATTCAAGTTCAAAATTTCCATCCAAGATGGACCTTTGACACGTAGAGGAATCTTGCCCGTGCTCAGCGCCATTTATGATCCACTTGGAGCGTTTGCGCCAGTGGCGCTGAAAGCAAAATTAATCCTGCAGGACATGTGTAGAAAAGGCCTTGGTTGGGATGAAATCATACCCACACACCCATTGCATTGGAAGGGACAAATTGGATACAGGAGCTCCACTTGCTTGAAGATTTCAAGATCAACAGATGTTTTAAGCCTATGAACTTTGGCACTGTAGCTTCTGCCCAACTACATCATTTGAGCAAGTGAAGTAGGTTATGGAAGAGCTACATACCTACTTTTACGTAACACCGATGGAAAGATGTGCAGCATTCTCATCATGGGAAAATCAAGGGTGGCGCCCTTAAAACCAACTACCATTCCCCGATTGGAGCTAACAGTAGCAGTATGCATGGATAGGTTGTGGAAAAAGGAGTTGCGGATGGCATTGCTTGACTCTGTGTTTTGGACTGACAGCACAGCAGTGCAGTGCTAAAACAACAAAAACTCCAGATTCAGGACTTTTGTGGCCAACAAGGTCTTGGAGATCCTTGAAGCTTCTAAAATAGCTCAGTGGAGATATGTGAACTCCTTGTCCAATCCAGCAGATGTTGCTTCCAGTGGACTTGGAGTTAAGTCATTCCTAAAGGATCAACAATGGATGTGTAGCCCACAATTCCTGAGAGCAGAGGAGCAATGGCCTACATATGCAGAAAGTTACAAACAACTATCAGAGCAAGATGATCCTGAGCTAAGAAGGAGTATGTTGTCCAATGCTGTTTCAGTCCAGAGAGATGACTCAGTGTCACAATTGATTGTCACAATTGATTGTCTGAAGAGAGTGATGATTTTAGGACTTAAAATTTAAAGATGCATTTTTAAGCCTCTGGAAGACAAGGAAGAAAGTCAATACACTTCTGTCACAATCAAACAAAGATGGAGAAAGGAGTACCTGCCACAAATTTCATTCCTGGAGACATTGTGCTTATTGACCACTAGATTTTACCATCATGTTATCCCATTCTGCAAGTTTACCTTAAGTAATTGTACATTATAAAGTACATTATTGAAAGAGTCAAATAAACACCTACAAACTGCAGTGAAGGCCTCAAGTTTCCATCTTGGAATCAGCGTGTCGAACGGAGCCCTGTCTTCCCATCTCAGTGACTACATTTGGTTTGGATAGTCACAACAGTGATTTCTCCCTCAATTCAAATAAATGTACAAGGAGTGCCAGTAACGTTCAAAGACTACTCTCGGGAAAAATGTATTCAATACTCAAAACTAGGGGTTTTCCCCCTACCTATGGGCTAAACATTAAACCAGCAGGTCTACAAAGACCCTACATCATTTGCTGTGTTCAGAGTGCAAGAAGAGGGGAGATCCGTGGTTGCTTTAACATGACAGCTCACAATGCCCTGAGCATCCGACAGTTCCTTGCTGAGAAGAGCATGCCCATGCAGGAGAAACCTACTGACCTGATCTGGTTCTGTGTGTCTCAAGTGAGTCACCTTTATGAAAATGTGGATGATGTCAAGATGGTGGTGACAACAGAGCTGTGGAAAAGTGTAACAGTCTCCAGGGGAAATTCTTTTGAAGAGGAAAATTTGCAATTTGGATTATAAATATATCCCTTATGACATCAGTCCTGGAACCTTTCTGACACACCTAGCATGTTTGGATGCAGTTGTGATTTGTTGCCTTCGTTTGTCTCTTTTGTCATTAAAAAAAAGTTTAGTGAAGGCCTTTATTTGGCCCTTCACTGGAATGTTAAGAAATTATGATAATATTAATAAAACAGAGGGCCTGGGTAGAAACTGCTGTGAGGTCTCTATAAAAGTTTTTTCCTGACTCAAATTGATGCAGAGGTGGTAACATCCTGACTATGATGGTCGACTACCGATACCAGATGTTGGTGCCAATACCAGTCTTATTTTAAGGTATCAGTACTCGCGGCAGTGACCGATACCATTATTGGCCGCCCTCCTGCAGCCATTTTACGAAATCCTAGATAACGTGAGTTAATTTGCAGGGCTAGTAATCTGTGTCCTACATATGACTCGAGAGAGCCAAATCTCCAATTGCGAAAATCTGAATTTCCTTTTTGCATAATTTGCAGCAGGCTACATGTGGAACTGATCCACGTTTTATCAAAAGTTTGTATTTTCATTTTCCAGCCAACGACAACCTCCAAAGCACCACTGTCCTTTGGGGGCAACGATGTCACGTGATGCATGACAACAATCTAACGTAAAGGCGCCTGCAAATCCAACATATAAAGGGTGTAGCTTTAATTTTTAAGGAAACATTTATTTTCCCCCATTTTATTATTATCCTATATTGAGTCAGACTGAACGAGAAATATAAGCAATTACAAGCGCTTCATCCAAAATTCAAAATTTTTTCAAACCTTGAAAACAACATTAAAATCCAAGCATTTTCAAGGTTTCAAACACCTGTACGAACCCTGATGTTTAAAGGAAGAAAATGTGCCTTAAATTTTACTATGGGATCTTTTATCATTATTAAATAAAATAAAAAAAGATAAATAAAAAGTTTTCATTCATTTTATGAACACTTTTGCCGTTTAAATAAATACATAATGAATCAAAATGTCAAATATGGCCGTTTAGTTTTTGGGACACAACTTTAAGCCATGAATACCTTGTTATTTTATACATAGACCACAGGGATGTAATGATGTATCGAAAATCAATTTAATTTCGATGTAAACTGCTTTAAATATGCATCAATGTAAAAAAAAAAAAACATAAATTCACAACACTATGTTAACTGTTATGCCTTGAGCAATTGTTCATAGTTTCTAGTCGATGTTCTGTCGATATGAGCTCCAGAACAGGTGTTCTGTCGATAGGAGCTCCAGAACAGGTGTTCTGTCGATAGGAGCTCCCCGTCAAATTGAGCTACTAGCGCTAGTGTTGTGTCGTTCACGTACGTTTCGTTAAAAAAGAACAAATCTTTTCAGTGAACGTAAGTGAACGGATCACTTTCTAAAGTGATTCGTTCTTTTCTCAGTTCATTTAAGCTCAGCCACGCTCATGTCGACAATCTTCGCGAACGACCAATCAGCAGCCAGCGTCAGACACGGGCGAACGTACTCCCATGCTATTGGCGATAGCCAACGCAGATTACCGTGTGAACAAGTCAGTGAGTGAATGTGTTACCATTTCCGGTTCACGAATGTATCAGCGAGTGAACGAGTCAGTGAGTGAACGTGTTGCCATTTCTGGTTCACGAACGTATGAGTGAACGAGTCAGTGAGTGAACATGTGTTGCCAATTCCGGTTCTAGAATGATTCAGTGAGTGAACGTACTTTTGTTTTTGATAGAAACACATTCATGACAACAAATATAGCAACATAACATTAACTGTGTGTTTTATGTTTTATATTTTTAATATTAATATTTTTAAAGTGTATTTATTTTATTTTGTGACTTTTTTAACATTGGATGTTATAAGCCTTATAAGCATGTGGGCCACCTGGGTTTTAATGGCGTTTTGATTACTGTTCAAAGTTCATTAAACGACCGTCAATACTGTACTGGATTTGGAAAACAAAACAAAAGAAATGCCTCCATTCTTAGTTACCCTTCTCCATTATTTTCGTTTTGTTTCTTAATTTAACACTATAGCAACAAAGCTATTGCTTGAAATCATACCAAAATTAACCTTATAAATTGCTAGTGAACAGTGTTGAACCTGAACGAGTTAAATGAACGCAAGTTTATGTACTCGTTCATCTTTTGGGCGAACGTGAACATTTTGATTATTGTTCAAGTAAGTAAAACGGACGCCAATATTGGATTTGGTAAACAAAACAAAAGAAATACCTGCATATGTGCATACATATTTCACTAGTTACTGTTGGATTATTAACATTGTTTTTCAGTTTCAATTTATATTTTAACCGTTTTGGATATTAGTTATAAAGATATAAATATAAGACAACAGTTAATTCATATGTTAAGCCAATCTATAGTCCTTTGTTCTCTTGCCTGGGAAAGAGAAGGGTAACAGGTTTCTTTTCTAAGGGGAGTATAGTTTGTACCAGTCTCAGTCGGTCGAAGAGAGTCCAAGGACAGGCTGATTTATTATTGTTCAAGTCTAATCTGATTTGTACTCATGGGAATCTGCCCATGGGAGGAGAGAGGAAATTTTTCGTATTCACTCACTTTTCAATAAATAATTGTGTGCGAGAGGAGGAGGGACACACAATCTGAACGGAACACGGCTTGAGTGTCTTCATTTTGTGTGATCAGAAGCTTCTGAATAACTATACCTTTGCAAAGGGACTTCTTCACCAGAATCTCACCATTCAGTTAATTGAACACGCAAAGAGTACAATACAAATATTGTCTACTCTATCAAATGGTGATCCCCGACGCTGAATTCTAACGAATGGTGACGCAAATATTTTGACGATTTGCGAGCTGCGGCGTTCCCGGACGGGCGGAACTTCTAGGCCTAAATAAATAAAGTACGGTAAGTGGAGACTTTTATCCACGTAGGGAAGTTCTGTCTGTTTGGGACCGCTGCAACTGGTTTTTCGTCTTCTAAATTGTCTAAATTTTTACATGAGGTCTGTGTGAACAAGTTGTAGTTTGATGTCGTTCTAGAGTTGGGATTTTTCCTACGACGTTGAACTGTACACGTACGTGGGGTGGTGCATTTAAAGTGACGTAAGTGCAGACCGAGACAGCGCTTTTTTTGAGGCAGGATGAAGTAGCGAATTGATTTTTGTTGTTGTTTTGTTTTGTTTTCGTCTCGCTACGAAGAATCCTTAGACCATGATATATATTGAATAAAAGTGTTGCCGGATGACGTGAGAAGTCTTTCTTCCACTAAGGATTCCGAAGATCATGGTAGCGCACTGCCTTTTTAGCAGTTTGGCCGATTGGGGACTAATCAATATTTGCTCATGACTCTTATTGAGAACGTCCATTTACACGTAATAGGTTATTTTGAAAATGCGCCTGTTTGAAATTGAACAGTATTGAGGGGTCCAGGTTGATTACAGCGATGATTGGATTTGTGTCGCTGTATTTGCAATCGAGAGATTACGTGGTTTTTATTTTATTTATGGCGCTTCTACTTTTGTAGTTTTGAGGTCAGGATTACCGTATGAATTACTTTTGTTCTACGGTTTAATTCGATAGCGCGTGACGAGTTATTTTGAAAATAAGCGCCTTGCAAAAATTTTGCAATATATTGAGGACAGTTTAGCTCAGCGGGATTGGGTAACCGCTGTGTATAAACGAGAGGTCACGTGATTCTTATGTGTGTGTATGTTGTGTGGCCATCTATGTTATTCCTGTAGATTGTTTAAACGTTGTCGACATTGTTTAAACGTTGTCGACATTGTTTAAACGTTGTCGACATTGTTTAAACGTTGTCGAATAAATTTAACCTATTGAACTATTATACTAAAAGTGAGACGTCACTGTATTGATAAATATTAATACTACTTGCGTAGAATATAAAAATAAAAAACTACAAAATGGAGGGCGATTTCGACCGGGATACAGAATGGTTTGTCCTGAATGTGCTTCCGGTTTATAGTCGGAACTTGTGCTTGGAGTCGCAGCCATGCGGAAATAAAAGAACGTCGATGAAAAATGAAGAAACAAACTATGGATCGATTGTATGAAAAGCTGTCGCTGGACAAAATGGTACGAGGGACTTTTGTATTTTCTTTGATAGATGCTGGTAATGATACAGTGTCTGATTTTGATGCTAAAATAACTTCCCCTCCGAAATAAGTTAACCCGTTTACTGAAATCACCGTACAAAACTGCGGTTTAAATGCCATAAGATTTGTAGATAAAGAATTGATAGAATAAAACCGTTTATTATTTTATAATGAATAAAGAGTGTGTGCGTATGAATTTGAGTGTGTGACCTAGCTTCTAAAAGGTGGGGGCTATTATTGTGATTGTGAGTGAGAAATGTGCGTATGGTGATTTTGTTTGCTTATCTTCAATATCTTTAACTAAGTTTGGTGTTGTTTTTGTGTGAGATGAGACTGGTGTGATAATGGCGTTTGTTTTTCGAATGGGAATGTGGTAAAATAGGTTTTGCGATGTATAATGCTAAGATTCCCCCCCCCCCCCCCTGTTTCTAGGTTAGAAGAAAAGGAGGGGGCTGTGGGTTAGAGCATAATGTGTCCTCGTAATGGGACTTTTTCTCTTTTCTAGGTAAGAGAGGAATAATAAAAAATAAGTAATAGTATTTGAAAGATATTGTTGAGTTTTTGTAGAAGAATATTAGATTAGTGTTTTATTTTTTAGTGACTGAATTGATAGTCTTTTACACTATAATAATTGATGAAGATGGTTAATTTGTTAACTTTCCCTTTTCGGGGCAAATGAATAAAGAATAATGATAAAATAATAGTATTTTGTATTGAGCTATATTGAGTTAACATAATTATACCTACATCTGTACAGCTGTGGCTAGAAGTAAGATAGTTGAATAAGAAGTTATAAATGTTTTTGAAGTCGACATAATGATAATGATTTTTAATATTTGTTTTTTTTCTGAGTGTGTCATTTCAGAAACTGATGCTTAAGCTCCAAAGCAGATGAGGGTTTGATGGCCTTCACTGATTACAAACTGCGAACGGGATGCACCCCAGCTGCTGATACGTTGTATTTGCAAGTATTGCTAGTAGCTATTTTGAAGGGTATTCCCATAAAACAAGCTGTTTTTTACGAAACATTTTTGAAAGCAGGAAGTGAACTATCTTGCTATGATCCCATTTCCTCAGTCTGGCATTGTAGTGCATTGGATCAGCCGGGTGCATTCGTTGGTCGAGGTGAGCGCCTGGAAGGACCGAAAATGTGTCATCGGGTCCACATTGCAGACAGCGTCTGAATGGACGTGGCAGAGATCAAAGGTCAAAGCCGCAGAGCACAGTCTTTCTCCTCCTGTGCCTACAAAAAAAACATGGTGCTCAACTTCCACAATGCCCAGTGACTGTGTACAAGCCTCATTACAGAGATGTCTCCTCTCATCGCTGATGCCTGCTGAACATTGTCTGACACAGCCGCCGCCCTGAACATTGACTTTTGAAAGCTGGTGGTCTGACTAGGATGCGACCCTTCAATCAGTAAAATGCTGCACGGTGGTATGCAAGGCATTCTTAATGTGTTGGATGGGGAACTGTGATCTATAGCAAGGTATTTCAGGAAATTGAAAACGACATATGTGAATTTGAAATGAGGGATTGAGAAAATTTATTTCTACTAAATTTTTGCCTATTTTTTTTTTTGGGAGAATCAGTTTCTGAATTGGTACAATGGGAATTTTATTAATATGATATGTTACGATATATTTTTATTTTCCCCGTGAGGAACTTTTTTTTTTTTTTTTTTTCTGGACTCCGTCCAGCTGCAGCTACAGTATAGAAAAAATAATAGGATAAAATGAGTAGAAATATTTTGTGTGCTGTGTTTTTTATGAGCCCCACTAATATGTAAAAGAGGTGAAGTTGATTAGCAGTTTGAGAATAATTTTTAGTTAGATTAAATCTAGGAAATGGTAGATATTTGTAAATTTTGTGTAATTCGTATCCTGAATTAGATTAATATGGTTACCTCTATTTTTTATGGCCCCAAAATCATCATATATTAGTGTCTTAAGTTGTATCTGCTTGTGCTCATTTTTATTGTAGTGTTTTGTAGCTCTCTCGTTTATCTCATAGCCTGATTTAGAGGGTTGTGTTATTTACGACGTCTTTTGAGTTATGAGGTCTCTATTTTATCCTCCCTTCATCTTGACGTGTTTGAAAAAATCAGTGGATCTTTGTCAAAATGAGGGAGTTTATGTTTAAGAAATTAACCAATGTAGACGAATTAGTAGATTAAAAAATGAAAAGGTTTTGAAGTGATAATCCACAGTTTGAATATGAAGAAATCTACCAGAGGGAATCGAGCGGAGCAAAGTAAGCCTGAAGCAAGCAAGGACAATAATGCATATTTGCCGGATGAAGGTAATTATATTATATTATATCTTTTATCTCAGAAAAATTTAATGTTTGGAGCCCAGTGTTTGCAAAAGAGTATAGATAATATGAATATATGTGAGCTTTTTCCAGGATGTCACGATTCGGCCGGTCGTGGGATTCTGGGAAGAGAATATATGATATGCTAGTAAAATGATTCCTTTCGGGATGGTGAAAGGCACATTTATGAAAATTTAGAACAGTAAATGTCGTGGTAAAAAATTACCTAATATTGAACAAAACCTATTTGAAAAATAAATATTTATAAGCTCTGTCTGTTATATTAATGAATGAGCGAATGTCATTCAACTCAATCAAAGGCTGGGCTCTATTTCAATGTCACAAAAATAGATATTTTCCTGTTCCAACAGCACAGGACCTACGGATCTTAACCAAATAACATTTACTAATCCCAACTAACAAAAACTATCAGGGTTTTTCCTCCGGATAAAATTTATGTGGGTTTATGAGAAGACTAAATGAACATATTTTACTCTCAGACTGAAAGGAGAGACAACATTCCACAACTGGTCTACAAGGCTGCCGGCTATCTCATCAACTGATGATCATCAATCTTATCACCTCCGACCTGGGAGCCACGTCAGCTGACCCAGTGTTCGGTTCTGGAGCGGCCGTTTTGACATCATTCTACATCGTTTTGACATCATTCAACGGATCAAGTCAAGTGCCTTTTCCTGGGCAATCATCACGAGAATCACATTTGCAGGCAATCTATTCTGGGGTTCTGCAAAAAGCTGACAACGTCATCTTCTCATTCAACAAAGAACTTCATCACAAGATGGCTTCAAAGAACACATATCCGTCTGCCGATACATTGCGACACTTTTTAATGAACAACATTTTATGTTAAGCCTCACATATGTTATGCTTATTCCACTAAAAATCTTTTAATGTATCAAATTGTTTTTTAATGTCATATGATTGCTAAACTACCTCCTCTCCTGCTAAAGGGCTAAACTATCTCCTCTCCTTCTAAAGGGATGTTTTAATGATAATTATTTCCACCACACAACCATTGAAAAAAAATGTTTTAATGTGTTGAGCTCTCATGAGCTCAAATGAGGGAATGTTGGATTATTAACATTGTTTTTCAGTTTCAATTTATATTTTAACCGTTTTGGATATTAGTTATAAAAATATAAATATAAGACAACAGTTAATTCCTATGTTAAGCCAATCTATAGTCCTTTGTTCTGGAAAGAGAAGGGTAACAGGTTTCTTTTCTAAAGGGAGTATAGTTTGTACCAGTCTCAGTCGGTCGAAGAGAGTCCAAGGACAGGCTGATTTATTATTGTTCAAGTCTAATCTGATTTGTACTCATGGGAATCTGCCCATGGGAGGAGAGAGGAAACTTTTCGTATTCACTCACTTTTCAATAAATAATTGTGTGCGAGAGGAGGAGGGACACACAATCTGAACGGAACACGGCTTGAGTGTCTTCATTTTGTGTGATCAGAAGCTTCTGAATAACTATACCTTTGCAAAGGGACTTCTTCACCAGAATCTCACCATTCAGTTAATTGAACACGCAAAGAGTACAATACAAATATTGTCTACTCTATCATTACCCATTACCCATTGGTTTCGTTTTATTTCTTAATTTAACACTGTAGCAAGTTAGCAACAAAGCTATTGTTTGAAATCATACCAAGATTAACCTTAAAAATTGCTAATAGTGGTGACACACAATATGTATACTTTGAAAAAGCTACGTCAATATTTAAAAATACTCGCTCACGAAAGGAAGTCGCTCACGAGAGGGAAGTCGCTCACGAGAGGAAGTCGCTCACGAGATGCTGTGACTATCGCGAGACCTACAGCGAGACCAGAAACCCTAACATGGCGGCGCCCTGCTGCTAAGATAGAACTAGCTCTATTATACTAAACTAATACAAATTTAACCATCATATATCTTGGCTTTTCTCTTTCATCCGGCAGATCTGAAATACCACCCAACGTGGAGGACCTTGAACGTTTCATCGACGGATATTTTTACAGCTGCGCGATGGAGGATCCTTCCGTCGAGAAACCGTCGAAGAAACCTTCTTCGAAGAAGAGGAAAAACGACTCAGCGACGGACACGGACGACCTAACCACTACGGACGTTTCGGTCAGTGTGCTGGAGTCCATAAATAAAAAAACTTGACGTCCTCGGCCTCATCCTCGAGGACGTCAAAGAATTAAAGGTAAGCCTGGAATTCGTCAGTCAGCAGGTAAGTGTCCTTAAACAGGAAAATGCCAAGCTACATTCTACACTCACGGCTGTTTCAGCCGAGCTGGAAACTATGAAAAAAGAGAATAAAACGCTAAAAGAAACAGTTTTAGATGTCCAATCCCGTAGTATGCGGGAGAATTTAATATTCTCAGGTATATCTGAGAATACCTCTGATAACCCAGAGGTTGAGATAAAAAAAATTATGACGAATTCATTAAAAATTCCTCAGGAGACGGTAAATAACATCTCTTTTGACCGGGTACATCGGCTTGGAGCCCGTAGAGGCAACAAACCCCGTCCTATTATTGCCAAGTTTGAGTATTTTAAACAGAAATTATTTGTTAAAAGTAAAGGACGGGAGCTTAAAGGGACCTCATTTGGAATGAATGATCAATTCCCGAGAGAGATCAATGAGCGGCGAAAGGTACTGTTTCCTATAATGAAACAAAATAGGCAGGAGGGTAAACGGACTACGATAGCCGTTGATAAGTTATATATCGATGGCCAACTATTCCGGAACCCCAATTCCACTCCCTGGCTGTTCTAATTAGCATTGGTGGAACTAAACTTAGTTTGATTACTAGGTGTATACATATACTGTATATGTGGTTATAAAACCAAAAATATGAATACTTATTATGTTTAGGCTATATTATAAATATAATATTAATACACAACTATATCTAAAGTATATTAAAAAAAAAAAAAAAAATCTCACTTGGGTTACTGGTGTATTGTTATGTTTAATCCCCTGTTAATTTCCTTCACTTTCACCTCCCTACTCGTTTTTGCACTGTTTTATTTACTTACACGTTACCTTACACGTTACCTTACACGTTACCTCATATTTTATACAAACTATATAAATCACCTAACCACTTTGATTCTATCCTATAACATGCCAGTGGTGGCAAATGGCCTATACAGATATATTCATAGGACTGAGTTTATATTATTTGTATGCATAAATTAGTTCTGGTTTCCTGGAATGTTTGTGGCGCTCGCTCACAGGCAAAAAGAATAAAAACTTTAGACCATCTCTTAAAATTAAAAGCAGATATTTGCCTCCTACAAGAAACCCACCTACAAAAATCTGAAGAAAAATTACTTATTGATAAAAATTTTAGCCAAGCGTACTCTGCCCCTTATAACAGTAGACAAAGGGGAGTCTGTATACTCATACATAAGAATTTACTCTTTACTCTAAATAATACAATAACAGACCCAGAGGGCCGATACATTATTATTCAGGTGACTATATTTAATAAAATATATACATTCGGTAATTTATATGCCCCTAATAATGATGATCCGGCTTTTTTCCATGAATTTTTCTCTAAGCTGTTTGAATTAGCAGCGAACTCTACTATTATTATTGGAGGAGACTTTAACACAACCTTAAATCCATTAATAGATCGTTCTAATAAAACAACATGTATAAGGCGATCACAATCTACAAAAGTAACAGGGGAATATATGGATGACTTTGGCCTCGTCGACAGCTGGAGACTTAAAAACCCAAATAAGAAGGAATTTACCTTCTTTTCCGCTGTGCACCGGTCCTTTTCAAGAATTGATTTTTTTCTTACAAATAATTCTATTGCTGATAAAACCGTTACAAAAATACATCCTATTATTATTAGCGACCATGCACCAGTCTCCCTTTCCCTACAAGTTGATTATACCTTTAAACCACCACCTACATGGCGTTTTAACATCTCACTACTAAACGACGCAGAATTTGACAAAATTATAAGAAAAGAATGGGCAGACTTTTTGGAAATAAATGACTCTCCAGACCTATCTCCAGCTCTTCTCTGGGAAGCTGGGAAAGCAGTAATTAGAGGTAAAATTATATCATATTCATCTTATAAAAAGAAACAGGATCAAAAATTAGAAAAAGACTTGGAAGATAAAATTAAACAACTGACGGATGAGTACGCAATAAACCCAAATAACCAAATATGGACTGACTTACAAAATACAAAAATACAGTTAGACAATATGTTAACTAAAAAGACAGAGTTTATAATACAACAATTGAGATACAACAACTTTGAATATAATAACAAATCAGGTAAATTTCTTGCAAACCAACTTCAACGTAATCGGGAAAAATCGCTTATAACGGCTATTAAAGGGACAACTGGTGAATGTACACAATCACCAGAAGAAATTAATCAAATTTTTTATAATTATTATCACAACCTATACTCAGAAACTAATAAACCTAACCCAGAGCATATTGAGGCATTCCTCAGTAGCTTAAATATACCTCAGGTAACTACTGAATATAAAGATATGTTAGATGCACCACTTACTATAAACGAGTTGTACAGTGCTCTAGATAGTATGCCAAATGGCAAAGCACCCGGCCCGGATGGTTATCCGGCTATATTTTTAAAGCACTTCTGGTCAATGCTTGCTCCACTATTCTTAAGAGTAGTAACAGAAATTAAAACTAATGGTCACATACGCCCACACATGAATACAGCAGCAATTAAACTTTTATTAAAGCCAGAAAAAGACCCCACCCTTCCATCAAGTTACCGTCCGATTTCACTAATTAACACTGATATTAAAATTATCACTAAGGCTTTTACATCTAGATTAGAAACAGTAATCCCGACAATCATTCATAGCGACCAAACAGGCTTTATTAAAGAGCGTCACTCTACTAATAATATTAGAAGGCTCTTTAACCTTATTAGTATGTCACAGCGGCATGACAAAAAGGCAGTTATTATATCATTGGATGCAGAAAAAGCTTTTGATAAAGTTAACTGGTCCTTCCTCTTTGCTGTTTTAAATAAATTTGGCTTTGGGAAGTCATTTATTCACTGGGTGTCAGTATTATATGATTCTCCTAAAGCTACTGTTACTACTAATGGGATTATATCTAAGAGTTTTACTCTACAGAGAGGCACAAGACAGGGATGCCCACTGTCGCCTTTATTATTTGCAATATTTATTGAACCGCTTGCATTAGCCATACGCCAGGAAAGAATGATTCAAGGAATTCACTCTGGGGTAACAGAACATAAAATTAATCTATATGCCGATGATATTTTACTTTATTTAGAAAAGCCTGCTATTTCGTTAGGGGAAGTATTTAACTTAATAACTAAATTCTCACAGTTATCAGACTATTCTATTAACTGGACAAAATCAACACTTCTACCTATTACAGAAAATTCATGGAACCCTGCAAGCCAGGACCCATACTACTCATTTCCTATAGGTAATTTAAAATACTTAGGCATAAAAATCTCACCTAAACTAACTGATTTAGTTAATTTAAACTTCACTCCACTTCTGGATAGCATTTATAGTGACTTGGAGCGCTGGAATAATCTTCCTATTTCTCTAATAGGACGAATAGCCACTATTAAAATGAAAGTTTTACCCAAAATAAACTATTTTTTCTCGATGATTCCATTTAAACCTACGGCTAACTGGTTCCAGTTGTTGGACTCAGCCGTTACAAAATTTTACTGGAAAAAAAAAAGAAGCAAAGATTAGTCTATCTACTCTTCAGAAAAATAAATCCAAAGGAGGTCTAGAGGCACCAAATTTTATGCACTATTATATAGCCAATCAGCTACAATATATTATTTTATGGGCACAACCCAATAGAGATACTAACTGTTGGCTGGAACTAGAACAGAAGGATTGTAATAACCTCAGACTCCTAGATTTACTCTTTATTACAACATCGATTAAGCGACATAACTGCTTTAAAAATCCAATGATTTCCGCCACCCTGACTGCCTGGTGGAAGGCACTAGAAATGACAAAAGCCCAAGTGGAGCCCAGCGGGCTTTCTCCCCTATAGCATAACCCCGACTTTCAAATTAACAACCAATCGTTTTATTTGAATGTGTGGGAGCAGAAAGGAATTACACATCTCCACCATCTCTTCTCAGATAATATGTTTATATCATATACATCCTTGCTCCAAAAATATAAAATAAAAAACGGAAACTTTTTACATTATTTGCAAGTTAAAAGTATGATAAAGAAACCAATTCCAACACTCCAGGGTACGCTCCAACCGCCTGTTTTAGCTAAAGATATTACCAAGCTTTCTCCGACAACAACAAAAAAACTCTCAAAAATATATAAGTTACTTTCATATACTGATAAAACGTCTTTACCCATCTCAAAATGGGAAACAGACTTGTCTATAGCTCCGGAATCTGTCTTTTGGATTCAAGTTTGTGAAAACGTTTTTAAAATGACAAAACACACAAATTTACAACTTATCCAATATAAAATTATTCACAGAACATACATTACTCAATATATGATGAAGAAAATGGGACTCTCAGACTCCGACATTTGTCTCCAGTGTTTACAAAACACTACAGACACTTATTGTCATGCTTTATGGTTATGTACTCCGGTTATGTGTTTCTGGACTAAAGTCTTAGAAAAACTTTCCGCTGTCTTGGACTGTAGGATACCGTTCTCTCCAAACTTGTGTTTGCTAGGTGACTTAACAACAATTGACTTACCACATAAAAATTTCAATCTATACTTGTAGCCCTTACTATCGCAAAAAAAACAATTCTTGTTAACTGGAAAAATAAACAAACTTTGAATATCGACCAATGGTCTAACCTCCTCATAAATCATATTTTAATGGAAAAAATATCTCCCTCAAATAAAAAACAAATGTCAAAATTTAAAGAAACATGGTCTACGTATATAGAATTTTTTAACCTAAACTTGGATTTTAATTCTGCCTGTTAGCGAGAGCCACAGCAGCGTTATAACTTGCATTGATGTTTCTGTATTAGGCATTTTGTGTGTTTCTATAGTCAGGAACCCGGCTGCTGCCAGCGGGATCGAGCGGATTCACCTCCGATGGGCACCAGGGGTTGATATTCGGATTCACGGCATGCCAGTGGGTTAATTCTGTGGGTGCTGTCCCCCCTGGCTGGGCGTGGGCGGGTCTGCCCCTCTGTTGGCTGCTGGGTGGCGGCTGCGTCTTGGCCGTTCCCTGGATCTCTTGGGGGGTGCTGCGTTGCGGGGCTTTCCCTGGTGTCGGGGGCGGCGCCGTTCCGGCGCGGTCCGTCGCTCTGGGCCCGGCGGCGCGGTTCGGGGCCTGTGGGCCGCCGGGGTGCCCGGTGGTTCCCTCTCCCCTCCCCCTTCCTCCCCCTTGCTGCCTCTCCCTCCTCGCCTCTCCCCGCCCGTCCTCCGCCTCCCTGTCCCCTCTCCCTCGTCACCCTTCCTCCTCCTCTCCCCCTCTCCTTGCGTCCCTGCCGCTGCCCCCTGCCCTTCTTGTCGTCCCCTTCCCCCCTCCCTTCCCCCTCCCCGGTACGCCTTCCTTCCCCTCCCCTGGGCCGGGGGCTCCATCCATGGCCCGGGTCTCGGTGCTACGGGGGCCGGCGGGGGTGGCTGGGGTTTGGTGTCGTGCCCGCCCCGCTCCAGTGGGCGTCCTGGCACCTCGGGCGGGACCCAGTATCCGGGGGGCGAGCCCTATCGCCCCGCCGGACGGGTCCCATATGCCCGCCGGGGTCCTGGTGGGGTGGGTGGGGGCTTGGTGGGCCGGTGCGCCTCCTGCCCCCGCCCGGTTGGGGAGGGCCCCGCTGGTCACTCCTCTTAACTCACTACACTAGGTTTGCACAATACACTTTTATAGACATATAGGGCACATAACACACTTTGGGGGGTGGGGTAGGGTGGAAACACCGTCTTCACCCTACAACTCCCCTCCAATTTTAATACACCACACAACTTGTGGGGGGGGGGGCTTGTGGGGGTGCCATCGGTTGGGGGCCGCAGTATAGAGCAGTGCTGCGGTCCCCTGTCCGTGTCCCCGCCCCCCCCCCCCTATCTATTTTTTTTAATGCACCACATACACTCAGTAACGGGTGCGGGGGTTGGGGGCCGGTGGGGTGCCTGGTGGGCCTGCAGTGCCCCGTCCTGCTGCGTTGGGCCGGGGGCGCGGGCCGTGTTGGGGCGGGGGGCGCTCCTGCTCCTGGGTTTGCTCTCCGGCCGGTGGCCCTGGCGGGGCCCGGGGGTCGTCTTTTGGCGCTGCCGCGGCCTGGGGGGCCCTGAGGTGTTGCGCTTGCTCTGTTCCGGCGGGGGTCGACGGCTCCCCTCTTTGGTGGAGATTTTCATGCATGCCAGATCCACCACACCAGCATCTACCGAAACTCAGACACAATCTGTTTCCTCCTCAGGTTATTGAATCGGTGGAGGCTGGTGTCTGCGGATCTCACGCGGCTTCGTCTGTCCTTCCTTCCTTTTCTCGGTCTCTCCTTTGGTCTCTTGAGGCCTCCCTGATTTTATGTTTTTTGGATTTGTTGGGGTCTGGATGTTTCTTGGGCTGGGGAGGAGTTCTGGTGGGGGGTGTTTGGTCGGTGCTGGATTTCACCTTCCTTGGTTTTCTTTGGTCCCCTCGGGTCTCCTGGTGTTCGGTTTAGGTGAACGGTATGAGATTTCTTCTAATAGGTTTTCTGGTGAGCTAACAAATACACGCACGCACGCACGCACATACACATACTCACCCACACACAAAAAAATAAAAATAAAATAAAAAATATATAAAAAATAAAAAATAAAATAATAAAAGAGCAATGATGATGACATTTCCGAATGAACAATACTGAGCTCTAAAGGAAAAAGGAAAAAAAAGAAAATATATATATATATTTTTTTTAAATACTTAAAAAAAAAAAATCTTTTACACTTCACTTGGTGCACATACGCACTGGCGTGCACAGGCAGACACCTAGTGGTGCTGACAAAGTTCCCTTTGGAAAGTTAGTTTTTGTTTTTTTAATAAACAGTTTACTGAGGACAGGTGACAGGTCAATGTTGACAAAAACTTGAAGAAAATGTGCACGATTAAACTCGTGGGGGGGAGCCCTGATAGATATGCGCCACGTTCCCTCTCTCCCCCTCCCCAGGCATGAAGCTATTATCAGCTAAATTATTAGCTATTATTTTGTACAAACCATAACTGCAAGTTATTTCTCTGCTACAAGTCTTGCAGTCGTGTTGCCCTAATAGACTGTTATTAAAACTAGCTGTGGTGCACAATGTTATTATTATTATTAATAATAATTTATATTTGTTGTCATGTGTGTTTATATCAATGTCAATAGAAGTTTAAAAAAAATAAAAAATAAACATTACACACATTATTATTAGTAGTAAATAACAATAATAATGTGTGTGATGTTTATTTTATTTTTATTTTTTACTTCTATTGACATTTTTGAACATCCAGGCATTTCTCACACTTCCCCAATGCAATGTAATGCAGATCCTTCCTTTATACGGTGAAAGCAAACAGCAGATCGTAATGCTTTTGTTTGTGACTATCATGCAAGCCACACTGATTGTTATAGTTATATAAATAAAAAATAATCTTCACAAATCAAATTACAACGAACCAAAGTCCAGTGCTTTTCAATGAGTGGATAGATTTCGTTCAGCAAATTGTGACGTCATCTCGGAATTGTCAATAAGGTACTACATAAAAAGCGCAAAAGCGCCCTTTTTTCCCCCCAGAACACTCGCGCCCCTAAATGTCTGTGCACGCCATTGTACATACGGACATTGTGAAAACCAGGGCAGCATTGTGCTCCATATTTTATTGGCATGCCATGTCAGTGGATATTGACAGATGGGCATGTGTTTTATTTCTGTATCTTGTTATCAACTTTTTTTGTTCAGCCAGTTAATTTAGGGTCTTATAATTTGACCTGTTTCTCAAGACAATATGTGTGGGGGGGGGTTTAAGGTCTTGGAATACAACAGATGCCAGAGGCTTGGCAAATCTTTGGCTGTGTTACAGCCATTACAAAGCATTAAGGTATATTTTTATAGTGCCATTGTCATTGGCGAGCGCCTGGTGGCCGGGCCTGCACCCATGGGACCTGGCCGGGCACAGCCCGAAGGGGCAACGTGGGTCCCCCTTCTCATGGGCTCACCACCGGTGGGAGGGGCCAAAGGGGTCGGGTGCTTAGTGGGCTGGGCGGCAGCCAAGGGCGGGGACCTTGGCGGTCTGATCCCCGGCTACAGAAGCTAGCTCTTGGGACATGGAATGTCACCTCTCTGGCGGGGAAGGAGCCCGAGTTGGTGTGTGAGACAGAGCAATTCCGACTACATATAGTCGGACTCTCCTCCAGACGCGGCTTGGGCTCTGGTACCAATCCTCTCGATAGGGGTTGGACTCTCTTCCACTCTGGAGGAGTGAGAGGCGCAGAGCAGGTGTGGGCATACTGATTGCCCCCCGGCTTGCCCCTACGTTGGGGTTCACCCCGGCAGACAAGAGGGTAGCTGAAGAAGGAGTCTTATCTGGCCTATTTGGCCTGTGGGATTCCGGAGGCAGCTGACAGGTACCGGGAGGCTTCAGCGGTTGCTGAGGCAAAAACTCGGACATGGGAGGAGTTCGGTGAGGCCTTTTTAAAACGGCGGACTAGAGGGTGTGTTCCAGCTATAGAAGGATCACACTCCTCAAGGTTTTCAAGGGTGCTGGAGAGGAGGGTCCATCGAGAAATTGGATCTCGGATTCAGGAGGAGCAGTGTGGTTTTTGTCCCGGCCGTAGAAAAGTGGACCAGCTCTACACCCTCGGCAGGGTCCTTGAGGGTGCTGGAGCGGGAGAGCGACAGGCGGATCGGTGCAGCGTCTGCAGTGATGCAGACTCTGTATTGGTCCATCGTGGTGAAGAAGGAGCTGAGTCGAAAGGCGAAGCTCTCGATTTACCGGTCGATCTACGTTCCTACAGTCACCTATTGTCACGAGCTGTGGGTCATGACCGAAAGAACAAGAACAAGCGGCCGAAATGAGTTTCCTCCGCAGGGTGTCCGGGCTCTCCCTTAGAGATAGGGCGAGAAGCTCGGCCATCCGGGAGGGACAATGAGTAGAGCCGCTGCTCCTTCACGTTGAGAGGAGCCAGTTGAGGTGGCTCGGGCTTTTGGTTCAGATGCCTCCTGGACGCCTCCTGGACGCCTCCCTGGAGAGGTGTTCCGGGCATGTCCCACCGGCGGGAGGCCCAGGGGACGACCCAGGACATGCTGGAGAGACTATGTCTCTCGGCTGGCCTGGGAACGCCTTGGAATCCCACTGGAGGAACTGGTTGAAGTGGCTGTGGAGGGGGAAGTCTGGGCTTTCCCGCTAAAGCTGCTGCACCCGCGACCCGTCCTTGGTTAAGCGGTAGAAGATGGATGGATGGATGTTGTGTAAGCAAATAACTGAGGATAATTATGGTGTTTATTACATACAGTAGCATTATTTGCACTGGTGAATAAATATAAGTAGTTTTGTCTAAGTTCATGCTTGTATTTAATTATATTTGGACTTATGTAAATGTACTAGGTTTTTAAGTGTTCTCTTCATGCCAGGGTGGGAACCACCTACCCAGAATCGGTTAACCACTTCAAAGATACAACATGTGCTCTTTGGGGTTTTGAGGAAAAGCTATAAAAGATGAAGGTGAATATTTGATTTGCCTTTCACAGGTGTCTGCTCTCTCAGAGTTTGTTGGGATAGACCTGACAGGACCTCTCCCAAAAACTGAGAATGGCTTTCAATACATTCTCACTGCCACAGATTATTTTTCTAAGTGGGTTGAGGCCTTTCCTCTAAAAACCAAAAACAGCATCAAAAGTGGCATGTTTTTTTATTTGTTTTTATTACCATAAACCCTTTAAAACAGGGGTGTCAAGCTCATTTTAATTTAGTGGACACTTTCACTCAAATTTGATCACAAGTGGGTCAGATCAGTATGTCCGTGGCCTCATGAGCTATAAGTAATAATGGCAGGTGAAAACTATTTTTCTTTTCTTTTCTTTTTTTTTTGGGGGGGGGGGTGATAATAATTACACATACATTCTGAAAATATTCCCATTTATTTTTATTTTATTGCAGAGTAATGGTAAATTTCTTAACTCTTTGACTGCCAGACGTTTTCAGAAAAGGGATGCCGCCAGTGCCAGCCGATTTAAGCATTTTGACTGATTTTCAAGGTCCACAGAAAATGTTCTGTTTGGACTATGGAAACACACGTACTACCAAATGAAAGATTGGACTTTCATCTTTCATCAGAAAAAAAGAGTTTGTTTCTACCTTATTCCGTTCTTTAGTAATCAACAATAGAAAATGGTTAGTTTGACCCAATTTCGCCTGTGTTGGACCAAAATACGGAGAAATCAAGCTTTTAGTGAAACGATATTATTTCATGCATTCTAGTGAATTTGACACTTCTTTTTGTCCATGAATGATGCCACAAACACCTAAATAGTGCTTTACTTCTATAAAACACTACCACCAAGAATGAAAAAGTGTTTTTTGATAGCAAAATACGTTTATTTACATTCAACAGTGTAACAATTTGACAACAATTTGGCAAACTATTTACAAATGTGTGCAACTGTGGTGCTATTTACAAATATGTGGATGTTTCAACGACAGTTTTTCTTTTTGTAACACTCTCCTGCGTGCAAGGAGACGCAACAGCATTTGCACAACAGATTGCCTCTTCGCGTGTGCCACTTTCTTGCAGGCCGTTTTTTTCCGGGGAATAGCAAGTATATACTGCAGTGTGTCATCAAGTCTAATATCAGGATCATGCTACGGTTACGTTACGGTGGTGTTACGTCTCGCTTCCCCGTGTCCTTCAGTTGCTATACCGGGTTGGTAGGAGATGTTCTGATCCATTTTATCCACTCCATTCATGGTGGCATCGTAGTCCAGAAACAGTGTCTTCTCCGTGATCAGACTGTACCCGCTCCTCCGATGAATATGCATTGGACTCGGGGTACTCTTCATTGTCCGATCGAATGTCCGCTTGTGCAGCTCCGCGTTTTCCGGCGTTAGCAGCGCTAGCCGGTGAGGCTTTATGACGAGAGAATAACGGCCGCGTATAGCTTCCAACTCCGGCGAGGTTGACCATCATCATCATCATCAATGTGCATTGGTCGATGCTTTTCGACTACTCTCCATCGCCCGATCGAATGTCCGCTTGTGCAGAAGTACCCGGCCGGCTATTGTGCGCGTTTTCCGGCCTTAGCAGCGCTAGCCGCGCTAGCCGCGCGTAGCCGGTGAGGCTTACTACGTGATCGTAAACACGTCCAGGCTTCCAACTTTGGCGTCAAACTCGCAGTCATCATCATCATCATCATCAATCTGCATTGGTCGATGCCAACTCTCCATCGCCTGATCGAATGTCCGCTTGTGCAGAAGTACCCGGCCGGCTATTGTGCGCGTTTTCCGGCCTTAGCAGCGCTAGCCGCGCGTAGCCGGTGAGGCTTACTACGTGATAGTAACAGGCCAAAGCTTCCAACTTTGGCGTAGAGCTCGTTGTCATCATCATCGTTGACATCAATGCGCTTTTTAGTATTGATTGATGCTTTCCGTCTTTGAAAAAAATGCTCAAGCTGAGCTGCTTGTAACCGGTTGCTTGGTCAAGCCATTGTGGCTTGGATCAGCCATTGTCTCCTCAACACTCTAGCTCCGCCTCACGTCTTCTACTGACGCCCACGGTGGGCGGCCCATCCAACCTTGTGCAAAGAGAGTCATCGCTGCCCTCTAGGGGCCAAAACGAGTCTTTGACTAATCAGATCAGCCTGATTCTTTCAGCACAGCTGCCCAAGGCTTTCCTGCACCCGTTTTTGAAAAAAAAACAAAAAACATAGGGGACGTCTTTTAACGTCCTCGGCGCCCTTCCCTAGGTTTATGCTAAACGTTTTATAACGTTTATGGCAGTCAAAGAGTTAACAAAAATGAGCGCACAACATTGCATCACATCCTGAGTAAGACACAATTTTGTTATTTTTTCAAATGTTTTCTTTTTTCAATTATTACCCTCCACAATTACAAAATCAGCATAATCATTAAAAAAATATATTATTAATACTAATTTTTTAGTTGTTTAAATTTATACATTTGCACCTTTTTATTTTATTTTAAAATAACTAATTTACTAAATTTTGTTTCAAAGAATTGTATTTGTCTTAAAAATTTTCATTTCTTTTTTATGTTTAAATATTTTCTTGTTTTGTACCAAAAAATAAATGATTGTCCTACTGCACAGTGCACGTACCGCACTCCAACATCAAGTTTTTGCCAACATAAATAAATATATATTAAAGGCATAAATGGTATAAATATATATAATTATAGATTCTGTTTGGTTCAAAAGGAAGTTACATAATTCTAGTGTTTCTATTTTTTTAATTGGTCTTAATATTTTTAAATGTGTAACCATTTTCTTGTTTTGTACCAAAAAAATTATTGATCATCTTACTGCACAGTGCACAAGCTGTGTGTGAGTGTGTGTGTGTGTGTGTGTGTGTGTGTGTGTGCGTGCGTGCGTGTTGTTTTTTTGCTGATCTGAAAAACGATACGATCCATGATTCAAATCCTTGATCCGATCTGAACCGTGACTTTTGGGGCCCGTTGCACCACTAATCTCTATTAGAACAACATACTTCTATATTTTGTATGAGACAGTGGTGCAAATACAGGGTCAGTAAATATTGCTGTGTGATTGAATGGGTCAAAATGTCCAAGAAAACTTGAGGCTGTTAAAAAAAAGAATATATATTTTTTTATTTTGGTGCTCAGTTCACACTGACTTACTTGCATTCTGAGGTGTAGAATAGGTCACTGGTTACCCCCTCAGGTGGATCCCACCTCAGCACCAAATTCATGTTCATGGAGGTTAGACGGACATTTCTGGGTGGGCTGAGGACAACTAAAACCGCTTCACAATGAGAAACACAAAATCAGGTTTTTCAATATTAATATCCTGCATTAGCAATTTCAGAAACAATGCTGAAACTTAAATTAGTAATGACCAGTACAATATTTATAGAGTGAACAGAAAAAGTCTCCACACCAAAATTGAAATGCCTTTTTTTTTTGTGATATGTAAAAAAAGACCCAGACATAATTTGGATTGTTTTAAGCTACACGTATAAAAACTTAATTTCCAGCTAGGTACATATTGGACGTTCATGATGCATTTCCAATTAAAAACAAAAACAAATGTTGTCCACTCTACTTCGCAATTAGCATACAACTAGACATTCGAGCATGTGGATATTCTTTATGGATTTTCAATTACTTCCTTCCAAGACCAACCATAATTTTTAAACTGTTGGACAGAGCCAACATAATAAATGAATTATTGTCCCTTGCTTATCACAGAGCGGCAGGCACAGCGCTGAAACATTTCAGTCTTCATTATTATTATTATTATTAGGTGTAACATAAATTCTATGTATGAGTTTGATTTGAAGTATTTTATATCACACATTTTGAGATAGATGTTGAATGTTTCAATATTAAATCGCACTTTCTGCACTGAAAGCTGAGCCAATATCCCGTTCCCTTGTAACTTTGTTGAACCTGTGCTGCCAGGCAGGCATAGGTCATTTATAGATAACTGAGATTGTTCGGTCAAGGAACCAAAACCAAAAGCTGCCGCTCTTAGTTTACAATCAAGAACATTAGATCCTAACATAATTCCTTTACGTTTAAATGTTTGAAAGATATTTTAACTGCAAATACTGTAGATATGCCAAATTATTCAAGACAAACTGTGTTTTAATCTCTTTAAATGATCAACCACTGAGCTCAAACTTAAAACGAAACAATTCATAAAATGAATAAAACAATTTCAGGATAGACTGTGTGCCGATTCTACGACGTGCAATCGAAATAGGACCTGAGCTCTTGAGTTAAAGAAATAAGTTGCAATGGAAAATGACAATTGAATTAATTACCTGTGGCTCCATTCAATGTTAAAAAAACAATTATTAAAGTAAGTGATGACATATCAAAGAGCGTCTTCCATCAGGTTGATGTAGTCCAGTTAGTGACGTATGTTGATTGCTTTCAGTTTCGTATTTCCTGAAAGCCAACTTTTACTCGAGACGAGCAGAGCCATAGGTATTAACATTTGTAGTTTCCACACGACCATTTTGGACTTGCTGGCCATCTGCGACGTTAAACTCGGAGGGGTAAAGCCGTCAGCGCATTTTATGTGTGGGCGTCACGCAGTCAAGAACACCGAAATACGATTTCGAACAACGCCATACAGTTGAGAAAACGGAAGTGGGAAAAACGTTTCCTCATGAAATAAAAATAAAATTAAATAAATAAAAAGGGGAGTAGGAGGAAAAAATGAGGGGGGGACTTTTTTATGTTCTGTGCTATTAGCACACGTTTTGGCATTGACAAAAAAAAACTCATCTATGTCAGCTGACAAATGAGCAAATTATGGGTAAAATTAAATTTCAATGCATAGACTTGGAGGGGAATGTTGTCCTTTCCAACATGGCCGCCACTGGCACGCTTTAGCGTAGCTTCTCTTCTATAGACTGCTGTAGCCATTATGTACAATGCCGTCAGCGTGTCCGCCATATTTGATGTGGCGGATCTGCCCATGAAGTAACACAAAAACATGTGAACTATTGAAGTGGCCTTTCCTCAAAATGTACAAAGTTAATGCCACTCATTTACTCATTCCACACAAACTAATATATTTCAGAAATATATTATATATATATATATACAGGTTCCATTTGTGGTACAAATCATTTTGCCACATATCCTCCAGTTTTACTGTTACTGTTTACTATGTAAATGTTTTGTTGTTGTTTGAGTTTTTAGGGGGGGGGGGGGGGGGTAGACAACGAGATAGAGCACTATTCCAGCCAAGCAGCTTAAAGGGGACAGTTCTAAGGCCGCCCGTGGCCCCGCTCCAAGTGGCTCGGAAGGTGGCTTATGCTCAGCTACCTTTTTCCCACGCCTGCCAGCCTCCGCTGGAGCTTCAGGTAGGCTACTAGGAGCTGGCCCGGGACTACGCGGACGGTCCGCGCGGAAAAACACGGCGGACGAGCAAAGGCTGTCATAAACAACAGTGTTTTCTACTTACAATTCTTTGTTTTCATTTATTTTGTTAAATGTATGTAGACCATTCACCCCAAACTGCTAAAGTTGATAGTTTATTGAATAAATAAATAAATAAAATAGTTTTGTACTTACATATGCCGTAGATGCCTGGTAGAATATCGACCACAGCAGGAACAAGCCGCGCTGAATAAGGCAGTAAAACGTGAGCTCGCAGGCGTGCATGTGTCAAGCAGACCCTTCTTAAGTGGAGGGGACGGATCATGGTCTATATGAAACCGTCCCCAGTGCCATCTGCGCCCGTTTAATCGTCAATCTGTCATTTGTCATGCCCCCAGCGAAATGGACGTCCCTCAATGTTTCCCGTCTTTCGAAGTGGGCATCCGTCGTTGACGGATACTCCATCAGTATTGATTTTTTTTTCTTCAAAACTAACCTGAACGTCATGCTCACATGGAACTTTATCAATAATGGTATCGGCCCCCACTCCTGTGGCCATTTTTGGGTCAAGAACTGTCCAAAAGACAGGGGGAACGAAAGTTTTTTTCCGTCTTGTTTGTTTCCTGTGTGTCTCCTTATGAGGTAACACTTGTTCATTTCATTACTTACGGCAGGGCCATTTCGGTGTGCGTTATTGAGAATTAGTGTGTATACTCTTGTCGTGAGTAATAGCACCTATATCTGTCGTTCAATGTGTGTTATATGTTTTTAGCTCACATAATTTCGCAGTGTTTAATTGCTTCGTTTATGTTTGCACATCTAGCTGCAGCGCTAAAAATAGAACGGTGCGGTTTACGGCCCTCCCAGATGCTAATTATAGCTCTTATACATACTACATTATATTTGTAATGAATGGAGAACGTGAAACAGGAAACGGAAATACAGAGCATGGATTTTAAAACAAGCTATAATTAAACATCACACACTAAACAGCTTGAGGAATTGTTAACATGGCAGATATTACTAAATTACCTGAAGCCCGATTGTATTGAATTTAATTATTTGCACTTCACTGTATTCCTTAAAAATAAGTTGTACAATCACATATTTTGATTGGGACATTTTGTCCTGGCCATTGGATTATTTGTTTCATTTTATATATGTGTTTTTTGAAATTCATTTTATTGTGTACTCTATGAAAAAATGACTTTTATAAGCAAGTTGAAAAAATGTAATTGCCATTAACACTCTCAATACATATGACGTATCAATACGCCACAAGCGTCATAGTCGCCGCATACACCTGACGTTACACCGCAGTGAGGTTGTCTCGTCTGGGCTTTTACTGTTTTGTCATTTCCTGTTTTATCTTGACAATTCTGACTCTCCTTTAGTTTCAGGTCACTTGCTTTTCCTCATGTGGTGTCAGTGTCAACCCTGATTCCTGATTGTGTCCACCTGTTTCCCATTACCCTCATGTGTTAAATGGTCTGCGTCTCCCCTGGCTTGTGCCAAAGTGTTTTCGTCAGAGTCACTCTCGTCAGTCACAGTTATAGTCCTCAGCCTTGTTGTCCTGTCTTCTGTGTGAACTTTTGTTTGTAACTTTGTATAGCCACAGTATAGTTTTAGTTTAGGAGTGATTTTGTTTTGTTTGTAGATTAGACATCCTCCCTTTTGGAGCGCCTTTAGTTTAACATTTTATAGCCTTTATTTTCCCCTCTAAATGAGGAGTTTTATGTTTAAAAAATATCTGCCTTGGTGGCAAACTCCTATCTCTGCGCCTGAGTCCTAAATCTGCCACGCCTTGTCAGACGTATAAATACGTCAAAAGCTTCTTTTTTTTTTATGCACAAGTGTACAGGAGCGGCTGGCGCAGCTTCTGACTGAAGGAATAGACTTGACGGCAATGTTATTGAAACAAATGGCCAGCAGGTGGCAGCAAGTATAAAATCAGTCAGTTTCACGCAAGAATCTTGTTGCAGAAGAAGAGAAACAGGAAGTGTAGATTGGGACTGTCCTCTGTCACTACTGCGTGTTGTAGAGCAGCTGGGAGCAGCGGGGAGGAACCAGAAAATAAGTGAACAGCAGAACAAAACAGTTAACCCAGCAGGATTGCTTTTTGGCTTAAAAAAGCACCCTCATTGGATCATCAAAACATGATGGCGGCGATCGAGTTGCTGCACGTCAAGGAATGACGCTTCGTTCGTCGAGCAAACGCAACGGGTTAACGGCTCGTTTCGCCGGTCACGTCGACCTCTGGACGACTGGATGCTGTAACAGAGCTGCAGTCAGACCAGCCAATTGTTTATTTTTATAATTAAATTATAAATGCATCGGATTTATAAAGTGCTTTTCTAGACACTCAAAGACGCTTTACAATGGAATGGAAACATTATTCATGCACTCAAACATTCAAAATGTGGCCCTGGGGCAGGCTGACGGAGGCAAGGCTGCCAGTGTGCGCCTACGGCACTTCCGACCACCACCAAACATTCGCACCTTCTATACACCAGTGTGAGTAGCACTGGAGACAATGTGTGTGAAGTGCCTTGCCCAAGGACACAACAACACATGATTTGGGGAGAGCGGGGATCGAACAGCCGACCTTCTGGGTACTGAATGACCATCTCTACACCCTGAGCCACGGCCTCCACAATGTGCAATAAACTGTTATTTATTTTATTATCAATAGCACTTTTTGGAATGTCTTATTGCACAAAAACATTATTTAGATGTTTGAACTGTAACAAAAGAAAAAAATAGTAGTGTTAATGTTGATGTTGTGTTTGTTTTACAAAAAGCTCTTTTTCTACGTTTTTTTTCTCAGGAATTGGAATTTTGACAAAACTTGGCTATATTCTAACGCTGATAACTAAAGAATGGGAAAATACAGGAATACACTTCTTTTTTATGATGAAACAAAATAGTCTTTCTTTTGGTATCTCATCCATCCATCTATCCATGTTTATATAGCAATAGAACACAATATTCTGTGGGCCTTGCAAAATCCAGTAAAACGGCTGGTATTGAAGGGGGTTGCTTCAATTAAAATGGCTGGTATTCAATGAGTTAATTTCATGCAATTTTAAGGAGTCAGAGACACGCTGTACTGGCCCAACATGCACGCATTGCACGGTGAAATAAGGATTATTTGAGCCAGTGCTCAGCGTGTAATGAACGGGAGACAATGATGTCCGATGCACTTCCAACACGATACGACACGATGGTAGATCTCTTCAAGCAGGCGGGCGAAGACTCATATAATGTTGACCATTATTCGGATTTCTGGGAAATAGAACTCCTCTCGGTTCTTTTGGCGGAGACAACAGTGTTGAGGTGCAAGGCCCAGTTCGCACATCGTGGACGAGACAACGTCATAAGTGATTGTGGCAGTCAGTTTGACTGTGAGACGTTCAGAAAAGTCGCAAAATAATGGGACTTTGGACATGTCCAGCCCTCACCCAAGCACTGTTAGAGGATAAGCTTTTTTCTCTCCGCGTGTTCATTTTCTTTCGGGTAGTGAGAATGTTGGTTATCTGAATACAGGCTGGAGATCGATGAACAGTTCCTTCAAAGCTTTTATTTCTACAGAATATTCCGGGCACAAGTGAGTTACAGACAATGGCTGTAGCATCTCACAAGTGCCAAGTTACAGAGGACTTACAACATTCTTATACTATCTTGAAGGGCGGTACCACAAAGTTTCCAGTAAACAGTTCACAAAGTTAACCGGACATGCGATAATACTCAAGGACACTATTCAGACAGAGAACAAAGCCCATTTGAGGAATAGAGGAAGTTATTCAGTCATGACTACACCTGGCAGAGATAGCGATAACACTCACAAGGATATATCCGCAGAACAAAGCTCTACTGAGGAAATGAGGAAATTAAAACAGTTATGACTAAATCTGGGCAGAAGACACACTTCAGCACCAAAATAAAAAAGCGGAGTCGGCCGTGAAGATAGTGAAGAACATCTGCAGGGACTAGAGTGTCAAGATTAGGGAAATTCCATCACCTTGTTTAAGACCGTTCCTCTTTAGCTGATTTTTCTTATCGCTGTTTATTTGATAATTTTTTGTTATTTGTTTCTATTTCCTATCACAGACAGTAGTTAAGAGTTCTGGGGCCTCGTACTAACAAAATTAGGTAAAAACTTTACATTCGAACTATTCCGCGCCAAAGGTGGTATTCTTAGAAAACAAACTGAACGTGAAACTTTACGCATTGCCACGTGAAGTCGGTACCTACCGTACGCAGTCCGCACATTCTGGAGATATGGGAAAACAGTGACACACAGAGCTTTGTGGTGCATTGTGATTCTTCAAACGTCATGTATGTTGGATCACATTACTGTTTGTTTTGCTCTAGACTTGCGCCAATGTCACAAGCCTGCGGGGCAGAAAGCATGCTAATGAACTTAAACATTTTAAACGCCTTCTCTCATTGATCATGAGGCTTTTTCAAGATAGGTATCTTGAAAAAGCCTCATGCAACAAATCATATTCAGGGGGTTTTCTGGCTCAAATTGAGGTAGTATCATACTGATTATGATAGGTGACTACCGATGTTAGGTATTGTATCGGTGCCAATACCAGTCTTATTTTAAGGTATCGTACACACGGCGGCGACCGATACCATTTTACGATCAGCAGACAATAAATTAGAAATTACAGTATATGAATACAAAGTTGCCATTAACTTCATGCAATTTTAAGAAACATACTATATTGGGATATATATGTCTTTCTTTAAAATCATCCATCATTTATGGTTGGAGAATTTTATTTACTAATGGTATCGGTATTTGGTATCAGTAGCGGTGACGACTTGCGTATCGTATCGGTCGGGAAAAAGTGGTATCGAACATTCCTAATCCTGACCATGCGCAATGATGTGCATGTATTCTGTAAATCCAACTGACTCGCTTTAATTTTTTACAGGCAACATAATAATTCCATGTTATAATAATAAGAAAAATAGTTCCAAAAAGCAACCAGTTCAGGGTGTACCACGCCTACTGCCCGAAGCCAGCTGGGATAGGCTCCAGCGACCCTTGTGAGGAAAAGCGGTTAAGAAAATGGATGGATGGATGGATATTTCCAAAAATAATATGACTATTATCATGTTAAAGCATTCATTCATTATTATTATTATTATTATTATTTTTTAAAGAGCTCAGTATTGTTCATTCGGTAATGTCATCATCATTGCTCTTTTTTTTTTTTCATTCATTCATTATTAGTCACTCAGGCTGGAGGTGGCGAGCAAATAAGGTGCAGGTGGCCGCCTCTGAATTTTATTTATTTATATTATATTTATTTTAATATGTGCCTACATCATCCGCCTGCCGGCACAAATGCCATACAGTACAAAGGCTAAATAAAACTATTATATTGACACAAGACAACAAGGATTAAAAAATAGCTCGAAAAATACAGTCAGTGCAAACATCTGTGCTATGGTGCTTGATGTAATTGTAGGCTTTTGTACTGCAAATGAATAAATAAAAGAAACGCATCAATAAACGTCATAAACATTCACAATGCAATCCACACAGGCGTGGTGATGTTGGATGAACACATTAGGAATAATAATAGCTATTAATAATAATAACAACAATAATAAAGCCTAATAATCGCCTAATTTTTGCCTCTGCAGTGACAACTCAATTTCCCTAGTGCATTAGTAAAGTATGATTTTGATGATACATTTTTTGGGATGATCACCTTTGTATCAGACAATTTTTTTTAAAGTTATTGTTTAGGATTATTATGTTTTGTTGTTTGAATCTGCCACT
The DNA here is from genome assembly GCF_054856555.1 of Leptonotus elevatus. Lineage (NCBI taxonomy): Eukaryota > Metazoa > Chordata > Actinopteri > Syngnathiformes > Syngnathidae > Leptonotus > Leptonotus elevatus. The sequence continues at coordinate 587,557 of NC_141250.1, forward strand.
GTGCGCCTAGCGGTGGCATTTTCAGCATGCTTGCTTTTATTGGTGATCCCCATGCTGTGTAGCTCGCAAAAATCACGGCCTTTTGTGACTCAACCTCTTCAATGAGAGTTTCAATGTACAGTCGTGGCCAAACGTTTTGAGAATGACACAAGTATTAATTTTCACAAAATCTACTGCCTCATTTTTGATTATGGCAATTTGAATGTACTTCAAAATGCACAGTGATCAGATGAATTGAAATTATTTGCTAAGTCCATATTTGCCATTTATCGGATCATTAAGAACTTCAAAGAGAGAGGTTCAATTGCTGTGAAGAAGGGCCCCCAAGAAAGTCCAGATAACGCCAGGACTGTTTCCTTAAGTGGATTCAGTTGGGGGGTTAGGCCACCATCAGTGTGTAGCTTGCTCAGGAATGGCAGCAGGCAGGTGTGAGTTCATCTGCACGCACAGTGAGGCGAATACTTTTGGTGTATGGCCTAGTGTCAAGAAGGGCAGCAAAGAATCCACTTCTCTCCAAGAAAAGCATCAGGGACAGACTGATTTTCTGCAAAAGATGCAGGGATTGGTCTGCTGAGGACTGGGTTAAAGTAATTTTCTCTGATGAATCCCCTTTCGGATTTTTTAGGGCATCTGGAAAAAAAAGCTTGTCTGGAGAAGAAAAGGCGAGCGCTACCGTCCGTCCTGTATCATGCCAATAGTAAAGCATCCTGACACCATACATGTGTGGGGTTGCTTCTCAGCCAAGGGACTGTGATCACTCACAATTTTGCCCCAAAACACAGCCATGAATAAAAAAATGATACCAAAACATCCTCCGAGAGCAACTTCTCCCAACCATCCATAAACAGTTTGGTGACGAACAATTCATTTTCCAGCATGATGGAGCACCTTGCCATCAGGCAAAAGTGATAACTACGTGGCTCAGAGAGAACAACATCAACATTTTGACTCCATGGCCAGAAAACTCCCAAACCTTAATCCCATTGAGAACGTGTGGTCAATCCTCAAGAGGCAGGTGGACAAACAAAAACCGACAAATTCTGACAAACTCCAAGCATTGATTATGCAAGAATGGGCTGCCATCAGTCAGGCTGTGACCCAGAAGTTAATTGACAGCATACCAGGGCAAATTGCAGAGGTCTTGAAAATGTATTTTCGAGACTGCAAATATTGACACTATTGCATAGATTTCATTTAATTGTCAATAAAAGCCTTTGACACTTATATCATAGTAACATCTAACAAAAAGGTCTAAAAACACTGAAGCAGCAACGTTTGTGAAAACCAATACTTTGTGTCATTCTCAAAACTTTTGGCCATGACTGTACATCTTTTTTCACAAAGAAGGCTTACTTAAATGTACTAGTACAATCTAAAGTACATTTATTATTTATTGAATAAAAATTCAATGTACATCTTGGTGAAGTTAGCCTTCTTTCTTGCCTTTCCCTGAACGTCCATTGTTTTGATTTGTTGTTAGCCAACACAGTTCCCAAGTAGATTAGAAAACAAATATGCACATCAAAATCTGATTGTGTACCTGTGTGTGTTTTAACAATTTTTTGTAACTTCTAAGCTGGAAAAAACAACAACTCACACACTGTTAAAGTGTAGCAACCTTAATTTTAATGACTGCTTTACAAAGGTTATCATCCATTATCTTGATCGATGTGGTGCTCCGAAAGGCAAGCTCAAGAATAATTAGAAAATTAAAACTCGAGTAATGAATAATCCATTATTAATTTAATAACAGCCGGTTATTGATGATTACATTGATGAGCAAAAACCCGCTTCCAGCAATGCATCAACAAAAGGGACAGATTGACGGACCTTCTGTCAATATTGACAAAATGCCCACCTCTGTTAACAAAAAAAGTCTTATGTAGCCATATGCGACATCTAACGGGAATTCCGACATTTTTATTTGGGAATTGCGTACCATTTTTTTTAACCTTTGACAGAGGTTATATTTTAATGAATACACATGAAACCTTGCACACCCATAAAGACAGGCAAAAACATTTAAAATTTGGAGGGTTCTTGTCTTGGTGACAGTACACCAACGTGCCAGTACCCCAATGCAGCCAGGGTTGGGCGGGCCCTTTATAGTGGGGGGGGGGGGGGGGGGTGCTTGCTTTGTCCTGGCGACGGCTTCCCTCTTTGGTGGAGGTTTTCATGCATGCCAGATCCACCACACCAGCATCTACCGAAATTCAAACACAATCTGCTTCTTCCTCTGGTCGTTGAATCGGTGGAGGCTGATGTCTATGGATCTCACTCTGCTTCATCTATCCTTCCTTCCTTTCCTCAGTCTATCCGTTGGTCTCTTGAGGTCTCCCTAATTTGTTGGAATTTAGATGTTTCTGGGGTTGGTGAAAGATTCTGGTTGTTAACCCGGTGGGTAGTAGGTGATGTCTGGTCGGTGCTGGATTTCACTTTTCTTTCTTTTCTTTGATCCTTCATCGGGTCTCCTGACAACCTCACGACTCTAGCTGGATTCTGAAGTGTTCAGTTTAGGTGAACGGTATAGGATTTTTAATAGGTTGTAGGTGAATTAATAAGTACACACTCACACGCACACACACACACACACGCACATTCTCACGCATATACAAAAAAAAGAAAAAGAGAAAAAAAAGATGGTAGCATACGTGACGGATCTGAAAAATAAGGCAAAAGATTGTGAGTTTGGACAACTCAGTGACTTTTATCCGAGATTGTATTGCATGCAGAGTGGACAATGCACAAGTCAGAGCTAGACTACTCAGGGAGCTAGATCTGAGTCTAACCCAAGCCATTGACATATGCAGAGCCAACGAAGTCACACAAAGTCATATGAAAGCACTTACCGAAAGAAAGTGACATTGCTGTGAATAAAGTTGCTAAAACCAAGCTGCCAAAGAAGCCCAAAGCTAAGATACCAAATACTGGTGGTAAATGTGAACTTAACATGAATATGGAAAATGCCCTGCTTATGGCCAGACGTGTAAACTGTGCTCACGTAAGAACCACTATGCACGTGTATGCAAGTTCCAAAAGCCAAAAGACCATCACAAAACGACAGACAGAAATGTAAATGAGATTGAACAGGAACAAGATGTCAAACGAAGATGGCAAGAGGCAGACAAAGAAAGAGAAAAGAAAATGGAAAGAAGTGCTGAAAATTAATGGCCAAAAACGTGTCTTCAGGCTAGATACTGGTGCTGATTGCAACGTGTTACCATTATCAGCTTTTAAACAAGTGGTTTCTAAACACCCACTTCAGAAATCCAGCATCAACCTAGTGACCTACTCTCGCCACAAGATGGAGCCGTTGGGTCAGGCTACACAATATAAGACAAGAATCCATCAGCTCGAGTTCCAAATTATCAAGACAGATTTACCAGCAATACTGGGAGGAGATTATTGTGCAAAAATGGGACTGATCAAAAGACTTTACCATGTTGAAAAAGTCGGTGACACTGATATCTTCTCTGAGTACAAAGATGTCTTCACAGGATTAGGCTGTGTACCTGGACAACACCATATTAAGATTGATGGGTGGACGTCATCGAGAAAAGTCCTGATTACATTAAAGGACAAGATAAAAGCTGAGCTGAACAGGATGGAGCAGTTTGGGGTTGTCGAAAAACAAACGGAACCCACAGATTGGGTCAACAGTATGGTAACTGTTCAAAGACCCAACAAGAAGCTCAGGATTTGCATTGACCCGCAAGATCTTAACAAAGCTATAAAACGAGAACATTACCCGCTACGAACAGTAGAAGAAGTGGTTGCTGAAATGCCTAATGCAAAAATCTTCTCAGTCCTCGATGCCAACCAAGGGTTCTGGCAGATATAGTTCGATGAGGAAAGTTCAAAGTTATGCACATTTAACACGCCATTTGGTCGTTACAGTTTCAACCGACTTCCTTTTGGTGTTTCTTCTGAACCGGAGGTGTTTCAGAAGTGCATAGCGCAGCGGCTGAGGGACTTAGAAGGTGTTGTGAATGTAATGGACGACATTCTAGTGTAGGGAAAAGACAAAGAGCAACACGATAAAAGGTTAAAACAGCTTCTTAACAGAGTGAGAAGCATCAACTTAAAACTAAATAAAGAAAAATGCAAAATTGGACTGACAGAAATCCAGTATATTGGACATATACTGAGCGCTGAAGGTCTCAAGCCAGATCCAAGCAAAATAAGAGCCATCAAAGAAATCCCTCAACCACAGGACAAAGGAGCACTGTTGAGATTTCTTGGAATGGTGCAATACTTGGCAAAGTTCATTCCCAACTTGTCAGAGGTGAGTGCTCCTCTCAGACACCTTTTGGAAGAGGATGTTGTTTGGCATTGGGATCCTCATCAAGTTCAAAGCTTTGCAAAGCTAAAGAGTCTAGTGAGCAATACACCTGTACTCAAGTACTATGATGTAAACCTTATCTGTAGATGCAAGCTCGGAAGGCTTAGGAGCTGCACTAATACAAGATGGACAGCCTATGGCTTATGGGTCCAGAGCACTGCCAGACACACAGAAGAGGTATGCTCAAATCGAAAAGGAGCTGTTAGCGATTGTATATGGATGTGAAAAATTGTGAAAAAAGCTGTGTTCAAAAAAGGACTACAAAAAGTTCTGCCAAGACTACAAAGGATGCTGATGAGACTGCAGGCATTCAACCTGCACATGTCCTACAAGCCTGGCAAAGACGTGTACATTGCTGACACACTCAGTAGAACATTTCTAAAGAAGCAAACTGAACAGTTGGAGGAAGAACTAGAATTTAATGTTCTTTCAACTAACCTCCCAATATCGGGCGAGAAACTGTCACAGTTCAAAAGATCAACAGCAGATGATGATGTGCTGCAGCAAGTGAAAAAATGCAGTTTTGACAGGGTGGCCCGAAGACAAAAAACAAGTTCCCCCTGAATTAAGAAAATACTGGACATTCAAAGAAGAAATTGCTCTGTCAGAAAGATTGTTGTTCAAAAACGCAAAGCTGATTGTTCCTTCCTGCATGAGAACTGAAATGTTATAGAAGGTACATGAAGCCCATCTAGGCATCGTAAAATGCAAAGAAAGAGCCAGAGACATTCTGTTTTGGCCAGGTATGTCAAAGCAAATTAAGGACACTGTGATGAAATGTTCCATTTGCAACAAATATAAATGCAACAATGCCAAAGAACAGAGCGTAGGCAAAGGTTGGACTTGATTTGTTTCATTTTGACCAGGACAAATATCTGCTATGTGTGGATTACAACTCAAAATATCTAGAAATAGCTAGACTTCCACAGACGACAAGTAAACAGGTGATCATCGCCCTCAAGTCGATGTTTGCTCGACATGGAATCCCAGACATTGTCATGTCTGACAATGGGCCTCAATTTGTAAGTGAAGAGTTTGCCCAGTTTGCAAAAGCTTGGCAGTTTAAACATGTCACTTCCAGCCATAGGTTCCCAAAATCGAATAGACAAAGCGAAAGAGCTATCCAGTCTGTGAAAAAAACAACTCAAAAAAGCAAGAGAAAGTCTAGGTGACCCATACGTTGCACTCCTTGAATATAGAAATGCACTGTTGGATGGAGTAAAATTGTCACCTGCGCAGTAGTAATGGGTAGATGGCTGAAAACCAAACTTCCAACAAGTACGATTCGGTTAAAGCCGGAGCTCCACAAGGACATTCTCAAGCGGCTGAAGCAAAGACAGCAAAAACAAAAACACTACTACGACAGAGGAGCAAATGACCTTTCTGGACTAGAGAGAGGAGAAACCGTTCGAGTCAGAGTTGGCGGTATGTGGCAACCAGCAGTTATTCAAAGTGACCACAAGCTGCCTGGCTCCTATGTTTTTCGCACACCGCAAGGCAACGTCTTCAGAAGAAACAGGAGACATTTGCTTAAATGCAAGGAAGAAGTGTGTGAAAATGAAAGCTTGGTCTCGGATCTACCTGCAGCTGAGGACAGTTCCAGTTGTAGCAATACCTTAGATTCCGCAAGCTACCAATAATCAGACTACAACACCAGCTGAAAAAAATCATGCAGCTAAAACATCACGCTACGGCAGAGAGATCAAAATTCCTAAAAGATACACAATGTAGAAAAAGATGCTGATGTTGTTTAGCACTTGTTTGTTACAGTAAAGTTCTATAGTATTGTTAACTAGAAAAATTTCCGCGGAAATTTTGAATGGGCCTGCTGACACTCTGCAAGGTGGAAAGACGCAATACTTGTAGTAGTAGTATAGTAGTAGGACTTTTAGTAGTAGCAAGTACTTGTAGTAGTAGTAGTATTATTAGTCGGACTTGTCGTTTGTAGTCATTTTAGTAGTAGTCAAATGGCCAAGATGGCCGCCGACCCGGGTGGGCGAGGGGGAGAGAGTCCTTGGCGTACCTAATCAATTGGCCAAGATGGCCGCCGCCCTGGGCGAGCGGAGTGGCGAGAATCCTGGGCGTACCTAATCAATTGGCCAAGATGGCCGCCACCCCGGGTGGGCGCGGCGAAGAGAATCATTGGTGTACCTAATCAATTGGCCAAGCTTTTTAAAAAAAATGTATTTAAAAACATTTAAATGAGCTGAAGTTTAAAATTTAAACGATTGAAATCGGTCAAGAAATGTGGAAGTTAACCATAATCAACATAAACTAAAAGTATCTTACTGTCGCTTTAAGAAACATGCACATTCACGCACACACATTGGACTTTAACATGTTGGAGACAGTATTATTAGTAGCACTTGTCGTTTGTAGTAATTTTAGTCGTAGTCAAATGGCCAAGATGGCCGCGACCCGGGTGGGCGAGGGGGAGAGAGTCCTTGGCGTACCTAATCAATTGGCCAAGATAGTAGTAGTAGTAATAGTATTTGCAATAGTAGTAGTCGTACATAAGCCAAGCCTTGAGTACACCAAGAAAAAAAGGGGGTGAGTTGAGCTCAACAGTAAGAGAGATGATTGGCTGAGGCAGTTGCTATGCAAAAGTGAGAGAACAGGCAGTATAGCTAAAAAATCACTATTTAAATAGCAGTCCATTCCATTTCATTTAAAAATAATAATAATAATAATGTGTGTCTTTTAAAAAATATATATATTTTAAAAAATGTAAATGAGCTGAACAGTTTAAAATTCAAACGATTGGAATCGGTCAAGAAATGTGGAAGTTAACCATAATCAACTTAAAGTATCTTACTGTCGTTTTAAGAAACATGCACATTCACGCACACACATTTGATTTTAACTTGTTGGACACATTTGACTTGGAGACATCACGCACACACATTCCATTGATATTATATAGGATACGCACACCTCGAACAAAAGCCTGTCACGACTTAACGGTTCAAGATGCAGATTCCAGACATGGCTCGTTAGAACGGCAAGAGTTTGGGGAACGCGAGCATGTTCTCATTTTTTTAATCGGATGAAAAATGACCAAATTAGAGCAGGTTGAAAACTTATGATTTATAAAAAATGAAGAGAAAAAGTCGCCGAAATTAACATGGAAAGATAGCCGGAAAAGTCAGACTTCTCCTCGCTTAAAGTGAAAAAAAAGGTACTAAATGACACCTTAGCCAAATAAAAGTGGGTTTGTCAGAAAGAAGACCCTTGTGACTACAAAATGTGCGAATTTGATGTCTAGTGAGCAAAGATTGTGGCCATGGTGACGAGTTGAAGTGAAACTTTTGGAAATAGATTTTTTGTCTGCCCTCACTCTGGGGCTAATTGCTCCACTCAAGCCGTCGCAATACACACCAATGTTAAAAGACTATTTGTCTCCTTTTCGGTCACTGTCTTTGAACCCGCACAGTGGGGGAGAGCTTTCATTCCTAAAAACACAATTTCGACACTGAGCTAAAGATGAGAAAAATTGCAACAAAATGAGCTAAAATTCATATCGGCCGGTTAACGTATGCGGTACTTGATATGATGTGATCATTTTCGGTTCCCCATTCATTCCTATGGGACTTTTTTGGGGAGTTTTTCGGGAACAGCGTCGCCATGGTAACTGGGAATTCCGAGAAAAATAATAGCGCAGCGAGTCAGATCGAGCCGCATCGTTTGATACCTGTATATGTGCAGTGATAATATTTAGAAGTGAAGTGAAACAAAAAAAAAGATAATATTTAGAAGTAATGCATGTAATTTTTTGTTTTCTTTTTAAGCTTCCCTGGGAAAAGAAAAAAAGGGAGATGTAATGTGTAGTACCGAGAGTGTCCAATAGGAGCGCTATCATTACTGCCATTACTTTTAATGGAGTAGCAATGTATGTTTGAGCAAGAAGCCAAGTAAAAAAGCAGAATCCTGCTGTTCTAAAGGTGTCTGTGTTTGTTGTCAATACTTCGCCATCCTGCACTCTACTACAATTATAAGACATTACACAAATATCTAATAGTCCAGAGTTTTACAATTGTAAAATGTGCCAAGGGTAAATGTTCTTTTTGTTCTTATTTTTTTCTTTTCTCAAATGACAGAGGATCTGCCTAACCACGGTGTTGCCATCCACAACTATATTCTTCATGCTCATTACACACCTGGTCATGCTCATTACACACCTGGTCTTCTACAGTTTTGCACAAACAACCATTATAATAGTTTGAAACAATTATTTTTCTTTATGAGATATATTAATTTCTATCTAGCCATACATAATAGTAGTATAATTAATATCAACTATAAGTCCTATATTTTTCAATTCAGCCCAGACCTGTTGGGCTCTATAGCATTCTATTAATGAGTGTTCTTTGTGTCTCATCTTTTAAGCAATCTATCATGGGACATTCTGACTTGAGTGTGTTGTTGAAGAAACTTCCCCCAATGCAGGTCGGGGGTGAAAATTGGTTGAGATCTCTTCAAAGGGAGGTTACAGGTCAGATTTTAACCGCGGGGGATGTGCGCGCGCTCTTGACGCAGGCGTGCCCTCTTTCTCAACTTGAAGTGTTGATGACTAATTCAGGGTTGTCCTCTTTAATGGATGGTGAGGCTCTATCAACGTGATAATATCTGACACTGTTTTCAGTGCTTGGCGGACTGTTTCCAATTCCTGAGGTTGTCATTTCTGACTTGATGTTTTCTCCAAAAGCTGACGAGGAGGCTGCGGCATTCATTGACCGTGCCCTTGTAGAATATTCGTTGAAAACTGGACACTTGCCGACTGACTCTGCACTATATTTGCAAGTTTTTAGAGCAGCGGTGCTGAAACGTGTCCCTAAGTCTGTTGTGCAGGCCATGGAAGTGAATCCTGATCTTCCTGGTGCAGACCACACCAGATGGCTGTCTCATCTGAAACACCACCTAAGGCGGTATGCTAAAGATATAGAGTCAAAAACTGAAAAACATAGGAATACTGAATTACAATTATCAATTATGCAATTACAAGCTTTGAAGAAAAAAGTGGACAATACTGCTCTCCCGGCTTCTACTGTTGGCTCATCACCTACTGTTATGTCTGAGTGTATTATGTATCAGTCAGGTCCATTCATGGGCCGAGACCAGTGCTACAACTGTGGCCGCACTGGACACTGGGCTAGTGACTGTCGTCAACGCCCACAAGGCTGGAGAGGCAGAGGGGGCAGGCGTCAACAAAGAGGGCGCGGCTACAACCAGCCGAGGGGACGTGAGTCACGGAACGCTCCACCCCACCTGGCTCCACCCCAGCAGCAGTTTCCGCCTGTGCCAAACCAGCAGTTCCTGCCGCCACCTAGTGGACAGTTTCCGCAATGATGGGACCCTGAATTCACATGCCAAGGTCTGCAGGAACCTATGATTGAACTGACGGTAGGAGGAACTTCTTTATCATTTATGGTCAACACTGGAGCTCGTCACTCTACCATTATGACATTGCCACCTGAAAGTTCCCTCACCGCCGAAGGCATTTCGTTGGTTGGATTCAAGGGAGAGGAAACTATCCTGCATATGACAACTGCATATGACAACTTTGTTGCACTCCTTTGTGTTCACACCGAACTGTCCAGTGAATCTTTTGGGAAGAGATCTCATAAGAACTGCTCCATTGATTCAGTGTGGGCCGGACGGGCTCACTCTTCAGTTTCCAGATGGACATACTTATTACTGCGCTGTGACTCCGCCTCCAACGTCTCCACCCAATTTCCAGTGGTGCCTCAACACGACATGACATGCACCACTGCTGACATCTACTGGGCAAAGATTCACACTGATTCCTCCGGCTGGAGGGATGCTGAAACGTTTTGGACACTTTGGTCGTCTTGGGTTCGTAATCTCAGGTCATATGATATGGTATCTGACTGTATGCATTGCACTCTTTTCTATGACAGATGTGGTGATGAGATATACAGTGAAGCATTCCGAACAATTGATGACAACGCCTGAGAGTTGCGTGTGGGTGATCTGTTAGCAGGCAAACCCGGTGTGGCTTATTCTGTTGCTCTGACTGAAGAACAATCACGATGGTATAGGATAGCGAATCCACCTGATCCATCTATGCCTCCGTGCCATCCTCATGTTTCACTAATGGTGTCATCCCAGCACACGGCGAAAGATTTGGGTCCATTTGTCCTGGCCTGCACAAAAGCAACTGATTGGCAACACTCTTTACATACAGACTTACTGTATTCCAAATCTCTTGATGCCTATTGGATTAAATCTGATTTGTTTGTATCTATGTCTGTTTTAGAACATCAACTTTTGGACCGACATCATGGAAGAGAGACATCTGACAGCGAGCTTGCGGGTGACATGTTACAATCCTTGCCTGCTGCATTGTGGTCTACTGACCCGACTGATGTGGGCCTATGTAATGTTACTCCGGTAACTTTTAAATTGAAACCCGACTCCATTTGGGTACCACAGTACCCCATGAAGGAGGAAGGACGACTTGGCATCTCAATAACAATTGAAGGTTTGCTAAAAGCAGGGGTTCTTTGCAAAATTGATAGGTCTAACTACAATACTCCTATTCTCCCAGTAGAAAAGAAAAATACTGGTAAATTTCGAATGGTACATGATCTACGAGCTATTAATGCTGTAGTTTTGACCCCTACACTGCCGGTGCTCACTCCTCACTCGACTCTGTCGCAGATCACTCCATTACACACTCATTTTACCTGCATTGATCTTGCTAATGCATTCTTTTGTATCCCTCTTGATCTGTCTATGCAGAAGTATTTTGCATTTACGTGGAATAATGAGTGTTACTCCTACACCAGGCTTCCTCAAGGTTTTGTGTTGTCTGCTGGACTTTTCAATGCTTCCCTTCGACAGTAGCTGTCACCTCTCCAACTTCCTCCAGATGTTCTTTTGGTGCAGTATGTGGACGATCTACTCCTAGCTGCACCATCCGAGGCGTCCTGCCTTCAAGCTACACAGCTCCTTTAGAGCCATTTGGCTTCGGTGGGTTTGAAGTGCTCCAAAGGCAAACTCCAAATTGCCCGACCTCAGGTTTCTTTTTTGGGTCATCTTGTCTCGAGACATGGGACAGGTATGTCTCCGTCACACAAGATGACATCTTGCACCATCCCAAACCGACAAATGTCAAACAAATGTTGGCTTTTCTGGGTCTTTGCAACTACTCCAGACATCATGTTCCGGATTTTGCGGAACTGACTCTCAGACAATTAGTGAATGAAAAAGGAATGAGAAACCTATCACATATTCTTTTTTGGACTCCAGCTGCTGAAAACTCTTGTTCTGCTAAAACAGTTCTTGTCATCAGCTGCGGCTCTTGTCATCCCTGATTACAACAAAATGTTCTTTCTGGATGTTTCTGAAAAAAACATCAGTGTGTCTGCTGTTCTTTATCAGAAAGGGGAAAATGGTAAGAGACATGTTTGCCTTTATGCATCAACGCCTCTTGAAAAATATGAACAACGTCATCCTCTTTGTGCAGCCTTTGCTTCAGCATTAGCTCGCCTGATTCAGAAAACATCTCATATTGTGTTACATCACCCGCTGACAGAACGCACATCACATAGTACAGTAAAGTACGTAACCAGCCAAGCATTTACTATGACAGGGGGACGACAGACAAAGATTGAATCAGTCCTGACACAACCCCACATTTTGTTTATACATGAAGGAATTAACATGGCAGAGGGCCTGTTGGAGGGACAACCCCAATGCTGCACTCAGCGAATTTTGGAAGAGAACTCACTGAGAAATTACTTTTACGACACCCCACTTGACGACCCAGACTTGACGTTATTTACGGACGGCTGTTGTTTTAAAGGCAATAAAGGACTCCAATCAGGTTTTGCTGTAACACAAATGATAGGAACAACTTTTGACATGATAGTGGCAGAGAGACTCACAGGGCCACAGTCAGCTCAACGAGCAGAAATAGTGGCTGTAACAACTGCACTGAAGCTAGCACAAGGAAAGACTGTGAACATTTACACTGACTCTGCGTATGCACATGTGGTTGTGCACACCGCCATGGCAGAATGGCAAAGAAATGACTTCATGACTGCAACAGGGACACCTATTAAACACCATCAAGACATCTTTGCTTTGAAAGACGCCTTACTACTGCCTAAAGCAGTAGCTGTGATAAAATGTAAAGGACATTCAAGAAATAATGATTTTGTGTCAGTAGGAAATGATTCGGCAGACAAGGCGGCAAAGGAAGCGGCGGGCTAAAGCCCAACACTACAATTGATGGTGAGCGAAGGTGAATTAGAAGAAGGACAAGAAATAACCACAAAAACAATTAAGCTGTGGCAGGAAAAGGCAAGTCCAGAAGAAAAAAGTGTGTGGATGTCCAAAGGGGGAGAAAAAGATGAAGCAGGTATATGGCGGAAAGAAGGTAAATGTATTCCATCTCAGAAAAAATTGAAAAATCTCATTTCTGAAGCCCATGGAATATGCCATGTTGGTGTAGAGGAAACATTGAGACGACTACACACCTGGTGGCATCCTTTCATGAGACTAATTGTTAAAAGTGAACTGCAGGACTGCAGTGTTTGCAATAGATATAACAGTATGCCTACATCTAAACCTCCTCAGGGCACTCACGATCCAGACGTGACTGCTCCGGGGCAGGTGATTTCGATGGATTTCACTGACATGATAAAACCAGTGGCAGGATACAGATATTTGTTGGTAATAGTGGATTCCTTTTCAGGATGGCCTGAGGCATATCAATGCAAATCTGAAACAGCAAAGGTCGTGGTAAAACATTTGATTAATCATTACATACCATCACATGGGTTTCCCAGAAAAATTAGATCAGACAATGGAACCCATTTCAAAAACAAACATCTACAAGCAGTAGAAAAAGCATTGGGGCTAAAACATACATTTGGTTCAGTGTATCATCCCCAATCCCAAGGACAGGTTGAGCGAATGAATAGAAATATTAAAGAAAAATTGGCTAAAGCACTGGCCTCATCAAATTTGAATTGGCTACAAGCTCTTCCTGTTGCATTAATGAATATGCGAATGTCACTAAACTCAGCCAAAGGCTGGACTCCGTTTGAAGGTCACACAAACAGACCATTTCCGGCTCCAACGGCACCACTGGAAGAGATGCACCTTGCAGGACCTCCAGAACTCAAACAGCTAGCATCTACGTTCTCCAAGCTAACAAAAAAAACACCAGATGCTCCTTCAGAAATAAATGATTGTGAATATGTGTGGTTAAAAGTGACTTAACGAAAATGGTCTGCACCCAGGTGGACTGGACCCCACAAGGTGACGGAGAGGACATCTTGCACAGAAAAGTGGACACGTGGTTTCACATCTCGTCTACACGGCCCGCCGGATCCGCCCCGGGCTCAGCAATCCCACGACTGGAAAACCCAGGCTCAGCAATCCCACCACCTGATGACCACCTGATGACGACCCGACCGGAAAACCACGTCTACTGATCCAGTGTCCAGTTTTCCAATTGAGGACATCATTCAACAAAGATTGAGTCACATTTACGGGCAAAATAATCCCGGTGACCACTCCTAGGACCTCGGGCAGTCTACCCTAGGGTCCTAAAAGAAGCTGACAACGCCATTTTCTCATTCAACAAAGAACATCATCTCGAGATGGCTTCAAAGTGGGAACGCATCTCCATCTGCTGCTACATCACGACACTCTTTCTCATATTGATTTTTATGCCAATCTGGTATCTCTGGAAGCCTCTCAAAACAACCTTAAACGTAACCACAACACATCGTATTAAGCGAGGTATTGATTCTCCACACATTTCCTGGATCATATCCTGGACTTATAATAACTCAATAACAGTGACAGTGGCCCCAAACACGAACACCTCTGTTAGAATTCCCATTAGGTCTTTGAAGGGATTTAGGAACACTAAGCAGACTAAAGGGGAAGACTGGGTCGAATACTGATGGTATTTGACAGGACATGTTTTACGGCCAGACTGGAGTGCTTTTATAACTACCCAGGACGGAAGTCACTGGCCACCGGGAACTAGTGAGGAGGCTATTTTCTTTAGCAAAAGGGTAACACTGAGTAAACTGGGAGGTCAACTCGAATTGACTTTTGCTCTTCCCAATGGAAATATACGGCCGCCTAATGCAACTCTATATAACACCTCCTGTTGGGGATTATTACTATGGGCATGGTTCGCTGGAGCTGACCCCTATTTTCCCATTTTAGTTTGTGTCAATAAGACTATGGGTAACTTAGAACAACCAAAAATCACTAATTACATGAAGGTGACCGGGGTGAAAGCTGTTAGTGTACCGCTCGATGGTGTAGATGAGTGGTTCCGTATTACGACAGGGTTGTCTGGCAGCAGTAACAATTGGCTACTACTGGCTAACGAAGCGGGCCGTGCCACTAACGAAAACTGTGTGGTATGCGTAGGACCACGACCTCTGGAACTTATGAATAAAACTGTCCCCAATGTCAATTGCTCTAAATGGGATAAGGTGTATCCCCTCGTAAAATGGCAGAAAAACAAACCAATTTTTTCAAACAAAGTTGCAGATGGTAATTTCTCATGCATTAAAATGTCAGGAACAGAAGAACAATTGGGAGAACTGAATCACATCACTCACTGCATTTCGACAATAGACGTGGGACAAATGTTCCAACCTCAATCTAGAGGGGACATGTGGTGGCGGTGTGGCGATAACAGAATATTTGATAAGTTGCCTTTGAATAAAACAGGATATTGTGCTCTCATCACCCTCCTACTGCCAGTACAAATCTACCCCACCTCTGTTGATAACCTTCTAAAAAAGATTGATAATTGGGAACCCAAATTTCCTCCTTCTTTTCGAAAAACCAAACGGTCCTCTTGGCAAGAGCAGAATGTTCCCACTTACATTGATGCAATTAGAGTACCAAGAGGTGTGCCAGATGAGTACAAATTAGCTGATCAAGTACTCTCAGGGTTTGAATCTACAATTTGCTGGTGGTGCACCATTAACAAAAACGTAGACAGAATTAATTATGTACATTATAATGTACAAAGGCTGGGAAATTGGACTCAAAGTGGCTTTGAGGCTGTACACGGCCAGTTGGCTGCCACATCTTTGATTGCATTCCAAAACCGAATTGCACTAGATATGTTGCTGGCAGAAAAGGGCGGAGTCTGCTCAATGTTTAGAGATCAATGTTGCACCTTCATTCCTAACAACACTGCGCCCGATGGAAGTTTGACTATTGCAATTGAAGGGCTGCGTACACTCAATAAGAAAATGAAAGAACATTCAGGTGTGGATACTTCTGTATGGGATAATTGGATGGATGTGTTTGGGCGCTATAAAACTTTAGTTTCCTCTATTTTGATATCTATCGCTGTATTTGCTGCTTTGCTAACCATATGCGGGTGTTGCTGTATTCCATGTATTCGTTCCCTTTGCCAAATAATTATTACCACTGCTATTGAAAAACAGGACATACGAAATAAGTCTTCTTATATGATGGTTGAGTCTATCGCTTCCCCAAACTGTTGAGGCATCCGACGAAGAGGACGAAGATCCCTCTGGGATTTTTCTCTGAAAAGTTTATTTGCATGCGTCGGACTCTTTCGAGTCCGAAAGAAGGATGGAAGAGAATCTTCTGTTTTGATTTTTATTATAACTGTTTTAATTTACTTATTTCCTCAGTAGAACTTTTATCTGTGGATGTGTATTTTCTAGTGCTGTCACAATTTCTGCTCATGTCATCATGTCTAAAGGACCTTGTCTGTTTCCACATCAACGGGCCAATATCTAGGTTTGAACTCAATATGTATTGGATGATATGCTGTAAAAGTGTAAAAAGTCTTATCTGCTTCCTGCTGTAGTCATGTGTATTGAACTCAGGACTGGGGCTGGTTCCTGGGGAGGGGGGGCTTAAGGATTTGGAGGTTTTATGATACTGCTCTTCAAGATAGTATAAGAATGCTGGGAGTCGGCTGAAAAGACACACTGACACTCCCTGGCTGTTCTAATTGGCATTGGTGGAACTAAACTTAGTTTGATTATTAGGTGTATACATATACTGTATATGTGGTTATAAAACCAAAAATATGAATACTTATTATGTTTAGGCTATATTATAAATATAATATTAATACACAACTATATCTAAAGTATAATTAAACAAAAAAATCTCGCTTGGGTTACTGGTGTATTGTTATGTTTAATCCCCTGTTAATTTCCTTCACTTTCACCTCCCTACTAGTTTTTTCACTGTTTTATTTACTTACACGTTACCTTACACGTTATCTCATATTTTACACAAACTATATAAATCACCTAACCACTTTGATTCTATCCTATAACATGCCAGTGGTGGCAAATGGCCTATACAGATATATACATAGGACTGAGTTTATATTGTTTGTATGCATAAATTAGTTCTGGTTTCCTGGAATGTTTGTGGCGCTCGCTCACTGGCAAAAAGAATAAAAACTTTAGACCATCTCTTAAAATTAAAAGCAGATATTTGCCTGCTACAAGAAACCCACCTACAAAAATCTGAAGAAAAATTACTTATTGATAAAAATTTTAGCCAAGCGTACTCTGCCCCTTATAACAGTAGACAAAGGGGAGTCTGTATACTCATACATAAGAATTTACTCTTTACTCTAAATAATACAATAACAGACCCAGAGGGCCGATACATTATTATTCAGGTGACTATATTTAATAAAATATATACATTTGGTAATTTATATGCCCCTAATAATGATGATCCGGCCTTTTTCCATGAATGTTTCTCTAAGCTGTTTGAATTAGCAGCGAACTCTACTATTATCATTGGAGGAGACTTTAACACAGCCTTAAATCCATTAATAGATCGTTCTAATAAAACAACATGTATAAGGCGATCACAATCTACAAAAGTAACAGGGGAATATATGGATGACTTTGGCCTCGTCGACAGCTGGAGACTTAAAAACCCAAATAAGAAGGAATTTACCTTATTTTCCGCTGTGCACCGGTCCTTTTCAAGAATTGATTTTTTTCTTACAAATAATTCTATTGCTGATAAAACTGTTACAAAAATACATCCTATTATTATTAGCGACCATGCACCAGTCTCCGTTTCCCGACAAGTTGATTATACCTTTAAATCACCACCTACATGGCGTTTTAACATCTCACTACTAAACGACGCAGAATTTGACAAAATTATAAGAAAAAAATGGGCAGACTTTTTGGAAATAAATGACTCTCCAGACCTATCTCCAGCTCTTCTCTGGGAAGCTGGGAAAGCAGTAATTAGAGGTAAAATTATATCATATTCATCTTATAAAAAGAAACAGGATCAAAAATTAGAAAGACTTGGAAGATAAAATTAAACAACTGACGGATGAGTACGCAATAAACCCAAATAACCAAATATGGACTGACTTACAAAATACAAAAATACAGTTAGACGATATGTTAACTAAAAAGACAGAGTTTATAATACAACAATTGAGATACAACAACTTTGAATATAATAACAAATCAGGTAAATTTCTTGCAAACCAACTTCAACGTAATCGGGAAAAATCGCTTATAACGGCTATTAAAGGGACAACTGGTGAATGTACACAATCACCAGAAGAAATTAATCAAATTTTTTATAATTATTATCACAACCTATACTCAGAAACTAATAAGCCTAACCCAGAGCATATTGAGGCATTCCTCAGTAGCTTAAATATACCTCAGTTAACTACTGAATATAAAGATATGTTAGATGCATCACTTACTATAAACGAGTTGTACAGTGCTCTAGATAGTATGCCAAACGGCAAAGCACCTGGCCCGGATGGTTATCCGGCTATATTTTTAAAGCACTTCTGGTCAATGCTTGCTCCACTATTCTTAAGAGTAGTAACAGAAATTAAAACTAATGGTCACATACGCCCACACATGAATACAGCAGCAATTAAACTTTTATTAAAGCCAGAAAAAGACCCCACCCTTCCATCAAGTTACCGTCCGATTTCACTAATTAACACTGATATTAAAATTATCACTAAGGCTTTTACATCTAGATTAGAAACAGTAATCTCGACAATCATTCATAGCGACCAAACAGGCTTTATTAAAGAGCGTCACTCTACTAATATTAGAAGGCTCTTTAACCTTATTAGTATGTCACAGCGGCATGATAAAAAGGCAGTTATTATATCATTGGATGCAGAAAAAGCTTTTGATAAAGTTAACTGGTCCTTCCTCTTTGCTGTTTTAAATAAATTTGGCTTTGGGAAGTCATTTATTCACTGGGTGTCAGTATTATATGATTCTCCTAAAGCTACTGTTACTACTAATGGGATTATATCTAAGAGTTTTACTCTACAGAGAGGCACAAGACAGGGATGCCCACTGTCGCCTTTATTATTTGCAATATTTATTGAACCGCTTGCATTAGCCATACGCCAGGAAAGAAGGATTCAAGGAATTCACTCTGGGGTAACAGAACATAAAATTAATCTATATGCCGATGATATTTTACTTTATTTAGAAAAGCCTGCTATTTCGTTAGGGGAAGTATTTAACTTAATAACTAAATTCTCACAGTTATCAGACTATTCTATTAACTGGACAAAATCAACACTTCTACCTATTACAGAAAATTCATGGAACCCTGCAAGCCAGGACCCACACTACTCATTTCCTATAGGTAATTTAAAATACTTAGGCATAAAAATCTCACCTAAATTAACTGATTTCATTAATTTAAACTTTACTCCAGTTCTGGATAGCATTTATAGTGACTTGGAGCGCTGGAATAATCTTCCTATTTCTCTAATAGGACGAATAGCCACTATTAAAATGAAAGTTTTACCCAAAATAAACTATTTTTTCTCAATGATTCCATTTAAACCTACGGCTAACTGGTTCCAGTTGTTGGACTCAGCCGTTACAAAATTTTACTGGAATAAAAAAAAAGCAAAGATTAGTCTATCTACTCTTCAGAAAAATAAATCCAAAGGAGGTCTAGAGGCACCAAATTTTATGCACTACTATATAGCCAACCAGCTACAATATATTATTTTATGGGCACAACCCAATAAAGATACTAACTGTTGGCTGGAACTAGAACAGAAGGATTGTAATAACCTCAGACTCCTAGATTTACTCTTTATTACAACATCGATTAAGCGACATAACTGCTTTAAAAATCCAATGATTTCCGCCACCCTGACTGCCTGGTGGAAGGCACTAGAAATGACAAAAGCCCAAGTGGAGCCCTGCGGGCTTTCTCCCCTATGGCATAACCCCGACTTTCAAATTAACAACCAATCGTTTTATTTGAATGTGTGGGAGCAGAAAGGAATTACACATCTCCACCATCTCTTCTCAGATAATATGTTTATATCATATACATCCTTGCTCCAAAAATACAAAATAAAAAACGGAAACTTTTTACATTATTTGCAATCTATACTTGTAGCCCTTACTATCGCAAAAAAAAACAATTCTTGTTAACTGGAAAAATAAACAAACTCTGAATATCGACCAATGGTCTAACCTCCTCATAAATCACATTTTAATGGAAAAAATATCTGCCTCAAATAAAAACCAAATGTCAAAATTTAAAGAAACATGGTCTACGTATATAGAATTTTTTAACCTAAACCTGGTTACTTAATTCTGCCTGTTAGCGAGAGCCACAGCAGCGTGATAACTTGCATTGATGTTTCTGTATTTGGCAATTTGTAACTAATGGTTGTGTTTTTATAGTCAAGAACCCGGCTGTTGCCAGCGGGATCGAGCGGATTCGCCTCCGATAGGCACCAGGGGTTGATATTCGGATTCACGGCATGCCAGTGGGTTAATTCTGTGGGTGCTGTCCCCCCTGGCTGGGCCCCTCTGTTGGCTGCTGGGTGGCGGCTGCGTCTTGGCCGTTCCCTGGGTCTCTTGGGGGGTGCTGCGTTGCGGGGCTTTCCCTGGTGTCTGGGGCGGCGCCGTTCCGGCGCGGTCCGTCGCTCTGGGCCCGGCGACGCGGTTCGGGGCCTGTGGGCCGCCGGGGTGCCCGGTGGTTCCCTCTCCCCTCCCCCTTCCTCCCCCTTGCTGCCTCTCCCTCCTCGCCTCTCCCCGCCCGTCCTCCGCCTCCCTGTCCCTTCTCCCTCGTCACCCTTCCTCCTCCTCTCCCCCTCTCTCTGCGGCCCTGCCGCTGCCCCCTGCCCTTCTTGTCGTCTCCTTCCCCCCTCCATTCCCCCTCCCCGGTACGCCTTCCTTCCCCTCCCCTGGGCCGGGGGCTCCATCCATGGCCCGGGTCTCGGTGCTCCGGGGGCCGGCGGGGGTGGCTGGGGTTTGATGTTGTGCCCGCCGCGCTCCGGTGGGCGTCCTGGCACCTCGGGCGGGCCCCAGTATCCGGGGGGCGAGCCTTATCGCCCCGCCGGGCTGGTCCCATATGCCCGCCGGGGTCCCGGTGGGGTGGGTGAGGGCTTGGTGGGCGGGTGCGCCTCCTGCCCCCGCCCGGTTGGGGAGGGCCCCGCTGGTCGCTCCTCTTAACTCACTACACTAGGTTTGCACAATACACTTTTATAGACATATAGGGCACATAACACACTTTGGGGGGGTGGGGTAGGGTGGAAACACCGTTTTCACCCTACAACTCCCCTCCAATTTTAATGCACCACACAACTGGGGCGGGGGGGCTTGTGGGGGTGCCATCGGTTGGGGACCGCGGTATAGAGCAGTGCTGCGGTCCCCTGTCCGTGTCCCCGCCCCCTATCAATTTTTTTTTTTAATGCACCACATACACTCAGTAACATGCTTGGGAGGCGGGTGGATCGGAGCGTGGGAATATCATTTCCCTCGGCTCCGGTTCACCTGCTCCTAATTTTAATGCACCCCACACACACACTTGTATATACACTGGGTGGGGTCACATTCATGGTTTAGGGGTAGAGTTCGCCAGTCGGCGAGCTGGCGGACTCAGTAACAGGGGTTCACTTTCACAAAGAACGCTGGGGTGACGACCGGGGCCTTCCCTCGCTGGGCCTGGGGTTCGGGGGTGTCGGCCGTCCTCCGGTGCCCCCATCTCCCCTTCTGCCCCCGGTGTTCCGTCCCTCCACACGGGGGGGCGCGGCTGCCCTCTCCGCTCCGCTGTCCGGCCCCTCTTCGGCGCCGGTGCCTGGGTGCGGGTGGTCCCCGGGGGCTGGGGGTCGGGGGTTGGGGGGCTGCCGGTTGGTCGGGGGGGGGGGCTTTGTTGGGGGGGGGGGGGGGGTTGCGGGGTGGGGGGTGCTGGTGGTGGGGGGTGTCTGGGGGATTGGGGACCTGGGGGCGGCTGGGGCTGGGTTGGGGTGGGGGGCGCTCCTGCTCCTGGGTTTGCTCTCCGGCCGGTGGCCCTGGCGGGGCCCGGGGGGCGTCCTTTGGCGCTGCCGCGGCCTGGGGGGCCCTGAGGTGTTGCACTTGCTCTGTCCTGGCAGGGGTCGACGGCTCCCCTCTTTGGTGGAGATTTTCATGCATGCCAGATCCAGATCCTGTCTCCCTAGGTAAACATGCAACTCTTGTGCTGTTATGAGCAGGCCCCAGGCTGACTCTGGCGTTGGTGTGACTTCTGCCCGGCCGGCTTTTACAAAAGCGATGTTCTACCTTGCTGGTCACTTGGTCATGGCGCCAATGGTAGCATCCACCTCTAAGTGCTCTTGGGCAACAGCTCAGGATATGCTCCAGTGATCCTCTTCTCTGGACGAGTGGGCACAGTGTAGTATCTGCCAGGCCCCAGCGGAAGAGATTGGCTGGACTTGGAAGGACATCGTAGACTGAATGGATTAGGAATTTGATTCGGAATGGCTCAAATTTCCACTGCTCGTTTAATCAAAGCAAGTATACTGTTGATAAAGAAAAATCCGGCCTGAGTACATATTCTTCAAAGTGGCATGTTTGAAAAGTAACTTTAGTCTGATTACTTGTGTAGAAAATGTAATGTGTTAGATTAGATTAAAATTTGCTTATTTTAGAGTAGGGATCTCCAAGTACGGTCCTCGAGAGCCCCTATCCAGCCTGTTTTCCATGCGTCCCTCCTCCAACACAGCGGAATTAAACGATCAGGTCATCAGCAAGCTCTGCAGAAGCCTGATAATGATCCGTTGGAACCCAGTGACACACTAATTTGGAACGCAAATGACTGTTTACATGCAGGCAAAAACCCTTTTAAAACCCAAATATTGGCAATATTTGGGTTTTGTAAGGCCATGTAAACACGCGCGATAACCCAAATATGCTCTTAAGACCCCTGGGTTACTCCTTTCATAACTGGAATTCTTGCTCATATAATCGCATTCGGAATACATCGATCGATTGGAGCAATGTTTTTCGCTGTGCGCATGCACGCAATTTTTTTCCTCGTCTTCTTTTTTTCTTTGCTTATTTGATTCACAAGGAATCTTGGTCTATGCAGTCACAACTATCTTGTGTCTACGGCGAAAACGCCACAGTTTGTGCCTACATACACATACAGTAAATACAAGAATGTAAGTCTGTGCTTCTGGCGTGTAACCCACCGGAAATTCTTAAGCCGTTGTCAACAAACATGAAGCTCGCAGCAAAGAACCACACTTCTGGAGCGAGGAGGAAACCGACTACTTCATTTAGCGTGGTGAGTGACATAAATATAATGTCTTTTATTGAACGTATTGAAATTGTTTATGTGGTAAGTCAGTTGTTGTTAAGTCACCTAGCAAACACAAGTTTGGAGAGAACGGTATCCTACAGTCCAAGACAGCGGAAAGTTTTTCTAAGACTTTAGTCCAGAAACACATAACCGGAGTACATAACCATAAAGCATGAAAATAAGTGTCTGTAGTGTTTTGTAAACACTGGAGACAAATGTCGGAGTCTGAGAGTCCCATTTTCTTCATCATATATTGAGTAATGTATGTTCTGTGAATAATTTTATATTGGATAAGTTGTAAATTTGTGTGTTTTGTCATTTTAAAAACGTTTTCACAAACTTGAATCCAAAAGTCAGATTCCGGAGCTATAGACAAGTCTGTTTCCCATTTCGAGATGGGTAAAGACGTTTTATCAGTATATGAAAGTAACTTATATATTTTTGAGAGTTTTTTTGTTGTTGTCGGAGAAAGCTTGGTAATATCTTTAGCTAAAACAGGCGGTTGGAGCGTACCCTGAAGTGTTGGAATTTGTTTCTTTATCATACTTTTATTTGTTTCAGAACCCAGAATTCTGACCTTAACAGCTTGCATGTAAACGTAGTCACTGATATCACTGGTTCTTGGTTCTAAAAGTAGAAAGGTTCACGAACTGATACGTGATCAATTCATATTAAAGGGTGTGTTCCCTCACCTTTCGTGGGTGTTACGTTCCACGCCCACCTGCTATAGGCAAATTTCCACGAAGTAGAGGACGTTAAGGTGGGGGTGGCGAGTTATGCCTCTACTAAGCCATAACAAAGCCACCACACAGTTCTTCTAAACACTTGTTAATCGCTGCCATTGATGACAAAAGACGTCAAAGGTCCTTTTTTACTGGAGTGGCAGTGAATGAGCTATTGGCTGCAAACCAGTTCACGCCTACTGCCCGAAGACAGCTGGTATAGGCCCCAGCACCCCCGCAACCCTCGTGAGGAATTATGCGGTTCAGGAAATAGATGAATGGCTGTAAATATATATATATATATATATATATATACTTGTAAATGGAAAAAGAAAAAAATTGCAGCATACATGAAGATTACAGTAAACCTGGGAGAGGTGGCGCAGGTGCTCAGGGGGTTGGAGGGGGGGATTTGATCATTTCTAAAAAACCGACAAAATAGCGAGGTACAACTCAAGATAAACCCCGCAATGTATGAATTTTGAACCCAAATACAAATTCACGATATCGTGAATCCGCGATAAGTGAATCGTAAAGTAGCGAGGGACCATTTGTGGGCGGAGACTCAAGGTTTTCCTTTGAGCCAAGCTACTACTATCAGTGTTATATGCAACTTTTGTTCAGCAAACCTCCGCTCTTGATTGGTGGACTGTTTCCGCGGACGTGTTAGGAGCTTGATTTCTGTGCCTTGTCTGCATATGTGTTAGAATAAATGTACACAAGTTATCCCATATCTACTCTTATAGTATTGCAAAGCATTTATTCAGTGGTACAACCTTGTTTGAATCATGTGAGTTGGAGTTATCTGTGAAGAGAACAGAGCCCTGTGGGAAGCTCCTGAAACTGCAGGACAGGAACTGTGCCTTATCACAAGATAGCGGCTGAAACACTTTGCGGATGAACTGTTGAACTTTGACTGTTGAAACCTTCAGCGCCGAAAAAAGACATCTGTATTATTATCTGCTTAATGACTCATATCCGTGATGGTTGCTGCTGTGTGTTCCCCCTCCCCTTTAGAGCAGGAACGGCTATGTAACTAGGTGACTACCCAATAAAAAGAGAGGGCCCGGCGGAGTGTGCCTCAGAGCGGGTAGGAGATCGTAATCTGTGCACATCTTTGTTACAAGCATATTATTAAACCGATCACACAACTGGAATAAATTGGTAAGTTGCAGAAAGTGGGAATGCATAGAACGTAGCTTCTTTCACTGTCCTCTAAACTCCATGCTTGTAATATCACAGAGCTCCTCAGTTGGGCTGTTGCTGGAGATTGGCATGCGAGGAGGGTCCCATGCTTCAATGAAGAGCTGTGGGAGAACAACAACATCGAAACAAAGTGAAGTTTGTGCTAAAAATCTTAATCACTGTAGCTACATACATTAGGGGTGGAATCTTTCATCTCTTTTACAAGGGTGACCTGGCCAAGAGGTCCACAGCACACGTCATTAAAACTGAGAATATACAATACATTTGAATACAATAATTTCAAGTGCATGGTGTCTTGAAATGCAAAAACAACAACATTTCAGCATAAACTAGACTAAGTGAAATTTCTGCAGAAATTGCGTGGGAAAGTTGAATGCTAATATCTGAATGTGAAGCTGAATGCTAAGATGAATGCTTCTGAAGTAAATTGAAAGATAAACTATGTGAAATTTACACACTGTCCAACGTTTTGACTCAGAAATAAACGCTTCTTAATTACAGGATGTTTAAACATGAACTCAATCTACATCTTTGGGCTTCTGTTAATGTGTGGTGGTGATTTTGTCCTCAAACCCCCCCAGCCTGTATTTTGCAATTTTGTGTTTGTTTTGGCAGTAGCGGGGTGGGGGGGCTGTAGCAACCTTTGGGGGTGGGTTGCGGGTTGTGTAGTTTCCGACACTCTGGACGGGCCTTGAAGGCATCACAGATTGTTTTTTTGGGAAGCACTATTGGCTGTTTTGTTCTTGAAAACTGTTCCACACTTGTCCTGATTATTTCACCATCGTTACAAGGCGAATGTCATTTTGAACTATTATCCCTGTCGGTGATCGCGGATCAGTAATGTGACCATTGGCAAGATACCTCTTCACTCAGTCTCGCAGCTTGCTTGGCTGTGTGCGGTCAGAGGCAGGGGGTGTGAACGTTGAGCTCGTATGGGTTAAACCATCGGAGGGGTTCGTTTTGAATTGTTTGTTTACAAACAGAAACGGTTTGATTACAAACAGAAATGGTCAAAACTCCGGACAGTGACTTTAAGGAAATTTACTATAATTGGGATATATATGTCTTTAAAAAAAAATATGTCATTGTTTTTTTGTAAATTTTATGTATCATAAATACTAATGGTATCGAGACTTGGTATGGGTATTGGTGAGTACTAAAGATTTGAGTATCGGTATCAATCTAAAAAAAAGTGGTATCGAACATCCCTAATAATAGTAATTAGCTATGAATAATATACACTTTCCCTTTTAACTCCAGGACAATTACTTTTTCTAAAATTGCATACCGAACTGAACCGAAAACAGTGAGCACAAAACCGAACCAAACAGTGGATTTTGTGAATCGTTCCACCCCAAGTACCAGTAAGTTTCAGATGAAATTTAACATTTCTGAATGGCTTGTATGATCCTTTAGCAAGGCTAAATTGATTTAAAATAAATAAATAAATTAATAAATAAAATAAAAATGAGATCAACTGAAATATAATTTTAAGAACATTTTGCTCAAGGATAGTTCGACATGGTCACAAGGGCCAGATATCAAACACACAACCTCTGGTTTGGTAGATGACCACTCTACCACTGAGCCATGCTGTTCCACTAAATATGTTAAAGACCTTGTAAGGGAGTATCCGTGTATAGTACGGTGGGACGATTTTGGATAATTTTATATGGGAAAAAAATGTTATTCACGGCATTTTACGGTACTTTCCACATGCACTGTAGAGTGTTCAATGTATACAACATGATGTTTGGGAGCTTGGCTTTACAGGAACCTGCACTGAAATAGATTATTATGGGACTGCTGCGTAGCAAAGCAGGCACATATTACTATCCTAGAAAATCTGGTTTATTATTATGGGACTGCTTGCGAAGCAAAGCAGGAACATATTACTATCCTAGAAAAATGGGGTTATTATTATGGGCCTGCTAGCAAAAAGTGGTTTAATATTCTTATTATAAAAAAAAAAAAGATTGGCCAATTGATTAGGTACACCAATGATTCTCTCCCCCGCGCCCACCCGGGGCGGCGGCCATCTTGGCCAATTGATTAGGTACGCCCAGGATTCTCGCCACTCAACTCGCCCAGGGCGGCAGCCATCTTGGCCAATTGATTAGGTACGCCAAAGACTCTCTCCCCCTCGCCCACCCGGGTCGGCGGCCATCTTGGCCATTTGACTACTACTAAAATTACTACAAACGACAAGTCCTACTAATAATACTACTACTACAAGTACTTGCCTACTACTAAAAGTCCTCCTACTACTACTATTGCTAAAAGTACTAAATGCGTCTTTCCACCTTGCAAGAGTCAGCAGTCCCATTCAAAATTCAAATTTTTCTAGTTAATGATTAAATTTTTTTATTTTATTATATTATCTTCCACGGATTTTTCCGAAAAAATGCAGCCCGTACCGTAGAACACCGGCACAAATGAGGGATCAAACGATACGGCTCGATCTGACTCGCTGCGGCATTACCTTTCTTGGAATTCTGAGTTACCATGGCGACGCAATTCCCAAAAAACTCAGAAAAAAAGTCCCATTCGAATGGGAAAGGAAAAGAAAAAAATTTAGTGGAGCAATCAACGTCAGAGTGAGGAAGAAAAAAATATATATTTAAAAAAATCTCACTTCAATTCGTCACCGTGGCCACAATCTTTGCTCACTAGTTCAACATCACTTTGTACTTTTGTTTGGCAAAGGTGTCATTTAGTACCTTTTTTTTCACTTTAAGCAAGGAGAAGTCAGACTTTTTCAATCATGTTCCCCATGTTATTTTGGTCGCCTTTTTCTCCTTATTTCTTTTTTTTAATCACAAGTTTTCAACCTGCTCTAATTTGGTAATTTTTTCATCTGATTCCCCAAACCCTTGCTGTTCTAACGAGCCATGTCTGGAATCTGCATCTTGAACCGTTAAGTCGTGAGAGGCTTTTGTTCGAGGTGTGCATTTCTCATACATTTCAATTCATTTATGTTGATTATGGTTAACTTCCACATTTCTTGACCGATTCCAATCGTTTCAATTTTAAACGTTCAGCTCATTTCAATTTTTTTAAAAATACATTTTCCCCAAAAAAGCACAACATTATTATTATTATTTTTAAATGCAATGGAATGGACTGCTATTTAAATAGTGTTTTTTGTTTTTTTAGCTATACTGCCTGGTCTCTCACTTCTGCATAGCAACTGCCTCAGCCAATCATCTCTTTCACTGTTGAGCTCAACTCACCCCCTTTTTTTCTATATGTACTCAAGGCTTGGCCTATGTACGACTACTACTATTGCAAATACTATTACTACTACCTTGGACATATGATTAGGTGCGCCCAGGATTCTGGCCAATTGATTAGGTACACTCAAGATTCTCGCGACTCCGCCCACCCAGGGCGGCGGCCATCTTGGCCAATTGATTAGGTACGCCCAGGATTCTCGCCCCCTCCCACAGCCAGGGCGGAGGCCATCTTAGCCATTTGACTACTACTAAAATTCCTATAACTACAAGTACTACACTACTACTACAAGTACTACTGCTTCTACTACAGGTACTACTACTACTACTACTACTACTACTACTACTATTGCTACAAGTACTACATGCGTCTTTCCACCTTGCAAGAGTCAGCAGTCCCATTCAAAATTTCTGCGGAAATTTTTCTAGTTATTTATTACTACTCACAGTATCTGGTATTTTGTATGAGGGTTGCAGCCAATTTTTCCTCCTCTGAAAAAGGATGTATGCTATGCATGGTATTAGAATACCAAGCACTGGCACAATGGTGAGAATTACCACCATTTGTTTTGCTCCTGGGGCTGAAAAACACAAAAACAGAGACACAATCTATTAGCATTTTAATTCACTTTAATTAGGGCTGTTAAAACGAAAGCCTTAACTTTGGTGATTAATTTGAATTAATTAAAGCGTTTAAAAATTTAATTCAGTTAACTCAGTTTGCAACAAAACATGTCGGAGTCACTGGCGGGAAGATAAATAAGGACTATATAGGTAGTTTTACTTTCTGATTTACTTCCTTGATGCTTGTTGGAGAACTCTAAAGTAATTTGCGCTCGTTGCAGAGCCAAATTCAAATAGCATATTAGTTATACATGAGAGCAAAATTCCCTGCTGATGTTTCCCACGGGGCCTCGTGAACCAGTGCTACTGGAGTGTGGTGCTCATGAGCAGAACTAAAAATGTAAGTGAGAGGTTCTGAGAATTTAGTCAATTTTGATTGTTTTGTTTAGAGTTGCATTTTGCAAGAGAAGTATTCTATTCAAGGATCAAAGAAAGCTATGAGAACAGTCCTTGAGAGTCTTTTATTCTAAATATACTTTCTATTTGATGACTTTACATTAATTAATTCCAAGATTTTACTCAAGTACCGGTAAATATCTGTTACAAGCGGTGGGGGAATCGCAACATACGTCAACATAAGGCACCACTGAACAAATATAAATAGGGATGCACAATAATATCGGTGGCCAATAATTATCGGCAATTATCGACCAATTTGACGATGTTGGAGCCAATATTTGTTGAATATAATTTTGGCTTTTTTGTTAGAAATGAGGATTATGCCACCTAGTGGCCAGGTATGTTTAAAACAGCACTCTTTATAGTGTGCACGCAGCCTCATGAACGAGCGAAGTTGATTGAACCAGATGCGCTGATAAGGAGTGTGGAAACTTTGTTCTACAGGCTGCTTTGTTTCGATTTGCCTTAGTGGCTACAGTTTATTTTGATCATAGTAATTAAATGTGGATCTTGTTGGCCTTAATTAATTGTTGGAAAGGAAATTCTAAAAGTTTCTTCTAAACTGGAGTTTATTGGATTAGAAGGTGGAATTTAAGTGCTGTATTGCCGCATGGGTGCATGCGAAGGTTGTATATTTGTTGTTGTCAGACACTTGGAATTGTGAATGAATTGTGCCTCACAACGGATCGGCCGTTTATGATTGTGGACTGTGGAATTAATGCATTTACTGTTGTCTGTCGCATATTCATTGGAATATTGTGGTGTTGTGGGCTTAAAATACTATTGTATGCAAGTTTTGTAAGTTGCTGACGCTGTGCGTAAAGGGTCTGCACTGCTGAAGCTTTGTGTATTTGAATACATTGCATTTGCTTGCACATCAAAACTAAAATGTCTTTAAACAAGCAAAGAGCCAAATCAGAAGAGGAAGCGACCTATGCACCTGAGCAACTTCAAATCAATAACAAAAATGTAAATGAAACTCCTTTGGAAGAGGAAGAGGAAACATTGGGTGCTACTAGTGGGAGACCCAAAAGGAAGACAAAACCCACAGAAAAGGCACGCCTAACTTAAATTGAGGAACTCTTCAAGCAAAGAAAAACAAGAATGAGAGACTTAACAAAGACAAGAAATACAATAGAACAACTCATGATTGATATGGAAATGAATCAAAGATGAAGGAAAACATTGCAGTGTTAAATGCCTTGGAAGATGATATTTTACAGCTACAGGAGTCTATTTATAGTCTCCTTCCTGAAGAGGAGAATATCATGCACTGGCACCTCTCCTTGCTTGCTTTAAGGATTTTAAAGAAAGTGCTAGATAGCTGGATAAGGCTGCCTCCTTTTCTCAAATGCCAAAAGGTGGCACCACTGAGAGTGCATATCTTGGTGACAATGGTAGCCAAATGTCACTTTCTAGTAGAAGCTCTTCAAGCTCATCATTGAGAACAGCTTGGGCTAAAGCAGCTAATAGTGCTGCCAATTTAAAGAAAAAACAGGAGTTGGAAAAACAAGAAAGAGACCTGAAATATGAACTTGAAATTAGACAAGCTGCTGTCAAGGCTCAACAAGAGGAGCTTGAAATACAAACTTACATTGAAGCTGAAGCTGCATTGATAAAAACTTGATCAGCCTATGAAAAGGAACAAGATGCCGGTTTAAATGAAATTGCTGAAGAGGATGATAAGAACGATGAAGATGACACTGAGAATGATAGCAAGGAGGGGGAGGAGGAGAATGATGATGATTATGACAGTGATGAAGATGACTATGATGATACTGTTGATAAAGGTGGACACAGTGATGCTGATCATCATATGAGGCCTACAACCACCAAGAAATTAACAAATTGGGAAACGTGATGCCCCCCATTGGTGGAAGCCGGCAGGTGCAGCACAGCACAACCAAGAAGCAATGTACAAGCGAACAATCTTCTAAACCAATCAAGCAAGTTTCTCAGTCTCACGCTGCATCAGAAAACGTTTTGGCAAAAATCATGAAACGGCAGAAATGTTAATAAAAGAACAAAGGAACACGCTGCTTCCGGACAGGGTAATACCTATTTTTAGGGGAGAACCATTAACATATTTATCATTCATCAGAGTCTTTGAACACACAATAGAAGAAAAGACAGACAACTTTAGAGACCGTTTGTTCTTTCTTTCTTTAAAAATATACTGAAGGACATGCCAAAGAGCTTGTAAAACGTTTGCCAATATGCAGACAATAAGAAAGGTTACCATGAAGCCAAGAGACTACTCAAAGAAAACTTTGGAAATGATCTTTAGATCGCATCTGCATGCATAAAAAATTAGGACAAAAATGCACTGCATGCATTTGCAGTTGTACTCCGTGGATGCCTGAACACAATGAAATATATTCTATTTTTAGATTAAATGAACACTCCATCACAAATGAAACTACCATACAGGTTAAGAAAAAAGTGGCGAGCTCAAGCTTATGAACGCAAAAAGAAAAGAGCAAAGTTTCCTGAACTTGTTGCATTCATAGGGCGCCATGCTAGGATTGCAATGGACCCATTCTACGGCGACAGATAAGACACCACTTCTAAAAAGGATCAAAAGGGAAGTAAACCTTTTAGTGGAAAGTTCAGCCACCTTGAGCACAAGAGAAGTTTTGCTGTTGTGTTGAGGTCAAGTAGGAACAAAGACATTTTTTTTTTTTTTTTTAAATCAGAGAACGAGAAAACTGTTACCAAAAGACCCTGTGTGTTTTCTGCTGGAGAACATTTAGATGAATATTGTAAAATGAATAAAAGGCCTCACAAGGAGAAGATTGAATTCTTAAAGGAATATGTTTTGGTTGTTTGATTAAGGGCCATAGAAGAAAAATTGTCAAAACAGACTCAAGTGTGGCGTCTGCTCACAAAACCACCCAACTGTGTTATACAATATACAATGGAAAGAAAAGAGAAAAGGAAGACCAAGAAGAAACTGACAAGTTGGTCAGCAGCGGGATGGTTGCGTTGTATGTACCTGAAGTTACTGGCCAAACACTTTAAATTCGTCCTGTCCAGATAAAGATGACAAACTCAACCTCAATTTTCTAGACATATGCTCTATTGGACTCTGGAAGGAATGCATGTTTTATTACAGAGAGCTTGTTTCTGCAGTTAAGAGCCAAAACAAGGAAAATACGGATCTTGCTGAACACTTTGGGCCAGAAAAAGGCTGCGGCTACTACCTTTTGTGCCAGCTGACTGCCTCGAAGTGGACTAGAAGGTCATAAATTTTATACCCTGCCAAAATTGTATGCTGAAGACAAACCCAGTACAAAAAGGGCACATCCCAAGGCAAAAGGCCATAGACAAGTGGGACTATCTCAAGGAAGTGATAACTACCAGTTATCGATGGAGATGTTGAATTGTTAATTGGGACCAATGCACCACAGCTGATGGAGCCCCAAAAGGTCATCAAAAGTCAAAATGTCAGACCTTATGCAGTTCAAACTGTACTTGGATGGGTGGTAAATGGACTAATGGAGGATAATGTCAGCTGTGTGATGCAAACTGGTGAGGCTGTCTCAGCCAATAGGATTTTAGTCATTGATCTTAGTGAAATGCTAATTCAACAGTACAACCAGGATTTTCCTGAAAACACATATGATAATAATAATAAATAATAATAATACATTTCTGTACAAAGTGTTAAAAAGCACAAAACCAAATAAAATCGATAAAACAAGGTAAAAATAGATGAATGAATGAAGTGAGAAAGGTATAGTTATAAATGGGTGGAATAGTTTTGAAGAGTGAGAGGGAGTCGGTGGCACGAAGGTCAGGAGGGAGGGAGTTCCACAGCTTGGGAGCAGAGTAGCTGAAGGCTCTGCATTCCATAGTGGCGAGGCAAACACGGGGAACATGGGGTTGGAGTGTGGATGAGGACCGGAGTAATCGGGCAGGAGTAGTAATGTGAAGCAGGTCAGATATGTAATGTGGAGCAAGGTTATTTAGAGCTTTATAGGTGAGGAGAAGAAGTTTGTAGGAACATTATTTGTATAATGGGGAGCCAGTGGAGTTGTTGAAGGATGGGGGTGATGTGGTGGGAGGTCGGGGTGCGTGTAATGATATGTGCTGTGGAATTTTGGAGAAGTTGAAGTTTGTGAAGAGATTTATTGGGGAGGCTGTACAGGAGTGAATTGCAGTAGTCAATACTGGATGTAATTAAGCTGTGAACAAGAATTGCACTGGCGTGAGTGGTAAGAGATGGGCGGAGGCGAGAGATGTTGCGTAGATGGAAATAAGCTAAGCGAGTAATATTATTGATATGTGAGTGAAAGGAGAGTGTACTGTCAAGGATGACACCCAGACTCTTAACCTGATGGGAGGAAAGAACGGGTGTATTGTTAATGGAGATAGAAAAACTGCAAGGTTTGGTGAGAGTGGATGGGGTGCCAACAAGTAGAATCTCAGTTTTGGAGTTGTTTAATTTGAGAAAGTTAGAAGAAAACCAGGCGTTCTTGGAGGCAGAGGGCAAAGGCGGCAGGTGGAAGGACTGAAGAGGGTTTGGAAGAGAGGTAGAGCTGGGTGTCATCTGCATAGCAGTGAAAATGGATGTTATATTTGCGGAAGATGTAACCAACTGGGAGAATGTAAATGATGAAGAGAGTGGACCCCAGGACCGACCCCTGGGACACCCCAGTTATGACAGGCTGAATACTTGATTCATGGAATTTGAGCTGAATATATTTAGTATGTTAAGAAACATAGGAGGTGAACCAGGTGAGAGGAGTGTGGGTGATGCCAACAGATGCCAATCTGTATGGTGTGAGAAATGGTGTTGAATGCTGCTGTTAGATCAAGTAGAATGAGAATGGAGAGTAAGCCAGAGTCAGAAGCTATGAGGATGTCGTTGGTGATTTTGACAAGAGCTGTTTCAGTACTGTGGAATGGACGGAAACCAGACTGAAACTGCTCATAGATGTTATTTGAGATGAGGTGGTTGTGACGTTGGGTGGCAACAGATTTTTCAAGAATTTTGGAAATGAATGGAAGGTTGGAAATGGGTCGAAGGTTATTGAAATTAGTTGGATCTAGGCCAGATTTTTTTTTAGTATTAGTGTAATAGAAGCATTTTTGAGAGAGGGGGGAACAATAGAGGTAAGTAGGGAAGAATTAATAATATTGGTGATAAAAGGGGCAACTGAGGACAGGCAGGATTTAACAAGTGTTGTGGGAAATGGCTCAAGATGGCCGGTTGTGGGTTTTGAGTTGACAATAAGCTCGGATATGCAGCGTATGGATGGAAGAGTAAAGTTGGAAAACAGAATTGTGGGGGTGAGAAGTCGGGCATTAAGATCAGCTGAAACTGGACATGTAGTCAGACGTTGATGAATATTACTGATTTTGGAAATGAAAAATAACATGATTGAATTAAAGGTGTCAGTGGAGTGCATGTGTGGGGGAATGGAGTCGTTTTTTTTTGGTGATATTTGAGAGGATAGAAAAGAGAGTTTTGGAACTGTTTTGATGTGTTTGAATCAGTCCAGAGTAGTAGGCAGTTTTGGCTGAGGCAATATTGTCCTTGTAAACACTTGTTTTTTGTACATTTATTTTTGAATAGTGTCGAGTGTTGTGAAGGTGCGGGGTATAGGAAGGTGATGAAGAGCATGGCAATTGGCAAAGAATGGGTTAAGTCCCAGGCTCAAAAGGTACATTTGTAATACCAAATTTAGCCACCAGGGTTTGCCATTTCTGATCTAACAAACAAGGATGCTTGAACAGTTTCACACAATCATATTTATCCAATATTGACTGCTCGCTGAAGCAATAAGTACTAATTACAGCTAACAAGATATATCCAGTAACAGCCACATATAATATATATATATATATATATATATTGTATGTTGTTTGAAAGTTATACAGCCCATAAACCTCATGCCACTGCATGGTTTATGTGTTAGGATTGAAAAGAGTTAGGCCCCATCATAGCATGTGGATGTATTATGCGATATGTTTTATTGACAAAGAAATGTCTGTTTTCATGAAATGTATTATGAAATGTATTTTATTGTTATAAGGGTAGAATGATAATGATAATGAATGAAACTGTGGTATTTAGTTCTATGGTGGAAGTATAAACCGTTTGATGGTTTGGTCATAGTCTAATAGCCCAAACAGAAAGTTCTTGCGACTCACACCCAAATAAGGAAGTACTTCCTGAAGCCTGACTAGGCAAGTCCAGACATACTCAGGCAGCCTTAACAAGCTCATACCAGGTTTGGTATGATGACTCATAGTTTTAACAGGCTCATACCAGTTTGGTATGATGACTCACAGTTTCAATAAACCTAGACCAGTTGATATGGATTCAGAATTTCTGAATAAATGACCTAATACCATGATTTCAGGGAGTCTTTCCAGTGAAATTCTTAGGAATCGGGCTGCTCTGCTATAAGAGCAGCTTCAGAAGAGACTTAAAACGCTCTCTTCAGCCGAAGCGCGAGCTGCGTGGACGCTAAGATGGGGGTATACATAACTCATTTTCTAACCTTTGTGTGAGACGCAAGGCTATTGGGACTATCTTTCTCCTTATAGGACAGCCAAAATTCAGAACCAGAAATTTATGGCGGCCAAGAGGTAAGCACTCAGAGCTAAGAGAGCCATAAAAACTTTTGCAATAACTTCTTTGTTGAGTTTTGAAGATTGGATTTTTGCTTGAATTTGCATTTGCTCTATCTGTTATATCCTGAAATTGTAATCAATTGCATTTTTATTTAAAGATAGTTTCCCCGCTGATTTTTTAAATATATATTACACAAAGTTCTTTCTAGTGAATGAATAGCTAAAGATTAACAACACATAGCCTGTATCAAACGTTCCTAAAAGGTTATACTGGCATAATTTTAGCTAAAACGAGCCCTGCTAAGGATATCTAAAACCATCTAGGTGAGTACCAAGTGCACTAGATCGATAGAGAGGGAGCTACCACAAATGGAGCGCGGCCAGACCGACACTTTTTGTCTCAAATCGGTGGTTACTCGACAAAACAGTGTTGTTCGACTTAAACTGGGCTGGCACTTCAAAAGTGGGTAGTGAGAACCTAGACACATCTCTCTCGACACCTGGTGCACCCTAGCGTTCCCGCAAAGTTTTTTTTAAGGGATTAAGAGAAGTCCTAACCATGTGTAACGTTGAGCCGGTCGGAACCTTTCAGAGCCCGAAAAACTATTGTAAGCTCCAAGGGAGGGCTCCGCAATAAGCGAGATCTGACAATAGGTAGTCCAGTTTTGTTGTAAAGACGTTCCTGTTGTCTTCCTTGAGATTTGAGTTGGCGGAGAGCTGTTGTGGACCAGGGAGCAGAATCGGTAAAGGAAACTGATCTAGTTTTCAGTAGTGTTGTTCCGATACCGATACTGCATTAAAACAGTGGTATCGGTATCGATAAATACTAACAAGTAACCTCCTCAATTCCACTGACACACCTTCCTTTGAGGAAGCAGAGTCTGAGGACTCTGAGGTGGACTCTCCTATCTCTGGGAGCGAAGTCACTGTGGTGGTTGGAAAGCTCCTCGGTGGCAAGGCCCCGGGGGTGGATGAGATCCTACCGGAGTTTCTAAAGAATCTGGATGTTGTGTGGTTGTCAGGGTTGACACGCCTCTACAACATCGCAAGGACATCGGGGACAGTCCTTCTGGATTGGCAGATGTTGTTGGGGTGGTGGTCCCCTTTTAAAAAGGGGGACCGGAGGGTGTGCTCCAACTATAGAGGGATCACATTCCTCAGCCTCCCTGGTAAGGTCTATTCAGGGGTGCTGGAGAAGAGGGTCTGTCCAGAAGTCGAATCTCGGATTAAGGAGCAGTGTGGTTTTCGTCCCAGCTGTAGAATAGTGGACTAGCTCTATACCCTTGGCGGGGTTCTCAAGGGTGCATGGGAGTTCGCCCAACCAGTCTACATGTGTTTTGTGAATTTGGAGAAAGCTTTTGATTGTGTCCCTCGGGGAGTCCTGCGGGTGGTGCTTTGGGAGTACGGGGCACTGAGCCCCCTTATACGGTTTGGTCCGCATTGCCAGCAGTAAGTCGGATTCATTCCCAGTTAGGGTTGGACTCCGTCAAGGATACCCTTTGTCACTGATTCTGTTCATAACTTTTATGGACAGAATTTCTAGGCGCAGCTGAAGCGTTGAGTTTGGTTTGGTGGCTTTACCATTGTATCTCTGCTTTTTGCAGATGATGTGGTGCTGTTGGCGTCATCAAGTCGTGATCTCCAGCTCTCACTGGAGAGGTTCGCAGCCGAGTGTGAAGCAGTTGGGATAAGGATCAGCACCTCCAAATCCGAGACCATGGTCCTCAGTCGGAAAAGGGGGGGCGTGCTCTCTCCGGGTCGGGGATGAGAGCCTAACCCAAGTGGAGGAGTTCAAGTATCTTGGGGTCTTGTTCACGAGTGAGGGCAGGGAGGAGCGGGAGATCGACAGGCAGGTGCATCGTCGGTAGTGATGCGATGCAGACTCTGCATCAGTCCGTTGTGGTCGAAAGCTTAGTCGAAAGGCACAGCTCTCAATTTACGTTCCTACCCTTAACTATTGGTCATGAGCTGTGGGTTGTGACCAAAAGAACAAGATACCGGATACAAGCGGCCGAAGTGAGTTTCCTCTGCAGGATGTCTGGGCTCTCACTTAGAGATAGGGTGAGAAGCTCGGTCATCCGAGAGGGACTCAGGGTCGAACCGCTACTCCTCCGCGTGGAGAAAAACCAGTTGAGGTGGGTCGGTCATCTGGTTCGGATACCTCCTGGGCGCCTCCCTAGAGAGGTGTTCCGGGCATGTCTCACCGGCGGGAAGCCCCGGAGGGAAGCCCCGGGGACGACCAAGGACACGTTGGACTATTGCCTCTTTTCCATTAACCCAGCACGGCACGCTACCACACGGAACAACACTACACGGCCTCCATTGCCTTTCCATTACAACAGGCGTGCGGCAGGATGGGGGTGGGATCATTTGAACTGTCCATATGTGGCTCTGCCATAACATTTCACGAGTGGCAAGTCGCGCCAAATTTAATTGTATTTACAATTTCATATGGACCGCCATGGATTAAATATTGCGATCTTGTTTTCACGACCGGCTTGCGAAGCTATTTCTGAATGGAGAGCTCAGCCTCATTCATTTAACTGCGGCTTGAGCTCTCCTTCAAGTGAATGAGAACACACAACCAGGCAAGGGAAAAAGTCACGTGGAAACGCGAACATCCGGGGACAAAAAAATGCAGTTTCGGTGTGGAACCGGTCTGGTGGAAAAGCGCCATATGTTTCTCAGCTGGCCTGGTAACGCCTTGGGATCCCGCCGGAGGAGCTGGTCAAAGTGGCTGGGGGAGAGGGAAGTCTGGGCTTCCCTCCTAAAGCTGTTGCCCCCGCGACCGGAGCCCGGATAAGCGGTAGTAAATGGATGGATGGATGGCATAATAGTGATCATTTCAAAAAATCCTGTCAACTTTCAAAGTTTTTACAAAAACATGGTGGGCCGACACTGGGCTTCTCTACCTCTAGGTATGTTTTCTGGGGGAAGCCATGACGTAAACTTGGCTTGACACACTGAAATTGGGCACGGTGTCAAGGCTAAATCTCATTCTTCTGCCTAAATTAGGGTTAAGGGGATTAATCAACCAATTTATGAGTTTACAAATCTGTGGACTCCCGAAAACCATATTGACACAAGGCGGATAATATTAAGTTTATGTTTATAAATCATAGACAAGAAATAATCCGCTTGTCTCACCTGACAGAGGGATGACTTCACACTGTTTGCAGCTGGGCAGCCCGACAGGATGATCAAAATAAGTGTACTGCACTTTTGCACAGTAGCGCTCTCCCTCTTTTAAATTGTTAATGGACACAGAGGACACAGAATCTTCATATTTCTATTGGAAGAATAACAATTTATAAGGTAGTTATTATTATCCATGAGCAGATGCAAAATAAACAGTATTGTTCAATAGCTCAGTTAGTCACCGACCACCAATCATTACTCATGGTTTACCACCACCATTATTTGCACTTTCTTCTCATGCTATCCCTTTTTCATTTGGCCCTCAAATTTTTATGCATTCGTGTTAATCTGTTTTAAAGTGTTTTACCTCAAAGCTTTCTCCCTTTTTTCCAAAGTATATCCTATGTTTTATGTGGTAACCTTCTAGAGCAATCCCACTGTTTCTACTTAAATGAACAGTCAAGAAGCCAGGGTGTGCAATCAGGCCAACTTCAGGGCTACAAGAGTTACCTGTAGGAGAAGAAAAGAGCAAAAGAAAACAAAATAAATACGGATTATATGTTGCTTGGACATCAGAATTGACAACAAATATAAAATACATAAACTTGAATGCAAAAAGCCATCAGAGATTTTGACACAAAACAATTTTTGTGTTGCTGAAAACTCATCTACAAAAATGTTTGAATTATACACATCACTGAACTGAGAGGTTTTCACCTTCTTCTAAACCATAATCCATAGGCACTTCAAGCTGATTTGGCCAAACAGACTTACATTTGTGTACAACCTATCAGTTCATTAGCAAAAGCACATATCTATCCCAAAACTGGTCACATATGCTTCACTCCAAGTTCCTTTCCCAAACAAAGAGTCGGCACTGTCACAACTGCAAAGATCCTTCTCAATTGCTTTGGCTCATCTGCATTCACTTAGTGCTTTTGCCAGACGTAACTTGAATGAGTTTGCACAACACCATGGATCATCTGCAAAAGCTCATATCTCTTCCAAAACAGCTTACCTATGTGTCAAAATAAAATTTCTATATCATACAAGTAGTCAGTGCCCCCAAAATGCGTCGTCCCTTTGGCATTCTGTGAGCACTGAAGGTCAAAATTATTAGATGTTTTGTCACAACGGCAGAGGTGCTGTTAACAAAATACAATTATATATAAAACTGAGGGGGGGAAATGATTTTACAAGAGCAGTTTTCAAAGTTTGCGGTTTGACATACTCAATCAACTCAATCAAGGAAATTGCAACACTTTTTATTCACACAAAGTTACGTATACATTAGTGCAACAAAAGAAAGTGTAAGCGGAATTCTGTATATTTATTAAAAACTAATAACTAAAATATATCTAGCGCACAGCGTAAATAAAGAACCAACTACTGTAACACTTTCACTACACATAAATTCTGTCGAGTAAATTTGACTCTACTTAGCGTGGGACCAAATAGACTCAGTTTTAGAGTAATATTTACACTTAGAAGAGTGTAAGATAAAAAAGTGAAAAATAAATAAAAGTCACTCAAGGGTTGATGAACGAACTCACGACCTTCAGCTTGGGAGACAGCTGATCGGCGCCCTGAGCCAAAGAGCTCCTGCTGTGTGCTAGTATATCGCTCGTGTCAGCTGGTATCTTCGTAACTCCAAGACCAAAAACATCTTGGAGCTAAGCAAAAAAAGTGGCGTAGCTCAGGTGGGATTGTGGCCGTCCCCCATTCTGAAGGTTCCTCAACCCTTGAGTGACTTTTATTTTATTTATTTTCAATTCTTTATTTTACTCTCTTCCAAGTGCAGGGGCATTTGGGAAACTCATTAAATTCCCGATGGCCAGTAATCCCTCAAGTGTATAGCACAGTCCCCTCTCGTGCTGCAGCCATCGAACATTTTGGTATTCAAATATCTATAAGGAAAATTTTATTGAATAATCAGGAATTTGGATTAAAATAATAGTTGTGCATGGTGAAAGAACAATTATGAATACAGAAGACATAAAAAATATATTTCCACTTACTAATAATCAACCAACTTTCATTATTAGATAATCTTTTTTTTAAATTTATTATTTAGTTACTTATATTTGAAATGTGCTTAACAGCACATTGTTTTCCTCGCTAGAAAGTTAGGGAGATTTCAGACAAATCTCTCTCCATGGATTTTGGAATGACGTTGTTAAATATATTAGGCAACCTCCCTCTCTACCCACTCTTAAAACACATCTTTGTTCTTTGGCATTTGACTCATCATTGTTTCAATGTTTTATGGTGCCTGCTATATTTTGTTATTATTTATTTATTTTATTTACTTACCTACTTGTGGTATTTTATTGACTTATTCATTTACTCACTTAAGATAACTATTCATTTATATGGTGTTATTTTTGTTTTACCTGTCTTTATTCCATGACTGATTTTTACTCCATGCACAGCACTTTGTATGAAATTAAATTCTGAGATGAGTAGTTTCTGGTCTGTGAGACAAAGTGACAACAGAACCACAGTTGTGAATTTGGTCGACCGTCAAGTGCACAATTGAGTGAGCTCAGTTTATTAAACTCATCTCAAGTAACGGCAACTGTGTCCGGCTGTCAGCATCAAAGTGTGCAATCATCACGTTGATTAGACTGCCTTTGAAAAGTAGTCCGGTGACTCTAGCTGCAGCCGCTAGCACCGTTAACACGCTAACACTGTAGACGCCCCAAACACTGGCAACAGGCACCGTGTAATACAATATTAGCGTAATTAAGTATTCTTTTAGTGCCCTTATTGGTGATCGAACATGATTTCTGTACAAAGTTGTTTTGTTGACGTTGGTCGCAATTGTTTACGCCGGCAATAATAACGGCAAACACACGTTCCGCAGGATGAGTCAAGTCATCCGTTGCGCCGCGGCCCACGACTGGAAAAACCCTTCCGGGAACAACTTCAAAATAAAAGCATTCATTGGCATTGCGCTCCACGTATTACTCGGTATGGGGAGGTTTATTTTGAAGTTGGCCTTCTCACCGCATTGGCAGTGTTTTGTCAGACGTGTCAAATATGTCAAATATTTATTTCTCTGGATTTGTCATTACGCTAGTGGATCTTACACCAGAAATCGGGCACCGTGCCGGAGTATTTTAAGCCCTGCAAGTGTAAATATTACTCTAAAACTGAGTCTATTTGGTCTAACTCAAAATAGAGTCAAATTTACTCTATAGAATTTACTGAGCAGTCACTATCGTCACCTTCCCCCTCTTGACGATCC
Source organism: Leptonotus elevatus (assembly GCF_054856555.1). Lineage (NCBI taxonomy): Eukaryota > Metazoa > Chordata > Actinopteri > Syngnathiformes > Syngnathidae > Leptonotus > Leptonotus elevatus. The sequence continues at coordinate 629,674 of NC_141250.1, forward strand.
ATACGCTGCTCTCTGTTTGGCCAAAGGTTTTCATCCACGTCCCCGCATTTGCAAGGGAAAATATCCCTTGCATTGCAACGAGGGGAAAAAACGGCATGAATGTGTCAACCATCCACTACACTGATCTAACGAGCCCCTAATGTGACATGGTAAGGAAAAAATAAAATAAAATATTGCAAAACTTCCCTTGCAAAAAAAACTTCGCATTCTCTCGCAAGATTGCGAGGTAACGCAAAAGTTTTTTGCGAGAGGACGTTTTTTTTTTTATTTACGAGTTCATGAAGTGACGAGGATGGAGCGTGAACAGCAGCATTATATATATATATA